>NC_086172.1:115662013-116300180 GCF_023053635.1 Elgaria multicarinata webbii
GACTTGTTGTTACAGTAGTAATAGTAATAGAGGCATAGGGAAACATGTCATGGGGAATTACCTTTGGTAGTTGTCAAGGATCAAGAGCAAATGCATTCTATTGGAGCTGAGAAGAAACAGAAAATAAATGGGGAAGTGTAGCGAATACTAATCATGGCAAAACCACAGGATGGCAACTGGTATCCATTCTATATGGCTTGGGACAGAGTATTTTAAAAATGCTAAAAGGAACTATGTGCTTTGGTAATGGTAGGGAATCTGAGAAAACACAGAAATGTATTTGCTAGAAACTTGTGAGTGGGAATACACAGAGATGAAAATCAGGATGGCTAAGTATAAAATAATGACTTTTGAAGGGAATGCTATTGTTTGCTCATATGCACTATTTGTTTAAGTTAACGATGCAAGAAAACATATCTCTGTATAACCTATACATCCCCATAAAACAATCAATGAAAAATATTGTTTAATGGATTGGAGTGCATTAAAATAAGAGTGTAAAATAGATTTCCTCACCCCAAATAATGACAGAGAAGTAGTGAGAGACAAAGGGAAAGAAAGAAAGAGTTGAGTATTTGAATGACTTCCTTTAGAATATACAGTAAAGACAGAAGCCTGCTCCCCGCCCAAGCAACGGTTTGGGCGGGAAGCTGCTGTTGTGGGCTGGGCGGGGCAGGAAGAAGACGGCTCATGGGGCTCTGCACGTGAGCCACATGAGCCAGCGCGGGGCCGCAGTTATAAAAGGCTGCAACGGCCCTCAGCACGGCCTCTTGCGTTTTCAGCTGCCGATCGGGCAGCATCACGGGAGGAGCAGCGGCGAGTGCGGTGGCCTCGGAGGCTGCGTTTTTCCAACAGCGGCAATTTTGCAGCGGCAGTCTCGGCGGCAGCGGTTTTGCTGCAGGGCATTTTAGCAGCGATTTCGGTGGGGCTTTTGGCGGCATCATCTTTGGTGGTTTGGAGCTATAGGGGGGAGGGAGCCCAGTCTTAATGAGTGAGGCCCGAGGCCCATCCTGCCCAGGTGGATTCACCTGGGGCAATTGCCCCATTTCCCCCAATTGTAGGCAGCCTCTTAAGGGGCGCCTAGTTTCAGCTGGCTCAATTTTGCCCCCAATCTCGGGTCCCTGGCAGTGTGGCCAGCTTTCCCCCCTTTAATTAAATTCCAGGCCTCTGCTCTGTGGTCTGGCCTGGCTGAGACCAGCATTCTTGAATTAGGGTCGGGGTGTGACAACAGACCTACCCGATAGGGATTCTCCCCTTTGCCTCCGTTTTGGTTTGGCTTGGGCCTAAGTGATTCATGGGCCGGGCCTTTATTTATTTATTTATTTATTTATTTATTTATTTCCTTCTTTCTCTCTTCAAAGCCTGTTGTGGCCTTCTCTGGTCTTTTATCTGGTGCCTTGTGAGCCCTGTTAGGCCTAGGCATTGCAAGTTTAGGCCTCTGCTTTACCTTCCAGGATGCCACCTAAGAAAGGATGTGGGGGGAGGAAAGGCAAGGGCCGGGCGCCACGCCCACCTACTAAACGTCCCTTGACTACAGCAATTTCTTCATCCTCTGATGAAGAGGAATCTGGGATGGCCTTGGTTCTTCAGCGTATCGCTGCATTAGAGCAGGATAACACCAGATTAAAACAACAGTTAATGGAGAGCACCCAGAAGGATGCTTCCCCCAGAACCAGGAGTAAGCGAGTAAGCTATTCAAATCAAATTGTCATTTCAGACTCATCCCCTGAGCCTCGGCCCTCCAGGCAACCCATTACAGCCTTGGCTATGGGAAATGATTCCTCTCCGGTTGTGCAAGCTTCAGTGGTCACACCGGCTCCAGTGCCAGCCCTACCTGTGATGTCTTCTTCTGTAACACCATCTACTCCAGCGGCATCTGCTAGCACCTCTCACAGTGAGTATACATCTTGCACCATAGCAGGTTCTTCCACTTGGTCACCGTTTACACAGTGGGGCTTACCTCCATGGGCCATGAGCCAAATGTGGCCCTTTTCTCGCCCTTTCGAGCTAGAAGAATCTCAGGAGTCGGTAGGCTCACAATGTCCAGTGGAGGCATGTACCTCCATCTGGCAGGCTCCCTCTACCACCACTGGGCACTCAGTGGCAGAGACCCAGACAGCTTCTCCTCATGTGACAGAATCCCACTCTTCACTTCCCTCTACTAATTCCCAGACAACTCAAACTGAGCCTGAGAAAGGCAAAGATACAGTCATGCCTGACCCCTATGCTTCAGCCAAGGGGTCTGCTATCCCCTATGGTGCCATCTCAACCCCTGCTACTAAGGGGAAGATTTGGAAAGGAGAGTTTGTGGATCTGTTCTCCCTTCTATTCAGAGAGGAGGAACAGAAAGACAAAGATAAGGATAAGGATAGTGATCAAGAGCGTAATAAGAAGAAGGTGGAGAGGACCTGGGCCAATTGGCTGGCTGGCTACATGATATTCATGGGTGTAGTATTGCAAAAGCACCCAGAGAAAGCAACGGTTTTGATTAAGTATCAGGACATAATATTTAGATGGTACACCGAATACTTGGGACCTGCTTGGTTGGGTTATGATGGTGCCTTTCGTTTAAAGGCACAATTTAACCCAGAGATCAAATGGGATGTCAAGGAGCCAGAATTATGGCTCCAATTTATGACTCCCGCTAAGCCAATCTATGGTGAAAGATCAGATAGTGGACATATTTTATCACGTCCGGCTGGGCCCTCGCAGTCGCGGGTGTCCACCAGGCAGGCGGTTCAACCCCGCCTCTTATGCTGGGAATTTAGCTCAAAGGGTGTATGCGTATTGGCATGAGTGTTCCGTGGGGGGGGGGCACCCCTACTCAGGCTGCCCGCGCACCAAAGGTGCAAAGGGTGGAAAGGACTCCAAAGCAGGAATTATGTCACACAATCCTGGCCCTCCACCAAAAGGGCCCCAGTCCAATGAACTTGCAGGAACTATCACTTCAGTTGCGTGATTATCCACACAAGGAGGATGCTTTGTTCTTATTCAATGGGTTTTTGTCTGGATTCAGGATACCTTTCGAGGGCCCACGGATCCCTCAATTTCCCAAAAACCAGGCTTCCATTCATGGGATGGAGAGCATGGTTCAGGAAAAAAAATAATAAGGAAGTGAAGGTTGGTCGGCTTTTGGGCCCTTTCTCCCACCTGCCTTTGCCCCTCCTGAGAGTTTCCCCCTTAGGTATTGTCCCAAAGAAGTCCCCAGGTGAGTTTCGACTGATTCATAATTTGTTCTACCCACCTGGTGGTTCAGTTAATGATTTCATCCCGTCCCAACTCTGTACAGTTCATTATACCTCTTTCGATGCTGCCATCCGAATGGTAAGGCAGTGTGGAAGAGGAGCTTTAATGGGAAAGTGTGATATTAAATCTGCCTTTCGCCTTTTACCTGTACCCCCAGGAGATTTTGAATTGCTAGGGTTTGCATTTCAGGATCACTTTTATGTGGATAGGGCCCTCCCAATGAGATGTTCTATAAGTTGCTCAGTTTTTGAGAAGTTTAGCACCTTCCTTGAATGGTCCTGGCAACGTAGGTACAGAATTCTGTCCATTATTTGGACGATTTTCTGTTTGCAGGAGCGCCCCAGTCGCCCCAGTGCCTCCAGTTTATGAGGGAATTTGAGTCCCTTGCCTCTCAATTAGGTGTTCCCTTAGCCCAGGATAAGACGGAGGGCCCTGCCACAAGTTTGACATGTTGGAATCCTGGAACGGATCCTGGTTATGTTTCCATTGATTTGCTAATTGCTGAGGAGCTGGAAGAAACAGAAGACTCAGCAGAAAACTTAAAGGTCAACTTTACACCTGGACATTGATGTCATAATTGAATAATTGGTAAACTGATTGTCTTCAATTAAGGGTTGCAAGAAGTTGCATCAGTGTACAGGTAGTCTATAAAAGTAAATGTATTTCCATGTACATGTATCACTCAGAATATATCACTCAGAGATGTATCAGAGATGTATTGACTGACCGTGTGTAAGTATTTGTTATCTGTGATTGCCATAACTAAATTATATTTTTATATGCCAGTAAAGGTTTGTTTAAACCAATTCAAATCTCAGTCTTAATTAGTGTCTTTGCTGACTTGGCTGGAAACCGCTGTAATACTCTGCTACAAAGTTATTGTCCAGAAGCCTAGTCTGTGCAATAACTAATGAGGTTGGAAAATCTCCCATAAACCTCAAACATATAAACCTCAACATGACATTTTTGGGCATACGGATTGATTCTGTTGCTCAATCTTGTAGCCTCCTGAGGGACAAACTCGAGGCTTTACTTGGTCTAATAAACTCCGCCTGTGCAGCAAGGAGTTACACTTAGACAACTGCAGGAACTGATAGGGCATTTAAATTTCGCATGCAGGGTGGTCGCCCCTGGGCGAGCATTTTCCAGATGACTGTGCGATGCAACAAGTGGTGCTAGGCGCCCCTCTCATCGCATTCGGGTCTCTGCTGAAATGAGGGCAGACTTGGAGGTCTTGGCCTCATTTCTGGAACATTATAATGGAGTTTCATTTTGGAGGACTGACATTTTATTAGAAGCCCAGTTGCAAGTCCATTCGGATGCTTCTGGATCTCATGGATTTGGGGTGATCCTTAGGGATCGCTGGTGCTCACAACAATGGACGAAGAGTTGGATAGAAGCAGGGATCTGCTGGGATTTAACGTTCTTAGATTGTTTTCCCATTGTGGTAGCCATTTGGCTCTGGGCAGAACTACTTTCTAACTCTACGATACATTTCTGGTGTGACAACCAGGCCACAGTTCAGGTGGTCAATTTGCTATCCTCCAAGAATCCTCGGGTAATGCACCTAGTGAGAGCCATGACACTTCGCTGTCTTCAGTTTAATATCACACTTTACACTCGGCATGTCCCGGGGCTGGATAATGGAGTCGCCAACGCTTTGTCGTGTAACCAGATGTCCAGGTTCTGGGAGTTGGCCCCTGCTGCGTGACAGCATCCGGATCCCATGCCCAAAATGCTTTGGGATATTGGAGAGCCGAGGTGTTGGAAGCCATGAAGAGATCCGTGGCCCCCAGTACCAGGGCACTTATGAACGTGCAGGTAGGGAATTCCACACCTTCAGGCTTGCCCATGGCCTTGCGCCACTGTGGCCCATCCCTATTGAGCACTTAATGCAGTTCTGTGTAGCTTCTCACCATAACAGGGTTGCCATCAGAACGTTAAGAGGAAAGCTTGCAGGCCTGTCTTTTGAGGCTAAGATTCATGGGTTCGCTGACACCACAGCTGACCCTCGCATTCAAAGGATGTTGGAAGGCTGGGTCAGGGTGGCACCTTCTCTCTCGGATCAGTGCAAGCCAATCACCCCGGAGATTCTTTTGGGTCTGCGGGAACAGTGGACGGCTCTTTGTTTTTCCCCTTTTGAGCAGGACTTCTTCCATGCTGGGGATCTTACTATGTTTTTTTGAGCCTTCAGGGTTAGTGAAGTACTGGCTTGCTCCAAGAAGGATAGTTCAGGAAGAGCTCTGCAGGTTAGTGATGTTTTGGTCACAAACAATGCAGTAAGGATTCAACTTAGACGATCCAAGACGGACCAGAAGGGCAGGGGCACCTGTGCTGTTTTCGCCCCTGCTCTGTGTAAGGAGATTTGCCCTGTGGCGGCCTTGAAAGCCTTTTTATTTGCAAGGGTTTTGCCCCTGGTTTTCTTTTCCACCACAGTGATAAGTCCCCACTGACTAAATATCAATTCTGGGCAGTGGCCAAGAAGGCCCTTGCGGCAATGGGACTGGGAGATCGCCAATTCGGAACACATTCTTTCCAAATCGGGGCGGCCTCAACTGCAGCAGGGCTGGGGGAAGCTAAGATTAGAGCCAAATGTAGATGGCGATCAGGCACATTTAAAGGTTATGTGCGTTGAGCAGTTTGCTTCACCAGTTAATAGTTATATTTTCTCAGCAGATCGTGTGTCAAGACCGGAGCTTCCCCAGGTCCTTATATGTGGGCACAGCGTGATATCCTGGCCAGCCGCAGAGCTTCGCGAACAACCATGGGTTCTCAGTTAGGTCTTGGTTTGGAGGCCTCAATTCAATGGGTTGGATGATGTGGTTTGCAGTGGGGAGGTCTTTGGCACACGCTGTTGCAAGCTGAGCACAAGTTTGGCCCACCGCAGGTACCAGTTATTCACCTCGGGGGCAACAATTTAGGACTGTTAAAGGGCAAGGCTTTGATCTTGCAAGCAATTGCAGGTTTTGAATTTATTTGGAGTCGCTGGCCATTGACGTGGATCGTCTGGTCAGGAATGTTACCTCGGCGCCACTGGCGGAGGGACGAGTTCCAAAAGGTTTAAATAGGGCTGTGAGTAAAGTCAATAGGGAAATTAGGTTGTTCCCTCAAGGAAAGCAGGGATGAGTCATCCCGCATCTGGCAATTGCACCCTCTATACCAGAGCTTTACAGGGCAAATGGGATCCACCTTTCTGATGCAGGAAATGATATTTTCCTGCAGGATCTGCACCTGGGGCTGTGGGATTTCTTCCTGGGTTGGTGGGGGAAGGAGACCTAAGCTGAGGCTTGGTCCCCTTCTTTGGCAGAGAATGTGCGGGAATTGATTGTTAAGATAGGGATGGTGAGCACTCTGGCACCCCTTGCGGTGATCGGCATAACCAGAGGACCTGCTTCTCGGGGGCTATGTGGCTCACGTGCCAGGATATGGTGTGCCTTTGGAGACCGTCCTGTCTTCATCCACTCGCTGTCCCTTATGGCAGTGGGCGGGTGTGTGGAAGGACGGTCTCCCCTGTTGTGGTTAGGTTTTTAACCACAGAAGGAAAAGGACTCTAAAGAGTTAAAAAGATGTCCTTGGCCAGATTGTCTCTGCCAGGAGAAGTCCAGTATGAAGCAGATTCTTCCCTGGCCTACGTGCGGTACGAGATGTACAAGATGAAGAGACTATTGGTTAATTGGGCCAAGGAGAAAAGTGTATTTAAGAAGTCCATGTTGTATGGCTACTTACTGCTGGAACTTACTGCTGGTTCTTACTGCTGGAACTTACTGCTGGAACTTACTGCTGATGTTATACTGCTACGTTGTTGCTGTACTGTGAAAGGACTGTATATATGACCATTTATTCTGTAAGTAATTTATTTAGTGTCAGTAAAGCTTCTTACTGACCAAAGACCGTGAGTGCTTCTTTTTGTTCCTAAATTCAAGCTGAAACCATTTCCAGACTCTACGCTGCTGCTATTTCGCACTCTGCTATATTTTGGGTAAGCAATTACCCCGATAGGTTATGCGCCCAGAGAAAGTCTGGAAGGCATAATTTTTGGTTGCTGGAAAGCTTGAGAGCAAAGGAACGCTGGAGGGAAAGACGGAGTCGAGCTCAGGCAGTTCATCGAGCTCAGACGGGTCTGTTTCCAGTGTGAGTCGCGCTCCAGCCCAGCCGGTGAGGATGGCCCAGGTTCAGATGGCATCCAGTAATCCGGTGGAACGGCTGAATGAGAGAAATTACTTAACGTGGTCATTCAAGATGGAAATGTTTTTGAAGCGGGACAGATGTTGGAACGTCGTGAGTGTCCCGAGGCCGGTTGGTCAGACTGCTCAAGAAGCACAAGTGTGGGAAGAGCAGAATGAAAGGGCCAAAGCAAACATTGTCTTGAGTATGGAGGACTCGCAAATTGTCCATATCAACAGAGATGAGACGGCAAGAGACAGCTGGAATGCGCTGAGACAGATTTATGTGCGTGCGTCGGCAAGCACACGGCTGAGCCTCACCAGAGAGCTGTATCGGTTAAAGTTGGAGGAGGCTGGAAGTTTGGCAAATCATCTCCAACAGGTGAGATCTCTATTTGTCCAGTTGCAGGAGGTCGGAATCGTTTTTACGGAAGAGCATAAGTGCTACCTGATTTTGGGGTCGTTGCCTCAAAGCTGGGACATTCTGACAACCAGTCTGGAAAGTATGAAGACTGATGAACTCACTCTTCATTATTTGACGGGTCGTTTGCTCCAAGAAGAGAAACGGCGTCTTTCCAGGAAGGAGGAAAACTGCCAGGAAAGGGTTAAGCAGTCAGCCCTTGGCAGCGGAGAAAGAATGCAGAGAGATAAGTGTTTCCAAGGCAACAGTGTGGAGAGAACCACAGTTGCAGTAAGAAAGTGTTATTTTTGCAAACAGCCGGGTCATATCAAACGCTTCTGTAAAAAGAGGAAGAAGGGAGTTACACAGGCTGGAGAGGAGAAGGAATGCTCGAATGCATTTGTTTCAGCCACAGTGAGGTGTAACGAGGCCCAAGAGGTTTGGCTGATTGATTCTGCGTCGTCCAGAACAATTTCTAATAATCCAGAGGCGTTTCGGAAGTTGGAACCAAGCAAGGTGAAGTCAATCACGCTTGCAGATGGACGAACGTCGAGGGTGGAAGGAATTGGCTGTTGCTACGTTCCATGTCTGCAAAAGGAGTGTGAACAGGTTCTGTATGTTCCAGATTTAGATTTTTGTCTCCTTTCTGTTAGTGCTCTAACGTCTGAAGGATACGTTGTTACGTTTCAGAAGGATGAGTGCCAAGTGATTAAGGATGGACAAAATGTGGCACTGGGACATGTTAAAAATGGACTGTTTTACATGGGTGCAGGTAAAGAAAGGGTGGCACAAACTGGTAACGTGCCAGACCATAAAAATTGTGTTCATGAGTTGCACAGGCGTTTAGGTCATGCAAGTTTTAAAGTGTTAAGTCACATGCCTCAAGTGTGTACAGGGTTAAGCTTGCGAAACTGTAAAAATTTCTTGGATTGTTCAATCTGTCATCAGACCAAATCCCGGGTGCAGAACATCTGCAGGAAAAGTGACAGGGTGTCACAAAAGCCTTTTGAACTGGTGTTTATTGACTTGGTAGGGCCATTCACGCCTACACAAGGGGGATCCAGTTACGTGCTTGTAATTCTGGATGATTACACACGCTTTAGTTGGTGTTATTTACTGAAGCGAAAATCAGAAGCTTTTGAAACTTTTAGGGATTGGAAAACTTGGGCGGAAAAGTTCTTTAACAAGCCCATTATTTCTGTGCAGTCGGACCGTGGGGGTGAGTTTGTTTCTGGAAGGTTCTGTGAGTGGTTTAGGAAAACAGGAATCACACACAGGTTAATAGATCCCCAAACTCCTTTTCAAAATGGGTCAATTGAGAGAAGAATTGGAGTACTTCAAATGAAGAAAGATTCTCTAATGGCTGATGCAAACGCTGAGCAAGATTTGTGGGGAGAAGCATTTTTAACCGCAAACTATTTGTGTAATAGAACCTGGAGCAGGGTTACAGGCAGTTCGCCTTACTGTTTACTTTTTGGTTCAAAGCCAGATTTGTCTCACTTGAGAACATGGGGGTCTTGGGCATACGTGCATATCCCAAAGTCCAAAAGATCTAAAGGTGAAACCAAGTCTGTGAAATTACGTTTTGTGGGTTATTCTGGCATGCAATCCAAATCTTGGCGTTTTTCCCTAAGTCATGGGAAGGTGGTTGTTTCTAGGTCTGCTACTTTTCAGGAGGCAGGTTGGGACAGGATTCAAGGTTCCCAAGTTCTGTTAGAAACTGTGAACAACCAGGAGAAAACAGTAACTCAGGGGTTAACTTCTCAGAGCCCTCACATCTCTGAGAAGAGTGTTTCCACTCCCAAAAGTGGAAGGGAGGAGGGAAATGAAAGGGAGGAAGAAATTTCCAGTGTACCTCGTCGTTCACAAAGAAAAAACAAAGGAATTCCACCTTTAAAGTATTCAGATGAATTCAGTGTATGTTATGTGAAGTCTGAACCTGAGAGTTACAGTGATGTGTTGAAATTGTCTGAACAAGAGCAAGAAAAGTGTTTTCAGGCAGCGAAAACTGAAAGGGGGTGTTTTCAAACACACGTGTCTGTATGCAAAGGGGCAAGCAAAAGAGTACATGATTGTGGAGCTAGTGGTTCGTCTACTGGTGGCAGGGAGTTCCCAAGACCACATTCAAGAAAACTCAGCCCAAAGCTGCAGGAAGGGTTGAAACTGAAGTCTCTGGGGAAAGTTAGGTGTTACCTTGGTGTAGAGGTAGAAAAGTTTCCAAAGGAAATTACCTAAAAAGCCAGAAGCAGAAAGTTTTAAAATTGCTGAAAGTTTGCAAGTTGGAAGATTGCAAAGTAATTCAACGCCCCAAAGCACAAAGTTTTTCAACAGTGCTTGGAAGAAGAAG
Source organism: Elgaria multicarinata webbii (assembly GCF_023053635.1). Lineage (NCBI taxonomy): Eukaryota > Metazoa > Chordata > Lepidosauria > Squamata > Anguidae > Elgaria > Elgaria multicarinata. Next base: position 115,672,170 of record NC_086172.1, read on the forward strand.
AAAAGAAAAGCTTACATATAAATAAGTCTCTGGGAAATGTAAAACACAGAGAAATGTACACAATGTTGGGATTGTTGTAAACATGTAAAGTTGATTTCTTACAGGTGAAATGTAATGAAATGTAAATTGTATTTTTTCTGTAGTTAAAAATGAAAGGGTGTTGTGGTTAGGTTTTTAACCACAGAAGGAAAAGGACTCTAAAGAGTTAAAAAGATGTCCTTGGCCAGATTGTCTCTGCCAGGAGAAGTCCAGTATGAAGCAGATTCTTCCCTGGCCTACGTGCGGTACGAGATGTACAAGATGAAGAGACTATTGGTTAATTGGGCCAAGGAGAAAAGTGTATTTAAGAAGTCCATGTTGTATGGCTACTTACTGCTGGAACTTACTGCTGGTTCTTACTGCTGGAACTTACTGCTGGAACTTACTGCTGATGTTATACTGCTACGTTGTTGCTGTACTGTGAAAGGACTGTATATATGACCATTTATTCTGTAAGTAATTTATTTAGTGTCAGTAAAGCTTCTTACTGACCAAAGACCGTGAGTGCTTCTTTTTGTTCCTAAATTCAAGCTGAAACCATTTCCAGACTCTACGCTGCTGCTATTTCGCACTCTGCTATATTTTGGGTAAGCAATTACCCCGATAATTTTTGGCAGAGAATGTGCGGGAATTGATTGTTAAGATAGGGATGGTGAGCACCCCCTTGCGGTGATCGGCATAACCAGAGGACCTGCTTCTCGGGGGCTATGTGGCTCACGTGCCAGGATATGGTGTGCCTTTGGAGACCGTCCTGTCTTCATCCACTCGCTGTCCCTTATGGCAGTGGGCGGGTGTGTGGAAGGACGGTCTCCCCACACTTACATAAGTGTCAAATAAGCAAGAAGCAGGATTTCCAGCTTCTTACTTTGGAGAGTGGCTCGCCCTTTAAGACAGGCAAGAGGCCTGAGCTTTGGACTAATTCCCGCACTCTCATGTGCAGATCCAGGGAGGTAAGGATTCAGAATATTGTTAATAAAGAGGCCCTAGTAAACCCAAGCTCTGGTGTCCGTGTCTTTATTCCTGTGTCCGCCCTTCGCTCACAAAGAGTGGTCACATTTTGACACAATTATACATTATTAACCTCACTGATTTCATTAGCCTTAGCATGCTTAACCCCCCCCCATTGTTCATGTGAATGGGTTGTCACATATTCAATGGGGGATGTTGGTTATGCTGCTGGTCTGGCCTCCAGATATCCAGGTGTTAGCATTAGCACTATCAGCTGCTTCAACACAGATTTCTACACAATTGGGCACTGACCTGAGGGTGTCCTGATCACACGGAAACCTACAGGTCAGCAGCTGATCACATGCAATCTTCTTCAGTGCATATGACCACAGTTAAGTGTAAGCCTATATACACCAGTTGCTGGGGAACATGGGTGGGAGGGTGCTGTTGCACTGTGTCCCGCTTGTGGCTCCTTGGTTGGCAGCTGGTTGGCCACTGTGTGATCAGAGTGCTGGAATAGATGGAGCCTTGGTCTGATCCAGCATGGTTTTTCTTATGTTCTTATGATGTCAAGAAGTGAGGCCAGCAGCATGCCCAACACCAGGGCCAGGAGCACAGCCCTGCTCCCCAGTTATCATGTGATGCGTCCTGCTCCATGCATGTAATACATAAAATTCAACTTTTTGATAACAGCCGCCACTGCCAAATGCACAATACTAGAGTTACATGGATCAGTTTTGTACAATTCCATATACATTAAAAATGGAAGTGAAGACTTGCATGACCAGTGTATACCAAGCATAGTAGGACAGACCTGCTCTTTTTACCCATTGAACCCAATCCACTGCCACAAAGGCAGAACCAACTGGTGTATTGGTACAAACGTTTAACTTCAATGTGGGTATGTTAGGTTCACATTCTAGTTCACGTTAACTGACTGGGTAGCCTTAAACCCAACCCACTTCAAAGGATTGTTGTGAGTCCAAAATGCTAATCTGAGCCCTATGGAGAAAGGGCAGAATACAAAGATTTATTTACTACAATTTTTAATCTATCTCTTTCCTCCAATCATAAAAGGAAATACCAATGATAAAAGTAAATTTATAAAACCCGTTTAGCTCTATCTGTGCAATCCAGGCCATGATGTACTCCAAAGGTGTTTATGTAAAATTTCAATTCATATTTGCTAAATTATGTAAGAAGGCATATTTATGTAATTGTAACAATGCAAGCAAATAATATTTTGTAACCCAATCTAATGCACCCAGTATATACTGCTGCAAGAGTGTATATATTTTATGATAGGTATGGGATTAAGAGTAAAGACAAGAACGTAGAATGAACCATTCTTACGGCTACTAGCTGAGCATACAAATTCTTTCTTTTTTTCTTCATATTCAGGTCTGGTTTGAAATACAAGATGTTTTGATAAGATTAATGATGTCTTAAGAAAGAGACTTTGTAGGAGCTGAAGAAGTGCATACTGTCTGGGAGATAAAAAGTTAAGCATTCCCCTCCCTGTTTTACTCTAGTGATTATTTCTGAAAAGTAATTTTATGAGACACCTGTCATTTTTTTATTATTCATTTTGTATTTCTTTTCTGTCCTCTGAATCATTTTCATAGACCCCATTTGTCTAGCATGAAGCCTTCACAGATGTAAATCAACCAAGGAATGTATGGACTTCAGGAGAGTAAATCCCACAAATAGGAAGTTTCATCCCCCATCATAAATTAACTGACATATATTGTGACATTTTGCTGAATCCATTAGCATTGACAGGGCTGCAGTGGAAGTCACAAATGAAAGGCATGAAATGAAGAGGAGAGTGAGCAAGTAATCTATGCTAAGCAAACATTGTTCATAATATTGCTGATTACGTCTGGGCTCAACCTATTCTTAAACAGGTCAATTGGTTTTCTTATCAAGACAAATTTCAAACACTGACCACCAAGGTCAATGTCAGCTAACATTCTCCAGGTTGGTGTGAGGAAGGCATCCCACAATGGGTTAACTCCCCCTATCGCCCAGGAAAAGCAGGGACTCACATGACTGAGTTTTAAGCCCTCTATTGGTCTGAAGCTCCTCCTAGCCAGTTCGTCCCTGCTTTTCGCCCAGGACAGAGCTACTTCTCATCTCCTCCTATCTCAAGCCTATACTTATCTCTATTTCTAACACTTTTTAAACTTCTTACCTCTTTGACTTTCTTTCTCTTACCAAAAACAAACAAACAAACAAAAAACGCTTTTCTGCTTCCTTTTCTCTGCCGCTTGCCTATCATTCTCTATGACCCCTCCGGCAAAGAAAACCATTTCGAAGCCTCAAAAGAAAAAGAAAACAACGACTCATGTGAGAGTCGTTAGGAAGCCATCAGCAGACAAATGGATGACCTGCCAGAAAGGTCAAGGAGATAACCAGTTTGCCGGCTTCGGCTGCCTACTGAGTCTCCCAGCCACGGAGGATCAAAGAGATCACCAGCCCGGAGGCCAAGGCCCCTCGCTGAGTCTCTTACACACCAGGAACGGAGCGATCCCGGCCTCAAAAGATGCAGCCGAGACTGAGGGAGTCGGGGGCTCAGCACGCCACCCTCTCCACTCAGAACAAGAGGAGGAAGCAACGGAGCAGCTGGATGCTCCAACAGCATCAAGGGTGAGATCAAATCCATTCTTTCTCCCCCACGTGGATGTTTCCCGCCAAACAAAGCGGGCGGCCATTTTGAGTTGCAGTTTTGATTCCAACTTGCAAAGGGAAGCCCCTCCTCCTTCCACCTCCTCCATTGCTCAGCCACAGAATAATGAGATAGCCCCAACGCCTATCCTAAGCATGGCTCAAATAGATAAATCTGTTTTAGCACAGATCACTAAGGCAGTACTGGATAATCTGTCTGACCATTTGTTAGACAAGCAAACCTTGAGATCAAGCCGTTCTGCAAAACGCACCAGAGGCTTGCACACTTCTGAGTCTTCCTCCTCTCCTCCTCCACAATTAGAAAACAAAAATAAAAACAATGATAAAACAAAAAACAAAAATAAGGCTTTCAGGTCAAAACAGCCCAATTCTTCCCATAGTCTGCACTCATCAGCAGGCTCTGGGGACGACTCTCCAGACCCACACGCCATAGCCAAAGGTCGCTCTAACAAATCCAAGACCCCCTTGGCTGAGCCCCACCATGACAGTGATTCCTCCATAATGTCACTGCAGGAGTTCTTTTCAGAAGGAGAGGAGGGTGGATGGTCAGACATAGAAATTACAGACCATATCTCGGCTGATCGATTCTTTAACAAAGAGGATTTTTTACCTTTATTGTCCAAAGCAATTGTCTCTCTAGCTAGTGAGCCAGTACAACCCGACAAACAGCAATCTTTATCTAGAGGGGCAGCGATGTTTCCAGAACCCAAGCCAACCACCAGAGAGGTACCTTTTCCCAATTCCTTTAATAAATTAATGAAGGAGGAGTGGAAATCTCCCCTCCAGGGGAAAAAGGGAGTCAGTACAGCGCAGAGGTTTTATACTCTTCCTCACAATGTGATGGAAGAATTAAAAATTCCATTAGTAGATGCCCCTGTGGCGGCCTTGCTCTCAGGTGCTGTATTGCCAAAAGACGGTGACTTTCCCCTAAAAGACCACGGGGAAAGAAGATCAGATACAGCTTTAAAAAAGGCGCATGAAGCTTCAGCATTAGCTTTAAGGGCCTCAGCAGTATCATCTTTTTTCGCTAGAGCTTCCATCTTATGGGTGGAAGACATAATAAACAATAAGGAATTAGATCAGCCTACTTTATACAGAGGACTGCTCAAACTCTCTAAATCTTTTGCCTTCCTGGCTGATGCTACACAAGATGCGCTTCAGTTTTCAGCCCGCTCCATAGCAGCTGCTAATGTGGCCAGACGTTCCATTTGGCTTAAGCACTGGAATGTTGATCTTCCCTCAAGGGGAAATCTTGCGACTGTACCTTTCACAGGTGCACATCTTTTTGGAGAAGAGGCCTTAAAAGATGTCCTCATAGAGACTAAGGATAAGAAAAAAGTTATGCCTTCATCCTTCCGGCGAGAAGATAAAAAACTCATCCGGTCTTATACATCCTTTCGCCCATTCCGGACCACTAACCAATCTTCCTTTCGATCCAAAAGCTACAGGTTTCCTAAACCAGCATGGTCCAGATCCCGCTTTCAGTCCAGAAGCGCCAACTCCTCTAGCGCTTCTGCCAAACCCCCTTCTACTTTCCAGGCCTCAAGGTCTGGACGACAGCAGTTCTGACGCCAGGGAACCCTTCATCGGGGGGAGACTTCAACATTTCCTCCCAGCATGGGAACAATCCACAGACGATCGCTGGGTCCTGGACACCATCTCCCATGGTTATCTCATAGAGTTTTGGAAACAACCTCCCCCTCGGTTCACCCCATCCCCCACATCACAATCCGCCACCAAGAATCACATCCTATCTACCGCCATACAGCGTCTACTTCAAATAGGAGCGATAGAACCAGTACCATCCATAGAAAAATATGAAGGTATTTATTCCATCTTATTTCTAGTAGCCAAAAAGGGCAAAGGCTGGAGACCAATTCTGGACCTCAAGCATCTGAACAGGTTTGTCAAATATCGAAAATTCCGTATGGAGACATTGCAAACCATCAAAGAAGCCCTTCACAAAGCAGAATATTTGACTTCCATAGACCTCACAGAGGCATATCTGCATATTCCCATCTCACTACCTCACAGAAAATTCCTATGCTTCACGTACCAGAACTATCATTACCAGTACAAAGCACTTCCATTTGGCCTATCCTCGGCACCCCGCATCTTCACCAAGATCAGGGTGACAGTAATAGCTCATCTCCGGCTAAAGGGCGTGCATATTTATCCATATTTGGACGACCTTCTTATCCGTTCTGTTTCCAGTCAGAAAGCCTCGCAGGATCTACAGACAACTGTCGAGTGCCTAGAAAGACACGGCTTTGTCATAAACAGAAAAAAGAGCCATCTCACACCCACCCAGGTCCTCCCTCATCTAGGAGCACTCATCGACACCTCCAAGGGCTTAATATTCCTCTCCCCAGTCAAGCTTCAGGACCGCTCAAGGGCAATTCATCGGCAAAGAATAACCAACTTAATGGATGCTGCGCATCTTCTGGGTTTAATGATCTCATGCCTCGGCATTCTCCCATGGGCCAGGCTGCATTCTCGCCTCCTTCAGTGGTTCCTATTGCCCTTCCAAGCTCAAATAGCAAGGAGGGATCGCCTCCCAATACTTCTCCCTCTGCACGTCAGAGACTCCCTCATGTAGTGGCAAGACCTCCAAAATCTGCAGGTGGGCAGCCCCTTCCAGGAGCCTCAGAGGATCTTACTGACAACAGATGCCAGCCTCGAAGGGTGGGGAGCCCACTGCAACTCTCTCCTGGCCCAAGGAAAATGGAATGCAGAGGAAAAATGCCACAGCATCAACTGGCTGGAGCTCAGGGCAGTACACCTGAGTCTAAAAGCATTCTCACGCCATCTGCAACATTCTCATGTCCTAGTCAGACCGGACAACACAACAACACGAGCCCACATAACACGTCAAGGGGGTTCCAAATCCCTCTCCTTACACCTGGAGGCCCAGAGCATGCTATTATGGGCCGAACAGAACTTAGCCTCCATATCAGCCCAACACATCAAAGGGACCCTGAACCATACAGCAGACTATCTGAGTCGGCAACAAATAGACCCAGGGGAATGGAGCCTACATCCAGCAGTCTTCCAGAGAATCATACACCATTTCGGCCCACTAACACTGAACTTGTTTGCATCCAGGCAAAACCACAAGCTGCCAAGATTTCTCTCCAGATTCCAGTCTTACGGAGCCGAAGGGATAGATGCACTATATATCAACTGGCCGAAAGAGAGGCTCTATGCATTCCCTCCAATCCCCCTCTTAGCCAGAGTTCTACAAAAAATCAGAAAGGAACAAGCCACTGTAGTCCTAGTAGCCCCCTTCTGGCCCCGACGCCCCTGGTTCTCCGAGATTCTAGCCCTAGCAGTGCAAGGTCCATGGTTCCTGCCCCAGATCCCAGATCTCTTGTCTCAGGGACCAGTACTGCACCCAGACCCAAATTGGCTCAAACTAGCCGCCTGGCTGCTGAGAGGTCCATCTACTTAACTCTGGGTTATTCTGAGGATGTCATATCCACCCTGCTGGCATCCCGCAAGGACTCCACCACCAGAATTTACGAAACAACCTGGAAGTCCTTCTGCAGGTGGAGTGAAAGGGAGAAGCTTATTCCACGGGCAACAGGTGTCAAGGAACTCCTAGCCTTTCTCCAACAAGGCCTTCAGATGGGTTTAAAACCGGGTACCCTGCGCAGGCAAACGTCAGCCCTGTCATCAGTCCTTTCCAGGCCTGGTAGGCAGCCACTAAGTTCACACCCTCACATCAAAAGATTCCTCCGTGGAGCCGCACTCAAGAGTCCTCCCATTGTCCATAGGTTTCCTTCCTGGAGCCTACATGTTGTACTTTCTGCATTGACTAAACCTCCCTTCGAACCAATTGCCTCTATCCCACTACGCATTTTGTCACAAAAAGTACTTTTCCTTGTGGCCATAACATCTGCTCGCAGAATCTCAAGAGTTATCTGCCATTTCAATCAGAAAAGGCCTCATCACCTTCCATAAGGATTCTGTCGTCCTTCGAACAGACCCGACCTTTATCCCTAAGGTCAACACGCTATTCCATAGGTCACAGGAGCTTATTCTGCCATCTTTCTGTCCTAACCCTTCTCATCCACAGGAGAAGGCCTGGCACAAGCTGGATGTCCGCAGAGCCATTAAAGTTTACTTAAAAAGGACAGAGTCCTTTCGAAAATCTGATTCACTGTTTGTTTCCTTTCACCCTGTGGCTATGGGCAAGAAGGTTACCAGATCTACCCTAGCTAGGTGGTTAAAAGCATGTATTTTTTCGGCCTATGAGGCCTCATGCCTCCCCAAGCCATTAGGAGTCACAGCTCACTCCACTAGAGCAGCAGCCACATCAGCCGCCTTAAGTACTAATGCCCCTCTGGCAGAAATCTGCAAGGCGGCCACCTGGACAAGTCCTAATTCCTTCATAAGACATTACAAAATAGACACATATGCCTCAGCGGATGCCTCCTTTGGCAGGAGAGTCCTCCAGCAGGTTGTAGGACTACAATAGACTCGGCTTAAGATTTTCCCACCCAGATAAGGGGTTTTTAGCTTTTGCATATCCCATTGTGGGATGCCTTCCTCACACCAACCTGGAGAACGGAACATTGGTACTTACCGAGAAGGTTCCTTCTGGGTTGGTGTGCGGAAGGCATCCCAACCACACCCTGAAACACCACCGAGTCTATCAGGCCACTTGTCTCTGCATTTAGCCGGCCAGACCTTTTCCTAAGGATCCTCAAAGTTTGTACTCTCAGATTGATTTCTAAGTACTTACTAATAAGTTATCTGTTCCTCTGTGGTTCTTCCTTACCTATGATACAAAGAGATGCTTCCTTTCTCAATTTCCGAGCTTTGGCCATGGACGGAACTGGCTAGGAGGAGCTTCAGACCAATAGAGGGCTTAAAACTCAGTCATGTGAGTCCCTGCTTTTCCTGGGCGATAGGGGGAGTTAACCCATTGTGGGATGCCTTCCGCACACCAACCCAGAAGGAACCTTCTCGGTAAGTACCAATGTTCCGATCTGTTTTGTTTTGGTGAGCCCCATTAAATTCTGTTTGGCGAAAGGAGCCCTTGTTCACACAGGAGGCCATGAAGAAGACTTTACATCACAGCCTCTGAGTGATGGTAGCAGTTCCAGCTGCGGCTACACCCACTACACTCTGAGTACTTCCAACCTTCTTTGCTGCTTGCTATGATTTCTTGTTAAGCTTCAGTCAGAGCCTCCACCTTAGGCGACATCAAAGAATTCACATGGGAGAGAAGTCATATGAATGCCAAGAGTGTGGAAAGAGCTTTTCTCAGAGGGCAAACTTTAATCGACGTCAAAAAATTCACTCCAGTGAGAAGCCATAAAAGTGCTCAGAATTTGCTGGTTTAAAATTTTGTACATCTGTTTTTTTAAAAAAAAAACATTTTCATTGTTTTTAACTGTTGTAAACCACCCAGAGAGCTTAGGCTATGGGGCGGTATATAAAGGTAATAAAAATAAAATAAAAAAATATTAATCCTCTTGCTACTCCAAAAATCCAAAAATCGCCAGGTGCTCCCTGAAGGAGGGTGAGTAAGCAAGCAGCTTGGTGGCCAGTGGTGGCAGCAGTGCTGAGGGACGGGATGTCTGTACGTAGCAGTTGGAATACAGAGCTGCTCCAGCTTCTTCGGCGGTCATCATAGGGATTTCAGAAAAACACAACAGAATCAAATTAAATTTCTATGAATCCAACCCACACATTTCACAGCAGACCGAATTCTGTGGACTTGCAAACCATTTGTCTTTTTAATTTTTGGAATTTTATGCAAAATTAATTGTAGAAAAAATAAGTTTAAACCCCCAGGTGAAAACATGCATTTTCCCCATAGGCTAAAGCATGAAAATGCACATTTCGGGGGGAATTTGTGCATTTTGGGGAATGGGTTGCACCTTTTTGCAAGTGCAAATTTGCACAAATGTGAATCTGCCCAAATATGAATTTGCCCAAATTTGGGATATTGGGGGGGAAATTCTGATTCAGTCAAAGATCATACAATGGAATGAAAAATACCTGACAACCTGCAAAATGCAAACAGACAGATTTTACAAAATCCATACAGCCCTAGATAATTACTAAGAATGGTGGGAGTGTCTGTCTGGGTCAGCAAGGGTAGCAGACCCCTGTGTCTGGTCCCTGTGGATCCAGGTGGGCACACCCAGGTGCAATTGCAGACCTGTGCCAAGCACTCTCTCTCTCTCTCTCTCTCTCTCTCTCACACACACACACACACACACACACACCATAGGCACTCAGGCGCAGGTCTGACCTGCTTCCATTCCTTTCCTCCAGCTACATTAATGGTGGCTTCCATTAACACAGCATGGGGAAATGCACATTTTGTGGAGCCTCCGGAAAGTGCATGTGTCTCCCCCTGCACCAATGCGAGCTTAAGGGCTCTATCAATGCAAAGGTAAATGAGCCTCCAGAAAAGGTGCATTCCTCCTGCTGCCTTAAAGCCTTTACCCTTGCATTAATAGGGCCTTTAAAGCCCCCATTGGCACACGGAGAAGAAATGCAGACTTTTCAGGGCCTCCAGAAAGCACATGTTTCCTTCCCCTCTGTGCCAATGGAGGCCTTAAAGGCCCTATTAACGCAAGGGTAAACCTTCACCTAGTCAATGTTAGCATTGAAGGGGGAAATGCACACTTTCCCAAGCCACTGAAAATCACAAATTTCCCCCCACTGTGTTAATGGTGGCCACCATTAAAGCAGCAGGGGAAAGGGCCAGAAGCTAGGGTGCACGGCTGCAGAGTGTTCGTGAGCCTCACAAGCACTTGGCAGAGGCTCGTGCAGCCCGGTTTGTGGCTACCCCTAATAATTATCACTACATGAAGGCATATTCAAAAGCTACATGAAGCCTCATTTAGAGGCCTCTCTGTGAATTCTACATTTTCAGACTGAAAGATGAACTCTTGATCAAATGACTTGCTTAATCCAAGTATATAGTGGGTCTGCTCGCTATCATTTATGGATTACAGTAATCATACATGGTAGCAAAATGCTGCTAAGATCATCTTCTTGGCTCGCCGCTCCAACCATGTTACTCCGTCTGAAATCTCTTCATTGGCTTCCAATTCACTTCAGAATCCAATATAAACTTCTCCTGCTGACCTTCAAAGCTTTTCACGGTCTAGCTCCTTCCTATCTCTCCTCTCTCATCTCACACTATTGCCCCGCTCGTGCTCTTCACACCTCTGATGCCATGTTTTTCGCCTGCCCAAGGGCCTCTACTTCCCTTGCTTGGCTTCGTCCATTCTCTTCTGCTGCCCCTTACACCTGGAACGCTCTTCCAGAACATTTGAGAACTACAAGTTCAACTGCAGCTTTTAAAGCTCAACTAAAAACTTTTCTTTTTCCTAAAGCTTTTAAAACTTGATGTTGTGCAGACTTCTACTGTTACTTTCTACTGTTAGTTTTACCCTACCCTGTGCCTGCTTACCCTACCCTGTACCTGTTTGCATTCTCTTCCCCTCCTTATTGTTTTACTATGATTTTATTAGATTGTAAGCCTATGCGGCAGGGTCTTGCTATTTACTGCTTTACTCTGTACAGCACCATGTACACTGATGGTGCTATATAAATAAATTAATAATAATAATAATAATAATAATAATAATAATAATAATAATAATTCCAGGAAACTTGTGCAGTGCATGTGCGTATGCGTGGCTGGCCAGATATTCAGAAATGCACAGCGTGGATCTCTGATTATTAATTAATTAACAGTTGGTTTCTACAACTGAATTGCTGGCTGCTCTTCATGAATTCACGTTGGCTATGCAGAAGAGAGGCAAGAGTGTAAACACAGCTTTCTAGCATGCACCTGTGGTTTGGCCTGCTCATTCCATTACAGAGAAAATCATGCATCTATGTTTGCTTGCTTTGAATTCAGTTTACATCTTGGTTTTAAACAGCCTTTGAAATAGGTTTTAACAGCCTATTAAACGGGCTTAAAAACCTTTGTCTGCTGTGAATGAACAGAACTGTCTTCCATTTTTGTAAATAGTTTGGTTTTTTAAAAAAAAAATATGGGGTCAAATCCTTTTGCAGTGTGTGCTGGTCAGTTTCAGGCATTCAAATGTTTAGTTAGTTATAGGAGACAAGATTTATTTATTTATTTATTTATTTATTACATTTCTATACCGCCCAATAGCCGGAGCTCTCTGGGCGGTTCATAAAAATTAAAACCAAGATGCCTGTCTCCTTTAAGTAAGCCAAATGTTTGCAGCAAGAAATGAAGGTCAGGCTAAGAATTTAACAGGAAAAGGAGAGCAAAGGTGAACAAGAAACTGCTGTCCCTTATTGGTTGAAGTGGAGGAAGGAATAGAACTAATTTTATTTTATAAACACTAAGGCCTTTGCTAGACCTACCACATATTCCAGGATGGAGGAGTGGTGATCTCACGTTGTGAATAACGCGAGATCCCGACCTCATTTACCTGTCAATTGAGGTGACCTCAACAAGAGAGCCGTTGCGCCCGCCATTTTTTTTTTTTACTTCTAAAGGGCTGGCTGCGCATGGGCGCACAAGAGAGTAAAGTTAGGTTGTTTTTTAAAAAAAATGATTTCCCCGCTCCCCCCCACTCCTGAGGAGTGCTGCACCCTGTGTGCGGCTCCTGGCTCCTTGTGAGTAATCATGCAGAGCCGGGAAAAGCTGCAGAAACGGGCCATACGCTTGTGGTCTCGGGCCCGAGATCGTGGGAAGAAGCGGGGTCAAAGAGTAGGCCTGTATTCTGGGGCCAGGGAGGGTTGATCCCTGCCTGAGCCTGGGATCCCCTGTGCATCATCTGGATCAGCCCCGGGATAACCGCTGGTCTAGCAAAAGCCTAAGGAACTGAGCAGAAAACTAGAGAGAAACAGAGAGAAAAGAATAGACAATGACTGAAAGAAGGTCAGAAAGAATCAGAGGCTGTAATTAAAGAACTGTTTGGGACAGTACTGGACTGAATAAGCTTTTAGTTCAATAAAGGCCTGCATAAAAAAAAAAAAGGCACATGACCTAGTTAGATTAGCTGGATGTGTTTATCCTTGCTTATTTACTATCCTGTTGATTTTTGTGTGTTCTGTGGGTACATCCATTCCACTTGGGGGCAGTAGAAAAGGCTACAGGAATGGAAGCTCAAGAAGGGCTGGGACACACCATTTTTACTTTCCCCCCTTCCATTCCTGGACCAGGGCATCATTGGTCTGTGTCACCCATATGCAAAGCAATACCAAGGGGACTCTACAGATCATAATGGGAGAGCTTGTTCCATGTATATGTCTTGGAAATGAGCCTGGCCTTTTTCTGTTGTTGTAGCCAATGTTTAGGACTACTAGTCCCGATGGATGTACCAAGCCAATTCCTTGTAATCTTTCATGGATGTGCGAAAACTTTTTTCTCCTATCCAAAGTTTCCAGTGCTGATATTCAAATATTTGTTTGTTTCTTCTAGGGATGTCAGAGGAATCCAGTTGGGGTGTGGAGCTGGGTATGCTTTGCTGGCTCGAGTCCTCTGGGCTTCGACCCAACCATCTACTAGCTGGCTTGATTCACCCTTGGCTGAGTTTGGCTAGCTGGTAGAACTTCCAACAGTGCAACAGTGAGGGCAGGAGAAGGGAGCCCCTCTTATACGTCCTCTTGCCCTTGCTGTCATACTGCCACTGTAGTAGCAGGCACAGAAGGAGAAGTGGGGAAAGGTGCTCCCTTCTCCTCCTATCCCTGCTACCACAGCAGCAGGAACAGGGCTGTCAGAAGTGTCAGGGACTTATGTAAAATGACTGTCACCACCATGGTAGCAGGCACAGGAAGGGGGGAGACAGTGGGGGCAGGCTGGTAATTTTACACAAATGTCAGAGACTTACATAAAATGACCAACCTGTCCTCATTGCCACTGATGCTGCTACCATGGTAACAGGGTTGGGAGAAGGGAGTGGTCTGTGCTACCTCGCCAACTGAGTTTCAGTCATTTGGTGCAAGTGTTTCCTTCTCCCTGGAGAAGGAAACACTTGCACCAAATTTCTGGTAAATTGGCTGGCCCTGGTCATTTTGTAGGAAGGTTTCCTTCTCCCCGAAGGGGCCATTCAGGAAGAAAGAAACATTTCCACAAAACAAATGGACCTGGTAAACAGTCCATGGACTGTGTGGTGGCCCATGTGCCTGTTAAGGTAGGACAACTGGCGTGAGTCCACTGAGTGGCACCCAAACAGGGCATGAGGGAGTTTGCACATCCCTCCTAGGGGCAATCATAGAATCATAGAATAGCAGAGTTGGAAGGGGCCTACAAGGCCATCGAGTCCAACCCTCTGCTCAATGCAGGAAGGGGCAGTCTCAAGTGCAACCTGAAACCATCATGTGGTCGAATGCAGTGTCTGCAACCAGGCAGATTTCATGATGTCATACATATTTGAATATCTCTTTTATATGTAGTAGTTATCTGGAAAGTATTTCATGCTTAGAAAGCCTCATTCCAGTGTTATGGTTAAAGGGAATGGTGCAAATGAGAGAGGATTTACTGTTTTCCCCATCCAGCAAGGATTACTGCTCAAATTAATGCAGTGCTCCAGGAGCAGTGGATTAGAAACTGTCAACGCAAAATGTTGATTTCCTGCTGAGGAAAAAAAAAGTGTTGTAGGTTTTACTTGTAACTATTCCTATGAGAATTAAAAAGAAAACAAACAAAAAACTGAACTCAGAATACAAACCGTGACTGTCATTCAAGGGCAGAAAAGTATGTGGGGTTATTGCAAACAGTAGATAACACATACCAAAATAAAATTGTTTATCTTATTACTCCATGCAAATGTGATGAGTTTCTCAAATCATTATTATATTTATTCCCACTCAACCACCCAGCTGATATTTCAGTGACATCCTGACTATACACACACACACACACACACCATCTTTAAAGATTTAACACTAAAATGGTAGTTACAAAATTTTGTTCTTTAAAAATAAATTAAATGTCTAAAATTACTGACAGAAGTACTAGTAGTAAGAGATGGATAAGATTCTACATAATGCCTTGAACTTGATTAAGAAACTATCTGAATGGTTTCCCTACCATAAAAAGTCACCTTCCATAACCTCAAAGAATTCAAATAATCTTTCTTCCCAAATGCTATAAAGGAGAGAAAACTACCCCAGTCTTCATAGGGTTAACATTGGAATGCAGGAATTCATCTACCTGGAAATGAGTTTTTAGAAGTCACAGGTGGTAAAAATCCTGTTCTCTAACATCCTGCCAGATTTGTTTGCATATGACCATAAAACACGCGTCTCCCAGTATTTATATTGGTTTCCTTTTGACTTCAAGCCACAATTTAAGGTGCTGCTTTTGGCTTAGGACCAATAACATACCTAAGAGACTGCCTTCTGCCATATGTTCCACCACAATCTGAAAGATCAACCAAGACCAATTAAGAAGTGCACATATAGAAAGACAGGCATTCTTGGTGGTTACCACACAAGTTTGGAGCTCTCTTCTCTTAGCACAACACCCACACACCCCATGCTCCATAGCTGCATTTATGGAAGATGATTGGCATAGGGTTCAATTGATTTTTCTCTGTCCTGGGCATCCACATTCCTAAAAAATGGCAGCACTCCTAAATGTGTCATTTAATCGCAGGAACCCATTTTCATGCTGATGCAAGTTCAGTGTTGCCAATAAATGAACAATTACTAATAGTGATAATTATCCTTATTCTTGTATGTGCAGACACCTTGTTTAACAGAATGAATAAACCATAAAGAAGTTTGGAAGATCATTCTGAGAAATGAATTAGCCAAATAGTTCCTTTGCGAACCCAATAGGATTTGGGGCACAATCCAATCATGCCTTTGACCTTGGTACAGCCCACTGCTATGCATTCTAACTCTGAAATATGCCCGCTGAGTAAAAGTGCTTACTTCCAAGGAAGAGTGCATAGCGTTGCAATATTTTCCCCATTCATTTCACCTAGAGAGATTTAAGCTTCTTCTGTAACTTTCCTATTGCAACCAATTTGGGCTAAAAGTGCTTATTGTTGGTGTGAAGGACTTCATTGACTTGAAATCATTTTCAGAGTCAGACTTTTCTCTGAAGTAACCTAGTACTATTCCTTAGGGAGGGATGAATCTGCCATGTTTGATTTATTCAGTTTCTCATTTTTCCATTCTTAGGTTTGGTTCATCCCGAAATTGGAGATGATTTTTTTAAAATGCTTGCAGGAAAATTCATGTGCAATTTTCTGCACATTTCTGCTAATATACACAGCTTTGTACACAATTTGCCCAATAACACATTCTTGCAAGAAGATTTGCTAATATAGTGCATTTTAAGGTGATTTTCACTAAATTTCAATGGACCTTTTTGTGTGCTTTTCCAAAGTTTGGGGGAGGAATCCAGTGCTGTTGATGAGTAGGCGATGAAACAAAAGACGCCTGTCAATCTGCAGAATACAGACAGAACGGATGAAATAAAATCAACACATTCTTACTTATTTCATACTCCTACTTCCATCTTTATACTTCCAACATTTCTGCATCAAGTACAATTTTTGATTGGTCTTAAATATAGAAAATTGAAATAAAATAAGTTGATCGTGTGGGACTTTTAAAAGTACTTACCTTTCCGATCTAAATAATTTTGTGCATGCATCCGTAATACTACATTCTAGAATAGTAACCAACTCAATTATGAGTTCAGACACACCTCCACATTTCATCTTTGAGAATTGTCTAACGGGCTTAAAAGTAAAATCTCAAATGTGCGAACTTGAATCTTGTGAGAGTCATGAATCAGATTTTTTCTTTAATTTTTTTTTTTATGATGTAGCCTTGAACTGAATTATGCAAAATGAGTGTTGCCTTCAAAAACTTTACTGTAAATGATTTTGGGGGGATTCAAAGTGAATTCAGTAACTGATTTTAATAATAGTGTGTGTCTGTGTGTGTGCTTTCAAACTTCACAGCATGGGTACTAAAATATTTAGCACGTTAGTAATTTATTTACTGCACTCGGGAATTCTGTATATCACTTCTGGTGAACAGCTGTTTCAGGTAGGGGTGTATTTTAATAAACAAGGACTAGCCATTCTTGTATGTCACGTGTGTGGATTTTCTTTTTCAGGACAGGTTGTAAATCACTACAAATACATCAGAAAACTGTAGGTAACCACAAAATATGTTCTTAATGTTGCCTCCTCTCTAGCTCTCTGGTACAACATTAATCTGGCTTTGTCAGTGTTTGTCATTGGTGGGTACTGTAGGTTCAGGCGTGACTTTTGTGGTAGAACTGAGGAAAATGTGTGCAGTGTCCTTGCAGTAGTAAGTAGAAGCTCATATTTAAGCATAATGAACAGGGTTTTTCCCCCCTATAAGACACTCTTGATATTGCTGTCACAAAACTGAACTGTAACATCCAGAAAGTGAACTTATGTATGAACTGCTTGAGACTCAGATGGATGGTAGGACAGATGATGGAAACTATTTGTTTCTTACCATGGGTCGAGAAATGAGGAAAATAATATTGCCAACATAATTCCAGTGAAAAGTATAAGAAATGAACTTGGGAAAGTTGCTGACAAAATGTTCCAGGTCTGCCATTAATATGCTAGCATTCTCTAGGCCCATGCAAGAACCCAGGAAAGTGCCATTCTGCAGAAGGTAAAAGCTGCATTTACTCAGAGGGGATAATTATAAAGCAGGAATTTCAGAGGCAATAGTTGGAACTAGTTCTCAAAGCATGCAAGAAAAATGGGTGGAATTTTAGTTTTGAGAATTCATATATGCTGGTATTAGGACTTATGGAAGAGGCAGATGTGACTCCCCAGAATAGCAGCCACATGGCGCATTTCTGCTTTTTCCATGTACAATCTAGGGGTACCAATGATTTGATGTCATCACCTCACAAAGTGTCTTTGCAAGTGGCAGCCAATGGTGGCAAGCAAAGCAGGGAAATGTGCATGTGATGATGGCATGTTCGACAAGGTGTGAAAAAGAACGAAACTGGATATGTGCTAAATCTCTGAGCAATCCTTGGAACAAAACCAAAAACAGGGTCTTCCCAACATCCCCTGTCCTTACAAATATTATGTGCTGGGTGGCCTATATACCTGGCTGTTACATTGTCCTTTTAGAATACTATTCAAAGCAATATGCATACATTGTCTTGCAGTCCTTTCTGCAACTCCAGATGCTCTTGGAAGAAGCTGATTTTCTAGATCTATTTTAGTTGGGTTTCAGGCCTGTTTTGGAACTGAAATTGCCTTGGGGGGAATCCGCACGTCGTTCTAAGATCGCTTCTAAGCGACCCCAGAGCGGCGTGAAAGCGAGCGTGTAACTTGCCTTTTGAAGAGCCGATGAAGAGACGTCCTTCACGCCGCCGCCGCCACCCAACTCCCTCCTCGCCGGCTGGGCGGAGAGCTCGGGGGAAGAAGGCGGGGTGGAGAGCTTCTTCCGCGCTCAACCCCGCCTTCTTCAGCCGAGCTCTCCTCGCCGCTCGGCGAGGAGGTCTGCGGGTGGCAGCGGCAGGGGCGGCGGCGGGAAGGACGTCTCTTCGTCGGCGCTTCAAAAGGCAAGTTATACGCTCGCTTTCACGCCGCTCTGGGGTTGCTTAGAAGCGATCTCGGAACGACGTGCGGATTCCCCCTTGATTACCCTATAGGATGACCTTTGTCAATAAAAAGATGGAAGTGTGCAACCCTGTTGATCCTCTTAAACAACTCCGCGACTTTCAATACCATTGACCATGGTATATTTTTGTATAGCCTTTTGCCTTTTAATAATGTGCTGCCTTTAATAATGTATTAGTTTTAAATGTTTTAATTAGTTATATGATGTTTGCATTTGTGTTGTATACCGTCTCGATCCAGAGGGAGAGGCGGGTAACAAAATTATTATTATTATTATTATTATTATTATTATTATTATTATTATTATTATAGCGTAGAGAGATGAGATGGAGACACAAAACTTCTGTTTCTGTTTCTGCCATAATAGCTAGCTCAAGCTCCAAATTAATACATTCTTAGATCTGTTCTGTGAATATCAGCTATTGTTTTGTTTCAGATGTAATGCTGAGGGCCAAACTACATGCAACATTAAATCTATGATTACATTTAATAAGCCTATTTTTTACCCTTAGAAACAATAGAATGGGGTGGAGGCTCAATCAGGATTGGGGCCATGATGTGCAGAGAAGGATTTTTTTAGCCCTTTCTCTTGCTGCAGTTCCAATGAGATGCTCTCTGCCCTGGGAGGAAAGCTATCTCAGGGTAAATAATAGCTTTGGGATGCAATATTCTACACACTTACCTGGAGGTAAGTCCAACTGAGCTAAATGGGACCTACATTTGAGTAAATATGCATGGGATTGCATTGTTAGGTGCATGAATTTCATTGAGAACAGTGATGAGTGTGGGAGTGTTAACACCAACATCCCCCCCTCTCTCTCTCTCACACACACACACACACACACTTCATGGTGATTAATTGGAAAAAGAAAACTGGGCACATTAAATACAATTATTCATTTAGCACCGTCTTCTTTAGCCCTAAGAAGGAAGGCAAAGTGTAACCCTCCAGAGTGGAAGAGAGCTTTATTTCTTATGGAAGCACTGCTTGCCAGAAAGTCATAAATTTCATCCTAATGGTTCAAAATAGGCCATTTTAACTACTGAAGAAATCCATTTCCCATGCTCCTGAGTATCACCAGCTTCATTTCCAGGCTGAAAGTTTTCAGATAGAAAATATTCAATAGGGTTAATCCAGCACCAGTGCACTTTCCCACCCACGCTGTATATTATCTAAAAGGCTTAGCTGCTTTGCTTTGAAACCCCAAACAGTCCTCATCATTACTTTAAAAGTCTACATATAAAAGGGGAGGGGGGAAACACTCTCATTCTTCCTGTCTCTCAGAGGTAGATTTTAGGGTAAGAACGTGGTTTTGTTATCTTCATGCACTGCAGACTTTATTAATGAAAGATCCAATTTTAATACCATGGCACCTTAAAAAAACCAACGTATTAAATTAACACAATAATTTTCCTTTGCTTTGCCAAGTTATGGCTCGTTATGTTTAGCATCTGCTTTATGCACACTGTTTTCTCATTATGAATAAATCAATAAATCAAACCTTACGTGGGATTATAGAAGACTAAAATAAGATCATGGAGAATGGGCTCCATTAGTTAACCATGTGCTTGCCAGAGCAGTGCACACATGGGAATGCACCTAGCCTGCATCTGAAAACAGCTATTTAATGTGCTTAATTTAATTACCATTACTAGCTTAGTCCACATGAGATAGGCACTCTGGATTCTTGGACTAATTCTCTATAAAATATGCCTGCTATCATAAAGGTGGGCTCCAGATATACACACATATAGAAAATAATAATTTAAACAAAAAGTTAAAAGAGACTCCATAATTGCAGTTACTTTCACATATATTCTATCCCTATTCATGGTGCCCAAGCATGGGCAGAGTGGGTGAGCAGAGAAGGTTATACTTTACCATGGCCTGGAGATTCTGGGCAAGCTGGCCCAGTCTGCAATCCTATTACCTGAATTCTAGATCATACTTTATAACGTTCATAGAAACTTATTTCCCTATATTGTACAGATCTTGAGAAACATAGGGCGACTGTCTGATAAGGAGGACAGGGCTCCTGTATCTTTAACAGTTGTGCAGAAAAGGGAATTTCACCAGGTGTCAATTGTATGCATGTAGCACCTGGTGAAATTCCTTCTTCATCACAATTAAAGCTGAAGGAGCCCTGCCCTCTTTGTATCTGGTCATTCTAGCTAAAGAGTGCATGGGTTTTACTGCCACCAGGACTTGTAAGGCTCAATCCCAATCCTTACTCAGTCCTCTCTCTGTGAGAACACACAGACTTTATACTTTAACCTTATATTCTCAGCCACAAGCAGGAGGCATAGGATTTTATAAACAAAGAAAGCTATATTAATTACAATAATAACTTGTTGAATTATAAAAAAACCCTCTTAAATTGCTCTACCAATATACGTTCTTTTATACGCAATACTCCAAAATCAGTCTCTCAAACAATCCCTGCACAATCACCACAGACCTCTCTCTCCTAATATACTAACTCTGATCTAAACCCAACTTCAACAAATCCCTTTCTCTCTCATCTTATTTCATCCTTATCTGCCTCCCACAGGCACAGCGCCCAGTTATACAGCACACAAACATTTTTCCTCTCCTTCTCCTTCTCTCATCCAATCAGCTCACACCTGCAAATTCACCATTTTCACCCTAGAAATACTTACCAAACCATAGATCTGTAACAAGAATACACAGCTATAAACATAAACTAAGTATGTACAGATTTGTGATGTCACACATGCACATTTATGCTGATGAGAAGGTAGTTTTCTAATGCACTCTTTAAAACATCGGTCACCATTACTGGAAGTTAGTTTACGATATACTGGACCTGGAGTCTGGATTTGTGTTGCCAGCATTTAAACCAAGGGTACACAACTTGTGGCTCATTTTGGCAGCCCCTGGTGCTCTGACCCCCCAGCCATTGAATCCGCCCCCATCTACACCATGTTCCTCACTGGAAGGAGCAATACAGATTGCTCCTTCCAAAGAGGAAAAAATGATTTGTATTAGGATCTCTGGGAGCAAGAGTAGCGAGAGAGTGAGGACTACTCCCTCCACCAGAGATATGGATCACTCTTTCGTTCCTGTCTCAGAATTGCTGGGATGTGCATGTGTGCACACATATGTGCATGTATCTGCGCATGTAGCTGTGGCCCCTGACTGTTTATTACGTGAAGCCCTCAAGGCTTCAAGGTTGTGCACCACTGGTTTAAAGTTGAAACATTATAATAGATTATATGGGCAGAAATTCGAGACTAAAATAGCAATCTCATTTAAAAGCTTCATGGTTAGAATTAAAACTAAATCCATAGTACTCTAGAAAGATTATACATTACCCCTTCCTAGATAATATTGCTCTGACAAGTATCAGAAAGCTGATGTTGCTCCATATTTGCTTGCAAATGTGACCTGCCAAAATTCACTACATTATTAGCTGTCCTGAAACACTAGTGCAACATATTCTTTATAGATTGTCTTCAGGACTCAGCATTTAAAACAGTCAAACTCTGTTTGACAACTTTACTTTCCCCGCACATGCCCTCCCGTAAACCCCCTTCATGACAGCCTCTTGTCAAAAATATTTTGTGTCAAAATGAATTTTGCTCCATTTATAAAGTATCCTTTAGCACTGGCCTCTGTTTGTCTCAGTTAACCTTGCACCTCTGAGTACCAAATTCTGCTCAAGGCTTGCTCTTTCGTTTGCCCAGCTGATCCAAACTGAGTGATATTAGGATGCACACTGCTGCCTTTCTCCTTTAGTTTTTCTGCTTTACAAACATCTTTACATATAGAACACAAGATATTTTTTTAAAAAAAGAATTGCTCCTCTTTTCTCTTCTCAAAGTTAAGTCAATAGCATTAACAATATGCAAACCGATTCAACACAAATATAAGTGGAAGTGTGAATTCAGTTCACAACATGTATTTTTTTCATGACTTACAGGGCTATCCTATCAAGCCGCATTGAGTTCAAAGAGGCCTACTTCCAGAGCAGGTAAATGTATCACACCCTTAGTGACGGCTAACAAGGGATGCCTTGCCTGTATGGAACAGCCGAATCGTAAATAGTGCTTTCATATAACCACACATCCCATTGAGACTTTTCAACAGAGCAGACACAATTTCTCTCTGTGTTGTCCACTTGGATACTAAGGGCTCATCTACACCAGCAGGATATTGCACTATGAAAGCGGTTTGAAAGCAGTATATAAAAGGCAGGAGCCACATTATTGCTTTATAGTGGTACTGAAGTGCACTGACAAGTGTTGGGGCCCATGACACATCTACACCAAGCAGGATATAACACTATGAAAGTGGTATAAAAGCAGTATATGGTATGTGTCATGGACCTCAACAGTTGTCAAGGCACTTCAATACCACTATAAAGCAGTAGTGTGGCTCCTGCCTTTTATATACCACTTTCATAGTGCTTTCATAATGGAATATCCTACTTGGAGTAGATGAGCCCTCAGGGTCATGTTGTAGAACTTGTATTTTACTTTCATTAAGTATTGAGCTCCTACTTATGGCATTTTATTGTAGATGTTCCATAAACAGATCAGTTATAGATTAAGATTTATAATTAGTGAATTCTGTTGTTTCTTTAGTTGTTTTGATTTATAATTATGTATGTTCTTCTGTTGTCTTTATTTTGTTAACCTCATTTCAAACTAATATTAAAAAAATCATGATAAAAAAGATGGGGGTACTGGGGATTGGGTACTCAAAAGTCTTGAGCAGAATGCATAAACTTTTAATTCCATTGGAAACTCTAAGGACAAGCCCTCTTGACAAGCCTATCCACCTAAAATTATTTTTCAACTAAATTGTGCTACTTCCATGCTACTTCTAAGCCTTTGCCAATCCAGAGGCCATTCTTCTGGCTCTATCTGGAAAACAGAATGTTAAAGACTGATTCAGGCAATGTGATAGTCAGCGGTGGGGTGATCAACTTGACACGACATGTGTGTAGTAGGATCAGTGTTGAGTTGACTTTTAGTCCAAGCTGAGTTGACTCACTCATCCCCTGCCCTCTCTCCCCCCTTCAGTCCTCCCGCTAGTATCCCATCAGCCACTGCTGCTGAAAAACTATCCTGCCAGCTGGGCTAGAGCAGCAGCATCCACTTTGACCACTTTTGCCTTGCGACTCTGTGGCTGAGGAAATAAACAACAGTATCCACCATACAACACGATAACCAATAGTGGTTCAAATAGCCAACTCTGCACAGTGTTGGTTATTTGCATTGGTTATTTCATTCAAATAACTAAGTGTTGGTTAAAAAAAACTCCTGCCACACAGCATGATAAACCACAGTGGGTTAAATAATCAATCGTCGACTATTTAAACTACTGTTGGTTATTGTGTTGTCTGAACCCGGTCAAAGAGTGCCTCAATGGCTTGAGCGAAATGCACCATTTTAAAATCGGAGCTGAAATTGAGAAACCCAAGGGTAGTTTGTGCACACCGCAATTTTCCATCATTTTGCAACCAACCAGGAGGTGAATTCCTTTGGGTTTCCCTTCCTTTGAAGTGAGGTAATTATAATGGTCCTACCCTATTACTTTTCCCTTTCTCCTAAATCTAACCATCTCTGCTGCCCCTGTCCACCATTGCCACCAGCAACCAGCCTTCTTTAGCCATGTAGCCTTCTAATCCCCATCTCTGTCATTTCCAAAGCACCACTTTCCTTTCATTGGGCAAATGCTAATTTCTCTCAGTATTAGGGCCTTGCTAGACCTGGTGGAAAATCCAGGGGAGAGGAGAGGAGACCTTGCGTTATGAATAACACGAAATCTCGCCCTTATTCACATGCGAGCCGTGACGAGCTCTGGAGGAGAGCCATCACGGCTTCCATTTTAAAAAATTTTTAAAGCGGCAGCAGCAGCGCAGGAGCCAGGAAAGGTAAGTAGGGGTTGTTGTTGTTGTTTTAATTCTCCCCCCCCCATCCGTGATCTCCCCCTGGCCCCGTTCTCCTTCCCCCACATCCACAATCTCCTCCCTGCCCATGATGTCTGATCTCCCACCCACCCCCGCTCGTGATGTCCAATCCCTGTCCACGATGTCCGATGCCCCGCCCAATGTCCCCCGCCCGCAATTCCCCCCTGATGTTCCCTGGGCCGTGATTCCCCCCGATCTCCCCTGCCTCCGTTTCCTGCCCCCCACATCCCCACCATAGCCCTGATGGCCACAGCGCTCCTGTGGAGTGCTGCGGCCCATTTGCCGCTTTTCCCAGTTACTTGGGAGTAAATCCGGTAGCCGGAAAAAGTGGTGGATCTGGCTACACGCCTGTGGTCTCGGGCTCAGCCTGAGACCACGGGAAAAATCAGGCCTCAAGCGGTGCCTGTTACCCCAGGCCCAGGGAGGGTTCACCCCTGCCTGAGCCCGGGATACCCTGTACATCACCTGGACACACAGGGGTGAGCCTGAGGCTCGCACAGGCTAAAGCCCCATCTAGGAAGGCCCTTAGTCATTCTATATCCTTTCTAGTTAGGCCTATTAGATAACTGGTATGTTGGCCATGTGCTAGAGAATGGGTATACTAACCAAGTTATTTTTCTCTTCTACAGGGAATACGCATGTGTGTGTTTTAAGAACAAAAATCTGTAAAATGAATACTATTATTTAACTTGATATTTTTGGAATTTTAAAGAGTGTTTGAGCTAATTTCTGCATTTTACAAGTAACTATTCCCCATTTTGGTAAAGTGCATAAATCCACTGTGTGCACACCACACCTGATTAGAGGTTCCTTCAGACTCACGTTGATCATTATACATGTGTACACACAAGACTACGGTAATGAGGATGCACTGCAACATTATCCAATATGCATAGCAGAATTTATAACTCTGTAGTATGTGGTGTAGCAGCTTCTATTGTTATGCTTATGTCACAACTTCAACCATCCCCCTAGACTGTCATAGACCAAAAATATATCTTTTTTTAGATAGTTGCTTGGTTCAGTTCGTGGTAGTTCTAGTCCTGCAGTGTATTATAAGAATAGTTTAAAGATGTATATACACTTGTACATTGGATACAGATAGGCAAGAATCTAGGAATAACTCTGCACAGCACTGTCATCTTCATGTATAAAAGAGCAATCTATACGAATCTTTCTGGCACTATGTTTTTAAATGCAGGCTTGCCCACTTGGGTGATTTTAACATGGGAAATGGTCCTTGGAAAAGGCATTCCATGAGATGTTAAGAGTAAATACACAGAATTTAAATGTGTGGATGGCTTCGGTATCTATAATGAGATCCAAACAGTGCCAGTAGCTTGTGCTTTATGTCTATCTGTGTCTGTTATAGCCAGACACAGGTGAGCTCATCACAAATTCAGCTTCCTGCAAATATTTGCTCAGGTTTGAAAATGAATATAATTCAACTATGCTCAGACCTTCTCCTCATTAAAGCTCAAGTAGAATGTCTCTAAGTACCAAGGAGTGCATTACATGCTTCAAGGCTTGTATGTTCCATATGAGAGAGGAGAACCCCCACCCTCTAAATTCTATTCTGGACCTGGGTGAATATGTGATATGAACAAAGCTCTAAGTCCATTTTATCTGTAATTCCTTTCTCCCTTGCATATAAAGAAGAAGGGGGAAACCATCTTAAAAAGTCATAAATCCAGTTGCCTTTGATTCATATGTTAAAGTTATGTATGCATATATCCAGCATATATACAATATATGCTCCGTAAGTTCTTTAGTTGGTTCAATTTTAACACTTTTTTATTGGTTCATATATTACTTTAACTGATTTCATATTAAATTTGTTGTAGGCCACCTTGAAGGCTTTGAAACAGAAAGCCAGGGTAAAAATCTTCATTCAACAGCTATAGCATTGCATGGCCAATCTGTCTGCTTCTTTCTGTGACATGTTGATGCTCAATGTTTGTGTGCAAGTGCATGTGGTACACACTCTCCGACTGTGAAACTAAGAGCAATTTCCAAATGTTCACTTCCTCATTAAACTCATCAGCAGGTGAAAATAAAGAAAATGCATGCATTGCATTTATTTACTTATTTATTGCATTTCTAAACTTCCCAAGAGCTGAAGCATGTACAGCAAAGGTGTTCAGTGGAGGAGTGCTTTGATTGAAGCCATACAGCCTTGCTAGAGTAGGGGTTAGCCCGGGCTAACTCCAGGGCTTGCCCCTGTGCATCCAGATGATGCACAGGGGCTTCCAGGCTCAGGCAGGGGTCAACCCTGCCTGGGCCTGGGGTATCTGGCTACAGTTGTAGCCCGGAATTTCCTGCGGTCTTGGGCTGAGGCCGAGACCGCGAGCATGTAGCCTGTTCCGCCGCGTTTCCCGGCTACTGCAATTACATGCAAGTAGCCGGGAAAAGCGGTGGATGGAGCACTGGGCCCACCAGAGATAGGGGGAAGATCAGAGATGGGGGAGATGGGAGAAAGATCGGAGCCCAGGGGAGATGGGGGGGAGATCGGAGCCAGGGGGGAATTGGAGCCAGGAGGGAATTGGAGCCGAGGGGAGCGGGGAACCCTTTAAGAAAAAAAAACTTACCTTAACCGCTGGTGCGCTCCTACGCATCCATCCCCTTTAAAACTACAAACAAAATGGCGGATGCAACAGGGCTTTCGTGCAGCCCACCACGTCTGACGTGTGGAAAGGAGTGACAGCCCGCGCTACTTCTAGCGCGGGCTGGCCGCTCCTCACCAGAAGATTATGCGGTAAGTCTAGCAAGGCCCATAGTGCTCTATTTGTACTATTAATAATAATAATAATAATAATAATAACAACAACAACAACAACAATCTGTTCTGTACTTCTGATTTCAACTTTCAAATATCACTAAGGGCATAATCCTATGCATATTTTGACCCCCCCAAAAGTCCTAAAACTTTAATGTTTGCTGAAGCATGCTGGCAGTTGTAGGAGTTTTTTTCCTTTCTAAGCATACATAGGATTGTACCCTAAAAATACTTTTATTTTATTTATTATTTTGCAATGAATGTATAAGTTTTGTACAAAAATAAATATAAGCAGCACTGCAAAGGGAAATCCACAGAGTAAGACCTCAAATTTCTAGAGATTATTAAAAAGTTAATGCTTGATATTGGCGAGGGGAAGTTTGCATGAATTAAAGTGGGGCCAATTCATGTCCCACTAAATGACAAATATTCTATATATTTTAATGTCTACAGGTTGCTCCATTAATCTCAGCCCTGTTAGTGCTCAATTCTTAACCTTAGTTTTTAACAAATGGTTGCCAATTGTCAACATTAACCCTGGTACTCAACTCAGTTGTACTTCCTGACTTGAGTAATCAGGGAAGTGAAAGTGGGCAGGTCTCTTCTGGCTGCCATCTAAAATGTCCACACAATGTATTAACTGCAGCAACTGAGATTATATTAAATCTGATCTAAGAACAGTAGCTATGTGACTTTGAAAGCATGAACTAAGTGCCCTTGGTAGTAATCACGTATTTTTCAGTCTAGAATATTTTGCTCAGTTGGATAGAACAGTGTGAGGAATCCCACATAATACAGTATGGCTAATGAGAAGAAGTTGTCAGGAAGTCATTTCTATCTTTTCTGCCTGCGTAAAGCTGACTCATTTCAGCTAGATAATGTAAATGTTGGGAAGAAGGGAGGCATTTGTAATGCATAACCATGTTGTAAGTGTTCAGCAAAAAATGTTGGAAGGGATCCATCAACTTTCTCTGGTTGGACCTCGTTGTACTGTATTCTCTCCTATTAATATATGAAGCGGCATTGTACTGAGTCAGGCTGTTGGTCCATATTGTACTCTCTGACTGGCAGTGGCTCTCCATGGTCTTAGGCAGATGAGATCCTTTAACTGGAGGTACTAGAGATTGAATATTGTACATGAAAAGCGCATGCTCTACCTTCCAAGGTTTAGGATCTAAGCTGTGGCCTCATCCGTGGTGTTGGACCAGTATTCAACAAAGTGACTACTACATAAAGACCTTCAAACAGAGCCATTCAGTTGTGCTGCAATAACCATGGATGATATGGCTACAGGTACTCATTCTGCTCATGCCTGGGGGATAACACTTTTCTCCTGTATTTAACTTCGTATCTGTAAGAATACACTCACTGGCATCAATCTATTAAAACTAAGAAGGGAGTCCAAGAGCATTGAATTCAGAGATCAACCAACATGTATCCATGTCTCACAGGCATTGTAAGGGCTTTTAAAAAGAAGTGTTCATTCCTTCTGCTTGAAAGTTCCAAAAACATGCCAGATACTGATGTTCACTGGTAAATTACAGAATTTTCACATAGAGTTCTTTCATTGACTACTTGATCTAATGTAATAGTAACAGCTTTTCTGAAGCAATTTATTATGTCAGTTGCAGACAGATCTCTCTCCCCTTCAATACTTCTGTTTAAGGGTGGAATCCAAGACTGCATGAATGGACTCACATGACAGGACTTTCTCCCTCTCTCCTCCCTCCATATGCCTGGAAAATCTGCTCCAGAAGGTCCCCCAGAATCTGGAGCAGATTTTGGTATTGTGTGGTAATCTTCAGAGGGGAA
Source organism: Elgaria multicarinata webbii (assembly GCF_023053635.1). Taxonomy (NCBI): domain Eukaryota; kingdom Metazoa; phylum Chordata; class Lepidosauria; order Squamata; family Anguidae; genus Elgaria; species Elgaria multicarinata. The sequence continues at coordinate 115,700,972 of NC_086172.1, forward strand.
TCTGACCTCCCCCACACCCCATCATTCCATTGACAGAAGTGATGCCATCAGCAGAGCTACTTCATTGGATTTCACCCATTTTTCCTCTCTCTCTCCCTCTCTCCCCCCCTCTCCCTCTCTTTCTTTATCCATCTATCTCCAGTACTATACATAAGAGGCAGATAATAATTTGGGGGCTGAAGACCACATTGTCTTGATGGGAACATGTTGGGGGTCTCATCATATCAGAAAAGGGAGGGGCCAAATCAAACTGGGTGTGGTCAGGACAGGCAGTGGGAGGGGTCCTCTCTCTCTCTCTCCGTCCCTCCCTCCATCACACACACACTATTCACACATATACCAATTTCACACATATAATTTTCTCCCAAGGCCAAAACAGATGTAGCAAGCAGAAATAGCTCTCCCTCTCTCTTCTGTTTCCCAGCAACTGGCATCCAGTGGTATACTGCCTCTAATATGGGAGGTAATATATTGCATCATAAATATATATATTGAATTTCTTTTGGTGCTGCTGTTGAGCTTTTGGATCTTTCAAATCCGTAAGAGGAGTTACCTCATGACACTTCCCATAGGCTTTAAACTGAAGTATAGAAAGCCAAAAAGGCTGCAGATCACTGAAGAGAAGATTGCACAATTAAAGACAATGAAAGATGATCACCTCAGAAAGTCATCTCAGCCATCTTGGAACTAGTTTAAGCACAGAAACACCACAACCCATCATGAGGATTTCACTAAAATTTCCTTCTAATTTGATTTTTTTTTTAACAAATTCTTTTCTTAATGGGAATATTAAGAATTTAAAAAAAATCAGCACAGCAGCCAAAGGCTGCCAAAAGACATGCTCTTGCACAAAAAGAAAAATGATGTTCAATCTAAGAGATTAATCCTGCAGCCAGCAAAAAAATCTTATTCACTCAGATAGAGATTCAGATTTTGTATTTGCAATAAGGAGGGGAAAAACAGAAGCTATTCAAAGCAAGAACTAAACTGCCTGGGTGGTGTTGTCAACTGAACACTCATATAACCTGATTTCCTAAAAGTAACAGCCTTTCATATCCAGTGCAAGATATTAACAGATGTATATCAGGGGCTCTGGTGAGACTGTCTCTTTGAATATTTCCAGTATTTATCTATTGTTGACATTTTATACACATTTTTCTTGCAAAATCCATTAGCCTGCTGTGTTATCAGGGAAAAAATATTCTGTCTGTATTAAAAAAAAATCACAATATTAAGATAGATATCATTGTACTAAAGGAATAAAAAAATGAAAAATGTGACAGTGAAGGAGATTGCCTACATGGTACTGGCTTCTCATTGAGATTTTGCACAGTGAGGACATAGTGAGTGCAAGCCAGCTTCTTTTATGGAAAATGTATTTCAGCCTGCAAGTTTTCCAAAGTAAGGAGTTCCATAGGAATGGCCCACGAATATTTTGTTCATCTCTTGGTAGTTGGAAAGCAGACAATACTTCTACTATTGCTATCCGTACCAATTCTTTCTGGATATTTAATGCCTTATATATCATCATAGCTTAAAACATTGAGTTATGACCAATCACAATTGTATGCTTTTTATTTTATTTTATTTTAAAGGGGTATGGAACCTCTGTTTGTGGTTACTATGAAGTAAAAACATGCAACCACAGAAAATCTTCCTAAAAGATGTGAGATTAGATCCAACTCCCATGCTGTCCTTGGGGGCCAACCAACCCTCTGCAACAGATTTTCATCTCATATAGGTCATTGCAGGAGGAAAGAAGAGTGTGAAAACGGCTCCTCCTTCCATTCAGTGGGAGCATCCCTTGATACAAGGTGGGTTCCAAGAGCATCTCTTTGAATCTGACTGCAAATGTTGCCCCCAAACTCTTTGCTCTCTTGAAGCCTGAAGTGGCACCTCTAAAAAGTGTTCATGCAATGAGCTGTTCTGCAACAAATACGTGAGTTTGATGAGCTGCATGCATACAATGGAGTGTCCAGTGGTGATGGCATCATAAATCAACCCAGAATGCAACTCTGTGTTATGTATAAAATTGTTCAGAGAAGGACATTATGGGATGATTGGAGACTTCATCTAAATGCCAGTTTTGGTCAATACAAAGCTGTCTAAGACACAACCCAACCATATATGCCTGATATTTGATAGAAACTTTTAAACAGGGGAATGAGGCTGGCAGGAAACAGAGATACGTTGCACCACTTGCCAAGCAGGGAATATCACTGTGTTGGTGGCAGAAATCAGTCTGTGCACAGATATGCATATTCATAAGATGAGTTTGCCATTCTATTCATTTGTGTTTGGTTCAATAGCCCATTCATCAACACCTTCAGAGCTCTGCTCTTGAAAACACCCCCACCCACCCCCAAAAAACCTGTGATAAAGCCACCCCAAATATACAAAATATACTTAACGACTGATAAGTAATATCTAAATTGAAAGTGAACAGGTGAAACTAATTTCTGTTACCATTCAAAGTACATGATTCAATAGAAAGGCATTATCAAAATGAGTTGGATCCAGAAGTCTGCTTGCAAGAGGATAAGGCATTATTGTATGCTTGAGGGGAAAGCTGTCCTGAAGTTCTGCACTCACCCATTTTCTGTGGGTCTTCCAACCTTCAGGAACTGCTTTTTGTGGGATCCAAGGGGGTTGCTATTAGCTGTATCCAGGTGTCCCCAGTCTGTATAAGTTTAAACACATCAGAAGGGGAGTGTGCTATGCTCACACCACCACTGTAGTTTCCATTGTGAGCTGCCTGTATCCATGGAAGCTCTCCATGGGATTTCTAACACTGGAAAATCAGCACTCAAAATCATGTGCAGAACCTCTATGGATAAAGGAAGCTCTCCCCTTCTGAGAGTTACCCTCCCTATGTAGACTGCAATGGAAACAACCACTGAGGAGGTGGATTGGACATGCTCCTATTCCCAACATAAACTACACAGATCAGGAATGATTGAATAGAGCTCACTAAACTGCTGCCACGTACATGCCTCTGTTCTGTTCCCTGAACGAACTGCTTGGCAAGCAAAATGGCAACTCACTGAGGAGTCAGGTGTCTGCGCAGTTCATCAAGTGCTCATGGTCCACCAAGCAGCTCGCACAGGGAGCGGAACTGGGATGGCTAAGTGGTGGCAGTTTCCAGAAGGGTGTCTGAGAAGCTGGGCAGGGGGGAGTCCATCATGCTCCACCCCCTCTCAGACTCCTGCAACATCCCTAGAACCTCTTCCTATGATTCTCCAAGCAGTTGTAGAAGAGCAGCTACTCCCGCACCCCACAGCAATGCAAGAAGGAGCTACTTATGTTCAAGAAGTGTGGTCAGGGTGGAGGGTGCTTAGACAGTGGTTAAGGTAATCATGGTTACGATCGTGGTTTAATGCATGGGTGGCAAGAACACCTGGCATGTTAGTGGTAACCACCATGCACCATGGGTAACTTAACCACCCTTCCGCAAGTTTCATCCGAACACAGCCACGCTCAAATTTCTTGATAATTCAGCCCTGATATCAAACACATATAGTGGGATTAATTTCTGATAACCACCAAGAATAAATCAAGCCCTTGGAAGAATATCATCTGGCTTATTTGGTTTTTGTTTGATTTGAATACCAAAAAATTGTGTGTGAAATACAAGTATGACTCCCTTGGTTCCTGAGAAGTGGCCAAAATGCACTGAAGGAAATAAGAATGTAGCCCCACATTGTAGAACCTCAGGTCCTGGAGACGAAATCTGGTCCTTTGGGGTTCTCCACATCCCCTTCCTCTTTGCCATAACTGCTGATGGTTTGATGGTTTCTCAGCTTTTGTGCATTTTTTCCCGTTCTAAAAGGTTGAGATGCCTCTCTGAAGGCTTAGTTACTGGCAGGAATTGCTTTTGAGCTACAATACGCTGGCATTTTTGGTATTTTGGTCTTCCCTTTTGCCTTTGGTCCCAGCCCCACCCTCCACTAGAATGTGCTCTTCAAGAGTTTCTCCAAACTGGAGTTTGGCTGAAAGAGGTTCAACACTCCTGCAATAGGCAATAAGTAAGACCACTGAAGGAAAATAAACCAAACAGCCTAGGGATGCAAGTAACTCTGTGGTACCTCAGTGGAATGGGGTAATAGACACTGTTGGTTAAGGAATTCAAAATAGGGTAGAATTTTATTTCTTTGTTTATTTGCTTGTTTTTGTTAAACATTTTAAAAACACCCTTTAGTTAAAGATATCCAGGGTGGTTTAAGATTTCAATTACATCTCATTAACCAAAATGTTGGCTTTAAAGCCACTACTGAGTATTTATTACTTCTATGTGTTTGTATTGTTGGTTCATTTTTGTATGTACTCCTTTTATTTGATTTCACTGTACAACAGTTTCTATAATTTGAATAGAAAAGAGAGAATATATAAATTATGCTCTCTTTCACGCTCTCCCTCCTTCTCTGTAACTTCATATGGGAGATGAAGTTAAAGTATATATATTCTTCTCCCTGAAACAGAAATCTAATTCATCACACCATGTATTCAAAGTACACTTTTGAAAGGTGAGAGAACAAGCTTAAGGATTATCATCCAATGTCAGTTCTTTGTTATTATTCTTAATATAATGCTGTAAGCAGTGTGAGTGGGCTAGCTGGAATAGAACCCCAGAAACAGTCTCCTGTGGAATAGGAAAGGAAAGGAACTCTCTCCAGCCATACCATTTGGAATAGCCATTGCGTGAATCCTTTACGATCTGAGCTTGGAATTAGAAGCAGGTTGCTTGCTTGCTTGCTTGCTTCTGAGTGCATAAGCAGAAAGTTGTTCTCCCTCTCCCTTCCATCTAAAGCCAAGGATGCTATTCTAGTTCTAATGAAGTGTCTGATTTTGATAATGGGCTGTATGAGGGTGAACAAATTGAAGCTTAATCAAGGCAAAGATAGAAGTGCTCCCAGGTCTGTCCCAACACATTTTGCCACCTGAGACAAAGAATAAGACAGTGACCTTTTCCATTCCAGGCACAAAACTGACTGGACTGATAGGTGAATCTTTTTTCTACACTGCTTATAGGAGGCCATTCTTGACCACACTGAAGGGCAGCAAGCTAAATTAGGGATTGCAGAACAGGCGATATTGCACACACATCTCTACTCCAGCACTTTGCTGCCACCTTCCAGTATCTGCCACCTGAGTGGACCTCCTCACGCTTTCTAATGGTAGGGTTGCCCTGGGTGTTCCTGGTTTGTCAAAAGGTAGATCAGGGAACTGGGACAGACAGTGATGGATGGGGCTATACACCCCCTGAAGACACAGGCTTGCAGTTTAAGTGTACTCCTGGACCTGGACCTGAACTTGCACAGCTGAAGTTAGTGTGTCAACTGCATCTATTCCCAGAGATGTCTGATAAGGCCATAGTCACACATGCCTTAGTTATATCCCATTTGTTTGAACATCTACTACTGTGGACAAGAGGATCACAGAAGAAATGGAGTAGCCTTCATAATTAATAATAAAGTGGCTAAAGCCGTGCTTGGATACAATCAAAAAAATGATAGAATGATCTCAATTCGAATTCAGGGTAAGCCATTTAACATCACAGTGATCCAAATATATGCCCCAACCACAGATGCTGAAGAAGCAGAAGTAGATCAGTTCTATGAGGATCTCCAGCACCTACTGTATACTACACCATAAAGAGATGTTATTTTCGTTACAGGAGGCTGGAAAGCTAAGGTGGGTAGTCAAATGACATCTGGAATTACAGATAAGCATGGTCTGGGAGAACAAAATGAAGCGGGATATGACTGATAGAATTTTGCCAGGACAACTCACTGTGCATAACAAACACTCTCTTCCAACAACCTAAAAGACAGCTTTATACATGGACTTCATCAGATGGTCGACACCGAAATCAGATTGACTACATCCTTTGCAGCCAAAGGTGGTGGACATCTATACAGATGGTAAAAACAAGACCTGGAGCTGACTGTAGTTCAGATCACGAACTTCTTATTGCACAATTTAGAATCAAACTAAAGAGAATAGGGAAGACCCACAGATCAGTTAGATATGAGCTCACTAATATTCCTAATGAATATGCAGTGGAGGTGAAGAATAGATTTAAGGGACTAGATTTATATAGGGTCCTGAAGAACTATGGACAGAAATTCGCAACATTGTCCAAGAGGCAGCAACAAAAAATGTCCCCAAAAAAAAGAAAACCAAGAAGGCAAGATGGCTGTCTGCTGAGACACTGGAAGTAGCCCAGAAAAGAAGGAAAGCAAAAGGCAACAGTGATAGGGGGAGATATGCCAAATTAAATACCCAATTAAATGCCCAATTAAATGCCAGAAGAGATAAGGAATTATTTTTAAATAAGCAATGCGTGGAAGTGGAAGAAGACAATAGAATAGGAAGGACAAGAGACCTCTTCCAGAAAATTAGAAACATTGGAGGTAAATTCCAGGCAAAAATGGATCAAAAACAAAGATGGCAAAGACCTAACAGAAACAGAAGAGATCAAGAAAAGGTGGCAAGAATATACGGAAGATCTGTATAGGAAGGATAATAATATTGGGGATAGGTCAGACGGTGTGGTCAGTGAGTTAGAGCCAGACATCCTGAAGAGTGAGGTTGAATGGGCCTTAAGAAGCATTGCGAATAACAAGGCAGCAGGAGACGACGGTATCCCAGCAGAACTGTTTAAAATTTTGCAAGATGAAGCTGTCAAGGTGATGCATGCCATATGCCAGCAAATTTGGAAAACACAAGAATGGCCATCAGACTGGAAAAAATCAACTTATATCCCCATACCAAAAAAGGGAAACACTAAAGAATGTTCAAACTATCGGACAGTGGCACTTATTTCACATGCTCAAGATCCTGCAAGGTACACTCCAGCAATTCATGGAGCGAGAATTGCCAGATGTACAAGCTGGGTTTAGAAAAGGCAGAGAAACTAGAGACCAAATTGCCAATATCCGATGGATAATTGAGAAAGCCAGGGAGTTCCAGAAAAACATCTATTTCTGTTTTATTGACTGTTCTAAAGCCTTTGACTGTGTGGATCATAACAAACTGTGGCAAGTTCTTGGTGGTATGGGGATACCAAGTCATCTTGTCTGCCTCCTGAGGAATCTGTATAACGAACAAGTAGCAACGGTAAGAACAGACCACGGAACAACGGACTGGTTTAAGATTGGGAAAGGAGTATGGCAGGGTTGTATACTCTCACCTTACCTATTCAACTTGTATGCAGAACACATCATGCGACATGCTGGGCTTGACGAATCCAAGGCTGGAATTAAAATCGCAGGAAGAAACATTAACAATCTCAGATATGCAGATGATACCACTTTGATGGCTGAAAGCGAGGAGGAGCTGAGAAGCCTTATGACGAAGGTGAAAGAAGAAAGTGCAAAAGCTGGGTTGCAGTTAAACCTCAAAAAAACCAAGATTATGGCAACCAGCTTGATTGATAACTGGCAAATAGAGGGAGAAAATGTGGAGGCAGTGACAGACTTTGTATTTCTGGGCGCAAAGATTACTGCAGTTGCTGACTGCAGCCAGGAAATCAGAAGACATTTACTTCTTGGGAGGAGAGCAATGGCAAATCTTGATAAAATAGTTAAGAGCAGAGACATCACACAGACAACAAAGGTCTGCATTGTTAAAGCAATGGTATTCCCTTTAGTAACCTATGGCTGTGAGAGCTGGACTATAAGGAAGGCTGTTTGAAGGAAGATAGATGCTTTTGAACTGTGGTGTTGGAGGAAAATTCTGAGAGTGCCTTGGACTGCAAGAAGATCAAACCAGTCCATACTCCAGGAAATAAAGCCAGACTGCTCACTTGAGGGAATGGTATTAAAGGCAAAACTGAAGTACTTTGGCCACATAATGAGAAGACAGGATACCCTGGAGAAGATGCTGATGCTAGGGAAAGTGGAAGGCAAAAGGAAGAGGGGCCGACCAAGGGCAAGATGGATGGATGATATTCTGGAGGCGATAGACTTGACTTTGGGGGAGCTAGGGGTGGCGACGGCCGACAGAAAGCTCTGGCGTGGGCTGGTCCATGAAGTCACGAAGAGTCAGAAGTGACTGAACGAATAAACAACAACAAAAGTTTGGGCCACATTTATTGATGATCTGCAAAGGGAGACTGGGCAGGCCCTATTCTATGGCAGCAACTATGCTAGGCATTCAATTGGGCAAAAACATTCTATGTCTGATGAGTGGCATCTTATGTTCGCCACCCCCAGGCCATACCCCTTTTGGGGAGGGTAGATCTTCTCTTGTCACTCCCCCCCCCCGGGCCACCCAGCACTGGGCGGAGTGAGTTGAGTCAGGCTCACGGTAAGCCCTATCCAGCCACTGGGGCCACACGGCCCTTAGTGGAAGGCCTCAGGCATCACCTGTCACCTGAACGGTGGCACAGAATGCTCACCATCCCTTTTTCTAAGTGTGCCCAGCCCTACCTGCCTAAAGATTGTGACCAAATTAACTTAATGCCAAAATATATGTCTTTCCTTATACATTCTCTCCCTACTTACAGTGTGAAGTAGGTGAAAAGACCAATCAGATTATGGGCCAAAAATTCCTACTCAGCCCCAAACTGGTGAGCAGATAAAACCCACACGGCATACAGGGAGGGAGGGAGCTGCAAATGAGAAGAAGCGGGGAAAATGGGTGTGGCGGCCTAATAAAGGCTTGTCTGCCCCACCCCAGCCAATAGTGCCACCATATCACCAGCCAATGGTGATCGGGCACGTCTCCTGCCTGCAACAGCCTCCCCATGGCCACGTGCTGGGACGTGGAGGAAGGGCATTTGTGCAAGTTTCTCATTCACACAAAACAAACAGTGATTGCAAGGCAAACAGGTATAGGGTAGGAGATGAGCAGTAAGACAATGTCAGGAGAATCCCAGCAATCTTAAAGATCAGTCATTTGCCCATCTCTAGTTAGGTCACAAAGGTCGGGACTTGTAATAACCACTGTACCACTACAGTCTGTGGGGTGCTTGAACTCCCATAATCAGCTTGGAAACATTTGCAATTCCCAGCTCCTCTGGGCAGGGCAGCTGTTGGGTGCCTTTTGGCCAAACTGAAATAAATAAATAAATGGAGTCAGCAGCCATCAGCAACTCTAAAGATTTTTTTTCCTGGAGATTGCAGGTTTCAATGCCAGGAGCAGAATCACCTCATTGCCTCCCAGGAAATGATTTGTTTTTCAGAGGAGCACATTTAGCACCAAGCTGTGCCTACTGATGCCTCTTGGCCTTCATCTTGCTGAGAACACTGGCTCCAATATGTTTAGGTTCATTAGGGCAGGTCCAGGTCTTGTCTGCAGGTGTTTAAAGCAATAGCATAAAGTAAAACATCAGCTGATGTCAAAACAGTGCACTGCTCAAACAGTGGCAGGATCTACACTACTGCTTTAAAGTGTTTTATAACAGTTTTGACAACTTTTGGGGCCCAGGACACACTGCATATATAGTTGTCAAAACTGTTATAAAGCGCTTTAAAGTGCTTTAAAGCAGTAGTGTAGATCCGGCCAGTATTGTAAATTTCCACTCAGGGTGCCACTCTCATATGCAGGTCATGACTTGTTGCGTGCCCTTTCCTTTAAGTTCTGGGGGGAAATAAGGGTTGTGGCTATATAGACAATGTCTACAGACTTACATTTATAAATGAGTGTGAGAGTGTGTGTGTGTGTGTGTGTGTGTGTGTGTGTGTGTGTGTGTGTGTGCATAATACATGTCTCTAAGGGTCTTGGAAATTTGGCTGAATAATGTGGGAGGGGAATGGACTGGAGTAAGGGGAGTGAAAAATGTCTGTTGAATAAGGGAGTTGGTGGAGGGAAGAGGTGAAGGCAGCAGGAAAGAGAAGAAGGAGAGCTGAGAAGGAAATTCAGGGAAATCAGCAATTTGGTAAAGAAAAGAAAGAAACAGATAAAGCAGCCTTTAAGCAGCAGAAGAGTGAATCTCCACAACAGACTAAAGGAACTAGGACAAGGAATTGTTGGTCTTGCAAGAGTAGCACTGCATTTTACAATGAACTGTGGCCTAACGATAGATTTCTTGGTTCATCATTTTATGAACATTTTATGATGCAATAAATAAATAAAAAATAAAATTAATATTATTATATACACAACTTTCTAGAATTAAGAAAATCCTGTTAAATGTCTATTTAGTGTGTCTCTGGAGTGATTGCAATATGCCCCTCCTCATCCTAGTTATAGAAATCTGAAACATTATGCCATACTATGGCAAGATCTACACTACTGCTTTAAAATGGTTTATAACAGTAGTGACAACTCTTGGGGCCCAGGACACACTGCATAAGCACTTTTTAATCCATTTCCAATGTGTCATACCCTGCTTGGTGTAGATCTGGCCAAATATGCAGGTGATGACTTGTCTCTTGTCCTTTTCTTTAGATTCTGGAGGGAAATAAGGGGTTTTAGTGTGGCTATCTAGATCATGTCTACAGACCTAGTTCTCCCTATGAATGTGGTGTGTGTGTGTGTGTGTGTGTGTGTGTGTGTGTGTGTGTGTGTGACAGAGGGGAGGGAGTGAGTTGAGCCAATTTTTAAATATCTTATTAAATTTGCTTGAAACACCTCCAAAGGCAATGACAGGTCAAGCTATGAGGAATAGGCTTGGTGGTGGTGGTGGTGAGAAAGTTAACAGCTTGTCTGCTGGGTATCATTGGAATGTTTGAAGCAGAGAAAACAATATATGGGGGAGACATTTTCAGCACAGCACTAATGAATATATTATGTGGGAGATGTTCCACATATTTCCAGTTACAAGTGTAAAGCTTTCCTCATGACAAAAAGCACCATCTAGGTAGGGATGTAAGATAAATTGTTCCAGTCCATTACTGGTCAGGATTTACCCAGTTCACACCTTCCAAATTGAATACAAACTGGGACGAAGTCAGCACATTTCTAAACTTGCAATGTGTTTCGTAAACACACCAAAAATGTGTCCAACGGTATGCATATGTTTGAAAAACGCACACAAGTGCACCTTAATCAATGGGAGAGGAATGCATATTTTTCAACGATTGTGTTAGTGTTTGAAAAATGTGCCCCTTCAAAATGTGCATTTTTCAAAAAGGAAAAGGAAAAAAAGAGTGCATTTTCATGCTTTAGTCTACTGGGGCATGGGAAGAAGTGTGCATTTGACTGTGCTTACAAAAAAAAAGCATTTTAAAATGTGCAATTTTCAATTTAAATTGCACAATTTAAAATGTGCAATTCGATTGAAAAGAAAAATAAACCATGAATGAAAATGAGAGCAAGGTCAATTGAGCCTCAAGGTGAAACTCAGAGTACCTCAAAAGCTCCACTCTAGTTGATTCTCTCATCCCTAGCATGAAATGGCTGCTTACAACTATGAGCAACCTCCACCACCTAGCCTGACGGGTGTCATGGCCAGCATATTGTGTAGCTGGCAAACATTGTGAGAAGACCCTCCCTCTGGCTCTGTGCTTTGAATTTGAAACTGTTGCCATACAATGCTGTTTGCATATCCTTCCCTTCTCCTCCCCTCATGCCTTATTGGAGATGTGGGCTTGTTACTAAAATAGTAAATGTCTGTTAAGCTATCTATATCAAGCACAGGAGGATAATTAACATGTGTCAGCTCTGCATATTTCCATTTGTTAATTAGAACACCACTATTTGATTCAAAGATAAAAACTACACACAACAATTATTTCGGATTAGCAAGTGTTTTACTGACAGCTTGAAAATTGTCAGTAATAACACTGTTAAAAATAGTGACACAGCAATGGAATTGCACTTGTTTGAGAGAACACTCTAGATCTCTCGTATGATGTTTGACTACCGCTATGCTATAAACAACTATAACTTTAGCATTCCATTAAGAAATGGGATGCAATTTTTTGAGTTTAAGGCCTATGGTTAATGCAGAGAATGTTGCAAGAGCTTCTCCCCAACATTACCCTACCTTAGAGCCACTTTACAGGTTACATGGAAATAGTGAAGGATACTCCATGACTAATACACTCTCTTTTGGTATTTTTGCTAAATATGGGTGACCATCCATTCCTCCCCCTACTTTTTATCCAATTCTGATTGGGCCTTTTGAAATACTATTGCTTGGTTTAGATCTAATAGATGGGGCTGAAAGGCCTCACTGTACCTTCCCCCTGCCTTGTCCATCTCTTTACCAAACTTACTGAGGCAGGAGGGCTCCCAAAGGCATAGGCCACAGTTTCTGTCCTGGATATTGGTATGCATATGTGAAGCAGCATCTAGCAACGTTAGGATACACAAAATAAATTGTTGCCATGCCCTTCAGCATTCATCATAGCTTTTACATATATATATATACATACACACACACACACACACACACAGAGGCAACTGGACTTTTGGAAGCTGAAACTAGTGATGTACAACTTTAACTTATTTAAAACATTTCGTGGCCACCTTCCAAGGCAAAAGCCCTCCCAAGGTGGCTTCCAGCAATAAAATACACAAAAACAGTTAAAATATTAAAAGCAGCAAAAACATAAATGCAATAAAGTAGCAATAAAACCAGCAACAAAAACCAGCCATAAAACCAGCAAGAGCAATAATGACAATAGTAGCAACAACAGCAGTCATATTAAGATAAGGCCACAGCAAAATAATGTGTTTTCAAGGCCTTCTTAAAAGTCTGCAATGACAGTGCATGGCGGATCTCCAATGGCAGCTTTTTACAAAGATGTGGGGCCACTGCAGAGAAGGCCCACGTGTGATCATCAACCTAATTGCTCTCACAGGTGGAAAAATGAGGAAGGCCTTTCTTTCTGATCATGAAGAACGGGTGAAGGCAGATTAGGGGAGATCCCGTGATGTGAGTATCAGGGGTTGTCACCCTCGTTTACACGCAAGGTGCGATGAGCTCAAGAAGAGAGTCATCACGCCCGCCATTTTTTTAAATTTATTTTTTGGTAGTTTTAAAGGGCCGGCTGCACTCAAGTGTACGAGCAACTAAAGGTAGTTTTTGTTTTTTGTTTTTAAAAAATGATTTCCCCACTCCCCACACCCTAGCCCCAATGGGCGCAGTGCCCCTGAGGAGTGCTGAGCCCCATGCACGGCTTCCAGCTCTGTTTGAGTAATTGCGCGGAGCCAGGAAAAGCTGTGAAAACGGGCCACACGCTCAAGGTCTCAGCCCAAGACAGCGGGGAAAAAGCGGGCTTGAAGGGGTAGGCTATATCTTGGGGCCAGGGGGGTTGATCCCTGCCTGATCCTGGGATCCCCTGTGCATCATCTGGATGCACAGGTACAATCCCGGGTAACACCCCGGGATATAGCCTGGTCTAGCAAAGGCCTTGGACCCAAACCATTTAAGGCTTTAAAGGTCAAAACCAGCACTTTGAATTGGGCTTGGAAACACACTGGTAACCAACGCAACTTATGCAATGCAGCTGGTGCAAGAATTTAATTTTGCGTCATTTTTTACTCAGATTTGTCCTGTTTGCAACCCTGAATGTGAACATGTGCACTTTTCTTTTTTCAGGAATACCTTATATGTTCCCAAACCTGCATTCACATTTTTAAAATGTGCATTTTAAAAACAAACAAGCATGTATTTTATTTTTTAGAAAATGTGCATTTTTACACTTTAGTCTATGGGGAGGGGAGTGAACATTTGGAAGCACACTTTCTGAAAACGAATTATGCAACTGTGCACTTTTACTATTGAAAGGAAAAGAAAAACAGATTATAATTGAAAAAAATGGGAGTGAAACAGACTGAACTTCAGGGTGAAACTGTAAAAAACTTGACCAGCTTGAGCTTCAGTGATTCTCTCATCCCTAGGAGAAATTGTTCTTGTCGCTCCTTTTGAACAGCTTATCATTTTTTCCTCTCTTGCAGGCTTAATTTTTAGTCTTTAAATATGTTTTATTTGGAACTGAGTCACTAATGATTGAAGTCTTATGTTCATTCTGAGTCACAGTTAAGAAGGCAGAAGCTAAACCTCCGAAAGCAGGAGAAGTAGCATTTGAGATGGATCTTTGAAATTGTAGAAGGGACAAGAACTGTAGCCTCTAGAAGAGAACTTGTCAGTCAAATTGATTAAATAGAAAAGCATTTAGACTATGTCCTGCGATAGAGAAATGTTGGAAATCTAGTCCCAAATACTGCAGCCCTGATCCGGTGGGCCTACAGGTCTGCTAGTGTTGAACAAAAAACTTGAAAGGAAAAGTGAGGCTTGAAACTGGTGATAGAAAATGTTATGACATTAATCTTTCTTGCAAGAGCAGAAAATGTCTAACACTATCTTGTTCCAATAAAAACTTTAGTTAGAAACAAAACAGTCACTAATGCAAAACTTTTTAAAAGTTACTAGATAGTAATGTCTTTCCAAGCTGATTTCAGTCCAGTTTGTTTTCAGTCCTAGGAGCTGGTGTACAGCTGAGTAGAATATTCTCTAGAGAACAGTTTTGGGTGCAAAACATTTTTGGGGAAGGTCAGGGGTGAGGTTTTTGGGTGGGGGAGAGTTCCTTGTCAATCAAAAGTGCTTCTTTTTCATACCAGTTCACTATTTCTTTAATATATTTTTATGTATACTATTTCTACACTTCCCTTCATCCAAAAAATAGATTCCAGCCCAATGTGCAAATATAATACAATCACTATTGCAGATACAATGATAAAAACTAATAATCAAACATAATAAAACTAAGAGATAACAGAAAATAAAACTCTACAACCAGCAAAACAATACAGTCAATTAAAATGCCTGAGCAAACACAAATAATTTGGAACAGCATTGAGTGAAAACAGTATTATATCAGCACCAGTTGAACTTCCCCAGGGAGCACATTCACTAATGGTCACAGTCCTGATTGGCTGTTGTTTTGGCACATTTGTTGTTCTATGACAACCTTCCTTCATCCTAGGAACAGTGACATTGTCAAATAGCCAATTAGATTTGGCTAGGCAGGAAGGATTGTCCTCATGCTGAATTAGTTTTGTTTGACCTCACTGACCTTATCGTACAGCCAAATTCGATTGGCCACATGTTGATATCATTGTAGGAAGAAGAAATGGCAATCTGAAGAACAAAGAGTGTAGATGCTGCAGCCATTGGGGAACTGAAGCTGCTGTTAGAATGCCAGGTACAGAATACCTGGATACGTGCCAGGGCTTTTTCTCTGGATTCGCTCCTCCTGGAATTATCCCCAAATGCTCCCACCAAAAAAATAAATAAAAAAATAAAAGAAGTCTGGAGAATTTCATAAGGAAGGAAACATTTCACAAACAACAGGCTTCTGTTTTAGCTTCACATTTTTGAAATATTTATGTATTTTGTGAATATATATATATTTTTATGAACCACCGAAAGTTACCAATATTGGATGGTAGAGAAATGCAGCAAATAAATAAATATCTACCAACAAAAAGCGAAGGAAAGAATTTGCAAGTCACCAGCTTGGTTCAATACATACCAACAGATACATATTTGTAGTTTAGGGAGCAGTGTATGAATGATGAGTTAATCAGGCAGATATCCACATATGTGAGAATGAAAATGCCCTGATGAAGAATAATGGACACAGCACAAGACTTCAATTGGGAGATGTGGCTTCACAACCTAGCACATGACTTTGAGACAGCTTGGCCCAGAGTATGTGTAACCCAGGATGGAAAACATATGTGAGTAACAGCTGGATTTTATATTTTTAAAATAGTAGATCCACCATTTCCCCCATTCTTGTTCCCTATCAACCCTAGGGGGTAGCTCCACCTTGAACCATTGCTTAATGTGCAGAGCCCAAATTGAATGTCTACAGGTCCCTCCTCATCTACTTCACATTAGAATTCTGAATATTCACCTTCAAGTATATTTTCTGTCCCCACACCCACACCTGCTTTGGTAACATCTTGCCTGATGGAGAGATCTGCACTTTTCTGGTTTCTTTTCTGTTTTTTGAGATCTTTTGGTTGGCCTAATGAAGGTATTACACTAACATGGGTTTTGGATTCTTTTTCTTAAGTCAGCACTGCTACCTTTGTTTTGTTATGGTGTTTCACCACATTATTATAAACATCTCTCTCTCTCTGACACACACACACACACACACACACACACAGAGAGAGAGAGAGAGAGAGAGAGAGAGAGAGAGAGAGAGAGAGAGAGAGGTTTGCCATGGTGTAAAGGAAATTTCAAGCTTAATTAGTAGAACCTAACAGATTCCAGAGAATTCTGATGAGTTTCAACAGCTCTATAGACTTCAGTGATATGCAAAATGTAGCAGAAAGAGGTAAGATTCTGTTTGTTTGTTTGTTTGTTTGTTGTTTGTTTATTACATTTTTATACCACCTCTCTGGGAGGTACATCTGGATGTTGTCATTTATTTTTAATTTTAGTTGTAATAATGAGGGTGCAAAGAGTGACACAACTACACTCCTCCTCTCCCTTCTCCCTGATATTTTCTTCTTATATCTGTGGGGATGAGATCTGTGGAATCTCATCCCAACTGTCAAGCATAGTTGTAGGAATGTGATGATTTGTTTGGCTGCCTCAGGACCTGGAAGGCTTGACATCGACATAACCATAAATTCTGTAGTGTATCAAAAAGATTATAGAGCAAAATGTCAGGCCATCTATCTGTCCACGACCTGAAGTTGAACCAAAAGTGGGTCATGCAACAAGACAATGAACCTAAACATACAACCAGATCTACAAAAAAAACCGCTGCGAAAGAAGAAATTGTTGTTTTAGGAATGGCCTAGTCAAAGTCTGGACATAAACCTCATCAAAATATTGTGGTTGGACCTGAAGTGTGTGGTTCATGCAATGAAGCCCTCAAATGTTACTGAATTTAAAAAGTTCTGTAAGGAGGAATGCCCCCAAATTCATCAAAACCAATGTGAGAAACTGGCCAAAAGTTACAGGAAACATTTACTTGAAGCCGTTACTGCTCAAAAGGGTGCCACCAGGTACTGAATCTAAAGGTTCACGTACTTTTTCATACATGGACATTGAATGTCGAATCAGTTGTGGAGAAATACATGTTGAAAAAGCATCATGTTTGTGTGTCATTTCTTTAATCAGATTATCTATTGTTCTTTAGCTAGGATTATAGGATTACATTAAGATCTAATACCATTTTAGGTTGGAAATATGTCACAGTCCTAAGGGGTTCCCAAACTTTTACTTGCCGCTTCATCCACTTTTAAAATAAAATAAAATCTCTTCTCATTGAGGAAACCAGGATGCGCTTCTGAGGAATCCTGGGGTTTCCTGTTACAGTTTGAAAACCATTGCCTTACACTGAGTCAGCATCTTCTGTTCTTGAAAACCCCTTAACAGATTAGTCCACATCATTTGGATTATAGTGTACCTCAAGCAGGGAGAGAAAACGAGCAGGTAAAATACTGCCAGAGGCACTAGCAGAAAAACAAATGTGTTTAATGTAACATCTGTAGTTGGCTCCATGGAAGACATGATTGCTGCCAATCAGTAGGAGGTAAGTTCTTCCTAACCAAATGTGTAGTTATCATTAAACTCTGAGTATACAAGTAAATTTTCTCCAGCATAATTTTTCCTTAGCCTCCAGAATGGAAATGTCCTAGAACAATCAAGAATCAGGATGGGGTCAGCTGTCTGTTTCATTTTCTCCCATATTCATTTAAACTTTTTTCTTTCCTGCAAATGAAGTTGTCAGGGTTTCTTCTATGACCTGGACTCCTGGAGTAACTTTTTAAGGATTATACCTCCTTAAGAGGTATAGAGTCCCACCTTCCTTCTTTTTACCTTTCCCTTCCCAGTAACATGGGTTTTAGGCTGTAGATGTGGTGTGTGTAACACTCCAGAACACTTGTGGCCTAACACAACAGTTTAATAATAAAGTAAAACAAGCAAATTACAATAAAGGTATTTAGTCAATAGAGCTGAGTAAAACAAAGGCATTAAAAGAAAAGAAAAGTTCCAAAAACTCAGGTTCTTTACCCTAAGCTACTTCTTTCTGCTCTTTCCATAAGCTCTGTTCTTTCTCTTGTCCTGGTCTGTCCTTGGCCTGTCCCCTGGCTTTGGTCTCTCACGCTTTTATATCCTCTTCCCCCAAAACAGAAAGTAAAGTTCCCTCCTTGAGGAAATGAAACTTAACCAGGGGATGAACCTTAACTGGAGAAAAAAAATTAACCAGGTATTGAACCTTAACTAAAATGAAACTGCTCCTTTCAGGGATACACCCTTACCAACAGAAAACTCCAGGCCTCTAGACGTACATTTATTGCCTTGCCTCTGTAGGTCTCACACCTTCACATAAGTACTTTGTGAGTTTAAGTAAATCCTGATTAAAAAAAATGAACTGAACTGAACTGAACTGTTCACCTATCTGCACCAGCCCAAATCAAGAGGTACAGGTTTTCCAAACATGGACAGTCCTATAATGTATCTGCTGCCATATAGCTGTTAAAGATGAGGAACCTGTCAGAAAAAAGAGGCCGCAATACAAATTCACCACCTCCACAAATATGGTTAAATAGTCAGCGATTCAAATCAATGCTTTTACGAGCAGAGTGCCCAAAGCCCTGTGCCTGGATAGACAAATCTATTGATTTTGGTTTCTCCTCCATTCAACTTTTTTTTAAAAAAAAGAATAATAAAAATAAAAATCTTAAATTCCTTTTGTCCTGACTATGGAGAACTTCACAAATTTGAGTAAATTCTTATAAAAACGGAACTGAAATGGAATCCTCACCCATCCATAATCAAGAACAGTATGGTGATGCCAGAGCTCCTTCTGTGCACCCCATCTTACCCATTCCCTGCAGTTTTACTTCTTACTTTGTCTTGACATGATGAGTAATTGCAGTTCAACCCAGGCAAGACTGAGCTACTGATAGCCAACAAAGGTGTATTTAAGGGATTTAGAATTCTCATAGAAGCAGCGTCCAGCATCTACGGATCTCTCAGAACCTTGGGGTGCTTATGAATCCTCAGGCATCAAGGCAACCATTTCTCCCATCTCCAGGGCCATTGCCATCTAATGATCTCTTAAATTCTCAAAGTATTGGGAGGACTGTCATTGTACCCATGCCATTTCCTTTCTGCCTTCCTGGCTCCCTTCCACAAGTGGTGGGTCCTGCCAAATCCATTGCGCTAGCAGGGGAAGCCTTTCCTTCATTTCTAGGAGGCAGGTCAGTGGAGCTTCTTTATGTCAGCTCTGCAGACCTGCCTCCTTCCAGAAATAAGCATTTTTCTTTGTTTCAGGTTGCTCCAGGAGTGCTAAATTGCCATTGCACAATAATCATTCTGTTGTGCCGTTGGCACAACAGAATTGGCAGGGCAGAAGAGAATCTGTGGGGGCATAAGCATCCCATTGGATTCTGCCCATTACTCACACATTATCATACCTGGGATCCAGGTTTCCCAGCATTGCTAGTGTGCATTGCATTTTGAAATTCTGGACATTTTAAACTTTCACCCAGCAGGTATTCAGATCAGGTTCTGCTTGTGATTATAATAATCAGCAAGCAAATTACCAGCACTGATGCAAAGTAGAGCGTGTTAGAACAAGTTGAGGTGCTAAATTTGTTCTATAAAAGTGATATTTACTTTTGACAATTAGATAGTGGCACTAATTCAAGAGAGACTATAAAAAGAGAAGGTGTTGCGTTGAACATACATCATATGTTGAATCTTGGAGGCTTGCTCTGAAATGTGAATACTGCATTTGCTACAAGACTTGTAGCATTGTTTAATTTTATTTTTTTGTGTACATCATGAGCTGTAGTGTAGACTTCAACACAAGGAAAGAGATATCTACTTAAGTGTAATTTGAGGTTGGTGTGTCCTCAATAAACCGATGATACTCATCTATATTAATCCATGCCATCTAAATTAGGATGAATGGTAGAAGAGCTATATAAGGCTAGCATATAAATACTGTAAACAAATACATAAATACAATTAAACATACATTCAATGGGTGTGTATCACTTGTGGTTTCATGGTCCTCCTGCCAAGGTTTTCCTGTAGCAAGTATACAGCTGCGATGAAACATTCCCAAATAATTTTAAGTCAGTTGTCCAGAATGGACTTTGAAAGCAGCCATGACCCTAATGCACTTTTTGAAGGGAGAGTCAAGGAATATTGAAAGGGAACAAGAAACAGAACGGAGAAGGAGCACCAACCTCCCCTAATTGTTGTGGTTGTGTGGGTCTCATTTGAAATAAAGCTTGAAATATATATAAAAAACACATTGAGTTAACAACAGTTAAAGCTGCAGGTGCCCAGCCCTCTCTTAAATCTCATCACTCTAGTATAGCTCCTGCACTTTAACTGTTGTGATGAAGAGGGAATTTCACCAGGTTCTCCATATACACAAATGACCCCTGCTGAAATTCCCTTTTCTATGCAACTGTTAAAGATACAGGAGCCCTGTCCTCCTTTTCATATGGTCACCCTAATACCCTATTTCTTCGATTCTAAGACACACTTTTTTTCCCATATAAACATCTCTAAAAACGGGGTGTGTCTTAGAATCGCAGGTGTGTCTTAGTGTTTTTTTTTTCTGTTGGTGGTACTGAAATTAGTGTGCATCTTACAATCAATGGTGTCTTACAATCGAAGAAATACGGTATAAGTGCAAAGAATGTGTACACTCTTGGTGTGGCTTGTGTATTATTAACAGAACACCTGAGCGATTTAAGAGCTACTGGGGTTTCTTTTAACCTACAAAATCTGGTTGTATTGAAGGATTAGTGGTAGAATTCAGCTACTTCTAACATCATGGATCATTAAAAAATCAAAGCCAGGTTTGACTTTTCCAAGTGCTTTATTTCTTTATTTTTAGAAAATTTGTACTCTACCTTTTGGTCCCTCAAAGAGCCCCAAGGTGGATTGCTTGTTAAAACACACACACATACCAACATATAATATAATGAGATAAAAACAAATATATTAGATCATTTACACTTCCAATTTTGTGTAAATAATGCTAGTTACCAACTCCATTTTGTGCAAAATGGTGATTTCCATAAAAGGTTTACCTGCAATTTTGCATAAAATAACAGCTCACAGGAAAGTGGGTCACCATACGCTGCTTACTGGCCACCTGTAGACCATTAGGTGGCTCATCCCGTGCATCCAAGCAGGGTCGGACAAGCAGCAGGGGTCTGGCATGTGACAGTGACATGCAAGGTGGGCACAGGAAAGTTTCCACATACCTATCTCCAACATGGCTTTTCCTGTCTACTCACATTTTCAGGAAGGCCCTAGCCCAGGGATGGGCAATACACAGGCTGTGGGATGCATGTACAGCCGTGCCCCCCACCACTTCCCCAAACAAAAAAAATCACAAAATGGCACCATGTAACAGCCAGATAGAGCACTAAAAATGTCAAATTATCATGCTTCCAAGCTATTCCCCCCCAATTTAGTACTCCAAAATAGCACCACATTTAGCAACACTGAGCCAACAGAATTTTATTCGCAAATTGATGTTGTTGTTGTTGTTGTTGTTGTTGTTGTTGTTATTTTCCCCATGGGGATCAGGGGTCCAGTGGCAAAAAATATTATTATTATTATTATTATTATTATTATTATTATTATTAATTGCATTTTTATACCGAAGCTCCCACAGTTGCCCACTCCTGCCCTACGTCATGCCCCCTGCACCAGCAAAGGTGCAGTTGGTGGAAACATGGGGCAGGGCCTTCTCAATTGCAATGCCCACAATGAAGTGTTTTTGGGGATGGTTTTAATCTCAGGAGCCCCTTACCTGTTGACATTTAGACAGTGTCATGTAATGATGTTTTTTTCATAGGGAATCACTGAAACCAGCCCTCCTTCTTCTGTTGATGATGCTATGATGTTGTCTAACAGGCAGCATATCAATACTGTCATAAATACATAATGTATAAATTGTATACAAGCTTCCAGGAAGACAGGTTGTCCCTGTCTTCCATCTCCACAACATATAGCCCTAGAGAAGGGGTGTGTGGTAGGGTGCACATTTTGTTGATACAGAGCACCATCTCCATGATGGCCAGCAGCCTACCACAACCTGATGGGGCACCCTAGAATATTGCCCAGATTCTCTTCAACTTGCAGATATCCCTTGGCAGACAAACTAAAGTGGAATCCTGAAGTAAAACATTTAAAATGATCGTGTGTAAGGAATTGGATTTAGATCAGCTTCAGCTGCCTTCATTCTCCATACCCAGAGGAAATTTATTTATTTATTTATAATCTTTAGAAAGCTGTAGCAATGTAGATCAAGGATGGTCTTCTTGGACTGCAACTCTCATCATCCTTCACCATTGGCTATGCTGGCAAAGGCTGATGGGACTGAAATACGCAAGATCTGAAAGGCCACTCATTCCACAGACCACTAGTTAAGAAAATTAAAGTATTTACCATACATATTGGCCTCTCTGCCAATGAGCCCTTTAAGAAACAAACACACAGCTGTCATAATAGAAGATGCTTTGTTCAGTCTGTCACCCAGATCTTTAGTGGCTTACAGGATGAAACAGTGTTTGCAAGAGAATCCAAAATAGTTTATTTTCTCGAAATAGAGTATTTGTGTGACTTGATCCGTCTGTTTTATCATTTGATCTGTGATTTTCAGCAGACAACAATATTGCCACACGCTGAGTCTTTCAAAGGACTTCAGAATCATTGCTGATAAGATGTGCCTTTGCCACTGGGGGACAGGAAATTAAAAGGATTCTACCATTTATTTGGCTGAGGATCTTTGCCAAATAGAAGAAATAATTTCTGAACAGACACTGGTTGCGATTTTATAAACAACTGAAATGGAGTCATCTAGACCGTTCTCAAAAATGAGGCACAAGTTCGTATAAAGAAAAGAAATCTTGCTTACATTCTGCCAGATTATTTATTCATTAAACAAAAAAACTACAGTTTACAAAACAACGTTAAGGCTCAACAGTTTTCAACCAAGCACCAAAAAGCAGGGAAATTGGGAGTTAAGGCTCAGAAGCCTTAACACCACATCCTCCCTAAGGAGGCAGAAAGTGCAAGTGAAATTCTCATTCTCCCAAAGCAGATAAACCATGAGGACAGGATGGAGAATAGAATATGCAGAGGTGACTGTGCGGTTGTGGAAAACTGTTGATGAACAACTTCTTCCAAATTGGCATGGCTCAATTCTTGAACAGGCTGCATTTCCATCCCTAGATATTTACTCAAAGTAAGACCCATTGAATTTCCTTGGTTCTTGAAAAGCAACATACTCACTTTTAGATTTGCCAGTCTCAGCACTCTATGTGTGCTATGAATGCCTGCTCTGTCTGTCCCTATAGTTTCCTGCAAGGCCCAGCCTGGGAAGGACAGTAAATTAAACCCAGGGGTGGAGGGTGGGATCCCATCAAGTTCATCTGAGAGTGGGTGCTGTAGAACATGGACCTTCCAGGAGTGTTGAGTCCGGATTTCTGGCAGACCCAGCCAGGTAACTTTATGGCCTGTTAGTCCCTCCATTTGGTAGTCCGCAGGAGCACCTGCCTCATAAAGCAAATGGCCACATGAAAACTGTTATTATGGTCTGCTACTTTGCTTGTCTTCAGTAGTCTGTGGTCCAGGCGTCTTCAGAAGGGGAAATACTGTGGTTGGGGTCAGTCTAAATTTTCTCTAGGGGACCTTACTCAGTGCCTTTGATCGCAAAGAAATTGAGGATCCCCCCAATTCTGTTACTCTTGAAGTTACTGGGCCTGTTGAAAATAGATTTTATAACATAAGCAGGAAAACAGTGAATACCCCTTTAAACTTGTTAAAACAATGAAAACATGCCACACAAGAAGTCTTCAGATATGAATGGTTTATAAAGAAAAGTAAATGCAAAAGAACATCAGATACAGAAGTGAAATGTAAAACATTACTGTTGATAATAATAATAATAATAATAATAATAATAATAATAATAATATATTTATTTGTATCCTGCCTTTTTCCCAATGCTGGGCCTCAAGGTTGAATTACAAAATGAAAACATATACAGCTAAAGCACATAAATAAAAATATACAAAAATTAAAAACATAATTAAATGCATTTCAATGTTAAAACATTTAAAACTTTTAAAATATATAACAATTCAAAAGTCCAGGGTATAGACAAAGGTCCAGATTATTTGTCAAAGGCCTGACAGAACGAAAAAAGGTTTGCCTGACAGAACTAAAAAACACATCAACAGCTAGTCTAGACTGCAATGATTAGAAGGAAAATACATGTGTACACTATGCAAAATACACTACGGTTTAACTGTTTCTAAAACTTATGAGAAAAACAGTGTGACTAAGCCGAAACCAAGGTTGTAGGCCCAGAAACACTTTGAAAGGTTTCAAAATAGTACTTAAAAACTTACACCGGCCCAAACTAATTAAATGAAGTGTTTGAAGCTTTATAGCAGTATGGACCAAACTCTTAGGGGGTGGGGAGGAGCACTGTGTGTGTATGGGGGGCAGGGGGGTTAAAAGGAATGTAAAGCTACCTCTTCCAAGGAGAGATCTGAAGACCAGGTGATCATGGATCCAGAGGAAGGCTGAAAGAGATCTCTGCTGAGTTCTACACCCTGCTTCACCAGTGAGCAAAAAAGCAAACTGGACTTGGGAAAAGAGAGCCCAAAATACTCTCAAAAAGCTAAAGGAAAACATGTTCCATAAGAAAACATAGAACTCTTCTTCTCTCAAAAGGGAGGCAAGAACCAGGCTGAGTCTGTTTCTCAAAAAGCCAGGGCTGCTTATGAACTAAAGTTTCAATCCCATTCAATTCCATAGCTTCCTTGTGGTATGGTTTGAAACCAGGCTCCTTAGTGGTTAAACCAAAACCCAACAATCATAAGGAATAACTAAAACAATTCATATGAACAAAAAGGTAAAGGAAGCATGAGTAAGGTGACCATATTTTGGAAACCAAAAAGGAGGACAACATGGTCGCCTCCCAAGGGGGCATGTCCAGTACCAAGGGGGCGTGCCATCCCGAACATAGCCTTGGTCACATGTCTGATTTTACAGCACACATTTAAGACAAATCTATTCTACATAACATCTTAATGTAAAAATCACTGAAATAAAGAACAAGTGAGAGATTCAATGTATCTGAAATTAACTTCACTCACTCCTACTTTTGTAGGTTTTGCTGTACTTTGAAGCTTTTGCTATACTCTGTGTGTTACATTCTCCCCTTCCCTCAAATATCTTTTCTGACTGTATCTTCACTCATTGCAAGCTGCTGCTGTTGTTAACAGGGTTTGCTACCGGCCCCAGATCTGTTTCAAATTTGGTATGGCTAAAGCTCTACCTAAAAGCTATCATGGTGCCAACTTTTAGCTCTTTATCTTTAAAAATGACAGTTTTAAAAATAATAATTTTAAAACCTCATTTTTAAAAAAATCCTAAAAAATCAATGGATGAACGGATCTGTTTCAAATTTGGTGTGGCTAAAGCTCTACCTAAATCCTATCATGGTACAAAGTTTCATCTCTTTATGTTTAAAAATGATGATTTTAAAAATAATTTTAAAACCTCAATTTTAAAAAAAATTCCTAAAAAATCAATGGATGAACTGATATGTTTCAAATTTGGTATGACCAAAGCCCTTCCTAAGAGCTACCATTGTGCCAAGTTTCATGTCTTTATCTTATAAAATGATGGAGTTATAAGCATTTTTGTTAATTCCCATTAGAGCTGCCCTTTGGAAAAAAATCCGGATTTCCCCTCCGGGATTTGCCATCAAAAACCCGGACAAATCCAGGCAAAACCGGTCATATGGTCACCCTAAGCATGAGCAAAAGTGTAGTACTTATGAATGCTTTTTTTTACTGTCCATCCTTAACTGTGGGGATACTCTTGTGTCCCTGTAAATTTATTACAGTAACATAGGGTGACCATATGAAAAGGAGGCTCCTGTATCTTTAACAGTTGCATAAAAGGGAATTTCAGCAGGTGTCATTTGTACATATGGAGAACCTGGTGAAATTCCCTCTTCATCACAACAGTTAAAGTGCAGGAACTATACTAGAGTGACCAGATTTAAAAGAGGGCAGGGCACCTGCAGCTTTAACTGTTGTGATGAGGAGTAATTTTCACCAAGTTCTCCATATATACAAATGACATCTGCTGAAATTCCCTTTTCAATACAACTGTTAAAGACACAGGAGCCCTGTCCTCCTTTTCATATGGTCAGCTTAAGTTACATCCCACTTTTTCCTTTAAGGAGACTGAGGTAGACAAACATGTTCCTTCTCTTCTCTAGTTTTTCCTTCACAACAAATGGCCAGTCCAATATTCTAATCACTTCACCACACTGGCTCTCTGGCAAAGTAGCTATTTCCAAGGACTTTTGTGAGCAATGCATAGAGATAAACAATTGTTTATTACTAATTGATACATTCAACAGTACAATCCTATATGTGACTACTCAGAAGTCAATCCAATTGAATTCAGTAGGGTTTACTCTGGAGTAACTGGCTACAAGATGGCAACCTAACTGTGCTTCCTAAATGGGCCTGTCATCAAAAGAATATTCAATCCAAATAATGACAAGCTCCTAAAATTATAATAAAATAGCTCTCTGGAATAAAAAAAATAATGTAGTGAAAAAATCTCTTCACTTGACTCACAGACTAATGAACCTGTGTGGATTCCACAGCATAATATAAAAATTCACAAGCAATCTTTCCTGTCAGGCTTGCAGTTCAGAATCATAGAACACGAGTAAAAAAGAAAGAATATGCAGGCAAATAAATGAAGGCAGTTCTTCATTAAGGAGAAGAATGTATATCTTGCAGTTTGCTTCGTTCCATTCATTTTAAAGTGGTATGTCAACCCAGAGTAGCTAAGAGAGATGACCCACCTTTCTGTATGAGCTGAGAATGCATTGTTCAGCACAAAATAACAGGCCTGGGCCTAAATAACTTCATAGGGAAAACGAAAGAGTTGTAAATGGTTGATCCATCTGCTGTCTTCGGCAACTTGAGCGTCAAGTAACTTATTGGTTTGCAATATTCCTCAAACTCTCTCTGCAATTGGTGTCAAAGTTGGCATGAGTGTTATAACTGTGATAGATACTCTTGTGAATGGTTTAATACTTCCAAAACAGCATTGAGCAACTTTAGGCCCTCTAACTGTTTTGGCCTACAATTTCCATCAGCCTTAGCCAACATACTCCGTAGTGATGGATCATGGCAGATGTAGGCCAAAACAACTGGAGGTCTACAAGTTGCCCACCCTTGCCTTAGAATATGATCTTTCAAAATGCAGTTCCCAGGAACTTTCCATGTGGTTAAATGAGAGACAGAGTTAGAAGTGGAGTAGAAAGGAAGGAATGAGCTAATAGGCAAGGAGTGGTGAAGTGTTAGGAGATGCAAAGAATGGCTGCAGCAGGAATGAGAAACAACCAGAAAAGAATAGTAGGTGAGATAGGGAGCAACTATGGCACTCTCCACTGGTATTTATGATTGACAATACTTCCGTTTTCACTACCGTATTTCTTTGATTGTAAGACGCCATCGATTGTAAGATGCACATTAATTTCAGTACCAACAGAAAAAAAAAAAACCCCTAAGACACACCCGCGATTCTAAGACGCACCCCATTTTTAGAGATGTTTATATGGGAAAAAAGTGTGTCTTAGAATCGAAGAAATAGGGTTTATGTGTTGATTGATTGGTATTCTCTTCAATGAGTTGCATGGAGAAAGTGGAACATGCTGGGAGGGAGAGGGAGTGTGTATAACCCCTATGGAGCAGATGGTTTAGTCCCTTGGGCGGGGCTCTCACTGAGAGGGAGGGCTAACGAAGAAACAGCAGAAAGAAAGAAAACCAGTTCTGCTGAAAGCTAAATGTTTGAGAATTGTTTAATTACAAGCCCTTCTCACCTTGTATAAGGGCTAATACTCTGAACTGTTTTGTTGCTCCTTGGAATTTTGCCCTAGGACATAAAGGTTGAAAAAGTCTACAAAAAAGACTCCCAGAGACTCCCACCACGCATGATTGAGCTGCAAGCAAGAAATTCATGTTTGTTATTGTTGTTGTTGCACGAAGGACAGATTGTGGCATATTTCTGTGTTTGAATGTTTACTAAAGACATGTTTTGCTAAAGTTATCTGTATATAGGTTTTCTTTGCAAGTTTGTTCTAATTAAGCCCCATAGAACCCACACTAAGAAGTTATATGTGCATAATTTGCTAGCTGTAGAATCTTCTAGCTGTAGAACAGACGTCTGCCATAGGTGAATTCCCTCAGAAAATCTTGGAAGGCTGTCAAATTTGTTCAATCCATGTCAACTGAACAAATTAGTTCCATTTCCTTGTATGAGTGAAGGGAAAGTACTCTGATACTAAAAAATATTGTGAGGCAAACTGGCTTCTCCCATCCCAGATCCCTTTTAACTTCCCACTCTCCCCACCCTCATCTCCACTGCAATACTAGCCTTTTCCC
This sequence comes from Elgaria multicarinata webbii, assembly GCF_023053635.1. Taxonomy (NCBI): domain Eukaryota; kingdom Metazoa; phylum Chordata; class Lepidosauria; order Squamata; family Anguidae; genus Elgaria; species Elgaria multicarinata. The sequence goes on from NC_086172.1 coordinate 115,729,367, forward strand.
CTTAAAGTCTTTGGAACAAAAGGAAGGTCCATATTCTAGAGGAAAATAAAACTTGCTGGGGAGGGGGGGATTAATCCTGGTGAATTTAAGGCATCATTAAGGACATCTACTTACACTGTAAGGTTCACCTATTTTGTACATGTACACAGCAAGGCAAATGTAGGGAAGTACATCTTCATAGAACATGAACAACCTGTGGGATTCATTGTGACAAGATGCTGCTATAATTTAAAACAGATTTGAGGAAATCCAGTCTGGAAGCCTAAGCAGACATAAAACCTGTTGAACACAATGGATTGTCAACCCTTTACACGAAGAAAGCAACAAGGTTTGATTCTGGCTTCCTATTTGATATTTGATGGAATTTTCAGAAGGGCCATAGAAACTGATCAACTATTTGATGTCGTGATTTTAAAGAAAACCAAAACAAACCCAAACTGCAGGTTTACAATCCACTATTCTGTTAGTTTGGATAAAATACAACGTAAATCCCACTTAGAATAGACCCATTAAAATAAATGGGATTTCAGTGAGTCAGGGCTAGCCTAAATCCCATTCATTTTAATGGGTCTACTATGTACGTTGGACTTATGATGAATTCTTACCCTTTGTGTCCCAGATGAGGACATGTACGTTAGGTTTTACTCTCAATTTTGGGTCAGACAATAGGCTCCATTAGTAAAAGTTTCTCATGTGCCCAAAACACCTAAAGCAGGCAGAGATTATTGGGAAGCTTGCATAGTTCCTTCATGCCCTTTGCCTAAATACAACATCAAAGGCTGTCAAACTCACCTGGGTACTTCTATAAACTCTAAACATAACATTAAAAGCCCAACTAGTTTTAAAAACTCTTGGTAAGCATGCATCTATCAAAGCAGATTTATACTGATAAAAGAAAACAATGCCTTAATTATTTATCTTTTCCAGAAATATTCAGAAAGAATAGAATTGTGGCTTCCTAGAGTGCTCTTCACAATGAAGTTTTTAGAAAAGGCTCTTAACAAAGAAGATCAACTTTTGATCTGCTGGCACTGTGCTGTCAATGGACGCAAGCAGAACTCCCCTTGGGCCAGTAACAATAAAGTTCCTACATGATTGGACATCACAGAGAAGAACGTTGGTGTTCGCTTGTCATGGCAGACATTGGGGCCTTCCTTCTCAGGGCTTAGTGACTTTCTATTCCTTCCCATGTAATATTCAAAACTAATTGGGTATTGAAAATTCCAGCTTAGATTTCAGAATAGGACACTTTTGTGAAACCCCTAGATAAACCTATTAAGGAGAATAAGCAAACCTACGATTTTCCCGAGCCCTAGGTTTTAGCTCCTGTAGTCCTAAGTATAAAGCTGCCTTCAGAGTATCTTATATGCCTCATTCTTGTATGCATACAATATGTTCTTTGCAGGCTAATCTACTTAAAGTGTGTCAAGTCTATTCTCCTAGCTGCAGCTCCTTCTATCAGTTCTTTGTAATGTGAGTGATATCTGCAGTGCATTTTAGCATAAAGTAGCCTTTTATCAGTTGAAAAGGAAAAATTGGGATTAAAAATACTCATGAAATATCAGAGGAATTTTCAAGGAACTAGAAACTCAATATTGTAGCTAACATCTCTCTCCTGTCTTCCACCAACATCAGATTAGAAAAAGTTCTAATTCTTAAGGGTGGGTGAACTCCCCTGAGTTCTGTCTGCACTCTGCACACCAGACTCCTCCACCCCAGTGTGCATGTGGAATGAGCTGCCAGATGGTCTGTGGGATACCAGCGACAGCTTGCATTTTTTTCTTTTTTCTTTTTGTTCACAAGTTGCAATTTGCACAAATTTGCAGCCATAAATAGCACCATTTGCATAAAAATGGAAGTGTAAAGGTCTATCTATGCCTGCAACTTTGCACAAATGGCACTATATATGGCTGTGAGTTTGCACAAATTGCAATTACCATAAATATTGCAAACCACATATTTGCACAAATCCAAATTTGCACAGTTCAGGATTTGCACACACAAAAAGAGTGGGAAACCTTGAGCTTTCCCGACTCCATGCACACTGAATCGAACCAGCTCAGGGATCCACGAGCTGGTGTCTTGGGGGCTGAGCTGGCAAAAATTCACCGAGCTCCACTCCCAACCCAAATTCCTCCGACATCGTTACTGAACACTAACAAAATGACCATTATGCTGGGAATATGGAAAAAATGCAAATTAGGGATATCAAAAGGATCTCTAGGGGTGTGTAATTGTGGGGACAGGGCCAAGCATCACAGACGAACCTCAACACTGAGGAGTCTGGGTCTGATTCTGAGTCAGATAGGGATGGTTTCAAGTCCAGTATTGTAGTGGAAACCTTACAGCCTGGGAACTTGGCATGGCCTGATTCTGAAACTGATTACATGGCAGCGGGGAGTGTAACTTCAGATCTGGCCCAGCTGGAAGATGAGACCTCATGTCACACCCATGATTTGGGGCTGTGGCAGTGGGAAATGGAGAACAAGGGAATTCTGAGGCGGGAGGAGGTGAAATGTCAAATCAAGAGGGAGGAACGGCGATAACCCCTGCAATGTTCTCTGTATTTATGGGCTTAAGATTCAAGTGGGGAACAATGTTCAGAAGAGCCATGTTGACTAGGCCTAACCTAGTTAGAAGTAGACCCTAGCTGACAAGACCTTGCAGAGATCAACATCATTTATGCCTGAATGTCTGCCAGGTCTGAATTATCTTGATCTCTCTATGAACTCTTGTTTGTGATAATTTGGTATCGAGTTTATGTATGTCAATCTCTTGCTGAGAATTACAACCCTGAAAGGATTAGTTTAAGATTGTCTTTCTGAAGTCAAGTTGAGGGCTTCTTCCCTGCTGCGAAGAAACCAATTGCTTGTGATAGAGTTTAAATGTTGCAAGCTATCTCACAAATCTTTGGAATGTGCATCTGGGTAGCCTGATATATGGAAATAAAAGCCTAAATGCAAAAAGGCCTCTCATGTTGACTTGCCCGAAGTGCCAGATAGCCAAGTTCTAACAGCAATACATCTTTATATACCCTTCTTATTAGGTCCCTGCCACAGAAGAAAGGTGAGACAGATTTTGTACATACTTAGACAGCATTCCTAAAAGCAGCTGGCCCCCTTTCTCTAAAAGCAGTGAATGGCTTCCATTGTCTTTAATGGAAGAAGGGAAGGGGACTGTCTCTCTGGATCACCTTTCAAATGGATTGATGGAAGTCTGTCTCTCACACAACAATAAAACAGAGCAACTGGGTTGGGTACACTGGTGACAATAAATATAGATAAAATAATAGTAATCTCGTTAATGCAGCTCCATCCTTTACATCTGTGTTCTCTTTTAAGAATTTAACAAGAGCCTTAAGCCATTATATGCTGCGCTGAAAGCTGGAAAATTACTGTTTGGGCAGCATCCTGAGCTATCTCATTACTACCTGGCATTAGTATGCCAGTGTGTGTGTGTGTGTGTGTGTGTGTGTGTGTGTGTGTGTGCATTTTTAGCTTATTTTACAATTTACAATTAGTATATTCCTTTTACAATTGGTATATTCCTTTTATCTTTTTATACATCTACTTTTAGGATTACTCAAGTCCCTTGCCAACCCCCCAAAAACCAATTCTTTTTGGATTAGCCCTTGGCCCTCTTACAGTTTACTTATTTTATAACGTGTATACTTCTTTGCAGCTACATGTATTAGAGGAAGGACTGGCAAGAGTCCTAAATTGGTGAGTTTTTAATTTTTCAAAATATAACTTTGGATATATTTCCTTTTTGGTTTTAAGTAGTCATTTTTAATAAATAATTAAAACTTTTTTAAACTATAACACTGCCTTCATGTTTACAGGTTTTAACACTGCAGTGGTTCCAATTGTTAATTGCACTGTATGTATTGTATACAACATGTTTGTATAGATGTGAGTGTTTATTTTACCACTGAAGAAAACCACAGCTTGAAACACATTTGATATTGGTAATGGTGTTTTTTTTTTTTTTTAGGTAAATATAGTTTTTTATAATACTACAATATTGTACTTTTACTGGTCTGATATATATGGTGTTGTGTGTGTGTGTGTGTGTGTGTGTGTGTGTTTTAACTAGATTGAAAAATTAATTTTTTTTAAAAAAAAAAATTATTATTACTATTATTTTATCTACATTTATTGTCACAAATGCATCCAAACCAGTTGCTCTTTGTTATTGTTGTATTTCTCAGGGGTTGGGAGAAATTTCCTGTTCTGTTTAAGGTCTGTCTCACACAGCCTATGAAAATGAGTCAGGTGACCATTTTATGCCTTACCCAGCTGTGTTCTTGATAAACATATGATTTATTTATTTGTTTGTTTATCTCCCATAGAAGTGAAATGAGTCAGGAAATCTAAGAGCATGTCTACACCACAAGGGTGTGTGTGTGTGTGGGGGGGAGATAGCACACTTAACAGGCTTCCACGATCCTCCCTGGGTGACTAGATGGCTGTGTGACGTCCCATAAGGACATTGCAGCTACCATTTTAAAAACAACAACAGGAGGAGCATATTCACACTTCGGTGCTAAAGGTAAGGGGGAAAACCCCGCTCCCCACCCTCTGCCCCAATGGGCATGGACTGCTGCTGGTCAGCTCCCTCCATGCTCAGTTTACAGTTACCGCTACTTGCGGGGAAGACAGGACATCCTGGGAGCAGCGGCCACATGGTGCACTCTGCAGGATGGTCCTGGAACTGCAGAAAAGTTTCCACAGTTCCCGATATCCCAGTGTAATTCCTAGCTAGTCTCGGGTTGCCCCCAGCATTCCCCGTGCATCATGTGGACACACAGGGACAATCCAAGGACTATCCTGGGATAAAGGCATGGTGTACACATGCTCTAAGTTGCAACTAAGAGCTTTTCTACATGAGCCATTTATTGTGTTCTTGTCTTTATTTACCTTATGTGTTCTTTAGACAATGGCCTTAGCTAGACCTAAGGTTTATCCTGGGATCATCCTGGGGTCATCCTTGTTCATGTAAATGACACACAGGGGATCCCAGGAACAGGCAGGGACAACCCCGGGATAAACCTTAGGTCTAGCTAAGGCCAAAGTCATGATCCTCCAGTTTCGCTTCTGTTTTTTAAGAACACAGGTTCTTTTTAGAGAAGGGGAAATTGAGTGTTATTTGTGAAAGCAAAAGGAAGAGTATTTTTCTACTTGTGTAATTGCATTATTCCACCATAGCACAGCACAACCTAGAGGTTATGTAGCAGGAAAGCAGGAAAGGGAAAGTTCTTTGAGTAGAGCCTGGATCTGTGACAAAACCAGAATTGGATGCAGCAGATTAACGTCATGTGAAAAAGCTCTAAATTGAACATCAGCTGCGTTCCCATGCTTTAGTTATCCCCTTTAACAATATTGTGAGAATGAAGATGCTTTTGGCCCTTTCATTCCTCTTCAGCAGTGACATCCCTCTTCACCTTGCTGTATCAGTGACAGTGACAAAAACAGTCCTCAATTCAAATGGCTCTGCTGCTAAAAATGGTGACACAAGTTAGGAAGACCCAAACAACCTCTTGTTTTTCAGCAAAAAAGTCTTTTAAATGTGCCCCTGTTTAAATTTAGGAAAATAAACTCAATCACTGCCAAAGATCAGAGAAAAAGGCAATCATTCCCAATATACATTGCAACTTAATAACTGAATGAGAATAATTAACTTTAAAGATCTTTGAAGGTACAACACAATATATCTACCCTCAAGAGGTGAACAAATTACTTCCTGATGAAATTGAACCAATTGAAAGGAAATGCATGAAGAAACAGAATTCAGCAAGAAATGGAATTCTTTTTAAAGTTAATACAGAAAGTTGGAAAGAAAGAAAAAACCTCAACTACACATAATATACACTACAATGGGAATCCAACTGTGAAAAGAAAAGGGCGTTGTACCTTATTGTTATTGAGTTTAGCAGGCAGCCTTTTCCTTTCTCCCCTAGTAACATAATAGAAAAACCATGCAAGAAATGATGCCCTATGGTTTCAAAGTTATTGTGAGAAAAAGTGGATTCTACTGTTGCTTGACAAAATTGAGCAAAAATATCTGAGAATACAGAATTAGGAGTGTTGATGTTGTATTTGACCTGTGTCCCTGGCAAACCCCACTGGAGCTTTTTTCTACTGCTGTTGCATGAATCCTGTTTTTTTTTTCCCTCCATGAGACTCGTACAGGTGATGATACATCTCATGGATTGCACCTTCAGGCATTATATGCCAACAGTAAATGAAGGGACAATTCGTAGGAACCTATAGAGAATTAGCCGTATAGTATGTAATAGAACCGAAAATCTCTGTTCTGTTAAAAGTTACTTCTGCTCCAATGCATGTAGATAGGAAAGGAGGTATCTATTAAGTTGCATGGCTCACTTCTGTATGTGGACCTGTGCCTGTGGTGCAACTGGAGCATAGCCTTTCTTTATATGTTTCTCTTCCTAAAAAAAAGTGTAGCAGAAAAAGTGTGCAGACATGGAAATACAGTTAAGCACATTAGCTGTAAAGAAGTGTACCATAAGATGAATGGTAAAATAGGAGGAATAAACCGTTTCAACAGAGTTGAAGTTAATGCTGCACAGGAAATCAATATGATACAAAGGACATTAAAATAGCTGTTTAATGTATTAGATTCAACATTCTTAATAAGAGGAAGCAAAAAAACAAAACAAACCCAACAGTCCTAGTTAGTTAGTTTGTTTTAAAGGCAAACTGGATTCATTTTCCTTCAGATGCAACACCTGTATTCCAACATGTAATTTGGACATAAAGGCTATTATTATACATGGAATTTAGTATCATGCTATATCCTAATGTTAACAAGATAATAGGCTTTCTATAGTCTTCTCTATGGAAAGGGAAAGGTCTATACCACAAGAGTCTATGGCCTTTGCTAGACGAGAGTTTAGCCCAGGCTGATACCGGGGCTCAGCCCTGTGTGTCCAGATGACGCACAGGGGATCCCGGGGTCAGCCCGGGGTCAACCCTCCTTTGGCCCGGGATAACCCTCCCTTGGCCTGGGGCCACGGAAGGTCTAGCCTGTTCTGCAGCTTACTCGTGAGTAGCTGGGAGAAGCCGAGCAATGTGTCCATTGGGCTGGGGGGGGGAGATCAGCGCCAGGGGGGGAAGAGTGGAGCCAGCAGGAGAGATGGGGGAAGAGCAGAGCCAGGATGGGGAGTTCGCAGCTGGGAGGGAGGAAGATCACGGCCAGGGGGGAGGGAGATTGGGGGCAGGGGAGAGCGGGGAAACCTTTTTTAAAAAAATTACCTGAGTGCTCCTGCGCTCCTTTGCTCCGGTCCCTTTAAAACTTAAAATAAAATGGCAGATGCAATGGGGCTTCCTTTACCCCGTTGTGTCTGACGTCTAGCTAGGAGCGACAGCCCGCGCTAGCTGCAGCATGGGCTGGCCCCTCCACACGCCTGGATTAACAGGTACATCTAGAAAGCCCTAAATCTCCAGGGTTTTTTTAAATTTATTTATGCCAAACCTGTGTGCTTCTAGGTTTCAGGACTATGGTGGAACTTTGCAAATAGAACAGATAGAAGTTTTTGTTCATGTCTATGCTGCCATCTCCAAATGTGAACAGTGACATCAAAAGTTAATGCATTACAGATGATATTCAACTTAATTTTAGTAAAGAGGATTTAGGCTGCAATCCTATGCTCATTTACAGGGGAACAAGACCCATTGAACTCAGTGGTACTTACTTCTGAGTAGATATCTATAGGATTGCACTGTTGCTCATTGGAGCTTCACACAGTTTAAATTATACTTTTGTCATGGAAAATGGAGGAAATTGGGGGTACATCCAAAGAGACATAAAACAGTACTAGAAATAAATGCCAACCAGAATAAAGGCATCTTTATTATGCAGATAGATATGGGCTAGGGTGGGCTTACTCTAGACTATGAAACAGGCTCTTTTCAATGGGGCAGCCATCACCATGGAATTTCCTTCCTGAGTAAGCCCAACTTAGCCCACCCCTATCTGCATTTTGAGGTGAGAAAAAACAACCTTGTGCCTTCATGAAAGAGGCCATTTGTGTGTGCAGTGAGTGGAAGAGACAGGAGAGGACAGGATATGAGTAATCTTCAGCCTCCACCAGCTTCCTCTCCTCTCCTCAGAAATGCCCTTGCTAGACAAGCTGAAAAGCCTGTCTAATGAAAATACAAGAGATCAGAGGACAGAGAGATGAAGTTCACCTCTGATGTTCCTCCAACCCTGATGGCTTCAGCCCATCAGGGCAAAGGAAACTTGGAAGCCTCCAAGTTCAGGAGCTTCTAAGCAGCAAGGGTGCAATGGGCGTGATTGCACCCCTAATCAATCTGACTAATAAATGGCAAAATGATACTAATCGTAAGTTAGTATCGATGGAGGGGAATAACCAAAGAAGTCAACCTCTCATTTTGTGTGTGGAAGGATCAGTGAATCAGCTAGCATATCCCAGAAGCTGTTAAGGTGAAAGAAGTTGTTGAAGTGAAACAAGCTAAGTAATCAATAACAGTGATTCTTAAACTTGTATCCCCTGACAATAATAATAATAATAATAATAATAATAATAATAATAATAATAATAATATAATGCTTATAGCCATAGACTACTGCAAACAATACAAAGTTAAAAATCTCTTAACAGAAACAAAGCATGTGAGTGTTCCTGTTATTCATTTAACACAACAACCATAACTAACATATTTGTCAGAATAACTTGCAGTAACTACTTTAATGCAAAGTGATTGGATATATATTCTGACACATCTACAGTTAGCATCACCAACTCAGGACTTCACCTTTTGCAACAGTAACTGAAAGCTAGGAACTTCCTTCTGAGGGTCAAAAAAAGGTACTATGGGTCACTGGAGGGCCTAATCTACACCAAGCAGGATATAGCACTATGAAAGTGGTATGAGTCAATGGGCTCCAACAGCTGTCAGTGCACTTCAATACCACTATAAGGCAGTCGTGTGGCTCCTGCCTTTTATATACTGCTTTCACACCGCTTTCATTGTGCTATATCCTGCTTGGTGTAAATTAGGCCCAGGTCTCAATGGGACTGTTCTCCACTGGTTCTATTGTGCTCTGGGAGCGACCGCTTGTACAGTGGGGCTTTTACAGTTCTAAGCTACCCCTGGAAACAAGGGGAAACACCTGTTTCTGGATTGGAACAGGTCAGTGGAGCTCCCTTCTGCTAGCTCTGCTAACCTGCCCCATTTCAGAAATGAGCATTTCTGCTCATTTGTTTTCTTGTGGAAGTGCAAAAGTCCCCAGAGCGCACAGGCACAATAGGATTCTCCCCAAAGACAAGTTTTTCACAGTTGGAGGTATTTAGGCTATATGAGCAAACTGCACTCTGAAAAGTTCATTTCTGAAGTTTTATCATACAGTTCAGTCAATATTTACAATAGGATACAATCATTCTAGTCATTCCCCAGATTCAGGTTCCCAGCTACGTCCCTGCTGTCACCTTCCTGCCAACCATTGCAACAAAAAGCTTTAGGTCAGCATGAGAAGATAAGCCATAGACTCCTCACTGTCTCCTTTTTGGGAGACTTCCCATTTGTATATGCATTTCATTTGCTTTTAAATCTGGGACACAATAAAGTAAACATTTCCCAGCATTTGATTTGCAGCACTGGTGATGAGTGCCACATTGGATGTTTACAGTTCACTGTCTTGTAATAATAGATGGGTTTAGCACCTGTCTGGGTTTTGTGTGTTTGTTTCGAAGGGACTTTTTTATTAGAGCTGTGTTTGGCAAAGCAAAGGAAAAGGAATGTAATCTAACTCTGAGAAAAAGGTATTCCACCCCCCCCTGCAATTTTAGTCTTGAAGTTTGACATCTACATTTATGTTCAACAAATGCTTTTCCTCCCCCACCCCCATCCCCATTTTCTCTCTCTTCAGGCCTGCTTTGTTCTACTGCCAAAGTTTTCAGTTTGTTTTCAATGGGTACTTCATTTAGAGGACTGAAAGTTAATTAAGAATAACATGCACCTCGATCCCAACAAACATTACACAGAACTGGAAGTGCAACTGAAAACAATAGGGCTTGTTTTATAATGGAGAGAAGGGATGACATGCACAAGATGCAGCAGTCCCACCATCCCTTCTTTTTAGTTATTTTGATTTATTATTGCATTTATATCCTGCCTTTTTTCCTCCAAGGAACCCAAGGTGGTGAACATAATCCTCCTCCTCTCCATTTTATCCTCACAAGAACAACCCTGTCTGTGAGAGTCTGTGACTGGCCCAAAGTCACACAGTGGGTTTCCATGGTCAAGTGGAGACTAGAACCCGGATCTCCTGTCTCCCAGTCCAACATTTTAGCCACACTGGCTTCTTCCAGTTTCTACTTCAGCCTCCCTAGCCTCCAAAGCACCCTTACCTATCTCTTCTCTTTCTGCCAATAATCCCATCTATTTCCACCCCATTACTGAGATTGTCAGTTAGCTTTTGGCCTGCCCCTGCTTTGTCACTTTTCTCTATCTACGCTTCACCTGAAACATTTGCTGCTTCTTCTTAAAATATAAGGATCACTAATTGGCACAATAAATTGTAGGCACCCCTCCCCCAGCAATCCAGATTAGGATCACAGCAAGAGAGAAAGGATTAAAGTCCCTCTAGCTCTCAAGCTCACTGCCCTTTTACTTGGCAGTAAGGGGGGGGAACAAATCAAATAAAGAAATGTTAGGATACCAAGCTTGACCCCCCTCCCTGTTATACTAGAGTGAAAAATGAAAACATAATACATAACTTTTTAAAAAAAATCATTGTAATGTCTGCTTTGGCCCTGATTCGCCATCAACAGGTGCTCTTCTCACATTTCAGTGAAACACATTATGCCACCTTTTAAATTACAGAAAGACCAATGGTTCATGCATCTCCCCTCCTTTCTTTTTCTAAATGGTGTTATATTGGCCATTCTCCAGTCCTCAGCCATGGAGGCCAATGTTAGGGACAAGCTACATATTTTTGCTAGGAGATCAGCAACTTCACATTTGAGTTTTTCAAGAAATCTCAGATGGATACCATCTGGACCCAACAATTTGTTAATTTTTAATTTGTTGATAACGCCTAAAAGTCATCTCTTTTATTCACTATGTGCCTAAGTTCTTCAGCCTTCCTTCCTGAAAAAGGTCAGACATGGGTAACTGCCCTACTGCTTCAGCAATGAAGACAGATGGCAAATAATTTGTTCAGTTTTTCTGCAGTCTCCTTATTCTCTTTAGCTCATATTTAACTTGCTTGTCATCCAATGGTTTAACTGCTTCAACAGCTAGTTTCCAGCTTCTGATTAATTTAAAGGTATTATTATTATTATTATTATTATTATTATTATTATTATTATTATTATTATTAATGTTTTTCACAATACGCTTGTCAAATTATTATTTTTAATCCATTATTGTCCACTTTGCCAAAATTCATGTTTTCTCATTTGGGCATGACTTCCATTTTATGCATGAAGCCTTCTTTGCTCTAATAGTTTCCTTGGCCATTGTGTGAATGGAGTGCTGGATGAGATGGACCCTTTGATCCAGCATGGCTCTTCTTATGTTCTTATGACTCTGCTCATTAACCATAGTGGCATCCTTTTGGATTGTTGATACCTTTTCCTGATCTGCTGTTTACCTTTTAGCTGAGGTTCTATTGTCGTGTGTGTGTGTGTGTGTGTGTGTGTGTGTGTGTGTGTGTGTGTGTGTGTTAAAGTAAATCCCAAGCATTCTGGAGAAATTCCACCCTTTTGACTTACCCTTTCAATTTTCTTTTTACCAGCCCTTTCATTATTAGATTTTTTTTCTTTTGAAATAAAATGTGATGACTGCCTTAGCACTTTCCTGTTTACATTTGAATTTGATTTGAGGTCACTGTTCCCATTAGTTCCACAACACTCCATCTTGCACCAGATCATGTGCACCACTAAGGATTAACTCTAGGGTCACCTCCCTCTGGTTGTTTCCATGGCCAACTGTTTATCTAGAGATTTTGCCTATTTTTTGTGATTTGAACATGCATTTATCTATGTGGTAGTAATTGAAGCAAATAGGTAAAGAAGAAAAATCCTTAAATGGTATATTATGAAACTAGATAAGCAATCTTTTTGAAAATGCTGAATATCTAATATTTAGTGAATTATGTCCTTCACATATAAGTGTTAATGATCCAGATTAACAAGCCCAAAAGCTCAGAGATACCTAAACAAAATTGTCCAACAAACAAGGACATTCACAAGCAAAATTAACCTTTACCAAAAATTGAACTGTCACTGCAATAACAATAAGAGACATATCTTTTTCCTGGAACTTTTCTCCATTGTATCCTTTTTTTTCCTGTAACACATTTACCACAACCAAAAAAGGGTTCTACCATTTTCTGCAACTTTTAAAAATACCATCAGGTGTTATGTCATGCTTTAGTGTAAAAGTGTGTAATTAAAATCAGCATTGACTCTGTCATTCTAGGTTCATATATATTCCAATCAATGAATAAATAGGAAATGTTAATTGGAAGTTATTTCTAAAATTAATATATCAGGGTGTACCTGTATGGGTATGTCTATACCATGCATATATCCTGGGGGTGTCTCTAGGTCATCCCTGTGTGTCCAAACGATGCATAGGGGATCCTGGGGTCAAGCAGGGACAACCAGAGACTTTCCCTGGGATAACTGGGAGCATGGATTTCCTGGTTTTTCCACATTCCTAGGACACCCCTGAGGACTGAAGGCGGTGTGGCATCCATTCCCGGGTTTGCCCCTTCTTCCAGGTGAGTACCTTGTCTCCTCAAATGGGCATGGTGCTATGTGTATGGAGAGGCTACGTGGGGCAGCATTTTCACCATCCCTGGGATGGCTCTCAGTGGTTTCCGGATTTTTTTTTTAAAAAAAACCAACAACTTAGTTTTGGCGCAGGATTGCACTTGCACGATTGCGCAAACATCTCCGTGTGTGTTTGTTTTTTAAAAAAGAACACCGTGCCAGATGAGTCGCTTTCATTTAGACCCTGAGGGATGATCCTGGAGCAGAAAAGCCTGTGATTGTCCCTTCCCACACCCAGAAGGCCTGCAGGTGTAGACATCTAAAACTACACAACTGAAAACAAATTTCCCTGTACCAGCCAGTCAAAAATTCTATAAATAATTCACCTTTTAAATACATGCTGGATCTTTTAAAGGCACATAACTCTAGCACTCTGCATGTGAAAGCTCTTCATTATCTGCCATTTTTAGACATTTATAATTTACAGAACAGAAGTTATTAATATTTTATTGTAACTGAAAGACTAAGTTAGTATTCTGGTTAAGCAAAAGAAACTGGGAACCTCTGAAAACTCACCCATTACTACTGTGTAAAGTACATTGACATCTGTTGTTGGTCTCTCACCATTCTTTGGTTCATTTGCCACATCTATCACTTCTTTCTAAACTTAAGATCATTCATGGCCAGTTCATGGTGCAACTGGAGTTCTTGTATAAACCACCATGGCTTAGCATATCTTCTGAACAGGGTCTATAGGTGTACTTAATTTTCTCAGAATTGCAGGCTCTAGTTCACAAAAGCTTGTACCATGGTAAGTATGTTAATCTCTACAGTGCCACAAGACTCTTTGTTCTTTTTACTGTCTATTTGCTTTTTTGCACTGTTGGTCTGTAAAATTGAGGTTCTGAGGAAGGTGTGTGTGTGTGTTGTTGTTCCGTTTTTTTGTTTTTTTAAGATTCACTTGTAATTTAACATTGATAGAAGCACTTAATCACATATAATTAGAGAAATGGAAGCACCCTAACAAAAACACTAATGCTGAATTGACAGCTGCCATTTGTTTTTCAAAATACTATTTTGAAAGTTTCTGGTTATGGTTGTTATTTATAATTTATATTCCTAATTTGTCTGGTACAAAAATGTATAATTTGGGCTAATGGAATGGAAATAGGAAATGTCAGGAAGTGTTTTCTCTAAAATACAATGATAATGAGCCTGACTTTGTCAACTTGCTGTATAGATTCAAACCACTGTGTATTTGGAGAGACAAAAGGAACTATATGAAGGTAAAGTAATGCTAGATATTACTATGTATTCCCACAGGGAGAAACTTTAAAAAATTACCACATAGTGGTAAAAACTGGGGACAGGGATGAGTAATAAATGCTGTACAGAAAAACATCATTTTATTCAAACTTCCACAATGACTGAAGTATATATCATCAATCAAATTTAAAGCTTCAGAAATTTTTGTGCCTCATTTTGGTGAAAGTTGAAGAATATGGTAAATTTTGTAGTGACTAATCTCTTCCCATGCATATAGCTGACAAATTCCCAGTAGGGCTCATTGGTGCCCTTTGACTGCCTCTCCATCACTGGCCCTTGCCGAAAGGCAACTTGTTCTAAGCACCCAGTTACCATCTGAAATGGGAAGTCTGCACCTGTTTCCGACAGTGATGACAAGGGGCTGTGGTCTGAATGTGCACCTCATTGAGATGAAAAGGTCCCCCAGTTTCCCCATTTGCAGGCAACATTGGGAAGGGTTTTGGCAATATCTCCCAGGGGCTGCTGACTAATGGCTGCTATTTTTCTCCTAGAATCATCCCTCAGAATGGCATTGCATCATCACATAATGTTGTCCAGAAGGGGAATTCAGGAAGGGGTGCAATAGCGGCTGCAAGCCCACTAGAAGAGCACTGCTACTGCTGCAAAACAGGAAAAAGTTGTCCCTCAACAGCAGCTTCACAAAATAGTTTGTGTGTTCCCTACCAGTTAGAGATGGGCAAATCTGTCAAGCTGGTTGTTTTGCTCAGGTTCTCCCTTTTCCAGTGCTAAGTTCTTTCCATACTGATTCCACATTGGATTGCTTGCTGGGAGGGGGGAGGCATGGGAGTAGGTTTGCAAGAAAATGTGTTCATGTTTTTGTGCATTTTTTCAAATGTTCACATTTTTGCAAGAAATTTCTCCATTGAGTAAAGTGTAATTATCCACATTTTCCAAATATACAGATTTTTTGTAGATATTATTGGGTAAAATCCAGCATAAGTCCTATTAGACCAGAACCATTGAAATGAATGAGTCCTATGTTAGTCATCAGTAGTCATCTTATTCATTTCAATGTGTCTAAAGTAAGACTTATGTTGAATTTTACCCATTGTTTCAAATGTATGGATTTTCTGTGTGTGTACACACACACATTTTTGAATTTTCCTTTTTTGTACACTTTTCTGGAGAGTGAACTGCATCACAAACTTTGGACAAGTATGAATTTTGACATTTAGATTGGGGAAGCACAAATAAATCAAACAAATTTCTCAACCAGCCCTAATGAATTTCATTGAAATATTTTTCTCTCTCTCCAAAAAAATATACAGCACAGTCCTTCCTGGTAGAAGAAGCTTAAATATTTGGAGTGAGCTGACTAGACAGCCCTGTGGGAAATACACACACCATCCCATTAGAGCATGGGCATGTTGAAATGTGCTGAGGGACGGCAGGGAAATTAAAGGATATCTATTTATCCTATGAAACGTTTTTGATATTTAAATCTTTACAAAATTCAAAAACGTTGAAGCAAGTTAAATATAATATGAAAACATGTTTTTTAAATGTACAGTTCTGGTCACTGCAGCTAAAAAAAGATATTATATAATTAGGAAAAGTGCAGAAAAGGGCAACTTCTTCTTCTTCTTCTTCTTCTTCTTAGTAGTAGTATCCCGCCTTTTGCCCAAAACTGTGCCTAAAGGCGGTCTTACAAAGTTTAAAACATACATTGCAAAACCTAGGAAAAGAAATGTTAAAAAAAGCATTTAAAATACACAACAAAATTATAAGTCATTTACATAGATGGAGGACCAAATTACTCTCCAAAGGCCTGCTGGAACAAACAAGTTTTAGTCTGCTTCCGATAGCCCATCAAGGAGGGAGCCAGTCTAGCTTCTCCAGGAAGAGAGTTCCAAAGCACTGGAGCAGCCACCGAGAAGGCCCTCTCCCATGTTCCCACTAAGCACGCCTGTGAAGATGGTGGGACTGAAAGAAGGGCTTCTCCAGAAGACCTTAAAGCATGGGCAGGCTCATAAGGGAGAATACGGTCTTTCAAAGACTAATACTAATAAAATACTAATATTATCAAAGGGCTGAAGAAACTCCCTTATGGAAGAAAAGTTACAACATCTTCGACTACAACATTCTCGGCTTAGAGAAAAGGCCAAGTAAGAGGAGATATAATAGAGGTGTACAAAATTATGCATGGTGTGGAAAAAGTAGATTGGGAGATTCCGCACACACACACCCTCATAATATTAGAAACCAGAGTCATCCCAGAAAGCTGATTGGTAGAAGAATCAGGAATGATAAACATAAGTTTTTCACACAGTGCATAAATAAACTATGGAATTTGCTACCACAAGATGTAGCGATGCTCACCAATTTGGATGGATTTAAAGGGAGATTAGACAAATTCATTAAACAAAATCAATGGCTAGTAGTCCTGATGGCTATATTCTACCTCCAGTGAGAGAGGTGGTATGCCTCTACCAGTTGCTGGGGAACATGGGGAGGAGGCTGCTGTTGCACTCACGTCCTATTATGGGCTTCCCACAGACAGCTGGTTGGCCACTGCGTGAACAGAATGTAGGTCTAGATGGACCCTTGGTCTTACCCAGCATGGCTCTTCTTATGTTTGTATGCCATTTGTATGAGGTATTATTATACATAAGAAAGAGACTGCATCTTCTCTTCATTTCTTCACTCCTGCCTACCCTTTTTTCATTCCCCAACTTTCATTCTCAGTGTCACTGATTAAAAATAGGCCCTATCAATTATAAAAAGAGCTTCGGCTGTGGGGTGGTGTATAAATGTAAATAATAATAATAATAATGATAATAATAATAATAATAATAATTTAAAGTTAAGTTTACTGCCTAAGGGTAATGCCAGACAAGGGGCTTTTATCAGTAATAATCAAAAGGCATTGTGCAGCTCATCCTTGTTTTCTTCTTTGACGACATTTTTTTTCTGGTAAGAAAAAAAAGTTGGCGAAATAGGAAAACATGGGAGGGCTATAAATTGAAGATGACATCTGGAGCTCCATAAAATTCTGTGAATGAGTCAGTGTTACTGCACAATAAAAGCCTCATCTGGAAGCACCCTTAGTTAAAAAAAAGTGGTTTGTGGCAGTTACAAGTAGCATCTGTCATTCAGCAGCACAGGATGGTCATGGCCATTGGGGAGATTAGCAAGAAATAATGGGAGGAAATGACAACCAGGGCTGTGCAAATGCCGACATAGGCTGTGGCAGGAGCTCACCCATGTTGAAATGTGCTACTATCGGGGCACACAACATAGGTAGCATTTCTGCCAGGAGTGGTTGGGATTACATTCGTCGTCGATCTCAGCTGGAGTACCTTCTCGATCTCTGTCGCACACACATACCTCTTTAATATCTAATGCCAGTGTGGTTTCAAATATATTCCATTCCTATTGTGGCTTGTTTCTCCCTGTGTGCCATTCCCCTTAGGGGAAGCAGCAAAAGAACATATACATATGGCACTATTGAACATTCTGATGAATGCTGAAAGACCTGAAGCATTGCAATTAAGCTAGAAAACTTGGCACTGCTACTGCTGATTATTTCTTTTTCCCTTTATAAAAATCATACGATTGGTCTGTTCCACCAATAAAAAAACTGGAAAGCATGATCTTTCCAGCAACCAGAAGAAATAAATTAATTAGTGGGACTGCCAATTAATTTGCAGGCCATTTATCAGAAAGGCCTAATGACCCTTACATCAGTCTATCACTCATTGGGCAACCTGTTTTACCACCCCTGTTCCCTACATCTGTTCATTGTTGTTCAGCATATTTTTGAGAGGGTAGGAAATGAGCTGCCAGCGGCCAGTTCTCCACAGTGAGCGGAGGCTCTGGGGCAAAGGGTTGGCAGAGACCTAATCCAGCTGAGGCAGCCAGAGTGCCAGCCTTGCTTTAGTACTTTTGGCCTGTTTACATGATAGTAACAGATGGGTTCTTATTCTCCAATGTTTTGTAACTTACAAGAATAAAATATTGCCCCACTTGTCATTTCATTTTTCATGTTGAATAAAGGTATGCTCTGTGGTTGGAAAATGAACCAGGGAAAATAAGAGAGCGTCAAAGAATGGCCCCTAGAAAAAATGATGGAAATTTTGAGTCTTTTTCATTGTTTACATAATCTAATAAGATTATACAATCAAGATTGTAGGGTTATGCAAATTGATTAAAATTTGTTCTGTTGGCATTTTGCAGATTGTCAGGCACCTTTTGTTCCATCAGAACTGGATTTCCAAATTTGCACAATACACACTTGCACATATTCGCATTCGCACAAATTTGCTCTTGTGAAAATGTGCAAATTGCCCCAAACATGCACATTTCCAGAAAGTTAGAAAAATGCTCTGCAAGTCTGCGGAGTCCATGTAACTCGGAAAATGCTGATCCGCTGCAGAATCTGCAGGTGGGATACATAAAAAATATGAACTTATTTGATTCTGTTGCAGAGTTCTCCAGCATCCCTACAAAATTGCTTCCAAGTTTTGTAAATAGAGTTTATCATAGTAGACAAAATGTGTTATTTGGAATATGTGCTCAGTGCCTTATGGAATATGTCAATCTGCCTTATACGGACTATTAGTCTATCCACTATTGGTCTATCCACTTTCATACAGGCTACCCTGATTGACAGGAAGTAGCCTCCCATAGTCTCAGGGGCAGTGGCTTTTCCCAGCCCTGCTGTTCAATATCCTTTTAATTGAGATGCCAGGGATTGAACCTGGAGCCTTCTGCATCAAATCTGTATGGGATGCCCTTGAGCGATGGCTCCATCCCCAAAGAAATGGCAGCATAATAGAACATCCTAATTTGCTTTGCACATTAAGGCTCTAAGAGCTTACATCAGTACTGTGAGGAAGCTGACATCTGTCAGATTTAAAAGTAAATTTAGATAGCTACATATTTATTTTGGAGATGAATGAATGGTGTTAAAGTACACTACAAAATAGGTGTCGATATCTGGGCATCTATAAAAGTGCAGACAATTCAATGAGAGTAGCATCCATCAACTTCAGCTGGATTTGTGCATGGATATAAACTAGGCTTAATATTATAATGTTTTGTTATCCTACTAATTTAATAGCTTAAGATACACACAATAAGGCCAAGAAACTCATATCAAATGATATTGTGTGGGGTGGACAAATCTGTCAGATTCATTTCCTCTCATTTTCTTATTTTTCGAATCTTAAGTTTGGTTCATCCCAAATATTGATATTTTTTAAATCAACAACAAAACAACAAATACATTAGGATTCATGCAATCTTTATGTGCCTTTTTCCTAATACATGTATTTTTCAATGTGATTTTGCCTAATATAAATATATTTGAAAGCAATTTTCATAATACAATGTTTTTGAACGCTATTATCACTAATATACACATCTTTCTTTGCATTTCCCTAATACACATGGTTTTGTGTGCATTTTTTCAATTGGAGAACTCAATTGCAACATTTGGAGACATGCAAACAAATGAGTCAAAGTTAGAGTGGAGGGAGAAAACATGCAATTTCCCCAGCCTTGGGGAAATTGTGTGTTTCCCCCCACTACAATAATGGTGGCCACCATTAATGCAGTGGAACAAAAGGACAAAGGGTGCAGGTCAGGGCAGAAATGTGTTCTGCCCAGACCTGTGTCATGCCTGTGTCCAAGGGCCTTGGAATGTTGGCTGAATTAAGTGGGAGGGGCAAAGAATGGAGTGAGGGAGGAGCAAAAACGTCTGTTGAAAAGGGGCAGCTGAGTTGGGAGAGAGGAAGAGAAAGGGAGAGGTGGAAGTAAAGAAGGAGAAATTAACAACATTCAGAGAAGAAGGCGACAGGCTGCAGTTTACTGAAGAGTGCACCTATGCAAGACCGACAAGCGAATAGGGATACTGTTCCAGTAAACCTGACACTGGCACCTGAAAGAGAACTGTGGGTTGAAGAAAAGAGTTGAATAGAGTTGATTCACAGTGATATTAATTGTTGTTGTTGTTTCATGTTAGTATTTCTTAAATCTTCTTAAAGTAAATTCTGTTAAATACATATAGTTGGTCTCTGGAGTGATTGTAATCTGCCTCTCCTCATCCTGGTTATAGAAACCTGAGACATTACACCTGTATCGCCTTTGTCCTTTCAAGTAGCATTGGGGTGAAAATCTGCCAGGTGCCCTCATAGGCCCAGGTGGATTTTCGCCCCAACACTGTTCATAATTTTAAAATCAGTGTATACATCCAACATCATAGAATTTAGTGCCAAGCCAGGAGAGAAAACAAAATTTTAGAAACAGAAGTGCAGGTATCAGGTAAACTCTGGCAATTACATACAAATCCAGTATACACCAAACAGTACGTATTTAGTAGACACAACATGCTTTACATGTGTAATGAGAATGCAGGTATCATTGGAGGAACAGCTAAATAAAGCAGGTGATTACATGGCTGCATCTCGCTCTAGTGTGGAACTTGATGTCTGCTTGACCTGAACCATTAAATAAAATGAAGCTACTTATTTAGAAACTATAGCAGGTTGTAAGTATAATTAATTTGTGATGGCATTTAGCCAGTTTTTTGCAATTACTGTAACACCAAAATTCTTATGCTTTTTAATAATGTGTAGTTATTCCTTACCAGCCATCCTTCCCTAAGTAAGGCTAGTAAGCATTTACAGCATGCTTGAGGTTTCCGGGGTGGGGTGGGGCTCAGACGCATAGGTCCATCCCATTATTCACACTGTACAAATGAGCCAAGGCTCTGTGAAGCAGTATTACTTTCGCTAAGAAGTGCCATACAACAATGAGATCCTAAAGTGCAACATTCTCAGGGCATGTCTAGACCAGTTGTTATCCCAGGGATTATCCCAAGATTGTCCCTGATGCACAGGGGATCCCAGGAGCAGGGATGGATGATCCCTCCATTTCCCTGGGATATTGGCAGGCACTTTTAGCCTGATTCTTCCCATTTTCTCGGGATCATCCTGAGACTGTGGGAGGTGTGGGCACCATCCCGGGTTCATCCCACCTCCTTGTGAGTAAATACGAGGAGGCGGGAACCAGGCACAGAGCTCTTCAGATGCTTCATGCCCATCGGGGGTGGGGTGGGAAGCAGTGTTTTTTTTATAACTCACTTTTAGTTGGAGCACATGTGTACACATCCTTCTATAAGAAAAAAGAAAATGATGGGCGCGACATCCCACCTTCCTCCCGGGACATCGCATGTGCGTCTGGAATGAAATAGATTCCGTTTTGGAACAGAAACTGGCTTGGTTCCCCTGTGGGATGACCTTTGCTGGGAGAGGGACAGGGGAAATGTGACCCTGTTGATTCTCTTGGACCTCTCAGCAGCTTTCAATACCATCAACCATAATATCCTTCTGATTAGGTTGTCTGGGTTGTGAGTTGGAGGCACTGTGTTGCAGTGGTTCTGCTCCTACTTGGATGGTCAATTCCAGAAAGTTGTGCTGGGGGATTATTGCTCTGTGCCATGGCACCTAAGCCATGGGGTTCCACAGGTTTCTATTTTATTCCCTATGCTGTTTAACATCTACATTAAACCACTGAGAGTGGAGATGTGGGCTGAGGTGTCATCAATATGTGGATAACACCCAGCTCTTCCTTTCCTTTTCATCAAACCCAGGTGAGGCAGTGGCTGCTCTGAATCAGTGCCTGGGCATGGTAATAGACTGGATGAGGGCCAACAAACTGAGACTCAATCCAGACAAGATGGAGATACTGTTAGCGGGTGATTCGTCTGTCTGGCTAGGTGATGTTCAACCTGTTCCGGAGGGGGTTGCACTCCCTCAGGTTTGCAGTTTAGGGATGCTCTTGGCTCCAGAACTGTCACTTGAGGAACAGGTGCACTCATTGGCAAGGAGCACCTTTTATCATCTTAGGCTGACATACCAACTACATCCTTATCTGAATAGAGATAGCTTAGCTGCAGTTATCCATGCTCTGATAACCTCTCGTCTGGACTGCTGCAATGCATTATAGGTAGGGCTGCCCTTGAAAACAGTCTGGAAATTTCAGCTGGTACAAAACAGGGCAGCACATTTGCTAACAGGGACTGGCCAATGAGACCACCTCATGGCAGTCTTTTTCCAGCTTCATTAGCTGCCAGTCCAGGTCTGGACCTAATTCAAAGTGCTGGTTTTAACATTCAAAGCCCTAAACAGCTTGGAGCTAGATTATCTGAAGGAACGCCTTCTCCCATATGTACCTGCCCAGACCCTAAGACCATTTTCAGGGGTTCTTCTTCATGAGGCCCTGCCAAAGGAAGTGAGGCAGGTGGCTATCAAGAGGTGGGCCTTCTCTGCTGTGGCACCCTGGCTGTGAAATGAGTTCCCTAATTTTTGTGAACTGCCCAGAGAGCTTCGAGTATTGGATGGTATAGAAATGCAATAACTAACCAACTAAATACATAAAATGTTTTTGTGGAGAGCTGCCCATGTGGTTTGTTTTCAGCTAGAAGTCAGCAGAATGTATAAAAAGGTTATTAGTGAAGTTCATGCATTCTAAATAATCAAAATGTTAAGCTTTCTCTGGTGTGTCATTGCAACTGCATGCATGTTTACATGGAAATAGATCCCATTGTGTTCAATAAGGCTTAATCCCATATAAGGTTATATAGGATTTCAGCCTGTACCACTTCATTCTGCAGGTGAAGGTTTTCAATTTTAATGACCCCCACCCCTGCATAAAAACATGGCACCTCAGGAGGTTTCATACTTTGGACATGTCTTCACGTAAGGCTGCAGAGGGAGGGAGAGGGAGGATCGCAGACTTACCTGCTTCTGCAGTCATCCCCCAGTATCTAGATGGCAGCGTGACGTCCCGGAAGGGAGGAGGGATGTCACGGCCATTTTAATTTGTTTTACAAAAGAGGAACTGTGTGCATTCCCAAGCCACACACAAAAAAGTTTTTTTAAAAAAATGCCCTGACCCCTCCCATCCTGGAGATGGCAAAATTGCTTTCCCCCACCCCCATGGGCACAGAGCCACCCTGCCTAGCTCCATGCCCATTTCAGGCCCCAGGAGCACATGGCACACCACCCGCTCTCTTTGGAATGGTCCCGGGACCATGGCGAAAATCAGGATAACTGGGCAACTAGTTATCCCAGGAAAATGCAGGGGTCATACCTGCCTGCACCTGGGATCCCCTGTGCATCACTTGGATGCACAGGGATAACCCAGGGATGACCCCAGGAAAAAGACATGGTGCAGACATGCCCTAGATTTCTTACAAAAAACATACCATTTTTCTGTGTGTGCTAGAGACCTTTGTTTCCTCAATTTATTTATTAATGTATTAGTTAAATGTGTATCCTGCTTGGCTTTCCTGCAAATGGTGTTCGAGGTGTCTAGTAGCAATAAAATTCAAATAATAAAATGTAACATAAAACACCAATAAAACATAAAGGAAAGTATATAAAAACAATAAAGGTTAAATGTATCAATAAAATCTATAAAACTAATAAAAGTGAATTAAAACAATTACACCATATTTACAATGGCCATAACAAGATAGCTTATGGGCCAAAGGTCTTTTCCTATTTCCCTATTGCAATATAATGCTTCCCACTAGTGCTTGCACGCTGTACCATGTGTTAAATGCTAGCTGCCAATAATGGGTTAATTATCTCTAATCAATCATCTCAAAGCTCAAAAATATAGACAGTCACTGATGTTCCTACCAGCCACTGTATTTATCAACTATATACCCAGTAACTATGAGGAGGGACCGTCTGTGCATACCAATATATTAATGTGGAAATTCTACATATGAGAAGAGGATTATGGGCCAATCAGGCTTAGTGCTGTGCTGAAAATTTCAACTATTCCATTGCTGGCATTTCGTGAGAGGTGGGGGGAAATGAAAACTTGGGTGAAAGACGCTTGGAGAGGTGATAATTTTGTCCTTGGGGAGGGGGACAGGGTTTCCACATACCATTTTAAATGTAACCAGTTGTTGAGGGGTCTTCTTTCTTTTTATTTTATTTTTAAACTCCCCGGCATTTTTAGGAGCCCAGGAATTCTTCCTCAACTCTTATTGGAGATGGTGAGGTCACACTGTCTCCAGTAGGCATTAACTGAGAACTGTGAAGGAGGTGATTTTTTTAAAAAACCTAGAAAATAGGAAGAAGGCCCCTCAGCAACCAGCTACACAAGGTATGTGGGAATCCTGCCCTACTCTCCAAGGGGATGATTCTCTGAATTTTCCCCCTCCCTGCAAAAGAGGCAGAAAAAAGAATGCCTCTTTCACAGGGAGAGAGAAAGTTCCTGAAAATAGGGGCCAGGATTTGGCCCAGCAGGATGGCCTACACTCATGTTAAACACACCCATGCACAGACACACATAAATTTAAGCAATACAGGTCTCTTGCACTCTGGTAAAATAATTTGCTGATGGTTTTACCATATGAAAGCATGAGAATCTTGTGTAAATTATTTCACTGCAACTAGCTCTCAGGAAATGAGCCTGTGAATCTGGGGGAGAATTTTAATACTAAGAAACAAACTCCAAAGGCCTTTGGGTTTAGCATTACTAGTAATACTTTGTAAATCTCTGCTTCAAATAATGGGTTGCTGAAGTTTTAGCAAGTTCCAACTATTTTAATTTATTCAGCCCTCCTGACATGCTAATCTGCATAGTATTACCCATAATAATGGGATTTTACTTTTCTTAATTTATCTTCCAAGAGTTACTTTATCCTTAGTCTGTCTGTACAGCTTTTACCATAGCGATTATCTACTGCTGTAGAAGAGTGACACACAAATTTACAAGGAAAGAGATTGTGAAATGATTCCACTGCTTCTGTTTTATCAGCCAGTTTGGTGAACTGTACTACAAACAAACCTATCACTATACCCTGAGATTTCTCCAACCTGCTTGTCAGAAACTACATTGTGATTGAAAGATACACAAGACCTTCCATAGTGTTAGGTGGCTGGCACGCAGAAGCAAAAAAAGAAAAAAGAAAAAAAAAGATGTCTCTCAGAACAAACAAATGAGACAGAGAAGCTTCTTTCAGACATTCTCTGAATAGGTTTGGGAAGATGGGATATCATGTACTTTCACTGCTTCTGAACTTTGCTTCCACAAGATGTGGTTGTTTTTTTTCATTTTTGACTCTCAAATTTAAAGAGAATGGTTGAAATAATGTGGGAGATATTTTCAACACAGTACTAGACAATATAGGGCATGGCTAGATAGGACGATATCCCGGAGATCGCCCCAGGATCATCCCTGTGCATCCACATGATGCACAGGGGATCCCGGGGGTAGGGAGGGATGACCCCTCCCTTTCCCCGGGTCCCTCCCTTTCCCCGGGATATCACCCTACCCTTCTATCCTGACTTTTCCTGCAGTCCCGGGATGATCCTAAGACCATGGGATGTTTGGCCCGGCATCCTGTTTTTATCCCGGTTCCTTGCAAGTAATCGCGAGGAGCCAGGACCTCGGGTGGGGTGGGGGAAGTGGGATTTTTTAAAAAAACAACAACAACACTTACTTTTTGAGTGGATCACTCTTGTGCTCTTTTCCAATAAAAAAAACAAAATGGCAGGAACGACGTCCTCTTCCTCCCAGGACATCGCGCACCGCGTTTAGACACCCTGAGATGATCCTGGAAGCATGTAAGTCTGAGATTGTCCCACCTACCTACCTCTACTGTATGGCGTAGACATGCCCATAGTTTCTTATTAACCACAAAAAAGCAGTTTTATTCAGTTTTATTCTTTCCAACATGACAGATCTACACCAAGCAGAATGTAACACTTTGAAAACAATATATGGGATGTGTCCTGGGCCCACATAGTTGACAAAACCATTATAAACTGTCCTGAAGCAGTAGTGTAGATCCTGCCATGGCTTTCATTTATGGAAGGCAATGTAGCATTACACAACTGTGTTTCAGATCCCGTGTGATTATTCTTCAGTGATGCCTGTATTATGGCTACTGCACTGGTTCTACATGCTGTGTTACTAATATAGAAATTAAATATGCCTTTGTATTACTTGGCATGCCAAAAGCATGAACATCATTGCTGAGAGAGAGAGATTGTTTGACATGTTTTGATAATATCGCTATGATTAGAATTAGATATAAAAGAGTAGCCACAGCAAATTTTCCCAGAACTTTTCCTGCAGTTTAACTTCCGATGTATCTAATAGCGAAGGCTTCTTCAACCTTGTGCCCTCCAGATGCTTTGGACTTCAGCTCTCGTCAGTATCAGCCAGAATGACCACTGGTCAAAAATGCCAGGAGTTGCAGACCAAAACATTGGATGGGTACCAGAATGGTGAAGGCTGCAGCAAGGGAAGGATTATTCTCCATAGCATAGCAGAAGGACCTGTTTTTGATCTCTGGCATCTATACCCCTGGGCATAGTTTGAAAGCCGATGAGGCAGCCATGAAACTAAGCAGGTCTGGGTCTGGGGAGTGCTTGGAGGACAGACCACCTGGGAACCACATGTTCAGTAGCCACCTTGAGTTCCACAATGAAAGGAAGGTGAGATATAAATTTAAAAGATAAATCCTTTTTTTTTTTTAGGATTCTAGAGGGCTGTTGCAATCAGAATAGGCAATACCAAGCTGGATGGACTTTTCCATAAAAGTATAAACAGTATACTTTCATAAGTTCATATGAAAAGTGGCTTCATAAATTCATATGAAAAATGAACTGAAATTGCTTGGCTTATGGTCTCAGAACTCCTTCAATTTGCAGGTTATTATCTGTATTTTATTTCTATAAGCCACGTTGGAGGCGCTCCTGCCCTGAAAGGCAGCCAAGAAATGATGTAAATAAATAAATAAATAAAAACTTGGGGAGGCAAATCGCTTTATACATCACAGAATTACCTACAAGATTCTTAGGCCAAATCTATACTACTGGTTTATAGTTCTATTGACGTTCTCCAATAATTGTTGAGGCACAAGACACATTCCATATACTGCTTTCAAAGTGCTTTCATGGTGTTATATCCTGCTTGGTGTAGATCTGGCCTTGAATACTGTGTCCAGCTCTGGACAGCACACTTTAAGGATTCAGATAAATTGGAACATGTTCAAAAAACAGCAACAGAGATGACCGGGGAACTGGAAACTAAGTCCTATGAAGAAAGATTGAAGGGACTCTGTATGTTTAGCATTGAAAAGAGAAAAAAATGAGAAGACTGAGGGGAGATATGCCTTACCTACATGCCTGGCATAGCCTGGGTGTGGCGAGGCTATTGTGGGTGGGGGTGAGAGACGAGGCATAGGAGCACGCCATTCGTGGCCTCCCCATGACACCAACAGAGGGGGGAGGGGAATCCAAGCCCATATATTGGCTCTCACCCCACCCCTCCTCCTCTTTGAAGCACAGCTTCCTCCCTCCCTCCCTGTAGGCAGTGCTCATAATCTTTCATTGGTTTCACCTATTCACACTGTAAGATGGGCAGGGAGAAATAATTAGGCTGATTTGGTGTTTTTAACAATTTGGTCACTTTTGATGATAAACAGGTATGTGTGGGCATCTTGAGCTGGTTAGGGTCAATGAGCATTCTGAGGCACCATTGCAGTGATGGGTAATACCTGAGGCTCCCCAGCTGTGAGTCTCGCAGCCCAGCTGGCGAAGATAAGGATTACCTTTGAGGCCAATCTTCCTCACCCACTCATAGCCCCACAGGAGGAGGAGGGTGACACGGAAGGTCTCCCTACCCCAAAAGGGGAAAGCTGGGAGATGGCGAATATTGAGGTGCTACTCTTGGGCCGTGAATGTCTCAACCGATAAAACAATGGCATGAGGCCGGATTAGAGAATATGTCAGCTTAGCTTTTCCCTTTCTGCAAATCTATTAATAAAAGTTTAAATCCCAATCTTGTGTCTGCCTCATTATTTCCCACACTCCACATTTCCCACAAATGACAGCATTCTTCAAGTAAATAAAGGGTTGTCACACAGAACAGGGTTGCAAACTGTTCTCTATTGTTCAAGACTGGCTTAACAGTAACTGGTTTAAGTTACAGGAAGGCTGGATTTGGTTGAACATCAGGAAAACTTTCCCAACAGTCAGAGCAGTCAGACAATAAAACCAATTGCCTATGGAGGTAGTGGGCTCTCCATCACTAGAGATATTAAAACCATCTGTCAGGGTGCTTTAAACTGGATTCCTGCACTGACCAGGGGGATGGCCTTAATGCCACTCTCTAATGCTACAATTCTATGATTCATGACTAAACAGTGGCAAAAAAAACCCCAGTGACAAACAACCTTCAAACAGAACAGCAGCAAAAGCTTATGAAAAATGTAAGCCTCCCAATGCATTTGACAAGCTCAAATAGGTGATGGAAACAGCAAAGAGTACAGGGGAAAAGAGCCTGGTATCATACTATCAAGCCAATTATGATTGTCAGGAAGAAATTCCTTCCCAACTCTGCAAGAAAGCAGTTACTAGTGGAAAAGCCACCATGCCATGTTTTGGGTATCAAATAGCTCCAAATATACCACATACTGCACGGAACCCACTTCCGACAAAGCCACTGCTTGGCCATTGTCACTAGCAAATGCCAGCGCCAATCATGTGTTGTGGTATTTGACGTTTGTGCCAGAACACTCAATTCCATTTTGCCTCTCAGAGTAGGCAATGCCAGCAAAATTGTTCCCCATAGGCAGCAGAAAGCACAATTATGCCATTCCAGTAGAATTTTGCACAGTTCCTTTTCTGGCTTTTCATGATATTTTTTTCAAAGCTGCAGAATCCTACATTAACTGTAACCTATGCTCACAACATAGCCCTCATGACTTACCAATCTCACTATACTTCTTCATATGCCTTACAAAAAGAGGAAAAAGGTACTTCAGAGAACAAATCTCCTGTGGAAACCTTTGTTTTTGATCTGAAAAAATAACTACCAGCAGTGTCAAAACAGTTCCTCAGCACCAAAACCTGTACTTTCCATCTTTCCCACTTAAGTCAGCAGAAGTGTTAGGATGAAATACTCCATTTCAATCCCAGCAGCCTCTGCTTTCTACACATCAATAGAATGATTTATCTGCAACATCCATCCAAATATTTATGCAATTCAGTGTAAATTTCTCTACACCCATGTACTCTAGACATGATTGATTTTAATTTAATAATTGAATAAGGGAACATGCCAGTGCACAAATCAAAGATAAGAATTTATGGCTACATGATTTTTCCTCCTCACTTTATAGAGGACAGTCACTTTCTGCAGGGTGATGGGTTTAGAGAGAAGATATATGTGAACAAGAAACTGAGTGTGTTTAGTAGATAAACGGAAGATTGACAACAGATCCATCTTATCTGCAAGGACTACACCAGTAGGACTTGATTGGCTCTAATTTGAGTATCATGAACATGAGTAATTAATGCAGTGTGTAACATTTCTTACATCAGTTATCAAAACTTGGCAACAATTGATTACCAACTGTGAGTTTATTATGGCCGTTTTTGTGATTCAGTGCTGCAACGTCTGAGCACTATAGATACCAGCATATATGGGATTTAGTCTCTAGATCTCCCTGAATTACACTGATGTCAGTAGGTCTACTCTAGGTCTATGCTGAGGATTATAGACAAAGTTACACAAAACCATCTCAGCTAAGGAAGCATTATAATGGTCCTTTGGAAAACAGGTCTCTTGAGGATTCAGAGAAAGAAAGACAAATAGATTGACAGATCAGTTGCTTCTGGAATCACTTTGTGTATGGTTGTTAGTACCAGATAATGTGGGGCAGGGGCAGGCAACCTGGTGCCCTCCAGACTTTTTGGACTACAGCTCCCATAATCCATTACTATAGGCCCAGCTGGCTGAGGTTTATGAGAGTGGTAGTCCAAAACATTTGGACGATACTAGGTTGCCTGCCCTTGACATAGAGTTTCTTTCAGTTATAGGAAATATATTATTTATGCTGATTTATGTTATGGTTAATTACAGCCCACAATGAAGTCTTTCGCTGTTTGAAGCAATGGGAAAATTCTAGAATGGTATGTTGTAACCTAGCCAGTCAGTGTATCAGAGGTGAAAAAAGACACACCCCTCAAGTCAATCAAAGAACGCTGATCCAAAATATTTCCTGATTGACCCCAGTGTTGAACGGCTAACCCCCACAGTGCCTCAAATTAGGATGGGAAGGAAGATGGAATGCTGTAACCAAATACGCACCCTCTTCTTCTGTTCCCTTCAAGTAAGCCAACCAATTTGTACCCAGAAACTTTACATACAATTATCAAAGATGGAATCATCATCATCATCATCATCATCATCATCATCATCATCATCATGTATTTATTTGTTACCCTCCTCTCCCTCCGGATCGAGGCGGTGTACAACACAAATGCAAACACCATAAAATACATATAATTAAAACATTCAAAACTAATACATCATTAAAAGCAGCACATCATTAAAAGGCATTTTAAAATTCCACTGGGTAAGCCTGCCAGAAGAGATTAGTCTTTATAGCTTTCTTAAAATCCGGAAGACGGTTAAGTTGATGAATCTCTCCTGGCAGGTCATTCCATAATCTGGGAGCGGCAGAGGAAATGGTGCTCTCAGTACTAGTTGTCAGCCTTGTTTTTGTTGACTGGAATAAATTCTTCCCAGAGGACCTGACTGTGCGGGGTGGATTGTACGGGAGAAGGCGATTCCGTAGGTAGCCTGGACCCAAACCATGTAGGGCTTTAAAGGTGATATCCAACACTTTATACTTTGCCCGGAAACTAATTGGCAGCCAGTGAAGAGATTTTAAAACTAGTGTAATGTGGTCACTCCTAGGTGTACCGGTGACCAGCCTGGCTGCCATATTTTGAACTAGTTGAAGTTTCCGGACTAGGCACAAAGGTAGCCCTATGTACAGCACATTGCAGAAGTCGAGCCTTGAAGTTACCAGCGCGTGCACTACCGTCTTTAGATCTTCTGACTCTCTAGGAAGGGGCGCAGCTGGCGTATCAGCCGAGGCTGATAGTAGGCACTCCTGGCCATCACATCTATCTGGGCTGTCACTTGGAGTGACAGATCCAGAAGCACCCCCAAGCTGCAGACACAATCTTCCAGAGGGAGTGTAACTCCATCCAGAACTGGTTGACACACCTCCAAACCCAGGTTATGGCCTTTGACAGCAAGCACCTCCATCTTGTCTGGATTCAGCTTCAGTTTGCTTTTCCTCATACCACCTCTAAGCATTCATTCAGAGGAGACACACTATCCTTAGCTGACGCTGTTGTTGAAGGCATAGATAAATATATTTGGGTGTCATCAGCATACTGATAGCACCCCTTGCGTCCTGATGATCTCTCCCAGCGGTTTCATGTAAATATTAAATAGCATTGGGGAAAGGATGGCACCTTGTGGTACACCACACAGCAACTCCTTTTTTGAGGCGCAGCTATCCCCAAGCATCACCATCTGGAACCTGCCCGAGAGGTAGGACCGGAACCACTGAGGCACAGTGCCCCCGATTTCCAGTCCCCTCAGGCAATCCAGAAGGATACCATGGTCGATGGTATTGAAAGCCACTGAGACATCCAAAAGTACCAGCAGGGACACACTCCCTCTGTCAATACTCAGGTGTAGATCATCCGCTAAGGCGACCACAGCGGTCTCAACTCTGTATCCTGTTCTGAAGCCGGTTTGAAATGGGTCTAGAAAATCCGTATCATCCAAGATTGCTTGGAGTTGGAAGGCAACTGCCCTCTCGATCACTTTGCCCCAAAATGGAAGATTTTATACTGGTCTGTAATTATTAAGGTCCAGGGGGTCCAGAGAGGGCTTTTTTAAAAGTGGCCATACTACCGCCTCTTTTAGGCATGATGGAAAACTCCCCTCTCTGAGATATGCATTAATAATATGCTTTAGTTGTTGTCTAACTGCATCTCTTCCCTGGACAACCAGCCATGAGGAACAGGGATCGAGAGGGCAAGTTGTCTTCAGCCACAGCTAAACCTAAGGTTTATCCCAGGATTGTCCTGGGGTCAAACCTGTTCATCTAAGTGCCACACAGGGCATCCAGCGCTCAGGCAGGGATGAACCCAGGATGATCCTGAGATAAACCTTAGGTCTAACTACGGCCTTCCTTACTCGTCCAAGCAGCTTGTCCACATCCTCGGTACTCACTAACTGAAACTAATCTAGTGTAATCCTCCTAGCAGAGTTGCTGGACACTTCACTGTCAGCTTCTGCTATAATGACAGCATCTAAGTTGGCTCTTATCTGAGAGATTTTATCTGTGAAATGATCGTTAAAGGCATCACAATGAACTACCGAAGGCTCTAAAATCGGGTTCAGGGGGGAAGGTGTCTGAGTAAGACATCTCACCACCTTGAACAGTTCTGCTGGACGCGAATTCGAAGATGCAATGTGTGCAGAGAAGAAAGTTTTCTTCCTGCACGTATTGCCACCCCATAGGAGCGAAGATGTTCTCTATGGCCATAGCTAGACCTAAGGTTTATCCCTGGATCGTCCAGGGGTCAAACATGTTCATCTAGGTGACACACAGGGGATCTAGTGCTCAGGCAGGAGCGAACCCTGGATGATTCCACGATAAACCTTAGGTCTAGCTGTGGCCTGAGTCGTGTCTTGTCGGATATGTGTTGAGTTTTCCACCATCGGCGCTCTAGACATATCTATCTATCCACAAGGAATGTTTTCATCACCCCTATCCTGCTGTCAGTTTAGGAAAAATCCCAGAGATTTTTCCCATTGTTTTCCCCAGAATGTTTTTCCCAGAATGTTCTCATTCATATTAGAGTATCAGGAGAAATTCAAAGCTAGCTAATTTGCACTTCCTGAACCAATACATGAACTGAAACAGTTATCGTTCATTATTTGCAGTGCTTTGAATTTTACAATGCCATTCTCTGACCTTTTTTTTTTTTTAATGTGTATTAGGTGCAAATATACACCAAAATGCATGCTTTAGTGAAATTTGCTTGCAACATCAGGGAAGATTGCTTGCAAAAATTGTGTATCTTAAGCAAAAATATGTACAAAAATGTTTACATGAGGAAAAATGCAGAGAAAGATGTGAAGAGCCAATGTGGTGTGGTGGTTAGAGTGTAGGCTGGGAGTCAGGAAATCTGGGTTCTGGTCCCCAGTCAGCCATGGAAACTCAATGGGTGATTTTGGGCCAGTTACAGACTCTCAGCCCAACCTACCTCACAAGGTTAAGTAAAACAAATAAATTATTTTTTATGTAGATTTTTAAAAATCTCTTGGCTTCATAAATGTATGTTATTTGCTATTTTATCTGCTTATTTGGTATTTCAAAATTATATTATTGTTTTTAAAATTGTTCATACATGTCTTGGTCAAGGGATATTGAAAAAAGACAGCATATATAATTGAGGACCCAGATGTCCCAGTTCAAGTAAAGTTAGTGACATTTTTGTTCTTATTAGATTCATTTTGTCCAAGAAGCTTTTGAATTCTTGTTTAAGCAGCCTTATTCTGGCATCTTGTGATTTCCTGGACCTTGTGAGACTTCTGCTGTTGAAATAGTCTACCTAATAATCTTTATCTTATTATTGATGCCTATCTCTCACAGTAGAAAATATTAAGAGGAAGTATGAAAAGATTGGATAGATTTATTTTCATTTTAAGCTTAATTCAATCTCATGACCTTTTTTCTGACCTTTTCACCTTGTGTTTGCTAAATGATCATTGTGTAAAGTCAGTGTTTTAGAGTCACAGACAAGTCAGAACTTTTCACATTCCTAAACTCGGGGAGGGGGGAATATGTTTCAGATAAGAACTTCAGAGAAGGGTAGTTACATAGTAAATATAGTATTGTTAGTATTTTCTACTTATGATGTAAATGAGTGGAGTTGAGGTAGAATATTTTGGGAAGTGTACAGAATACAAAATACTTCATGGTAATGCTAGCCAAAAGACAATAGGAGTCACAGGAATTAAACTCAGATATGATGTAAACATTCAAAACTTAAAAGAATCCTATGGTTTAGAAGTGTTCACCAAAGAAATGAATAAATGTTATTCATGGGTCAAAACAGGGAATGTTTGTAAAATTAAACATTTATTATTAAAGAGTGCCGAACTTAGTTCCTTCCTTTGTTGGTCATCATGTATCAGTTCATCAGGTACAGCACTGATAGATTTCAGGATGAAAGCATCTGCCCACATGCTGACTTCTTATTTCCATTAGGAAAGATCATTTGGGTTACAGGCTTTACTTAAAAAATAAAAAATAAAAAGGCATGATCTTAAAGAACTTGTGTAAAGCGCATAATGCCATGGGCACTAGTAGCCTGAAGGTGAAATATGCTGTTCCTTGACTCCTGCTATGTCAGTCCTCCAAAACGTTACTTTCCTTGAAAACAACTGAGGAATTTTGACCCTCTCTTCCTCACACCCGTTGCTGCTGAACAACATTGGCTTCTTCTCCTCAGGCCTCAAGCCCACCTTCTTCCCTATTTCCCCACATTTTGAAACCTGGCTTTTCCTAGGGCAACTTCTTTTCCTCCACTGGCATACGCTGCCAGCTCCACCACCATCCCTGCCACCAATATGGCTGCTTCAAGAGGATGCCTGACTCACAAAGCACAAGGCCCTCCCTCCATTCCTGTCTTTGGGTTTTTCTCCCTGCATGCCAGTGCAATGCAGATCTACGTGAGTGTTGTAATTCCCTGATTGCCTCAGGCTCTTGGCTGGGGAGCTGAAACATTCTTTTTGGCTATTAAAGCTCAAGCTTTGAACTTCTTTGAACTTTCAAACTTTTCTGCACATCTACACTGCTCAATAAGTTTAAAACAAAAAATGAGTAAAATCGGTCAGGTAGATTTCAAGTAATAAATAGGGATGTGCTCCGCTTCTAATCGAACTGGAGAAGCAGGAGCGGAGTGGGGGGCTTCGCCTGCACTTAAGGCAGAGGCAAAGAGGATTGGGGGGCTGGCGGAGCGTGGCGAAGAGGATCGAGGTGAAGGCGGATCCTTCGCCTCGATCCGGAGCTCCGCCAGAAAGGTAAGTGGGGTTTACCGGGCCTTGCCACTGTCACTGTCGCCCATGCGGTGACGGCGGCAGGGCCCGGTAACCCCCTCCCCGCCCTCCTCTCCCTTACCTGCCTCCGTCCGCGGTCCGT
Organism: Elgaria multicarinata webbii; assembly: GCF_023053635.1. Taxonomy (NCBI): domain Eukaryota; kingdom Metazoa; phylum Chordata; class Lepidosauria; order Squamata; family Anguidae; genus Elgaria; species Elgaria multicarinata. The sequence goes on from NC_086172.1 coordinate 115,764,520, forward strand.
CGGCGTCTTCAATTGAGCCCGCGGTTCCACCAGGAAGCCTGGGCCGCTTGTGGCCCAGACTTCCTGGTGAAACCGCGGGCTCAATTGAAGATGGCGACGGACCACGGACGGAGGCAGGTAAGGTCCCCCTTTCCCTTGGTCCTTTACCGGGCTCTGCTGCTGGGACTGCCTTGACTCTTGGCGTGCGTATGTATCCCTGGACAAGCTATCATGGTGGCGAGTTTGAGGTTTCTAAAGTGCAAATTGACGGAGCTATGGAAAGGGGTGTGAATGGGGTGCCCAGTTTTCATAAATTCCCCCAAAATCAGGGGATGATGGGATTGCCTTGAGTCTTGGTGTGCATGTGTATACCCCCATGAGGTGTCATGGTGCCAAACTTGAGGTTTCTAACTTTAACAGAAAAAAAGTTGTATACTTTTTTAGCTTAATGCAAGCCTATGGGGGGGGGGAATGGAGCTCCGATCCGGATCCGGAGCTCCGAGCGGAGCGGAGTGGACATGGGTGGAGCGGGGGTGGAGCGAAGTGGGCCGATCTGAAAATCACGGATCTGGAAGTGAAGAGGAGCGGGGGGTCCGTGCACACCCCTAGTAATAAGCCTTACACTAACTTATTTTCATATAAGATTCTTAGAAACCTTTTTGAAATGTGTTTTGCTTATTACAACTATTTTTGTATATGTTCTATGGTCTTATACCATTCCTTTATCATGTAAATAGCATTAAATATTTTGAAGTTAAATATACTTTTATTTAGAACCTTTATCTCACATGTTCTTTTGTTTCCACCTACTGAACCCACATTAAAAGACAAGTTTAAAAGACAGGTTGCACTGTGTCGTGTATTTTATGTTGATTAGGTTGCCTGATAACGAGAATGCAATCCTACCTCCCAATGTTGAGGGCTGGAGGAGGTCAGAATCATGGGGAGGCTGGATGGGCGGATCCAAAGATCCCACCCACCCTATGGGGGTGTACTATTAGCCCCAAATGCCTCCTAGAATAGGACTGTGTGGAAAATTTTAAAAAGTCAACCACTAGCCCAGAGAATGTTGAAGAACTCTACTAAGTATTCTTTTGTTCATATTTTGCCATTACTTCTCTGCAGTTTGTTAGTGATCTATCAAAACTGTCATCCACATTATTTTCGACCATTGCCATTCAATTTGATAGGGAAAAAAGCTTTCGAAAAGACATTCAAAGGAGAAGTTTCTGAAAAATTCTCATAGGGCTCATCTACACCAAGCAGGATATTCTGGTATGAAAGCAGTATATAAAAGGCATGCGCCACACTACTGCTTTATAGCAGTATTGAAGTGCACTGACAACTGTTGGGGCCCATTGAGACATACCATATACTGCTTTCATGCTGCTATATGCTGCTTGGTGTGGTTCCTGCCTTTTATATACCATTTTCATAGTGGAATATCCTGCTTGATGTAGATGAGCCCATAGACTGTATTCAGGTTGCTTGTGCTTCATAGATTCATAGAATCATAGAATAGTTGAGATGGAAGAGGCCTATAAGGCCATCGACTCCAACCCCCTGTTAAATGCAGGAGTCCACATTAAAGCATACCTGACAGATGGTTTTCCAGCTGCCTCTTGAATGGCTCTAGTGTGGGAGAGCCCCCTAACTCCCTAATTTGTAATTGGTTCCATTGTCATACTGCTCTAGCAGTCAGAACATTTTTTCCACATGTTCAGACAGAATCTGGGTTCCTGCAACTTGAGCACATTAGTCTGTGTCCTGCATTCTCGGATGATCAAGAAGAGATCTGGGCCCTCCTCTGGGTGACAACCTTTCAAGTACTTGAAGAGTGCTATCTCCTCTCCTCTCAGTCTTCCATTCTCAAGGCTAAACATGCCCATATCCTAGGAGATGTGAATTGGCAAAATTTACTTCTCCTCAAATCTTATTTAGTACTTTATTCTGACTAATGAATGGATAAAACACATTTCAGCAATATGGATTGGAAACAGAAGGTGCCCAATAATAATTACACTGTTGCTCATGAGTAGACATCTTTACTTCAGAAATTAATACAATTTTGATGAGCTACAATCATATATACTAGCCTGTAGATGCCTAATTCTTTTTGTTTCCCTTTTTAATGTTCTTTTACAGCTTCAGCATCTTATTTGCTATTGCAAGCACATTGAGACCGATCAGGCAAATCAAGCTATGACCCATGTCTGTAAATACTTATTAATGGTGAATAAATATGAGATACAGGATCTTCAGGAATGGATTAGGGAACTAGATTGTCCTATTTTGGCAAATTAATGGATAACCACCTTGACATCCATATTGATGCATCTATGGAACTCAGGTTGCATCTTATTCAGCAAATAAACAAAAAAAATGTTTTGTGTATTTTGGATGTTTTAATTTTTCTTTAATAGGGATTTGCCTAAATCGGCTAATTATTGGAGGTGTAATGATTTAAACACTTCTTTTAAGCTTATGTTTTGGCAACGCCTGGTAGTTGACCCTTTTTGCGAGAAGGTGATTATATGGATAAATTTTGTATGGGAACACTCCTCAATATTTACTGATGTATATGCACTTTTAAATTCACTGTCTGCTTTCTGAAAGTTAATGCATGGTCAGAGCAAATGGAGTCTTCACACTCTTCTTACTGCTAAAAAAACCTGATATTACAACACTGGAAGGATAAACATTCACTTCTTATAATGCAATGAATTGAAGATTTTACAACTTTAGAACTTTCAACATTTGATTGGGTGGTGTATAGACACCATCACCAGTGAATGGATACTTATATGGATATTTGGGCCATAGCTAGACCTAAGGTTTATCCTTGGATCGTCCAGGGGTCAAACCTGTTCATCTAGGTGACACACAGGGGATCCAGTGCTCAGGCAGGGGTGAACCCTGGATGATCCCAGGATAAACCTTAGGTCTAGCTGTGGCCTATGCCTGCTTTTGTGGAGGTTTATGTATAATTTTTAGAAATCTATATTTTAATACACACACACACACATTTTTCTTTATTTTCTTTCACTGAAATTTTACAATAAAAAACTAAGTTAAAAAGAAAGAAAGAAAGAAAGAAAGAAAGAAAGAAAGAAAGAAAGACCTGTAGTATCTCTCTGTTACTGTCAGATAGCAGCCTGGGTAAAGCAGCAAACCGGATAGAAATGATTAACAATGATCTAGTGCTCTAACCTTATGTCAGCACAGAAACAGATGCTTTGTACTCTGTAAATTTGTCATTTATTAAACATAACAAGATGAATAGTCTGATCATTTGCTCCACAGTAGATCCAGGCTTGCAAACCACCTGTAAGGAAATGTATGGGAAAGCTTCTGAGAGAGAATGGGCAAATGGCAGCAAATGAAATGGGGGTACTGGATGGAATGAATATATAAAAGAGCCACAGTATCGTAACAGAAGGATAAATATCATGTCATGATCTTTTCACTGCAGGATATCCCTCCTGCTGACTTCTGTAGGTTTTGCTTCCATTCAGAAGTAGGGAGGGTAAGCATCTTGCTTAAGGAGGTGGGTATCAGAAAATGGCTTGGATATTTTCATTCTCTTCATGTGTGACCTTACCTCCATTTGATGTAAAAGCAGAATAAAGCAGTGTTCTTCCCATCTAGTTTAATACTAGATGGGAGAAACACATACAGGCTTTATCATACCTGGTTTATGAATGGCACAATCCTATGCATGTTTAGTCTGAAAAAGTCCTACAACTCCCAACATTCCCCAGCCAGACACACTACTGGAGAATGCTGGGAAGACAGTGTAGACAGTGTGGGTTCGCCAGTTGCCTCTCGGAGGGGGGGAGTAGGATTTTTTGGCTCTTAATCAATTTCAGATTGGGAGTTTTTTCACCTACTTCCCACTGTAAAACAGCTGGGGAGTATTAAATAAGTTGATTCGGAATAATTTGGTCACATTTATCCTGCGGGCAGGTGTACAGGCATCGGGAGCAAGATTAGGGTTGGTGAGTATTCTTAGGCACCATTCAGGTGATTGGTAACACCTGAGGCCCTCAGATAGGAGTCCTGCGGCACCAGATGTTGGGGTAAGGGTTCCATCTGAGGCCAACCTTACTCACTTACTCAGAGTTTTGCAACGTGAGTGGGAGTGACACCGGAAGGCCTCCCTACCACAAAAGGGGAATCAGGATGGGTGGCAACAGATGAGCGCCACCTATCTGGATGTGAATGGCTCACCCGATCCCTACATGGCCTATAAGTGGCCTAGTCAGGATGCCCGTTTAGGCCTCCATCACCCTCCGCTCAACTTAATAAATGTGACCCTATTTTAAAATCCAGTACTTGTGTCTCATCTTGTTATTTCGCCTTCCACTTCTGCAATTGATACGTTGGTCAAAATAAAGGTACTTAGGATCTCAGATAAAATATTTTTAAATGAGTAAACTTTGGGATCATCATAATATATAAAATAAAAATTAGGTGGAGATCATAGCAGTCACTTGTATCATGGTATAGCCGCAGTACCAGGCTTTTTTCTGTCTAAATATGCATAGGATTGCACCCTAAGGCTGCAATTTTATACCTCCTTACTAAGGAGCAAGCCTCATTGAATACAAATGGATTTACTTCTGAGCAGACATGTATAGTATTGCAGTATTATGATGTACTATTGTTCATTTGTTTATTTACAAAATTTATATACCACTCCATATCTGAAACAGATTCCAGAGCAGTGAACATAAGAAGTAAAACAGTAAAAGATATATACATGCAGCTGAGAGTAAACCTCATTGAACTCAATAGGACTTTCTTCTGAGGACACATACCTAGAATTGCATTGTTAAGGTACTTTTAAAATTAGCATTTCTTTCAGAACATTAGAGTGATGGGGAAAGTATCTACTCCTACTGAGTATGATTCACTTAGTTGATTAGCTTAACAAAGTTATAATTTGACTTTGGAAAATTTCATTGAAAATAAAAGTAAGTAAAATGAAATTATAATGACTTATGTTAAGTTGAACTTTATGCATATATTTCCAGCTTGCAAATTTGAATTTGAATGATGCTCATTGCAGGAAATACGCACATTAATCACACAGTTCTGCTCAAAGAGAATATTTCCCTTTGGTGAGTGTAACAGTTATATAGACACACTGCTAGCCAATGCTTCTTAAGTGATGTCCAATGCCCCGTCTTGACGGTGACGCTTTGGCACTGCGAGGCGTCTGGCTCCCGCACGTGTTCCTTCCTGGCATCTGCATGGGAAGGAATGCAAGTCCAAACTTTCCTGCTCTCTACAAATAAAAAAAAGAAAGAAAAATGGGGGTGGGGTGGGGTGGGGTCGTCCACCACCTTTTTTTAAAAAAAATATTATCTGTATCTGTGCAGCTGTGCAGATACAGATAATATGTTTTTAAAAGGGGGGAGGAACAGCTTGTTCCTCTCCTCCCCCCATTTTTATTTTATTTTTTACAGAGGCGTGGGGCTGCCCCCTCCCTGTCCAGCCCATGGTGACCAATCAGGGAGTGCCATGGGCTGTGACAAGCCTCCACTGCCAAAAAAGTCAGGGTAAGTGCCCGCCTTTTATTCAGCAGAGCTTCTGGGGTTTCCCTTCGGATGGCCTTGCAATGGCGGCTGCATCATGTAGATGACCTGCCGCTACTGCGAAGCCACCCTGGGGCAAACCCTTTGGGAAGACATGTCTCAAGCTACAAATTTAAACCAGTTTCAAACCTGTTTAACTGTCATACACTTCAATGAAGAACCCTGAGAATTTGGGCTTGTTAGAGAGCTAAAACTTATTAAAAGAAAGGTTATTTTTATTTTAGTTTTTTGCACCTCATGAAAGTATAATGCTTAGAAAGTGCTTTTCCTTTTCCTTTTTTAAATTTTTTTACAGAGCAATTAAATGTGGAATTACTGGTTTTCATCCCCTCTCCTCACCCACCACCACACAAGTAACCAGACAGTAACTGGTTATAAGGGCCACAACCTTATTTACTAACAAGCACTTGCAATGAGCATTAACCCAAGTTAACATATATACTCTGGTGCAAGCACCACTTTCCTAGAAAAGACAGGATGTCCCACCAACTGCCTTTCCCCTATGGGCAACACCACCCCGCTCAAGGCACCAGGTCAGCCAACACACTGATCCATGCCTTTCAACTCATTGACACCTTAAAGATGAGCCAATTATAACTTTTTAAAACACACACACACAACGAGCCTGCTTCCCCCTCCAATGGATATGGAGTGCACCAACAGCGCCATGCCCTGTGCCCATTTCCCACCTCATCACGTTTACTCACAAGGACACTAGATGAAGCAGCAGCAGGTGACCACACATCTCCTGCACCCCAAGGTCCCAGGACAGCTGAAAAAAATGGGAAATCCCCAGTTTCCAGTTTCCCGGGGTTTCCTGGGGTCATCGCCAGTTGACCCCAGGATACCCTGTGCATCATTTGGATGCACAGGGACGAACCCGGGGCAACCCCAGGGAAAAACAATGGTTTCTATCCTTGCTCCGGTGGCAAAGGGCAAGCTGGGATGGCAGTGGGCAGCAGAATCCCAATCTAACATGATAGGTGGCCACCAGACAACTGCTGGCCAATCTGGATGTGGAGAACAGCTGCAGCTGTGATTTGAGATTGGGGGAGACTGAGGCAGAAACAAGCAGCCTGATAAAGGGCAGGAAGAGGGCAGGAAGAGGAAGGTAGAAGAAGTGGCAGGGACAGAGAGAGAGTCAAAGGAGAAGGGCAAGGGGAGAAAGGACTGGAGATGGATAAGGAAGAGGGAAAGAAGGAAAAGAGAAGTGACAGAGAAAGCAAGGAGAAGGAGAGAGGAGAAGTGGAGAGAAATAGAGAGGAAAACTTAGTGGAAAAGACACTGGAGAGTCAGGCAAAGGTGACTGGCATAAGGTGGAAGGTTTTGTTTAACTCCTCTGGATCTACAAGACTGGGACAACTACCATGACCCTAAACTATGATGGCACCCATATTGGAAGAGATCCAAATAAACAGTTTCATACAAGAAAACTTGAAGTTAACTAAAGGCCACATGCTCAAGAAGCTTTCCCATAAAATTTTGAAAAGAATGACTGTACACACACATTAGTAGATGCATAAAACAGAGGAAGGATCTGGGTGAGGTTTTTTTTGTGTTTTTACGCACCTCAAAATGGCAATATTCATAGTAAAAAAATGCACTTCTAATCTGAAACTACCTACTATGCACACAAATGTTTTGTAATGCTCTTTGGATGTGGCACACACACACTATGGAATGGGTCATATGAATTGACCTATGGGGAACTAATAAGCTGATAGGTAATGCCTTTCAGGGGGTTGGGCTTTTGGGGTCTTTCAGTTCTATGTAGTTGGATTTGATAAAGGTTAGGGTTTTGGTGGTGGTGGTGGTGGTTCTTTTTAACCATAGCTAAAGAAAATTAAGACTAATTTAATTTTGACAGGAAGAAGGAACCTTGATAAAAGAGCTAAAGATCTCTGGTGAAAAAGGTCTCTGGCGCTGCACATCTATTTTACTTCTGTATAATCCTGTATCTTGTGCTTACTGGCAACAATTTATTACAATAACAGAATAATTTATTTCTGCACTTGTGTTGTTGCAGCACATGAAAATCTCCTCTCTGTGTCCTCCAGTACATCACCAGCAGAATAGTCAACTAGTGAAAAAAGCAAGTGCAGATTTAAACTGGTCATGAATGATGGATGAGCAAAAAGGACACAAGGACAAAATTGATTTCTTTAAGGTACAGTAGTCTAGAAACTGAAAAGGAATAATAATAATAAAAAAACCACCTGGAATGCAAAACTTTTGGTAATAAAACCAGCCTTTATGATGTGGATGGTGGAAGAGAGAGAGAGAGAGAGAGAGAGAGAGAGAGAGAGAGAGAGAAGGAATTTCAGTAAGAGGCTATATCATTGGTGGATGAACTTCAGCTATTGTGATTCCTATAACAGAGCTTCTTCAGACTGTGGGTGAGCATTTTATCACATCCTTGTAACTGACCACTCTTGGTTCTTTGAAGGGCATTTTGACGACACAGTGTTCCTCCCGCTCATCTCTTGCTCCTCCTGTTCTTCTTCAGGTCAAAAAATGAGCCTCATCAAAACTGATGTTTTTGGACTATAACAAAACTTGCTGCCATTTCCTGCCTTGTGCAGGAGATGCTGCACGATAAAAAATGCCCACATGGGCATTGCTGCTTCCTCTTTTTTCCTCATGTGAAGAAAGAGAAAGATGCTCATCCTTATTGCGGGACAGAAGCAGGAGGCAAAGCGACAGTAGGGAAATGCAATTCCCCCCCCCCCGCCCCATTTGATGATCCACATGTGTCATCTGCTTTATGCTGCAGTGGGAGCTGGCAATATTTCCTAATAGCTGTAATACTTAGAGGACCACAAAGCAAAGTACCACAGTTCTGAAATGGAGGGTGATGGGTCCATTTAAAATCTATCTCTGCATGATACATGCTAGATACAGGGGATAGTTGGGGGATTCAGGCTTTGCAAAGTGCAACAAAAACAGACATGACCTCCACTTCCCAGACAAAGGTGATAATAAAAAAATAGTTACTCAACAGTTTTTAAACTCTCCAAATTCACCGACACCATTCTCTGCTAAGAGCAACAAAACAAAATATTAGAAAGAATATAATTAAAAATGCATATTTAAAGAGAAAATATAGAGGCATGCATTGCCCCCTCTGGTTTAACTCAGCCACTAATTTGGTGCATAGAAAACAGGCCACTTCAGTCTGGAATAATTTGGTGTCAATTGGCTTTGACTCAGTACCAAATCCAAGTTGAAGTTTGGAAAACTGAGGCTTTGTGCTTTCCATTGACTACCATGGGAAAACAAAAGAAATGGCTATATCATTGTTGGTTTTTCTCTTAGTCAGAATTGGATAATAGTTGGAAGCTTAGTAGTTCATTAGGAGGGGGTCATGTCCATCAAATGTGAAAAAGAAAAAGTGCAGGGCTTTTTGTGCTACACATATTTCTATTTTGATTTTCTTTCCTAAAGGGAACAGCTTGTAACTTTTTTTTTTCTGGGTAGAACTGGATGAAAAAAGGAGGGATAGTTTCCCTGTCTGAGGTAATCAAATGTGCCATATTTCAGAAGAATAGCAATAGGGAGGTTTGTATAAGGGAAGCCTTGATATTTGGGGGGTCTACAAAACAGTGGCTGTATTCAGACGATACACTAAGCCATGGTGGTTAAGCATTTTGAGCTAAACATTAGGCATGTGCTCCGCTCCGATTAGAAGCGCAGAAGCAGGAGCGAATTGGCCTGCTCCGCCTTGCCCAGAGGTGGAGTAGAAGCGAACCACGGACCCCTAGAAGCAAGGCGAAGAGAAGCGACCATTTTCGGAGCTCTCCGGTTTCCGCGGTCCGGTCCGATTGCCATCTTGAAACATTTCGCCCATAGGATTGCATTGCGGAAAAGAAAGGGGGATAACTGTGTTGTTTTTGAAGCTATTGTTCTGAAAATTCTTGTGCTCAGAGAGTCGTGGATGGGGGTCATTTTGAGACTACTCTCAGCTCTCTGCGTGGTGCGGATCACGCGCTAGATTTTTAAAAAAACCGGCGGGAAATACCTTTTCCGAAGGGCTGAGGGGCAGAGTCAACTCCCGGTCATGATCACATGATCCCAAAGTTGGAGGAGGGGATAGGCAAAACGGGTAACTTGGGATTCTGGGAAACTTCTCTTTCTTAGTCTGAACGGACTTTTTCCAGTGTTTTTTAAAAGAGTAGCCCCACCAAATGCACAAACACAACCTGAAATCATATACTAAGCCAAGAATAAGAGATAGAAACACAGCACTGCTACCCACCCTAACTTTGGGGAACAACTGAAAAGATGTGGTGCAAGGGGATGAGCTCCCCTAGGGCATGCCATGTGGACGTGACCCCACTTTCTCCTGTACTTGGGGGGCTATCACAGCCCTCCAAAGAGAGTAACCCGGTGGAGCAATGCCTATCATGAGTTGAAGTGAGCGTTCTACTTCTCTTAGTGGTGGAGCAATGTCTTTCATGAGCTGAACTGACAGCGTTGCTTCTTAAAAGACTGGTCACTAGGACCAGTCAAATTGGCAGCTGCTTCCCCCTCCCCCGGGCACGTCCCCCTATTACTGGTAAAAGACAGATATAGCCTTTTTAAAAAAGTTCTTCTTGTTGTTTATTCAGCAACACTGCTGCTTTTAATTCCACCCCTCCTTTGTTTATTTATTTATTCCATTTTATATGCATTACTGGCTTATCCTTGGCTCACTTCCTTATGCCCAAAGAAATGTCTGCTGCCTGCCTGCCTTTCCTCCCTCCTCCCCTGCCTGCCTCGCAGGGATGTTGTGTGTGTCTGGCTTTGAGTCAGGGGAGAAGTCCTTCCTGCGCTCAAGTTAGACTTTTGGAAGTTCCAAATCCATTTTTCAAGTGTGGAAGAAGATTTCATAGGTTTATCTCTACTCCCCAATTCATGGCATGTTGGGATTTCCTTTGAAATGGGCCCATTGAGATGTCTGCAGGTTTAAGCCCTGCCAAAAATCAGGGGATGATGGGACTGCCTTGAGTCTTGGCGTGCGTGTATCCCTGGATAAGCTATCATGGTGGCGAGTTTGAGATTTTTAACGTGCAAATTGACGGAGCTATGGAAAGGGGTGTGAATGGGGTGTTGGATTTTCATAAATTCCCAAAAAATCAGGGGATGATGGGATTGCCTTGAGTCTTAGTGTGCGTGTGTATACCCCCATGAGGTGTCATGGTGCCAAACTTGAGGTTTCTAACTTTAACAGAAAAAAAGTTGTATACTTTTTTAGCTTAATGCAAGCCTATGGGGGGGGGAACCGGAGCTCCGATCCGGATCCGGAGCTCCGAGCGGAGTGGACATAGGCGGAGCGGGGGTGGGGCGGAGTGGGCCGATCCGCAAATCGCGGATCTGGAAGAGAAGCGGAGCGGGGGGTCCGTGCACACCCCTACTAAACATCATAGCTTAGCATGTCGTGTGACATGGTTTAAACATTTTCACTAGCCAATTGCTGCAAAAGGGTTAGTGGCCTAACCATGACTTAGCATGTTGTGGGTGAGGGAGGACGCATGAAAGAAGACACAGACACCAGAGCATTGGGTATAACTAGGGCCTCTTTATTGAATAATTCTGTTAATCCAACCCTCCCCGGATCTGAGTGTGACAGTGCGGGAATCTCACATCTCCTCAGGCCTACTGCCTGCCAAAGGGCGAGCCACTCTCCAGGCAAGAAGCCGTTTCACCGGCTCCCTGCCTGTACGACACTCTGAGAGTGTGGAGAGACCATCCCACTGCACCCCCCGCCCACTGCCATAAGGGACAGTGGATAGATGCAGTCAGTATGGTCTCCAACTGCACACCATAGCCTGACTCGCAAGCCGCACAACCCCAAGGAGCAGGACCTCTGGCTATGCAGCTCACCGCCCAGGGTGCCAGTGGGCTCACCGTCCCTGTCCTAGGTTTAGATTCCCGCACCTTCCTGCCACAAAAGGGGACCAAGCCTCGGCTTAGGTCCTCTTTCCCCCACCGACCAGGGAAAAAATCCCGCAGTCCCACACTCAGATCCTGCAGGAAAATATCATTTCCTACATCGGAAAGGTGGACCCCATCTGCCCTATAAAGCTCTGTTCTGTCCGGTGCAATATCGGGGAGCGGGATGACCCATCCCCGCTTTCCCCATAAAAACGCTCTAATTTCTCTGTTCACCTTGTGAACCGCCCTATTTAAAGCTTTGATATTAAGTCCCTCACGCCCATGGCGCCGAGGCAACATGCAAGACCAGACGATCCACAACAGTGGCCAACGTCTCCAAATATAATCAAAATCCTCTTTAGCCTGTATAATCAGAGCCTTTCCTTTTAGAAGGCCTAAATCATTGCCTCCCAGGTGAATCACCAACACCTGTGGAGGGCCAAACTTAACGTCAATTGTGATAGAGTATGCCATTGACCTCCCCATCTCAAACCTCGCCGTCCAAACTCAGTGAACGACGGCTGCCAGTCCAAGCTTCAGCAAAGACCCATGTCTGCCTGAGACGCTCTGCGACTGGCCCAGAACACCACACTGTGTTCACATTAGAATCAGGGGAGGTTCCAATCTTGTATGAAATAGACCTCCCCATCTCAACCTCGCCGTCCAAACCCAGTGAACGACGGCTGCCAGTCCAAGCCTCAGCAAAGACCCATGTCTGTCTGAGATGCGTGTGACTGGCCCAGAACACCACACTGTGTTCACATTAGAATCAGGGGAGGTTCCAATCTTGACTCGAATTTTAGTGGAAATGAAAAACCATTAATTCCACATCCAATTAGTAACGCACATAGATCTTGAAGGCTCTGGAACGCCATCTACCTATGGCCGAAATCTTTATTTCAGGCATCCCAGCCACTGCCGCAGTAGTTGCTGCTCCAATTTGGAAGGAGTGTGTTCCAAATTGGCAATTTATCCAGTCCCATAGCCTGTAATGCCTTTTTGGCTACAGACCAAAATTGGAACTTGGTCACTGGGTACTAGTCCACATGTCGGAATGGTAGCCCTGCCAGGTCTTCTAGTAAACGAGGCTCTCATTGCTGCTACTGGGCAAATTTCAGAACATCTAGCAGATGCTATTATACTAGCCTCTAGCTCTATGATCAGTCTTAGATTGCCTAAATGCAATCCTAATCTCGTCCCCAAGAATTGAATGTCCTTAATTTGAAAAGCTTTGTTCGACATGTCTTTCATAGAGAATGCCAGTACTTCACTAACTCGGAACACACCAAAAAACATTATCAAGGCACTGACATGAATTAAATCCTGCTCATAAGGTGATGAACATATTGCTATCTACTGTTGGCGTAGTCCCAACAGTATATCCGGGGTAATTGGCTTGCATTTGTCGGAAGGGGCTGGGGCAATACTAGCCCCAGCCCTCAAGCATACGCTTGAGTCTAGTGTCCGAGGTGTGTGCCCTCGAACCCCATAGTCTTAGCCTCATATGACAAACCTGCTAATTTCCCTTTCAAAGTCCTGATGGCTACGCCTCTACCGTGCGAAGCCACGCGGAACTGCATTATGTGTTCCATGGGAATAGGCCATTGAGCTGCTAAATTTGAGGAGATCAGAAAAGCGTGGAATTCTCTACCTGCGCGCTCATATAGCGCTCAGGTACCTGGGGCCACAGACCTGTTCATGGCTTCTAACGCTTCGTCCCTCCAAGATCCCACAAGTGTCTGGGCATGGGATCCGGAAACTATCTATTTGCTGGGGCCAATTCCCGGAACCTGGAAATCTGGTTGCGCGACAAGGCATCAGCGATTCCATTATCCAGCCCGGGAACATGCCTTGCATAAAATGTGATATTGAACTGGAGGCAAAGGAGCATCAAAGCTCTGACTAGTCTTCTTACCCGCTTGTATTGGAAGATAGAATTGACATCATGCACTGTGGCTTGGTTATCACACCGAAATGTATGGATGAATTGGAAAGGAGGTCAGCCCATTGCTAGACTGCTATGACAATAGGAAAATATTCCAGCGAAGTTAAGTCACGGCGGATGCCTTCCTCTCTTCAACCTATGGCTATTGTTGAGCGCACCAGCGTTCCTTAAGGATCACCCTGAAGCCATATGACCCAGACGTATCTGAGTGCACCTGTAACTGAACTTCTAAAAGAAAGTCAGCACTCGAAAAGGAATGCCATTGAATTGGTTCGAAAAAGACGCCTATACCTCCAGGTCAGTTCTCATTTTAAACAATACCCGTATGCGATGAAGAGGTCGCTTGACCCCTTTCATCGTATCGTATAATCGCCTGGACAATGCCTTTCAAGGTGCTATCACTCTGTAGGCAAAATTCAGGTAGCCTACCAGCTCCTGAAGTTGCCTCATAGTGATCTTATGGGCCTTGGATATGGTTTCTACGAGGTCTTTGAGATATTTTAGCTTATCTCTGGGCAGACTGCAAGACTGCTTACTGAAATCCAGCAAATCAATCAATATTCTCTCGGGGATTTCTTGGGCACAATGCCCAGGTGAGAAAGCCTCGAACGAGGCAGGGGAGGTTGCACAAACGGGTCTAAAACCCTACCAGCCATCACTTCCTTTAGAATTTCTCTAAGGCCTCATTGCCCAGGAAAACTCTAAGGCCTCTAAGGGATCGAAGGACCCTGAAAAGGAATTCTAAAGCCAAACCTAAACCTCTTGAAAAGAAAAGACGTGACATCCTGACGTATATAATCGCGTAAAGCTAAGGATAGTTCCTGGATCTAACTTGGGCTGGGGCCCTTTTGTAACAGGGCTGGATACATTGGGCTTGCTACTAGGGCGGAATTCTCTTCCACCCTTGGAGTCTTTGATCTTGGGACATCCAGAGTATGGGTGATCCCCACCACAAATAGAGCATTCGCACTTGAACTTGCACTGTGTCCGCGCACACGTGCCCTTGGAGTTAAACTCCCAGCACAATAATCGGGGTTGAGCCAATTGCTCGTCAAGCCCTTTATGCTGAAAGGGCCCATCCGGGCGTGATAGAATATGCCCGCTATCTGCTCTTTCGCCAGAGATTGGTTTAGCTGGGGTCATAATTGTAGCCAAAATCTGGCTCTTACACATCCCATTTAACTTCTGGGTTAAAATGGGCTTTCAATCTGAAAAGCGTCCTCATACCCCAGCCATGCTGGGCATACATATTCAGTATAACATCTAAATTATATCCAAACGTTTAATTAACGATGTTGCCTTTTCAGGGTGCTTCAATAAAGCCCCTCTTATGAATATTATATATCCGGCCAACTAATTGGCCCAGGTTCTCTCAACCTTTCTCTTCTTACTGCGCTCCTGATTTCTTTCATTGTTATTATCTTTGTCTTTCTGTTCTTCCTCTCTAAATAAGAGAGACAGATCAACAAACTCGCCCTTCCAAATCTTTCTTTGGTGGCATGTAATAAATGATATCCGATAGGCGTAGAAATTGCTCTATAAGGGATATTACACCCTTTAGCAGAGGAATAAGGATCACACCTTGGCTCCTCTTTATTGGTTTCTAATTCAGTTTGTATAGTTTGCGAAGCTCTAATTGGCACAGGAACAGTGCATTCAATAATAGTAGTTGCAGATGTCTGGGGGCGTTGCTAGACGTACCGGGTGTTCCGTCGTTGAGGAGCGGTGAAAGCGGCTTTTCCCGTTCAGCCGTGACGCCTCATCATCCACACCTGCCTTCGATTTGTGGCGGAAGTTTGCGCCGGTTGTGCTGCTGCCGCCGCGAGAACGGTTGCGCAGCCACACCGGCCTGATTGCCGCGGCTTTTTTTTTCGCTCGCTGCACGGTTTGCGCACGTCCGAAAGACCGCAAACTTGCGCAGCCGTCAGCGATGCCGCCGCCGGCCCTGGCGGCGGCAGCGGCGGCAGTGCCAGTGCCAGCCGAAGTGCTGCTGGTGCTGTTGAGGGTCAACATTGATGCGCTCACTTCCTGATGGGGGTCGTGGCGGGTGTCATATGACCCGAGGTCAATCGTCTGCATGGCCACTCTGTGCCTACATCTCCCATCATGCCTCTGAGGTGTCGGCGGCGATGACCGCCTCTGTGCCCTGTGCCCCATCCCAAGGAGCCAACCCACATCTGGCCGTAGCCATGGCAGCAGCCCACAAACAGCTCTGCCCTCTGCCAGCCTGGTACCCACACTAACAGGCAGCGTACAGCACCGCCATTATGCGGCCACGGTAGCTGCCCACCGCAAGGAGTCACCAGCCACTTTTCCGGTCCTCCGTTCCTGCGCAAACTGTCACTGGGGAAATAAAAAAAAAAAGCCGCTCCGCCGCGCTGCCCCAGCTGCCGGACTGCGCGCAAATGGCGGAGGCGGCTTGACCGAAGCCGCTGACCACTCCCCCTTAGCACGCCTTTTCCTGCCCAGTCCGGACCGCAGTGACCTCACATCCTCCCACACGTACTCCGAATTACCGCGGGACAGCAGGAAAAGGCGTCCTAAAACTCACTTTTTTAAAGTCGGGAGAAAGAGGCTTCACCGCGGGATAACGGCGGATCCTCGTGAACGTCATCTGGAAGCCTCGACGTGACTGCGGAAGGTAACGCGCGCTAGAGCCTCGTCTAGTAACGCCCTGGGTCTCAGAAACTGCTTGCCTGGTAGAAGTGAGTGTGAGTTGCCAAACAGACATACATGCTTCTGGGGTTGCCTGCAGAGGGGTTTCCATTTCTTGTGTATCTCCTAGCTCACTAGGTCTAGAAAAGGCCAGAATGGGCTCATGGCCCACGGGGGCGTTCCCCCAAGTGCAACTGGTAAAGGTGTATGATCTGCTGTGGTGCACTGATACTCACTACGCGAGGAACTTGCAGATGATGCCAAGGTGGACATGGCCACCGCTGCAGGTTCTGTAACTTGGGAAGCCTCGGAAGCCTGGGCTGAAGTTGATTCAACTTGCGTGATGTTTGTTGCTTGCATCGCTGTAGATTGCTCTGCAAAAGTAACCTCAGATAAGTCACTGGTTCTGTTACTCTTACGCTTATTACCTTCGGACCGTGGATCCTTCGCCTTTAGTTGTTGTTTGAGTGCAGCATTGTCTTTCTCTAGAGCAGCAATGCGCTGTAAAACTAGAGACATAGAAGGTTCCTCATCGTCAGAAGACGAAGATAAAGGTGTTAGGATAGGGCGCTTTGTAGGCAAACTGGGTGCTTTGCCTATACCCTTGCTCCATCCACGACCTTTCTTGGGAGGCATGATAACAATAAGAGGTGAAGCCACACACGCAGAAAGAGAAGAGAGAAAGAGAGGGAGAAGAAAGGGAGAGAGAAAGGGAAAGAGAAATATATATATATATATATATTGATTATTAATTAAATTTTACCCATAAATTCAATTGATTCAGATATTCAATTGCTTACCCTACCCTGTACCTGTTTGCATTCTCTTCCCCTCCTTATTGTTTTACTATGATTTTATTAGATTGTAAGCCTATGCGGCAGGGTCTTGCTATTTACTGTTTTACTCTGTACAGCACCATGTACATTGATGGTGCTATAAATAAATAATAATAATAATAATAATAATAATTAATCAAATCAATTTAATCGAATTTAAAGAATCGATTTTAATTAAACCTAACTTGAAAATTAAATTAAATTAATTAGATTCAATTAAACACAACTAACTGCTAATCTAATTCAAACTGGTGATTTGAAGTTGAATAGATAACCAAATAAAATTAAAACAGACTTAATTGCTAAATAGGAAATAAATCAAGACCGCAAAATGAACTCAAATATTAATTTAACCCTTAAACCTAAAGAAATTCAAAGAGAAACAAACACTGGCAAACTGCCTAAGGAAGGGATATAAAGCAAAAGTGAAACAAGACTGAAATCGTTCAAAGCAAATGAAGCTCAACCCAGCTCCTCCTATCTACAACAAAATAGCTGACGTAAAACATTTAGACCCAATGTCCACAGCCACGTGGCGAACGAGCCAAAGGAATAAGAGGTCTGCATCAAGCCAAAACCAAGAGCAGGGCACTTCACCGAAAATAAAGGGAGAACAGCGGGAACGGAATACAAACAAAGGAAACAGAGATCAGGTACGGGATACCAGCGCGCGGGAACGGGTGATCGTTGGTGGTATAGATGCACCGGGCCGCCCCAACGCACCTCCCCGGGAGACTTAGCCCCAAAAGCTGCAGGTTTCCAGGTCGTGTACCGCGGTCCAGGCTGGGCGAAAAGCCCGCCCGAAAGGCGCCCTGTCTCACTCTGCTCCCTTTAACCACCTCCCTTTGCTCCAAACCGCTTTTAAAAGAGAATTAAGCGCTGCTCGTAAGAGCCGCTGCGCTTCTCCGGTGCTTGCTGCGGGAACGAAGCTGCCTAGCCGCAGAGTCGCTGCTGCCGCCGCAGAGAGCACCTCCTCGCCCGAGCTGCCCGATAGCCAGTTGAAAAAGCGAAAGAGGCCGAGCCTCGGGCGGTGCAGCTCTTATAGCTGCGGCGCCACCCCAAGCACACGAGGCTCGCACACTGAGCCACGTGAGCACTTTGCTCCTTTCCAGCCCCTCCCAACCCACAACTGTTGCTTTCCCGCCCAAACTTTCAGTTGGGTGTTAAGCATATTTGTCTGAACAGGCCCAGTATGTGGTTATCTCCCTAAATTCCCTGTGCACCATTGTTTTGAAATTTATACACAGCCCAGAGGTCTCCCTAAGAAACCTGCAAAGTTTCAGAAGGATATTTGCAGCAGTTCATGTGAAAGGGGATTCTTCAATTGTTTTGGAGGAGTGATTTGCTTCCCCCTCCCCACTGTGTGTCTGTGTGTATGAAAATGGCAAACATCATAGAAATTTCTTCAGACAAGAAACCTGCAGAGTTTCAGAAGGATATGTGCAGGGGCTAGAGTGTTAGAGTGCTTGAAATCCAGTAACAGTTTTCATATTTAATCATGGAGTTGGTAAATGGGCCTCTCATGGTCCACTATCCTTGTCTCTGTTGTGACCTTAAGAACTGTACCAGCATGAGAGAGTGGAGAAAGGTGAGTTCTGCCTTGGGGGAAATTGAAAATTCCAGAGTGGCTGGGCCACCACAGGCCCTCCAGAAGCAACAGAATCTCCCAGAGCACAGGAAAAGAGACTAAATACTACCTCCCTTGCCTCCTTGAGAACTGCACCAGCATGAGAGAGTGGAGCATAGGAGAGACCCTACCCTGTGCCTGCTTACCCTACCCTGTGCCTGTTTGCATTCTCTTCCCCTCCTTATTGTTTTACTATGATTTTATTAGATTGTAAGCCTATGCGGCAGAGTCTTGCTATGTACTGTTTTACTCTGTACAGCACCATGTACATTGATGGTGCTATATAAATAAATAATAATAATAATAATAATAATAATAATAATAATAATAATAATAATAATGTAAGAAATCTGGTTGCCATTTCTGCACTTTGTACTCCTGGGGTAGCTGTTTGCAATTTGTATGTTTAATTAATTCCTCAATGCATAGGAAAGGTGTAGTGCATTTGGCTCTGGCTTACCCATTACTGATAAATAATAACTGATAGTGTGTTATGTTGGTTGATATAGCTTAGTTTGTAATTAATTTCAAATGTTATAAAGTTGGTATTAGTGAAATGCATTGTTTGGGTTGTTTATTATTCTAATGATGTACTACTGTAATTGATGTATTTGTATGTTTTCTTGTTATCCACTTTGGGCACTCCTTTGGAAAAGTGGCATACAAATTAAATGATGATAATGTTGATGGTCCCATCCTTGCTCTCCTCCAAAGCACAGTAGTTGGACCCCATGTTATACTTGCCATAGGATTAGAAAGTGGACATATCAGTCAATTGATTGCCCTACCCCTTCCCTCTGCAGTATTTAGAGAAGATGCTATTGGGAGAATACAGTTTGTGGGTGCATATCATATGTAAAACATGAGTCGGTAATGAAGCCTTGATCAGGAGCAGCTTCTGTTCTGTTGTCTCTGGAGGGAAGCCCACTTTGCCTTTGAACTTAAGGCAGCCTGATTCTGTATGAACTTCAGACTTCATCCGATTCCAATGCACAGCCCTAGAAATGCATTCACAAAATATATTTAAATTAATATTGAAATGTGAGTTTCCATGCAGATATTTCTCCAAAAGTTACAGATTAACGCAAAAAAATTATAATGGGCAGAATGGACTTCTAAGGATGGGCACATTTGAAAATGCCAGGGGCTGGAAATAGATATTTTGTCCATTCCTAACTGGGACCTGTAGTTTCTCCCTCCTGCATAAAGTCCTGTTGCATTGATAAAAGTCCTGCACTGCTGAATGGCATTATTATTATTATTATTATTATTATTATTATTATTATTATTATTTTATTACATTTTTATACCGCCCAATAGCCGAAGCTCTCTGGGCGGTTCACAAAAATTTCCCATATACACATTATGCTATTTGATTCCTAGAAGCTGTTGTTTGATTGCTGTGCAATTTAAGAATTCCTGTGACTTGGAGGTTAAAAAACAGTTATAAAAATCTGTTTGTTCTGTTGATGGTTCAGCCACTTAAGTAACTCATAATTAAGGTTGCAGTCTCTATACACCCTTACCTGGCACTAAGTTTTATTGAACTCAGTAGTACTAACTTTCAGTAGACCTGCATGAGCTTGCACTATGTGACTTTACAAAATCCAGCCATTCCAACTTGAACACAGATATTTACTAACCTTTTAAAAGTATAGAGAGAGAGCATCATCAGATGGGGGTGGGAATCGCGTTTCCCTACCATCGCTTTTCTGTCCCACAATAGGGAGAAACAGCTTCCTCTTTCTTCACACTGGGAAGAAAGAGGAAGCAGCAATGACCACATGGCCCATTCGTGGGCATGTTTACCATGCTGCTTTTCTTGCACACTGCAGGAAATGGTGGCAAGTTTAACTTCAATAAAAAAAATCGGGTTTACCGGGTCTTATTTTGTCATAGAAAATAGAGCAGAAGGAGCTGGAGACATGTGGGAAATGGATAGTGTCATCAAAAGGACCTGCAAACATCTGTAAGAGGCCAGTAACAAGTATGCTATGAAATGCTCATCTGATGATGTTCATAATCAAACAGAAACCCTTTCCGTGCTTACTTCTGTTCTGAATTAAGAACAGTTTTGATTCTGATTCTAGGATCTGGGAAAATAGCACAATGGGAAAAAAATTAAAAGCCCCTCTGATGACTCTAATATCCCGCTTCAAATTACAACCTTAACAGTGGCACAGGAACAAGTAATTCTGCTCTTTATTGTCCAGTCTCTGTGCTAAGATCTTTCTGCCAAGTAACTGACTGCTGACAGTGGAAAATGGCCATCCAGTTTATATGAACAGCACTTCAGAAGGATTCAGTTATGTGATAAACATCTTCTCGCTTTGTAATACCATCAAAGAATTATTCTATCACATAAGATTTTCTTTCATATACCATAGTAATCTTTGCTTGTGTAAACAGATATTTGTGATTCTTGCAGTTAGTGAGAAGGACCTCTGGCATAATGCATATGAAAATCTATCACTATAAAGTTATTTAAAAGTCAGAAAATCATACTACCATCTTTTTCTCTCCCATCATTTTCTTGCTTGTTCCTCTTTCCTACCATTCTGTCTTTTGAGGTCTGCTCACCTAACCTTCAGTTCCCATTCATCTTTCATAGGACATTATTCTGACACATTTTTGTGATTGCTTGGAATGTTGTGCCAGTTCAGAAAACAGATTCTATGACCCATCCTTTAATGGGGTGGGTGGGTGGAAAGAAAGCTCTTTTTACTCTTCGTGGGTTTCTTGAGAGGTAATATTGATACATGTAAGCAATGGCTTACAAATACAGTTGTTTGCGAATGGAGAAGGAAGTCACAGAAATAAACACTCAGACAACAGAATATGGGATTAAATAGGGCCTCTTTATTTATTCATGGAGATTCTCCCCTCCATGGATCTGTGCGTCACCGTGCGGGAATTAATCTTAAATCTTCAGGCAACTAGCCTGACCCCAGGGCGAGCCACTCTGCTGAAACAGGGGGTCGGATAATCCGGCCCCCTTTTTCCCACCACACTAGTGTGTTTGGAGAGACCCACCTGCATCATCTCCACTCGGGCTGCACAGGCGAGTAGATGAGACAGGAAGGTCCCCAAAGGCAAACCATATCCTGACATGTGAGCTGCACAGTTCACGAGGAGCAGGCCTCTGGCTTGCCAGTCACCATAAAAGTGCCCGAGTGCTCACCGTCCCTATCCTGTGTACTCAAATTCCCGCACAACCCTGCCATTATAATCCACCTAGTTAACCTCCAAATCTAATAATCAGCTCCAGTATAGAGTAGGCGAAAACCTGCACATTCCTAAATGGCAGGGGAAATTCCTACTCAGCCCCTTCTGCAAAGAAGATGACTGGTTATTCGTACACTGGTTTATTGGGAGGGAGGGTAGGGCCGAAAACAAAGAGGCCAAGTGCCTCGTGGGGGTGAGCCTTCAAAGCCTCGGCTCCTCTGCCACCTCACGAGGCAGCACACGTGCTGCTCGAGCAGCGTTTCTTTCTGCCTCCTCCCTGCCCACAAAAGCTGTCCGCCGCCCAAGCCGTTCCTGCTGGGCGGAGAACGGGCTTCCCTCAAACGCCCACATATATACACACACATTGATTATATTTGGCCCTTGAGTGACTGTTGGATCTCCCATCACTTCAGGCTACCTGGCAGATAAGCCCAACAGCTGATGATGAAAGTATCTATCCCACAAGCTACAGACTGCTGTTGAGTATCACTTTCTTAGAAAGAGGTCTAATGAAAGAGCACCCATATCATTAAAAAATAATGTTGAGAAGTGGTTAAGAGTAAATCATTTATGTAAGGCATGAGAGCAAATCCCAGGAGAGGAAATTTCAGAGAAAAATCAATGTCTGTTTGAGGCAAAACACATGGCTTCATCTTCTGAAACCTGCTCTGCGAATACAGGTAAATCTCACTTATTTGTACTTTGACCTCCTTCTACACACATACATGTCAGTACAAAATCCATCTCCGCCCATCTTCCTGTGCAAGGCTAATAGCAATAACCATAGAAGATACAATATCTTACTGCCTCAAATACTGGAGATAGCACACCACCATCAAGGCTAGTAGCCATTTATTTATCTATTTATTTGAAATATTTGTATACCACCTTCTGATGCAAAGCCATCTCAAGGCAGTTTATGAGCTAAAAAAATAAATCAATAAAAAATAAAATACAGCTAGCTTAAACAGCAGCATAAAACATCTCAAATAACACACACACATTAGATACTGTAAAATAAAAATGGGTTTCGATTCATTTAAAAACACACTTGGAAGATCATTAGAACATCAGAAGTGCCCTGATGCTGGATCAGACCAAGCGTCCATCTAGTCCAGCACTCTGTTCACACAGTGGCCAACCAACCATTGGCCAGGGATGAACATGCAGGACATGGTTCAACAGCACCCTTCCACCCATGTTCCCCAGCAACTGGTGCGCACAGGCTTACTGCCTCGAATACTGGAGATAGCACACAACCATCAGGGCTGGTAGCCATTGATAGCCTTTGCCTCCAGGAATTTATCCAACCCCCTTTCAAAGCCATCCAAATTGGTGGCCATCACTACAACATAACTGGAGAAATTAAACTTAACACAGGAAATAAATCTTAACTAAAGAAATGAAACTACTCCTCTCAGGGATAACCCGCAACAGAAAAAAAACACAAAAAACCCAGGACTCTATGCCTGACTTGATTACTTTGCCTCCGTAGGCCTCAAACCTTCACACCATGTCATAGCATTTCTATGGGGCATTGTCAGAAACTAAAATGGTTGCTACCTGCCATTATCAAAGTGTTGCTGCATCTCAATATGCCTATTATGGAGGTGGGCAGTGACATAGGAAAGGGCTCATTACTGAGGGCACCCTCAAGGCTTGAGTTAGCCCTGCTTCTATCATAACACATTCTCCTCTCTGGGTTATGGGGAAGCCAATGATCATGTGATCCCTATGCTTGGGAAAGAGCAGAGAAGGTGTGGGTGTTTCTTGATAAGCGTACAGAGTTCTATTTCTGCCATTTTCCCAGACAAGACTTGACTTTCATCCTGTTTCACTTCACTTTACTAGTACAACTCCTTTCCTATACTACCTTTATTTTTATTTTAGTTTTTTTTTTTTTTTTTTAGAAACATGTCTCTCTTTGTAAGGAAATGCATTCTGACAGAGAGAAGGAAATGAAATAAAACTTCTCCTTGAGCACAGAGCACAAAGAAGCAGCTGGCTTGTAAAATGAGAAGTCTGTGAGGATTTTTCAATCTTACTTGTTATCATTGAAAGTGTAGAATGAGAGTGGGAAGTGATCACTCAACAACAGCCATTGATGGCATGAAAAGTCAAGAGGAACAAGGACATAACATGGAACTGCAGATAGTTACTTCTTATCGGTCTCAGTCCAGTAGCAGTCTTTTAACACTGTGATCCAGCAAAGCAATTGACCATACATGCTTATTAAAAATGTTAATACATGTAATACCTATATACAGAAAGCTTCTCTACATGAGTGATTTCTTTTACTCTCATGACTGACCACTCACAGAAGTTTGTGGAGCCATTACATGATGCCATCAAACTCCAGGACTTCTCTTGCACCTTTCCATGGACATTTCACTAAAACCAACAACTCAGAGACAATTCAGCATCCAACATAATCATGGAATTAATTCAGCCACAAGACAGTGCTGTTTCATTGAGTTTTATGTAGAACATTGCCCAGAGAGGAATGTTTCAATTACAAATCACGTGGTTGTGTCTGAAGGAGCCATAGTGAATGCAGAAAGGCACAAGGAAAAAATATGGTTAGGGGGTAGGATTTTTCCTTGATCGTTACCTTGTCGTGGTGCTGGAGCTTGAGCACCTCAAGGATGCCATGAGCTAAACCGTGAAGGGACACCCAAGACGGGAAGGTCATGGTAGAGAGGTCAGACTAAATACGATCCCTGGGGAAGGTAATGGCAACCCATCCCAGTATTCTTGCCGCGAAAACTAAATGGATCAGTACAACCAGAGATATGTCGGTATACCATCAGAAGATGGGACTCCCAGGTCAGAAGATGGTCAAAATGCTACTGGGGAGGAACAGAGGATAAGTTCAACTAGCCCCAGATGAGATGACGCAGCTAGCTCAAAGCCAAAAGGACGGCTAGCGGCCGACGGTGCTGGTGGTGAACGACGAATCCGATGTTCTAAAGATCAACACACCATAGGAACCTGGAATGTAAGATCTATGAGCCAGGGCAAATTGGATGTGGTTATTAGTGAGATGTCAAGATTAAATATAGATATATTAGGTGTCAATGGACTGGAATGGGCCACTTCACATCAGATCAACACCAGATCTACTACTGTGGACAAGAGGATCCCAGAAGAAATGGAGTAGGCTTCAAAATTAATAATAAAGTGGCTAAAGCAGTACTTGGATGCAATCCCAAAAATGATAGAATGATCTCAATTCAAATTCAGGGTAAGCCATTTAACATCACAGTGATCCAAATATATGCCCCAACCACAGATGCTGAAGAAGCAGAAGTAGATCAGTTCTATGAGGATCTGCAGCACCTACTGGATAATACACCAAAAAGAGATGTTATTTTCATTACAGGAGACTGGAACGCTAAGGTGGGTAGTCAAATGACATCTGGAATTACAGGTAAGCATGGTCTAGGAGAACAAAATGAAGCAGGACATAGGCTGATAGAATTTTGCCAGGACAACTCACTGTGCATAACAAACACTCTCTTCCAACAACCGAAAAGACGGCTTTATACATGGACTTCACCAGATTGCCGACACCGAAATCAGATTGACTACAACTTTGCAGCCAAAGGTGGCGGACATCTATACAGATGGTAAAAACAAGACCTGGAGCTGACTGTAGTTCAGATCACGAACTTCTTATTGCACAATTTAGAATCAAATTAAAGAGAGTAGGGAAGACTCATAGATCAGTTAGATATGATCTCACTAATATTCCTAATGAATATGCAGTGGAAGTGAAGAATAGATTTAAGGGACTAGATTTAGTAGATAGGGTCCCGGAAGAACTATGGACAGAAGTTCGCAACATTGTCCAAGAGGTGGCAATGTCCAAAACGTCCCAAAGAAAAAGAAAAGCAAGAAGGCAAGATGGCTGTCTGCTGAGACACTGGAAGTAGCCCAAGAAAGAAGGAAAGCAAAAGGCAACAGTGATAGGGGGAGATATGCCCAATGAAATGCAAAATTCTAGAGGTTAGCCAGAAGAGATAAGGAATTTTTTTTAAACAAGCAATGCGCGGAAGTGGAAGAAGACAATAGAATAGGAAGGACAAGAGACCTCTTCCAGAAAATTAGAAACATTGGAGGTAAATTCCAGGCAAAAATGGGTATGATCAAAAACAAAGATGGCAAGGACCTAACAGAAACAGAAGAGATCAAGAAAAGGTGGCAAGAATATACGGAAGATCTGTATAGGAAGGATAATAATATTGGGGATAGGTCAGACAGTGTGGTCAGTGAGTTAGGGCCAGACATCCTGAAGAGTGAGGTTGAATGGGCCTTAAGAAGCATTGCTAATAACAAGGCAGCAGGAGACGACGGTATCCCAGCTGAACTGTTTAAAATATTGCAGGATGATGCTGTCAAGGTGATGCATGCCATATGCCAGCAAATTTGGAAAACACAAGAATGGCCATCAGACTGGAAAAAATCAACTTATATCCCCATACCAAAAAAGGGAAACACTAAAGAATGTTCCAACTATCGGACAGTGGCACTTATTTCACATGCCAGCAAGGTAACGCTCAAGATCCTGCAAGGTAGACTCCAGCAATTCATGGAGCGAGAATTGCCAGATGTACAAGCTGGGTTTAAAAAAGGCAGTGGAACTAGAGACCAAATTGCCAATATCCGCTGGATAATGGAGAAAGCCAGGGAGTTCCAGAAAAACATCTATTTCTATTTTATTGTCTATTCTAAAGCCTTTGACTGTGTGGATCTTAACAAACTGTGGCAAGTTCTTGGTGGTATGGGGATACCAAGTCATCTTGTCTGCCTCCTGAGGAATCTGTATAACGAACAAGAAGCAATGGTAAGAATGGACCACGGAACAATGGACTGGTTTAAGATTGGGAAAGGAGTATGGCAGGGTTGATTACTCTCACCTTACCTATTCAACTTGTATGCAGAACACATCATGCGATGTGCTGGGCTTTATGAATCGAAGGCTGGAGTTAAAATCGCAGGAAGAAACATTAATGATCTCAGACATGCAGATGACACCACTTTGATGGCTGAAAGTGAGGAGGAGCTGAGGTGCCTTATGATGAAGGTGAAAGAAGAAAGTGCAAAAGCTGGGTTGCAGTTAAACCTCAAAAAAACCAAGATTATGGCAACTAGCTTGATTGATAACTGGCAAATAGAGGGAGAAAACGTGGAGGCAGTGACAGACTTTGTATTTCTGGGCGCAAAGATTACTGCAGATGCTGACTGCAGCCAGGAAATCAGAAGACATACTTCTTGGGAGGAGAGCAATGGCAAATCTTGATAAAATAGTTCAGAGCAGAGACACCACACTGACAACAAAGGTCCGCATAGTTAAAGCAATGGTATTCCCCGTAGTAACCTATGGCTGCGAGAACTGGACCATAAGGAAAGCTGAGCGAAGGAAGATAGATGCTTTTGAACTGTGGTGTTGGAGGAAAATTCTGAGAGTGCCGTGGACTGCAAGAAGATCAAACCAGTCCATACTCTAGGAAATAAAGCCAGACTGCTCACTTGAGGGAATGGTATTAAAGGCAAAACTGAAGTACTTTGGCCACATAATGAGAAGACAGGATACCCTGGAGAAGATGCTGATGCTAGGGAAAGTGGAAGGCAAAAGGAAGAGGGGCCGATCAAGGGCAAGATGGATGAATGATATTCTGGAGGTGACAGACTTGACCTTGGGGGAGCTGGGGTGGCAATGGCTGACAGAAAGTTCTGGCGTGGGCTGGTCCATGAAGTCACGAAGAGTCGGAAATGACTGAACGAATAAACAACAACAAGAGATGCTCATAATCAAATTACACTGCTGAAAGGAAATAGTGTTGGTGGCATTTTTCCTCCCCCACTCAAGACCCACGTGTTCATGCAAGCTTCCCCTGAAGAGTGACCCAGCCAATACAGTTATAGTTGACTAGTGAATATTTTACTGTGTTTTTCAAAGTACTGGTGATCTTTAAAGCCTTAAACGGTTTGGGACCAAGTTACTTGAAATACCCCCTTCACCTATATCAGCCTGCCCACACATTAAGATCAGAAAGAGAAGCCCTTCTCATTTGCCTACAATTGAGAACAATTTGTTGGGTAATCACATGTGAGAGGGCCTACTCTGCAGTGGCCCCACACCTTTGGAACAAGCTCCCATCGGAGGTCCGCCATGCTCCATTATTGCAGGCTTTTAAGAAGGCCTTGAAAACAGATTATTTTACCATGGCCTTCTCTTGATATGACTGCTTTTGTGGCTGCTATTACATACCACTTTATAAAGATTTATATACCACACAATAAAATAGCAATAAAAACAATATAAGCCAACAATAAAACCACCAGCAGCAAAAACAACAACGGCAATAGCAACAACAACAGAAGTCATATCATGATGTTGTCAATGGATGAAACAGCTCCACTGCTGGGGTGGAAGGACTGCAGTGGGACAGAGGCAGGGCAATGACTCAGACAATTTCCCTCTGAACCTTCCTTCCTCCTCTCTTTGTATCTAATTCCTGTGTCTTATTGCTTCAGTTTCACCTACTACTTTCTGTGACATTTAAAAATTAAAAATAAAATCCCTATATCACAAAAAATGATGTAGTGATGGTACCGCTAGTGTGACTCACAGGGCACGATCCAGTTCAGGGTCTGAAGTTGCAAGTTGAAGACTGGTACATGCCACTACCCTAGCTCTCAATAAATTGAATGTTTGCATTTTGATGCAGCACGTGTTTTAAAAAAGCATGGGGAAAGGACAGTCTAAGGCCTCAGCTAGACCTACCAGTGTAGCACGATGGAGGGATGAAGATCTTGCAATATTTTTATCACGAGATCTCCCCCTTTGTTTACACACACAGCATGCAACAACCTCAGAGGGAGAGGATGTCACACCTGCCATTTTGTTTTTATTTTTTAAAGAGGAAGGAGAGCTCGTGCGCAAAAGTTAAGTGTTGGGTTGTGTTTGTTTTTTTAAAAAAACCACATTTTCCTGCTCTCCTTAGCCCACCCCCGATGGGGTGCCCGGGTCCAAGCTCCTCACGTGTAACCATGAGGAGCTGGGACAAACTGTGATGGTGGGCCACACTTTCCACGATCTCGGGATCATCCCGAGACATTGGAAAAAGTAGGCCTAATGTGTAGGGCCATATCATCCCTCCCTGATCCTGGGATCCCCTGTGCGTCACGTGAACGGGGATCACCCTGGGGTAGAGCCCTGTCTAGCTATGGCCTAAGAGTTTGTTTTGGTTGTACGGAAGTGATGATTTTACTTTCCAATGTGTTCTGTACATCAGTGTTCAGAATGCATAGGTAACAAAGTTACCAAGCAGAGATTGGCATCATGATTTCATACATATAAGTCAAATGAAATAGATTTTCTCAGACAGATGGAAATTAGTGCTAGGTAGAAAATGAAGATGTGAAATTGAAATTTGACATTTAAATGAGAAGGAATTGCATCTGAAATGATTTGACAGCATCTCGAATAAAATGACAAGTCATCTGTCTTCATAATACAAGACGGAAATTGGTCATCAATTTGGATCAGGAATTTGCTTCCCTTTCCTGCCCCTTGCTGGGGAGTTGTACAACAAGGTGTGTGTGGGATTTCACATCCCTCTAAAGCATCTGTGCTGGAGGCAGGGCACATTATTTGATATTCCACAGGGCTGTTCTGGTACTGTTGCCCCATGTAAGAGACACAAATATTTCAATCTTAATTTATCAATATGATGATAGTACAGCAGAATCTACTTAAAGCTTGTCCAACCTAGGAACAATAACCATTGCTGACAGTGGCATAAGAATGGGTTGATTGGACCAGAGCTGAACACTTTTTAACGGAAACACTTTAACTGCACATATAGCTATCAAGAAAATGAGTTGAGTAGCATTTTTAAAAACCTTAAGGGCTTCCAAGCCTTCTGCATTTTTTTTGTCCTTGTATAAACTTTACAGTTAAATGCAATAGCTAAATAGGGCACCAGGAAATAGAAATGTCAAAAGTAAGCTACACCCTTGCAAACACACACACACCACCACCACCGGCTGCCAAGAAGCTACTGGGCAACTTTCAAGGTGTTGTTGTTAACAGATAAAGCCCTAAACAACTTGGGACAAGTTTAATTTAGGGACCACCTCGCTGCCCAATCTCTGCAATCATCAGAGGGAGCACTTCTAAGGGTGCCACATGCTCATGTCAGGAGCACTTGCAGTAGAGCATTTAATGTTTCAGCACCACCCTCTGGAACACTATACCAATTAGGGCTGTGGAGGGACACCCCCCCGATCCACCTTGTAGGCTGATGCAGAGCCCCCAAAGCAGCCCTGATCCACCTCGGGGCTGCCTCGGGGGTTCCTGATCCACCGTGGCGCTGAAGCTGAGGCGAAATTTGGACCCTCCAAGGTGACTCAGAGTTTTCTGGGTGCCGGCTGCGCAGCCGGCACCCAGAAAACTCTCCCCACTTACCTGGTGCCTCTGTCGTCTGCGGAAATCAAAGGGAATAGGCCGCACAATAACTTAAAACCACACGGTCTATTCCCTTTCATTTCCGCCAGCGGCACTGGAAGCCGCCAGAAGAAAGATGGTGGCGTAAGGAAACTGGTGTGGGGGGGATGGGGATGGCTCTGAGGCGCCGAGGCAGCCCGAAGTTTCGGAGCCAATTGGTTTCGGCTTCAGGCCACCTTGGCCTTCACTCAAACCACCTCGGATCCAGTTCGGAAGGGTCCGAACCATCCCAATCTGCTTCGGATTCAAGGTTCGGATCCGAGGCGGTGCACAGCCCTAATACCAATTTTTATTACACAGGTCTCCACAGTTGTGATTGTTTGTCGTCTTCTTATAACGCATCTCTTTACCCTAGTTTTCCCTGTGTGACCCAGCCAGCTATAGTATGTAGCACACATTTTACTGCTGACTAATTTGTACTGTGTCATTTTTGTTGTTATATTTATTGTTGTTTTTATAATACTGAATTTTATGCTCCCTGCGTTGGTACCTTTGTGGAAAGTGGTATATAAATTAGAATAAAAAATAAATGCATAAATAATAATAATTAGAGAATGCTTGAGGATTTATAAGACAATGGATTTCCTTGTGTCTACTGTCCAACCTATTGTCCAGATCTTGTGAGACTTGCTGGAGTCAATCAGAAGCCGTGCTAGAACAGAAGAAGCAACGTTTTGAACAGTGAGTTGCTGGCCCCTAGAACAGAGAGAGTTTTCAAATTCAGTTAAACTAGGACTTATAATTTTAAAAATCAAGAGGGATCCCTGTATGACACTCTCTCTTAAGAACTACCAGTCCCAGTGTTCTTTGTGTATAGGCGAGAGGGAGGGGCAGCTGGTAGGAAGGACAAAGCACCATAATAATCACAAACATTAATCCCAGAAACAGTAGGAACCAATGCTGCTGGTAGGATCTACAGCTGCAACAAGAGCACATTTTGGGGAATGTGGAGTGTGGAAATAACAAGGCGGACACAAGATTGGGATTTAAACAGGGCCACATTTATTAATAGATCTGCAGAAGGGGAAAACCTAAGCCGGCATCTTCTCTAATCTGGCCTAATGCCATAGTTTTATCGGGTGAGACATTCACAGCCTAAGAGTGGCGCCTCAACGTTCGCCATCTCCCAGGCTTCCCCTTTTGGGGTAGGGAGGCCTTCTGTGTCAACTGCTCCTCGGGGCTCCGAGTCGGTGAGAAAGGTTGGCCTCAAAGGTAACCTTTATCACCACCAGTTGTGTCGTGGGGCTGGGAGCTGGGGTGCTTCAGGAATTACTGATCACCGCAACGGTGCCTCTGAATGCTCACCGACCCTAACCCACTCAAGATGCCCGCGCATACCAGCCTATCATCAAATGTGACCAAATTATTAACAACACCAAATCAACCTAATTATTTCTCCCCGCCTGTCTTACAGTGTGAAGTAGGCAAAAAGACTCATAACCAATGAAAGATTATGAGCAAAAAATTCCTACTCGCCCCCCCCCCCCCCAAAGGACAACCAGCAAGCCCACACTGCCTACAGGGAGGGAGCAAGGGAGCTGCATTTCAAAGAGAAGGAAGAGGAGGAGGGGAGGGATGAGAGCCAATTTATTGGCTCTGATTCCCCCCCTCTCCCCTCTGGTGGTGCCATGTGGAGGCTGCAAGTGGCATGCCTCATCTCCCACCCCCACCCACAATAGCCTCCCTATGCCCAGGCTGTGCAGGGCATGGAAGTATTGCATTCCCTGGGAGAGGCCTGCTGAGCTAATTGACACTCTGATGAACTTGATAGGGGAAAGGCTAAAGGAGTGGACCCAATTGAGTGAGAATTCTCTCCTTCATTCTCATTCTGTTTCAGCCTGAGACCCCTGAATGCAGGCCTCTGACACAGCTGCAGCATTGGAGTCACTGACTTCCCCACCCACTCTGGGTAAGCAATATGTCTTGTAGTGATAGAAGTAGCCAACAGTTAACGAGGCTGGGAAGGACTGTCACCTGCATACCAATTGGCAAAGATGGTACAGGATGTTTTGTTTTGTTTTTTGCCTTACCCACTGCAGGATTAATTCTTTTGTGAATAAGTTGATCTAGACTGTTAGTAAATTCTATGTGGATGTTTCATTCTATAACGTTTGTCAAAACAATGCAGGTGTGATAAACATTGGGCTGTATTCATTGGTGAGGGGGAGCAGGATTGGGGTTTCCCGTAAGGGAGCTTGGGGATGTGGCATTTTTTATTGTATGCTCCATAGTGTGTGCATGTGAGTGCGCTTTTCCTTAAAACTCTCAGTTTCTGGAGGAGAATTTCAGTTTGCAGCTCAAAGAAGTGTAGGCCTGGTACCATATAATAAAACATGAAATATTGTTTTTAGGGAAAATTTTCTTTACAGATATTGATAATGAAGAGGAGGGGTACTGTTCTGATTTCTCTTGGGTCAGCTCTGAGATCTTCTGAATGTGAAACTTTTCCATCTGTGTGCAAAAGCAGTTCATGGTGTTCAAGCATTGGCACTTCACCAATAGCAGCCTCCAAGGTTTATTTCCTTGACTACTTTTCATCCCCTCACAATTGTTTGCTATGAAACGGTGCAGCCTTGCTGGTGCTAGTACAGAATATTTATCAGCTGGCAAACTTGCTCTGAGCACCTCTCTCATGCATTTACTGAGCGCTCAAATTCTTGCTTAAACTGAGTGGGAGATATGGCACGGAAGGAACGCCCGAGTTTGTCACTCTGATAAATGTCATTCAGACTTTATTGACTTGTACAAGGGAAGTAATTTGCTTGAAGTGGCGTGATGGTCTTACATCACAAGTGCAAGATCTTAGGTGATCATGATTGCCTATAAACAATGGATAAATGTCATGACAAATGCAGTCTGGAAGCCTGTTCGCAGTAATTAACAGGTGAGAATTGCTGTTTGCTAGTACAAACCTCCCACTGCACGGGCATTTGTCGGCTTTCCACTGCCTCCTTGCTGCATTATTTTGCTGCATTCTTATAGCTTCAAAACAAGTGGATCTCACCTTAATGTTGTTCCTTAACTATGTTAATTCTTTGTACAATGTTTATTTAACAACTTGATGTTGTGCAGACTTCTACTGTTACTTTCTACTGTTAGTTTTTCCCTACCCTGTGCCTGCTTACCCTTCCCTGTACCTGTTGGCATTCTCTTCCCCTCCTTATTGTTTTACTATGATTTTATTAGATTGTAAGCCTATGCGGCAGAGTCTTGCTATTTACTGTTTTACTCTGTACAGCACCATGTACATTGATGGTGCTATATAAATAAATAATAATAATAATAATAATTTAAATCAGTTGATGGGGAAAGCAGTGAAACACTCACCACAGTATATACAA
This sequence comes from Elgaria multicarinata webbii, assembly GCF_023053635.1. NCBI lineage: Eukaryota > Metazoa > Chordata > Lepidosauria > Squamata > Anguidae > Elgaria > Elgaria multicarinata. The sequence continues at coordinate 115,798,156 of NC_086172.1, forward strand.
CAGTGAGGTTCAACAGGCCATATGTGAAGAGGTCTAGGTGCATACGTAATATATAGGCTTGTTAACTTCAATACTGTGTCTGTCCAACAGACTATTTCACACATTCTGTCTGCCCCCATCACATCTGCACAGAACATTTGCTTGTGTGAAGCACTTGCATGACCAGATTGGAACAGTATTAGCAAAATTCATCATGTGGTTTGTTTCTGCCCTCACCTTTCTTCTCACTTCCTTTGTACCAGGTAAATCCCTAGTGAACCATCCTGGACGAATCAGCCTAATCAGCAAGAGTGATCATATTAGAGGGGGCCTGGTGAACCTGTAAGACTCATTCAATCAAAGAACAGAGATGGGGTGGGGAATTTCTTGTTGAAAGGAGGACAGTGAGTGAGCGGTCTAGCCAGTAGGGGGAGCTAAGCAAATTACTACACTAAGGACACAATGCTATGCATGGACACTCCTTGGCATATCCTGGTCACCAAAGAGGTTGCCTGGCTAGCAGCAGAACCTATCAGGGATTTAAAACAGCAAGGAGGCCACAGCAATAATCCAGGGCTACAAAAAACAAAACAAACAAAAAACCCATCCCACTCTCCACTGTAGCAATATCACTTTATAAAAGTTTTATTTATTACCTAGATGTATATGCAGATGTATCTTGACTGGAAAGGGGGAAATTAGGTGGAATGACAGATGGGATGCTCTTTGGAACCTTCCTGATACATAATTATTGAGTCTGCTTTATAGGCCTGTTCAGACAACACACTAGGATATGGTTAAAATGGGCTCCATGCCCATTTTAAGCGCCCTGTGAGAAGGGATGACCCGGGAGCAGTGGCCACATGGTCCTGGGACCACAGAAATTCAGGTTTTCCATGGTTCCCTATATCCCGGGGAAAGTCCCAGGGACGATCCAGGGACTACCTCAGTATAGGGCCGGTGAAGACATGCCCCAGTTAGAGCTGGTTCCTATACTCTAACAAACAGACCGGTACCCTCTGCCTCTGATCCATAATTTTCCACCACTTCTGATATATTTTAGAAATTGAATGCAAGAATTACAGTCTTCTGTGACCTGGAAAAGCCACTGAAACATCCAGGATCACATGAAGGGAAAAATCTAAAAGTTTCTGTTCCAATGTTACACCAGAAACAGAACACAAATTACTACTTTTCTTTTCATTAAATGTATGAACCAGGTGCCAGTTAAATTTAGGAATGCTTCCAAGGCATAGTAGGCAATTTACTAAAAAAAAAATTCATGATTTCATTTGCTCTGCCACTTTTAGTCACACTAGATTAAGATTCTCTATAGAATGGATTCAATTAAACCCTTGCACCCCTAATAATGGTCTTTGTCATTGATTTGCTCCCACAAACTAGGTTTGTTTGTTTTTCTAGAGCAACTTCTGTTTAAATTCATAATCTGTTCATGTAAATTAGCTCCACCTTGAACCTTTAACTGTGAAACTAAAGGATGGGGCACTGAGGTTGCCAGTACTGGTTATTAAGCCATATTGAAATGAAAGACAAAGGAAGTGGGGCTTTGCAGCACAATGCAAAGTGTGTTAGACATCTGGGTGATACATGAGTAGTGATTCCCTGAAAAATGGGAAGGGCTTAGGGATGTATCAGAATTTCATTTCAGTTTGCAGATCACCCCAAAAGTTCCCTGTTCATAACACTAAAAGCAAACAAGAACTCATGGTCTTGAAAATGTTCACAAATCCCTGAACCTGCATTCATAACATGTGCACTTTAAAATATCCACACTAAAAAAATGTACAACTTTTGGAAAAATGCACAACTTTAAAAAAGCACATCTTTTAAAAATGCACAACTTTTGATAAATACACACTTTCCCCATATGAATGGACTGAAAAACAGGTCACAAACAGGAACGGGGCTGAGCCAAATCGAGCTTTGAAGGAAAGAGTGGAGAATTTCAACAAGCTCGACCATATGCCCTACCTTGTGTTCGGCTTACTTGACCATGGGGGGAGGGAGCATTGTGAGTGTGGAGAAGAAATGAAGGGATGTGCTGGCAAGCCCCAGCATTGGCAGAACTTGGTGGTGCCACTTGCTGGAGGAGGGGCTTTTCAGGCAGAGCCCTCCTCACGGCCTCTTTGAAGTGTGGCTCCCTCCCTGTATTGCTCTTCTGAGGGCCAAGGAGGAATTTTTGGCAGAAAATCTAATTGGCTCACTGTGTGTCTTTTTTCCTGCTTCACACTGTAAGTGGGGTGGGAGTGTCTTACATTGATTGATGGGTTTTGGTCATATTCTCCTAGGTTGGCTGGTTTGGACGGGCTATGTTTGTCTGGATAGGGATGGTGATCATTCTGAGGCATCGTTGGTGGTGATAGGTGATGCCTGAGGCCTCCTGCTAAGGGGTTTGTAGCCCCAGTGGGGGGATATAGATTGCTAGTGGGGCCACCTCACCTCACACACCTGAAGTTTCACAGCCCTGGTGGGATGTGACAGGGGATGTCCCTCCCTTACCCCAAAGGGGGAAATGCGTGTGTGTGTGTGTGTGTGTGCGCGCGCGCTGATTCTGTAATAGACATCCAGCAAGCAAAGAATGTTTCACCTGATTATATTGACCGTCTAGTGCCAGCATAGTGGAATAGCCAGCCAGAATCAAAATAGTCACCCTTTTTGGATCAGATTTAATAAATATGGCCTGATTTTCAATCCATACAGCTGTGTCATCTCTTTATTGCCTTGCCTCCTTTATTTGCAACCCGGGTTCTCCCATCCCTATTGTGAGCGCAGTGGTAGAGTGCATGCAGAAAGTCCCAGATTCAATCCTGACATCTCCATACAGGGTTGGAGAAGACTCTTGACTGTAACCTTGGGGTTGTATGCAGTGTTAGTCTAAATTAACTCCCACTCATGTCAACGGGTCTACTCCAAGCAGGACTAATATTGGGTACAACCCATAGAGAACTACTCTCAGTCAGTGTAGACAATACGGAACTAGATGTACCAGTTGTCTGCCTCAATTGTCTGCAATGGTATAAAGCAGCTTCCTATTTTTGCTACAAGTCTATAGATTTTGTTGTTGTCTACAGATATATGCTCGAGTAAATAATATATTTTTGGCTCTGAAACTCTCATCAATCCTTGGAACTCCCGCTGGTAAGACAAAACAGAAGAAGTACTATGGACATCTCATATTTAGAGATCCAAATGCATATATTTCTTGTACCACAGTAAAAACAATGTTCATCTCACATGACAAGAAGTTATCACTTTATTTCCTCATATCTATATTTTTTTCCTCTCTAAAACTCAATCGGATTACAAACATAACTTTTCAAATTTTCATGGCATGTACGGCAAGTGAAATATTATTACATTGCCTAATGATAGACAGACTCAGAAATAATGGCCTGATCGTGGGTATACTCAGTTTAAGTCCCCTTGGAAAGTCACAACAGTAACCCTGTCTAGAAGTTCAGGGAATAAGATTGATTTCTATTTTAAAATCCAAGTAAATACATGACATAGTCCTACCCTGATCATTTTGTTCTAACTACATTTTAAAAAAATGTATCGGTGACTTTCACCACCTCCTTTTTAAGGATTGTTACTAATGAAAAACACTCAAAGTTAGGAATGGGTAAATATGTCAGTTTTGCTTTCTCCAACATTCAGATTTTTAAAAATTCAAATCCTTTCCATCCCAAATATGAAGAACCTTGCAAATTTTGGCAAATTTATATAATAAATGAACTGTCCGTTGGTTTCTGTTCACCACTCTGTCGCAAAGATCATCTTCTTGGCTCGCCGCTCTGACCATGTTACTCCGCTTCTGAAATCTCTTCATTGGCTTCCAATTCACTTCAGAATCCAATATAAACTTCTCCTGTTAACCTTCAAAGCTTTTCACGGTCTAGCTCCTTCCTATCTCTCCTCTCTCATCTCACACTATTGCCCCGCTCGTGCTCTTCGCTCCTCTGATGCCATGTTTCTTGCCTGCCCAAGGGCCTCTACTTCCCTTGCTCGGCTTCGTCCATTTTCTTCTGCTGCCCCTTACGCCTGGAACGCTCTTCCAGAACATTTGAGAACTACAAGTTCAATCGCAGCTTTTAAAGCTGAACTAAAAACTTTTCTTTTTCCTAAAGCTTTTAAAACTTGATGTTGTGCGGACTTTATACTGTTAGTTTTACCCTACCCTGTGCCTGCTTACCCTACCCTGTGCCTGTTTGCATTCTCTTCCCCTCCTTACTGTTCTACTATGATTTTATTAGATTGTAAGCCTATGCGTCAGGGCCTTGCTATTTACTGTTTTACTCTGTACAGCACCATGTACATTGATGGTGCTATATAAATAAATAATAATAATAATAATAATAATAAAATAATAATAATAATAATAACTGGAACAAAATTCTCACCCATTTGCATCAGCCAAATTCTATTGAATTTGTTGCTCCCAGCACAAAGAGGACTATTTTGTACCTAACATATAGCTGTTTAAGATGAGGAACATGTCAGAAAAAGAGGTGCCAACCCTCTTTAAGCACTAACATAGTTGAATGCTTTAAAGCATTCAAAGCCCTGGCCGTAGATGGACAAATCTGTCCATTTTCGTATCTCAAACATTCAGTTTTGTATTTGTATTTTAATCTCAAATTCTTTTTGTAGATGGAGAACTTCACAAATTTTGGTAAATTAGTATCAAAACTGAAATTAAATGAACTTCTCAGCTATCCTTATTTCCATTTTAGTCTAAGAACAACCCTCCTAAGAGCCCTGCTAGATTAGACTAAAGGCCTCAGTAGTTCAGCCACCTGTTTTCCACACTGCCTAACAAGGTGCCCATGAGAAGCTGACAAACAGGACACAAGCACAATACCATTCTCCTATTCATTTTCTCCAGTATCCAGATCCTCCATGAACTTGTCTAATCCCCTTTTAAAGGTATCTAAATTTGCCCAGCACCACATCTTGAGGAAGCAAATTCTGTAATTTGACTGTGCTATGACATGATAGGTATAACTGAAACTTGGTGGGATGACTCTCATGAGTGGAATACAGCAATTGAAGGGTATAATTTGTTCAAAAAGAACAAAATAGGAAAGGAGGTGGAGTCACACTATATGTTAAAATACCTATCCCTGCACAGAAATACATGAGTTTGAGACTGGTAGCCCATCGAGAGCATCTGGATTAAAATAAATGGGGTAAAGAATAAAATGAGGATGATAGTCAGAGTCGCCTACCAACCACCCAATCAAAGAGAAGATGAGGATGAAACTTTTGAAAAGCAAATTGCCAGTGTTTCAAGGAGGTGTGATGTAGTAGTGATGGGGGACTTCAATTACCCTGATATCTGTTGGGAGACAAATTCTGCCAAAAGTGGCCCTTCCAAGAAATTCCTGACATGTGTGGCTGATAACTTTCTCCTACAGAAAGTGGAGGAAGGAACTGGAGGATCGGCTAGCCTTGATTTGATACTGACCAAAAGGGATGATGTAGTGGATAAAGTGGCAGTTACGGGAACTGTGGGGGAAAGTGACCACATCATATTTGAGTTCTTCATTTTAAAGGAAGCAAAAGCTGAGTATAGCCACACACATACTCTGGATTTTAGGAAAGCTGATTTTAATAAACTCAAAACTGTGATAAGCAAGTTGCCCTTATGAGAAATAATGGCAAGTTGGCAATGCCCTTATGAGAAATAATGGCAAATAATGGCAAGTTGCCCTTATGAGAAAAGGAGTCCAAGATGAGTGGGAGTTTTTTAAAAAGGAAGTTTTAAAGACACAATTACAAACAATTCCAACAAGAAAAATGGATAGAAGACAACAGAAGAAACCAATGTGGCTCCACAAAAAGCTTAGAGATGACCTGAAAACAAAAAAGGATACATATATGAAGTGGAAGTAAGGCCAGGCTACAAAAGAAGAGTACATACAGGTAGCCCAGAAGTGCTGAAATGGCATAAGGAAGGCTAAAGCTGAGAATGAGCTGAGGCTATTGAGAAATGCTAAAAGCAACAAAAAGGCTTTCTTTGGGTATGTGCACAAGAAAAGACAGAGGAAAGAAATGGTGGTTCAAATGCTTAATGAAGCCAGCAAATTGATAACAAATGACAAAGAAACCGCCAAAATGCTCAATTCCTACTTAGGCTCACTTTTCTCCCAAAACTGGGTCTATGACACCCCATGGCAAAAGTGAAGTACAAGCTGAAGGGGAAGGATTGAGTTTGAGATTGATAAACAAATGTTCAAGGAACACCTAATTTCTTTGAATGAGTTCAAATCTCCAGGGCCTGATGACCTGCATCCTAGAGTAATAAAGCAGCTTTCAGAAGAACTCTCATTATTTTATCTACTACCGTATTTCTTCAATTCTAAGACACACTTTTCCCCATATAAACATCTCTAAAAATGGGGTGCAACTTAGAATCGTGGACATGTCTTTTTTCTTAGAATCAAAGCTTTTTTTCTGTTGGTGATACTGAAATTAGTGTGCTTCTTACAATCGATGGCATCTTACAATCGAAGAAATATGATATATTATAAAGAAGTCAATCCGTAAGCACACTGAAAACAATGCAGTGATTACTAGAAACCAGCATGAATTTGTCAAGAACAAATCCTGCTTGACTAATCTGATCTCATTCTTTGTTCAGGTAACCTCCATTGTGTACTGTGGGAATATTGTGGACCTAATATATCTTGACTACAGCAAAGCTTTTGACAAAGTACCCCATGACATTCTGATCAGCAAACTAGCTAAAAGTGAGCTAGATGAAACAACTATTAGGCTTTTAAAACTTGATTTTGTTCTGACTTTATACTGCTAGTTTTACCCTACCCTGTGCCTGTTTGGTGCATTCTCTTCCCCTCCTTATTGTTTTATTATGATTTTATTAGAATGTAAGCCTATGCGGCAGGGTCTCGCTATTTACTGTTTTACTCTGTACAGCACCATGTACATTGATGGTGCTATATAAATAAATAATAATAATAATAATAATAATAATAATAATAATAAGGTAGATTCACAGTTAGCTACAGAATCAGACTCAAAGAGTGCTTATCAATGGTACCTTCTCAAACTGCAGGAAGTTAACAAGCAGGGTACCACAGGGCTCAGTCCTGGGCACAGTGCTCTTCAATGTTTTTATTAATGACTCAGATAAGGAGGTTTAGGGAATGCTTATCAAATTTGCAGATGACACATTTGTGTGGGATAGCTGGAAGACAGAAGCAAACTTCAAAGTGATCTTAATAGGCTGGAGCGCTGGGCTGAAGCTAACAGAATGCTATTTTGGGCTGCATTAATAGAAGTATAGCTTCCGGATCGAGTGAGGTACTGGTTCCTGAGGCAGCTGGACAGCCTTCTGTCTGGTAGGCTTTAAGGTAGATTCCTGCACTGAGCAGGGAGTTGGACTCAATGGTCTTAAAGGCCCCTTCCAACTCTACTATTCTGTGATTCTATAAAGTTCTTCCTTTTCTTTGTCCTGAATCCCCATTCAACTGATAAAATGGATTCTGGTTCAGAAAGACTTATAACATAATAAATGCATCACTCCTCGAGGTGTTACACAACTCTTTGTGAGTGTGGGTGTTAAAAATAAATAATTAAACTCAGATTGTGTGTGGATGGGAAAGCTTTTATTTGCAATTATAAGTTGAACTCAATACATAGAGAGGCAGAGCATGGTAGGCAAAGGGCAAAGAATATGGATTCCATATATGCACCAAGGCAGTCCCCTATAGACCTTTTCACATCTTCTAAGGCTGAGACTTGACCTTCAAAAAAGCTTCTGAATCTCTGCCCTAGCTAAAATTCACCCTGTCATACTGACTGAAAAAAGAAGATAAACTGACAGGGATGTAACTAATAAACGATGCAACTAATAAAATTTCAGGGGAAACTGTTTGCCACACAAATACATGCAACAAATAGTCTCTCCATTGCAAGACAGTGTGATTAAATGTACCAAGTATATATAGCAAATTGGTGAATTGCTCATGGTATTGATTATCAAAGCAAGACCATTTAAATAAGCAACCAGAACCAATTATCTCCTCACTTAGCATAGCTGGGAGAAGAAAGTATTGTATGGTAAGCTTTGGTCTGATTTAGTAAGGGAGCCAGACAAGAAACAAAACAAAGCCATCACCCTGACATTTTGTCCTTGCCAGATTGTACTGATGAGTTGTCCTTCTGCCTTTTAAAAATGGTTTGCATGCACAAATATTCCTTTGCTTTAAAACCCACCTATAATCTGCAATGCTGGACAATTTGATCTTTTTGCCAAAGTGCCTTCTATCTGGTTTTCATTCACAATGTGGCATTACTAGCATACTTGAGGCCAAGCATTGGGCAAAAGCCGCGATATCATCATCACCATCATCATCTTTGGGCAGGGCAATCCTAGCTCTCTTGGTCTAGAGATCTGATATTGGAGTCTAGCAACCAGAAAAGTTAGCCCAGCAAAGTGGATGAGAGGGAGGAACAGTGTTTTTACTTCCCTCTTCCTCCTCAGAGCTGGTTCTTGTTTTGTTTTGTGATTTCCCTCTTATTTCTGGAGCAGCCATGTGTCCTACCTTACAGAAGACAGTCCTCTATTTGAAAGTGTGCCAGAGAGCAGTCTTCTGGTTGAAAGTCTCATCTGTTTCAAGGCCTCTCCAGTCCAAATCCAGCTTAAAGATGGAGAACAATAAGAAGGAAGGAGCACAGGAGCCGTGAAGTTGCCGATCAACAGTTACCACCTGAACAGTAATTGAGCAGGTGTACATTCTCTCTTCCTTCCGCATCCCCTTTTCCTTGTCTGTCATGTCTTTTTTAGAATGTCAGCCTGAGGGCTGGGACTGTCTTCTTTACTGATCAATTGTAAGCCCCTCCAGGAGCCTTTTTGGCTGAGGTGCGGTATAAAAATACTCTAAATAAATAAATGCCATCTGGTCATGGTGAGATGCACTGCATTTTTATTTAAATAATAGTAATTATTTCTAAATTTGCCTCTGTACATATAAATCAGCATGTGCAAACGTTATGCAATTCAATATCCTCATTTTTGATGATGTGTTTTCTCCTTTTTGGCATTGCATCAAGGGCTACTCTAATGTTTTCCTTGATTGTTCTCAGTAGAGAAAAGGGAGCCCATGAATGGCCAAAGCAAGGGGGGCATTTATTCCACAGCAGTGAAAGAAATTCAACACCAAAAAAGCCTTGAGCACATTAGTCTATGTCATATATTAGGTATTTTACTTCCAATCCCATTATTTGTGAAGCACTGCAGGCAAATAAAGAGCATGACTCCTTATAATTGCAGAAGAAAGAGTATTTAGTGGAGTTTAGTTTTACTACTATCTCTAGTTTCCTTCTCTAGAAAGAAAAGGGAATGTTTACAGCATGCCATCTCCTTTCTCTATTTAAAGCAGTAGCAATTATCAGTGGACATTGTGTAGTTTAGTTATAAATTAGCCAGAAGAGGGTAACCCAGACAAAGCTCTTAAAGCTCCTTAGCAAGTCAAAGCTAAAATGTTGATCTAAATGAGGCCAGAGATATTCAATTAGAAAGCTTAAATCCTCTTAAAGGAGAAAATCTTGTTGCCTACAAAGAGGCTTTAGGCTTTGTTTGGGCACATTTGAGTGTAATTGTGTTACTGGATCTTTTATATATTTATCAGTATAGAATGTACTTATGGTCAGCATATGGTTTTTCCTTTTTAAAGCTCCACTAGACCTTCATTTCTTCCTAGTTAACTGTGCATGAAAGTATAGCATTCATTCTAGTCCTCCCAATGTAGATGATTTCATTCTTTTTTTTGTTCTTCCACCCATTAATTTGAAAGCTGCAAAAATGCATTGGCTTAACAGTTCTACTCAACCATGCGCAAAGTGTACTAAAAAGGTCAATATTGTACTCATTAATTCACTCACTTGAGACATGAAGGAATACATTTATTGTTTGTTTGCTTTTCTGCAGCGTGCTCTTTTTTTTCCTAGCATTTCCCCTTCTTTCTGTATTTTTTTAAAAAATTTCTGCTCTCCCAGGGCTCATCTACACCAAGCAGGATATTGCCCTATGAAAGCGGTATGAAAGCAGTATATAAAAGGCAGGATCTACACTACTGTTTTATAGTGGTACTGAAGTGCACTGACAGCTGTTGGGGTCCGTGACACATCTACACCAAGCAGGATATAATACTATGAAAGTAGTATGAAAGTGGTATATGGTACGTGGCAATGGGCCCCAACTGTTGTCAGTGCACTTAAAGCAGTAGTGTGTCTCCTGCCTTTTATATACCGCTTTCATAGTGGAATATCCTGCTTGGTGTAGATGAGCCGTTGGTTTAGAAATAGGGTAACCATATGGAAAGGAGGGCAGGGCTCCTGTATCCTTTTCTATACGGTTATATAGAAAAGGGAACTTCAGCAGGTGTCATTTGTATGCATTATTATTTATTTATTTATTTATTTATATAGCACCATCAATGTACATGGTGCTGTACAGAGTAAAACAGTAAATAGCAATGCATGCAACACCTGGTGAAACTCCCTCTTCCTCACAACAGTTAAAGCCACAGGAACCCTGTCCTTTTTTGTATCTGGATCACAACAGTTAAACCATAGAATGCAGCAACATAATATAAAATGTTTAGAAGTTTAAAATTACAGTATTAAACCAGAGTAAAAACCACCAGCAGTGTAAATATCTAAAAAAAAAAAACCCCAAATCTGAAGAACTTAAAATACCTGGGAGAATGAAAAGGTCTTTGCCAGGCACTGAAAAGACCTCAATGTGAGCCTCTCTGTGGAGGTGCCACAACTAAACTGTGGTGCTACAACTAAAAAAGCCCTGTTCTTAGTAGCCATCTGCCTCGCTTGATTTGGGGTGGGGTGGGGGGTGCCACTGGAGAAGGGTGTCTGAAAACAATCAGTATTTAGACAGGTAAAGATGAGAGGAGATGGACCTCCAGGTAAACTGACCCCAAGCCATTTAGGGATCTGAAAGTTATTACCAGCACTTGGAATTGGGTCTGTAACAGGCCTCTACTGGTGCTGGCGGTTAGGGGGACTGCACCCATTTTTCTTTGCGTTGTTGTTGTTGTTGTTGTTACAAATAATTAAAAAAAGTTTACAAGGCCTGCAAAACAGGTAAACTGCCCCTCTACATTTTTGGTGCCTCCACCACCGCTTTTTTTAGGCTGGCTATGGGCCTGACATGTCAATGCACCGGAAGACAGTGCAGATGATAGAATAATATGATCATATCAATCAGTTCTTGTTGACAATCTTCTGCCCTTTTGCTGGACCAACTGAAGTTTCTTGACAATTTTCAAAGGCATAATCTAGATGAGAGAATTACCAGAGGATGGATAACTGTAGCTAGTCTATCTCTGTCCAGGTAAGGACATAAGGATATAGCTGAAGCTGATAAATGGTGCTTCATGCCACAGAGGCCACCTTTGCCCCTAGTAACAATACTGAATCCAATAGAACCCCCAGTGACCCTCATTCTTTAGGGGGAGTTTAATAGAAGAAGTTAGTCCCTAAAGCTGTTATTTGAGCTGGTTTGATATCTAATGCTTAAATAAACATCACATGCTGTTGAATTATTATAAAAATAATTCTGTTTAGAGGTTAGCCTCCAGTACAGGTTGATCATCACTTAGCCAGGCAGATGAACAACTCACTAACAGTACCTCCATTTTATCTAAACTGTGTTTCAATTTTTTGGGCTAAATCATCCCATTACCATGCCCAGACAATAATTCAGAACATCTACTGCCTCATCTGGATTTGAGGAAAATGAAAGATAATGCTGGGTGTCATCCATACATTGGTGACAGCTCAGACCATACCTTCAGTTAACCTTCCCTAAAAGTTTCATGTATATGTTATACAGCATGAGGAAAAAGACAGACAGCTGTGAAACCCCATAGCTTAACTACCAAGGGACAGAGCAATAATCCCCCAGCACCACATTTTGCAATTGGCCATTCAAGGAGGAAGGAAAATATTGCAACACAGTACCTCCAGCTCCCAACCCAGACAGCCTATCCACTTTCAGCGTCACAAATGCTCAGCAGCTGCAGTCAACCACTGACAGTGAATGAAGAATACTGGGTGAAGAAAGATCAAATCAGTGGTGAAGGAAATGCGAGGGGGGAACCTTTCTGAGGGCACTGTGATATAGAATCAAGATATATCTACAACTAAACATTACATGGCATGTTCACAGTTGGCTAGGAACAGTAGCAGTCTGCACCAGTGATTGTCAATAGTGAAGAATGTGGTGTGCAGCCATGCTAGGGAGGGAGGGCAGTGAGTCTGACACATTCCCAACATATTAGCAGTAAAACCCAGAATCTTTGTGTACAATGTGCAGCAGCTTAACAGCCCCTTAGGATCAGGCAGTTAGGAAGAAACAGGAAGGGGACAGATTGGGCCTTTGGATTTTAAATAAAGAGCATTACCCTAATATTTATTTCCTATATGACCTGGGAATATACAATGTTATATAAATGTGTCAACAAGCGTTTAATAGCTGGATCCAGCTCCAAGGCTCAAACAAAGAAAAAAAGAGAAAATAAACATTCTGATTGGACTGCATCTCTGGAAAAGGTCTGACAATTCTTTGGAGAGTCTGTATAAGTTACCAGCTTGTTGTCATATTTGTAAATAAACAGAATTATTTTTATAATAATTCAGCCGCATGTGACGTTTATTTCAGCAGTAGATCTCAAACCAGCTCAAAGAACAGCTTTAGGGCTGAGCAGTGACTGTATAAATATAAAACTGAGACAAACAGGCAGATTTCCTCAGTATATCACAGGAGCACACATTCTGTGCTTGTGCCAACAAAGAAGGCTTTATATATGCCAGTGGAGTGTCCTTTTAAAATGGCGACCTTATGAGCCTCTGGCATTCTCGATTCATTTGATGAAGAGATGCTCTCACCCTGTATACTAGGGAAAGTCTGCATGAATAATCACTCAACACGCCCATTCTTTAAAGCTGCCATTTTGCACGACAAGAAGAATCAAGTGTCTCATTCTAATCTAGTCTATTTTAATGGAATAAAAGAATACCATTATTGCCTGGATTCTAAGTGCAAATAAGTAAGTTCAACTGATTATAAATTGAACTTAGTTTCATAGAATTTGCTGTTGTTCAGAGGAATCTAGGACCCATTTTATAATCAGCAGAATGAAGTGGTAGAGATTTTGTGGAATGTACCACGTCATTCTGCAGGGGTGTGTGTGTGTTTGAATGTTCTCATATGGGGAGAAATGAAACAAATCGAGGAATATACTGCCTTATACTGAGTGTGACCATTCCATCTAGCCCAGTATAGTTGACATTGACTGGCAGAAACTTTCCAGGGTTTCAGGTAGGAGTTTTCCAGCCCTACTTGTAGATGCCGGTGATTGAAATAGCGAATTTCTGCATGAAGGTATATGTGGTACCACTGAGCTATGATCACTCCATGTTGAGGAAAGATCTTCCAGTAAAAAAAGCTTTAACACTTGATTATGCTTATTGTACACACTGTTCCTCTTATGTATATGCAAGAGAACAGAACACACACACATATTTGTGCTTTGCTTCTTACTACAGCAGCCACCAAACACTGCACCTCAAAGCAGCAGCAGCAGCAGCAGCAGAAGAAGAAGAAGAAGAAGAAGAGGAAGAAGAAGAAGAAGAAGCGGAAGAAGCAGCCGCCATCGTCCTTGACAGGCAGCAGCACTTGAAAGCCCAGAGAGATGAAGCCCAGATTATGAGTGTCTCTAAATTAAGGGAAATTGGATTGTTTACCTGGGGCTATTGTGCTTCCTGGTTCTTTGGTGTGATTGATATAAGCTGCATTATGCAGGAGGAGAGGAGCGACAAGGCAGAAGATCATATTTCCTGGGGCACCTTTCAACAGTAGAGGGAGTGCCTCCCTCCTTCACTGGCATGTCCGCTGTAAGTCTGCAAACCTCGGCATACCTACTTCTGAGTAGGCACATGGGGAACTACTAGAACAATCTAAAAGAAAGAAGAAGACAAATAATTAAAAAGAATTACATTGGATTTAAACCTAGCACAACTATAATCTAGCATAATGAAGGGTCTTGTTCTTGTGGTCTTTTAGAACCCTGTAATCTCTGCAGCACACTTACTTGGGAGTAGGCCCCACTGAACTTAAAAGGGTGGTCTTGGTGGGATGGGGAATCAGATCTGTCTCCCTTTGTTGCAGGGAGGCATTTTACCCTCTTCTCGCTCCAATAACAGGGAAAGTCCTTCCTTGGCAAGTTCATAGTCCAATGCCAGCTTTACACATTGCCAAATTCATGCCATTAAGGGCTTATTCCAGCTTATCTCTGATCTTTCTGAAAATGGAATAAGGGAGGGAAAGAGCAGGAGATGTCGTGGCTGTTGCCGACGTCATTTAATCGACCTGCAAAGCTTCATGAGTGGCCAGCCACGAGCATGCTATAAATCACTCATTTGGATAAGCCCTAAGTCTTTTAGGGTGCTTTCCAAGAATCACAAACAGCTGAAGAGCCTGCAAGGACAGAACAGGATAAGAAAGGTAAAAGAAAGAGTGAACCCACCACCAGCCACTTCCTTACAGTAAGGTAAGCACTGAAGTTCTGCACAATGGGAAATTTCTCCAAATTCTCACCCCTTCCCAAAATTTTGAGTGTGATTTCTTTTCACCTATCCCCCCCACCCAACAAAATGGTCAAAAATAAATAGATTGAAACATTTGGCATGCACATGCACACACAACTGAATCACTTTGCATTCAGGAAGATGGATTTCTTGCAGGCAATTGCATTTTCCTGGAAATGAGAGAAAAGGACTTTACCATGTAGCCTGGTGGAATTCCCTTATCTTGAAAGTAAGTCACCTTGAAGATAAATTATAAAGAACAAGAGGACCACGGGCTTCTTCACATGAGTGAAATAAGGCACTCTCATGCCTGGCCTCTCATAGAGGTTTGTGGGTCCTTTTGACAACATCAGCAACCTTCTGCACATCTCTGGTGCCTTCCCCAGCTAATTCCTTTTTTAAAAATGGGGGGAAAAACCCGGTGATGTCCTGATACTGCTGAAAAATCTCAGGATTTCCTACTGTGTACAGGGAAAGTTGTGCTACATATCACCCACTAGAGGGTGCTGTCCCATTCAGGGCTATGAGCAGTGAGAGGAGGGGATGTTTTCCATTATAGACCATGTAGTCACCACTCTTCAGACATGTAATGCAGTCCCATTATGATTGCGCAAGAGAAGCAGGAAGCAAAGCCCCAGTAAGGAAACACGATCTCCCCTTAATCTAAAGAAGCCCTATAAGTGGGGTCACAAGGAATTAATTATTTGTGAATTCTAATACAAACTGATCTGCACCATCCAGACCAATGTATGGAATGGAACATAGCAGTCCAACAGAATTTGAAGTTGTTTAAATGTTGAAAACTAAAAAAAAGTTATTTAAAAGGTGTTTGAAAAACATATATTAAGATAAAATGCATTTAGAAATTTTTATTTTGAGAAAAGAAAGTTTTAGGATTGTATGTTTTCACAGAAAATATGTTTAAACAAATGCTATTTTTCATGCTGATTTAGGGGTGAAAGGAAGTTGCAGATTCATGCAGAAATGAACCAATGAGTGACTACATGAGAAAAAGACACAGATTAGAAATATTATCCATCCCTAGCAAAAGGGGATGATTGTTCTTCACTAGGATCAGCTCATTTTAACTAGATTTTTTCACCCAGGCTGACTGGGATTTTTTTAAAAAAATTGAAATGCACAATCTGTACATCAGGGGTGGGCAACATGTGACCAATGGGCTACATGCAGCCCACAATGCCCTTCAGAAAAATGGCACTCATAGGGGCTATGGAATGCCAAAAGGATCAAATGTATCTTGCAAACAAACAACATGTCTGCGTTCAGACATGTTAGTCAACGGTGGGGTAATAACCAAGTTGACAGTTGTTTATCTAGGGGGTACTCACCAAACACCATGATAATAATCAACTGTGGTGTGGATTAGGATCAGTGTTGAGTTGACTATTAGTCCACACAGAATGGGCTCACACTCATCCCCTGCTTTTTCTCCTCTCTCAGTCCTCCTGCTTGTATCCCATCAGCCATTTCTGCCAAAAATCTATCCTTTGAACGTTCTTTCCTTGTGACTCTGTGGCTTATGAAATAACCAATGGTGGTCAAGGAAATAACTAACGGTGCCCTCCACACAACACGATAACCACCCATGTGTCAAATAGCCAATTCTTCACAACATTGGTTCTTTGCATTTTTATTTTGGCCAAATAACTAACCATTGTTTAAAATCTCCTGCCACACAACACAATAAGTCACAGTGGGTTAAATAACCAATTGTTGACTATTTAAACCATGGTTGGCTATCGTGTCGTCTGAACCCAGTCAATGTGACCCTCTGGATATTATGTAGCCATTACAGATACCATTTGCCCGTGGGTGGGTGGGTGCAGCCCATGGAGGGGAGGGACATGATGCAGTTGCCCATCCCTGCTGTATATCCTTATCCAGAATGTTCTAAACACAGCAGCTCACCAGTGCAGCAAAAATAACTAATAATGTATTTGCTGGTTATGACGGCCTGCACAGACCATGATATGCTCTCAGGTGCGAACACTTAATTGAGGAGAGCAAGGTTAAAAAGCTTTTGATCCAGCCTCTTATCCACTTTGATCCCAGAAAAGAGGAAGCACACTCACCAGAGCTGCTTGTATTTGTACTGCTAAATGTTAACTCCCTCCACCCAAAAGCACAGCACAGCCTCAAGAGAGGCTGTACCCCATGCCTACAGTGCCTGTCATATCACTGCATTTATCCTTGCAGAGGAGTCCGTGGACATTGCACAATTGAGCTAGTAGCATTGAAAGATTATCTGTCCAAGAAGTGATAACTCGAAAGAAAGAAAGAAAGAAAGAAAGAAAGAGTTTGCACAGCAGCCTTGTTCACTGCAGAGGACATAAATTCCTTCATATTTATTGAAAACAATCTTAGGAGAAGGTTGATTCTAGTCATATATCAGTTAAATTGGTATTTTGTATGTGTGTGATTGTAGCATTGGTCATGGGCACAGGAGTTTCTTCACCAAGCAATGTAATTTGCCTTAGACCCTCAAACAGAGTTTCACATTTACAGTACATCCTCCTCTACATCATATTCAAGGGCAGGAGTGTCAGCCGCTTGACTTTGCCTCTGTGATAGCACTGCGTCAAATCTTTGTTTCTCTGATACCACATGAATATATGACACTGAGCCAGAACAGTGGCTCTTCAAGGATTTGGGCAAAGGCGTTTCACAGACTTGGTACCTTAGATCAAGGAGTAGGCAACCTGATGCCCTTCAGATGTTTTAGACTACAACTCCCACAAACCCTAGCCAGCATGGGCAATGGCCAAGGCATATGGGAGTTGTAGTCCAAAACATATGGAAGCACCTGGTTGCCTAACCTTGCCTTAGATCCTTTTTGTTGTGGAGGGCAGGGATTGAATTCTACATGAGAACTACTGGATGCTCCATATCTGGAGTAGGTCACCGTTTTAGGTAGGTCTACAGGCACATTTGAGTATTTGATAAATTGTCCAAGACACTCCACAAAAGGAGGCATTTCTAGTCACAAAAGACAAGTAACCTGTCCAAGACAGAGGTGAGGTCTAAGCATTAATGGCCACAAGTGATCTTAACCTGAAAATCCCATAAATAGGAATATGGCAATTTTGTAACAACCTGAAGTTTAAGATGTTCTATTGTTTGAAAAGTCCACTGAATACATCCTGAAAACAGTTCTAGGGGTCAGCAAGGATTTCAGCCTCAAACGCTACAACCAGAGTATATAAAAGGGTATGTGATCCCATTCCTAACCATGCCATTGATCATAGTCCACGGACTCATTGTAAAGCATCTCTCCAGAAACATATTCTGTGTTCCTATGCATTGTCCCTGTTTTCTCACAATCTGTGTGGGTAGCAAACACTGCCCTCTGAGAGAACACCTGTGTTGTTTAAGTGAGCTGAATGCAATTACTGCAGCCCACAGACATTAGGCGCCTGCTGGTGTTTAAACACTTTTGGACTGCATTTTGTTTGTTTGTTTGTAATGACCAATAAATAGCCTAGGGGCTCTGCTGTTCCCTGGGGCTATCCAGTGTGAGATCATTCCAGTTGATCAAGTGACTCTTAACTGAACACAATTGGTGATACTTTCTGCAGTAGAATCCTGCCACACCAGTGTTGTGTCAGGGATTGATGTGGGAGTATTAGAACATTCTACTACAGTGAACTGAGAGAGATGTTTTGTACACTGGTGCTGACCTAAGATGCAGGAAAAATGTCCAGTGTTTTTTTATTCAAGGCACTCTATAGAATAGGGCTGGAATCCTATTCACACTTACCCAAATACAGGATCTGTTGAACTCAATGGTACTTACTTCTGAGTATATATTAGGGATGTGCTCCGCTCCGATTAGAATCGGAGAATCAGAAGCGAATTGGCCTGCTCTGCCTTGCCCAGAGGCGGAGTAGAAGCGGACCGTGGACCCTTAGAAGCAAGGCGAAGAGAAGCGCCCATAGGCGGAACGCTTCTCTTTCCGCGGAGCGCTCCGATCGCCATTTTGAAAAATTTGGATTGCATAAATATGAAGGATTGCATTGCAGAAAAGAAAAGGGGATAACTGTGTTGTGTTTTAAGCTATCTTTCTGAAACTTCTTGTGCTTAGAGAGTCATGGCTGGGGGTCATTTTGAGCCTACTCTCAGCTCTCTGCGTGGTGCGGTTCGCTTGCTAGATTTTTTTGAAAAAATATGTTAAAAAAAACGGGAAAAGGTACCTTTTCGAAGTGCTGAGGGGCAGAGTCAACTCCCAGTCATGATCACATGATCCCAAAGTTGGAGGAGGGGATAGGCAAAATGGGTAACTTGGGATTCTGGGAAACTTCTCTTTCTACTCTGAACGGACTTTTCCCAGTGTTTTTTAAAACAGTAGCCCCACCAAATGCACAAACACAACCTGTAATCATATACTAAGCAAATAAATAACAGATAGGAAACACAGCACTGCTACCCACCATAACCTTGGGGAACAACTGAATAGATGTGTTGCAAGGGGATGAGGTCCCCTAGGGCATGTGGACGTGCCCTGTGCTGAAGCTAATGTCTGTCATGAGATGAAGTAACAGGTAGCTTCTTGGCATAGAAGCAGCTGAGCTAATGCCTTTCATGAGTTGAAGTGAAAGGTTACTTCTTAATCCCCCTCCCCTTGGGCAAGTCCACTTCCCTCTTACTGGTAAAAGACAGACATAACCTTTTTTTAAAAATTATTCTTGTTGTTTATTCAGCAGGACTGCTGCTTTTAATTCCATTCCTCCTTTATTTATTTATTTATTCCATTTTACACCCCATAGCCCAAGCTTTCCTGGCTTTTCCTCTTCAGTGAACTCAGGCAGGCTTTCATTGTGGTTTAACTCCTTATTGTTGTTGTTATTATTATTATTGCTATTAATATTAATTAGTACTGCTATTATTAACATTATTATTTTGTTGTTTAGTAATGGCTGTGATCACAGTGCAGATCCTCGCTTCAACTCTGAAGCAAGGATCACAAAGCTTTACTCTTATCCTCCTAGCCTCCTAGTAGTTATGGGATGCAAAAGAAAAGGCATCTCTCTGTGCTGCTCCCACCTCACAGGGATGGTTTGCATTACTGGCTTTGAAACTATCCTTGGCTCACTTCCTTGTGCCCCCAGAAATGTCTGCTGCCTGCCTGCCTTCCCTCCCTCCTCCCCTGCCCGCCTCGCATGGATGGTTTGTGTGTGTCTTGCTTTGACTCAGGGTAGAAGTCCTTCCTGCGCTCACTTAGACTTTTGGAAGTTCCAAATCAATTTTTCAAGTGTGGAAGAAGATTCATATAGGTTTATCTCTACTCCCCAATTCATGGCATGTTGGGATTTCCTTTGAAATGGCTCCATTGAGCTGTCTGCAGCTTTAAATCCCTGAGATACTGGGGTTTCCGATTTTCATAAATTCCCCCAAAATCAGGGGATGATGGGATTGGCTTGAGTCTTGGCATGCATGTGTATCCATGGATAATCTATCATGGTGCCGAGTTTGAGGCTTCTAACGTGCAAATTGACGTAGTTGTAGCATGGGACTTGATTTGGAGTGAGTTAAAAGGTTTAAGCCCCGCCAAAAATCAGGGGATGATGGGATTTGCTTGAAACTTGGCATGAATGTGGATCTAGATGGCATCTGTGAGGGTGCTCACTTCAATTTTTTTTATCTGTCAAAATGTCATAGAACAGTCCATGTCTGAAAATGGGGTGTCCGATTTTCATAAATTCCCCAAAAATCAGGGGAGGCTTGGATTGGCTTGAGTCTTGGCATACGTGTGTATATGTCCATGAGGTGTTATGGTGCCAAACTTGAGGTTTCTAACTTTAACAGAAAAAAAGTTGTATACTTTTTTGGATTTCAATGAAAGCCTATGGGGGGAAAAAGCGGAGCTCCGATCTGGATCTGGAGCTCCGCAGCGGAGCAGAGCAGACTATAGGCGGAGCAGGGCGGAACGAAGCGGCCCAATCCGCAAATTGCGGATCTGGAAGAGAAGCAGATCGGGGGGTCCGTGCAGACCCCTAGTAGATATCAGTCAATTTACTGACTGACAGTGCAATCCTATGTTTGTCTACTCAGAAGAAAGGCCCACTGAGTTCAGAGTGGGTTACTCCCAGGTAAATGTGTATAGGATTTCAGTCTTATCAGCAAAGAAAGCACATATTCAATTACTCTGGTCCCTCTGCTACCATCTGTAGCATTCTTTGCTGCCATAGCACTCTCCCAATCCTGTGGCTGCCTTTTCTGGAACAAAATGTACTCTTATGGCAAGGTGTTTAGAGTAATATCAATGAAAATACAAAGCTTGGCCACATATGTACTCGGGGAGCATGCCTGAGCTCCTCTGTTAAATCTCATTTACATTGTATGATGGGTTACCTGGGCAACTGCATGACAAATGGGACATGTTAGCATCTTTACAGAGGCACTCTTGAATGTGCAAGACAGAAATGGGGGATACTTTTTTCAAGTGCCCCATGATATTCTGATTAACAAATTAGCTTAAAGTGGGCTAGATGGAACAACTATTAGGTGGATCCACAGTTGGCTTCAGAATGGGACTCAAAGAGTGCTTATCAACGGTACCTTCTCAAACTGGGAGAAGGTAACAAGTGGGGTACCGCAAAGATCAGTCCTGGGCCCAGGGATCTTCAACATTTTTATTAATGATTTGGATGAGGAGGTGCAGGAAATGCTTATCGAATTTGCAGATGGCACAAAATTGGGTGGGATAGCTAATACCCTGGAAAACAGAAATAAACTTCGAAGTGATCTTGATAGGCTGAAGTGCTGGCCTGAAAACAACAGAATGAAATTTAATAGGGATAAATGCCAAGTTCTACATTTAGGAAAAAGAAACCAAATTCACAGTTACAAGATGGGGGATACTTGGCTCCCTGTGACCACAGAGATTTATGCAGATAGACTTCCCCACTGCTTAGTGTGTGAATATTGGGGGCAGTGTCATTGGTGCAGAATCACTGTCACTTTTGATATTTAGACCATCTACTCTTGTATAGTGCATAATTGAAACATATG
Organism: Elgaria multicarinata webbii; assembly: GCF_023053635.1. Lineage (NCBI taxonomy): Eukaryota > Metazoa > Chordata > Lepidosauria > Squamata > Anguidae > Elgaria > Elgaria multicarinata. The sequence continues at coordinate 115,819,819 of NC_086172.1, forward strand.
TTTTAAATGGCTGCTTTACTCTTCCAGTATGGTGGACAACTGGGTGAGGTTAAATGATTTTCTAAGTCCAGAAATGGGCCAGGGGACACAGAAAGAAGGTAACTACAAGATGATGGAAAGTGACTGTCCAGAACGGAGTAAGGAATGTTTTCATGCCAACAGTGGAAGTCAAATTATGAGCTTATAAGCTGTTCAATAAAGCAAGAATATTTTTTATCAGTTTGCTACTCCTACATGCTATAATCCTACTTCTATACTCCTACTAGCCACCCTGTAATCAGTTTGCATGACTTTAATTTTTTAGAATAGACTTTTTCATACTTTACTGCTATCAGTCCAATATTGACTGTCAAAGCACCTGGCATCCTGTCTGCTTCATCACTTACTACCCCCTATCTTTTTTTCCCCCCCTGGCAGTTCAAGCAACATAGACAAAAAGACTGACAGGTCCTGATGTCCTCTTGTTTTCATGTCCGGAGGATAATTTTATGGCAGAGTGAAGATGGCAGGTTGGAGCATAGCAATCAAATTTCCGTTTAAATGCAGTTTCAGAAGAGCTAAATTAATAATGAGTATCTTGTCAGTCACTTATGAAGCAATTTAAAAGAAATGTATTAATAAAGGCCTAAATCATGTCCTTTTATTAGAAAATGCTTGATGTCTGATGCCCAATAAACTGCTTCAATTCACCACAAAGGGAATAGGAAAATATTATTATTAGACAATGGCAAATTATATTTTCTCCAGTCCTAACCTCATAGTGCAAGAATCTGGACAAATAATAGTATAAAGGATTGATGCATGTAAGTGGTAACTTACTTTTATGAGTAATGATTTGCTTCCAGCAGCCCAAGAAGGGAGGTTTTGTAGATAATTCAACCCTTTTCTCCATTTAGCATTCAATAACCACATATCTGTACAGTATTGTACTGGTGGCAATAGGATGTCTATCACTGACTGGCTGAATTGCTGTGATGTCACCAAACATTGATGAACATTTGAAGTTGTTAGGGAACAAGAGTATTGACTCTCCAGTATCTATGAGGGAAGAAACATCAAAACACTGTATTGGCTGTAGGAACAAAAGTAGCTTTCTGCAGATACTGAGAATTCAAAGTAAGCATGTGAGGCAAGTAACCTGAGGAGCAGGAAGCCCATAGGCAAGGTGGCTGAAGGAAAGGTTGAGAGCAGGCAGCAGGGAGAAGCAGGGGGGTGAAAGATGAGAAAAAGGCAGAGGAGACTGTATCTATGGTGAGATGGGAAAGCAAGGGGCAAATTCACATATTTATTTGGCTAATCAGTTAATTTTTGAGCTGCAGGCTCCTTGTTACTTCCACTGGTACATATGAAAAAGTTGTTGAGTAAAAATGTTTGTAAAGTAACTATTATGGATGTATTTTCAAGGCTAATTTAACTTTGAAAACTATACACCCTAATTGGATTTTGGCACACTTGGCTCCTGAAACCAATTACAACCTACCACCAAACTCATCTGACCCAAAGTTAAAACTTCACTGGAACTCCTAATAACATTATCATACTTAAAACAAATACAGTTATAGATTGAACTATTAATGTAGGAAGCTGTTCTTACCAATCACGCTTTAAAATAGACTCCGTTATCCAATTACTATTGCTCCAACAGTTGTCTAGGCAACAGGCTTTTCTCAAATTAGAGGGGAGTGTTGCACAATCCTTAAAATAGCTTAGGGACCCTGTTCTTAAAGTATTATTTCAACCCCCAACTCCATTGACTCTAATGTCAGTGGAGTCATTTGCGATTTGGAACCTCAAGCCATCGTTTGGTCTCTTACATTCAATCAGTACATTCTATGTATCAATTTAAGTATAAATGATTATTTGCTTCTGCAGTCACATTAAATGTGCCAGCAGGAGGTCCACTTTATTAGTATACATTCTGAATAACTAAGCATGTTATGTAAAAGTATAGAAGATGAGGTTGCGTTATCATAACTTCGCAGCAGCTGGGGCTATCTTATCTGGCCAGCTGTTCCCTCTTCCCTCTGTAAAATACAAAAGCAATATGTTTCTTGACACATATCAGAAGTTTCAGCTTCTCGGGCAGCAAAACCATTGACAAGCACTTTATTTGCTAATAAATATTTATAACTTTTATCGTTTTGACTACAGTGTTTAAAATACTGGAAGGATCAGGCATGTGAAATATTCCGCCAATGTGGGCCTCGCAAAGCTCACTTTGTGGGACTCTCTTCAAAGGGGGCCTCCCCCCAACCCTAAGACAATCAATTGCAATGGGTCAAAACCACAAAGAAGTGAAACAAACAAGAAGTGATTTACTGCATTCCAATGAGACAAGTCTTTGCTTAGAGTTGCTTCCAGTTTCCACAGTGAGAAATGGCCAAAATAGGTGGTTGTTGTTGTTGTTGTTTAAAAAAATGGCACTAGGACCATTTCCATGTTTGCATTTAAGAACCTACTGAAAAAGCAATGTCTGTGAGCAAGCTGTTCTTTCACTGCCCACTAGCCATGACAGACATAATAGAGGCATGTAAGGACAAGGTACCCCTAGAAGGCTGTCTCATATGTTCCGGGGAAAGCATCATCTGCGCTCTGCAAAAAGATGCAACTGGGACTGTCTTTAAATTACTGCAATTTGTTCCTTTATTCAAACCCTTAATGTTTTATTCTACATTCTTCCCATTTTTGTTCCTAACACTTGGTGCCCATGTAACATTATTAGACATTTCCATTTTAATGAGAATGCCTAAAATATAACTACAGAAGGGTTTTTACTATAGCTCATGGATATCATTATTTTTGACCCAATGTTTTATTTACTTATTCGTTACGTTTGCATACTGCCCAGCTGGCCAGTGCCCTTGGGGCAGTCATAAAACCACACCAAACAATCGAACAAAACCCAAATGACCGAAGCATAATGAAATAAAAGTATCAAATTGATACAAAATTTTACATTCCAGCATTTTAAAAAAAATATTAAGGAACCAACAATAACATCAATAATCAGAGCAAGAGATTAAATATTATATAGCTTCTGGAAGAGGAAGGTCTTTACCTATCATCTAAATGTCTGCAATGAAAAAGTCAGGTGGATCTCCCTGGAAAGGGCATTCTATACACAGGTGCCACTACAGAGAAGGCTGTGTCACTACTAGAGCCAGAGAAGAGCATCTGAAAATAATTTTAGCAATTGTGCAAGAACGTACAGAAGAAGGCACTCCATATTGTGATTTTTGTAACTTATGTATAGCAAACCAAGATTCTGAGCATCAGGCTAGTAAGGACCAGTTCTATTATCATGGATTCAAGCTAGTTTCTTTTAGGAGAAATATTTGCTTTTTCTGATTCCTTTTATTTGGGAATGGGCAACATATGAGCCGTAGGACACATGCAGCCTACTACCCATTTTTGTGGGAGCCCAACACCCATTGCTACTGAATTTACTTGTGGTGGTGACAGAAGCAAACCCCACCCCCTGATGTTTGATGGAAACAAGGTGCTAACAATATTAGCTGCTTCCACCACAACTACAAATTTGATAGGTGCAGAAGAAGGAGTCCCATGGGGGTAAATTTGATGGCTGCAGGAGAATCTTCTGGTGGGGTCCCTGGGAGCAATGTAGCTCTCAGACCCCTGAATGCTGCCCACCTCCGGTTCAGTTATATTAATGGTCCACATGCATCAAACATTAGTGTCTGATACTAATTTAAGATAAATTACAAATCTTGGAAAGGTACATTTGGACAATCCGGAGACCATGGAAGTTGCTACAGCTGAAATCTGTTTCCAGTTCACAAACCACTCTGGTACTAGGCCACTGCCATGAGTGGAGAAAGCTGTCAAAAGAAACAACTGAGCCCATTAATTTCTACTTTGAGAACCACAGCTCCATGCTGTCTTATTATATCAACAAATTGTACATGCAGTTTTGATAAGATACTTCCAGAAACAAAAACACTCCTATCCAGTCTATCAAATATTTGGAGAAATATGTATGTTCCTTACAAATAGGCATGTAACTCCACCAGAACCAATGATATATTAAGATAACTAGAAGTTGTTTGGAAAATTAAGGCTCTGCATGAATGCAATCATGACTTTAAAAAGCCCAAATGTAAAATTGTCCATGTTCAAATGATCAATTCACAGTAATGCAAAAAGTTTGCCCTTTTAGTTGAGAACCAGTTATGGCTGAAAGGTTCATTATGGAAGTGTCATGTTGATGTCCTGATCCCCTTCTGTCTTAACAAGGATAGAGAGATGACAAAAGGGAGGGGAGAAGGGGAAGACAACCACTGCTATCTTAATGCCATCAGAAAGTCATCACTGCCTTTTAGATTACGACAGCTTGATCAAACTTTTCAAATTACATTTCTTCTCTAATTCAAAAATTATTATTATTTTGCTAAGCTCCAACTGGGTGGGGGAGGAGAATGGAAAAAAATACTTCAAGTATTGATCCCTGTTACTGATTAAGTTCATGTTACTTGCCAAAACAATCTGTTGAGGTGCATCACTCATATTCCCATTTTGAAAATAGGGAAGTGAATTTGAGAAAGAGCAGCTCACACCAGATCACTAGTAAATCTATGACTGATTAGGGATTTAGGGCCTTGCTAGACAAGGCCTTAGATGACGCACAGATGACGCACAGGGGAATCCGGGCTCAAGGCGCACTGAAGCCTCCCTTAGCGCGCCATAAGCGAAGTCGCTTATGGTGTGCCTTTTCCGCAGCCCTGGCCTGAGGCCGGGGCTGCGGAACGTCTAGGAAGGTCCGTGGCATTTTGCGGCTACTCGCTTACTCGCAAGTAGCCGGGAAAAGCCACGGACTGGGCACAGCGCTACGAGCGCTGTGCCCATCGGGCCGGAGGGATCCCGGGGGAGTGGAGATGGGGGGGGCGGTGGGCGACACACGGGAGGGTGACACACGCGATGGTGAGGCGAGGGGGGCAGAGGGCGACACACGGGAGGGCGACACAAGCGACGGCGAGGTGAGGGGGCGGAAGGTGACACACGGGAGGGCGACACACGCGACGGCAAGGTGAGGGGGCGGAGGGCGACACACACGACGGCGAGGGGGGTGGAGGGCGACACACGGGAGGGTGACACACATGACAGCGAGGCGAGGGGGGCGGAGGGCGACACACATGACGGCGAGGGGGCGGAGGGCGACACACGCGACGGCGAGGCAAGGGAGGCGGAGGGCGACACACGGGAGGGCGAGGGGGCGGAGGGTGACACGGGATGGCGGAGGGCGACGATGGGGACGGGGAGGGAGGGCGGATGGGGGGGCTTAAGTAAAAAAAAACCTTACCTTCTCCGGAGTCTTTGGGCCGCACGTGGCCCCTTTAAAAAAAAAAGGCCGACGCTGCAGGGCTTCCGTAGTCCCTGCGCGTCGGCCATCTAGGAGGCTGGGCGGCACGCGCTAAAGTTAGCGTGCCGTCGCCCCGCTTCCCTGCCGGCTTATCCGGCCAGGTCTAGCAAGGCCCTCAGTCCCATATTTTCCATATGGCTGAGACAAAAGGTTTCAAGAATGCAACAACATTCTCTCTCATTAGCTTTAGGTTCTATTCAATAAAAATGGATCGATTTCCATTTTTGAATAGATGCAAACAACATACATGTCCTGTAATTGTCCCATTATGTTAGGAATTATCATAAGTGTTAAGGAACATAAGATCTAGTTCTCACAAACCTCAGAAATTGAATTAACCCTGTTTCTGGACTGGACTGCATGGAACAGCAGTTAGGCACTTACATGACTGGATACTTCTCTGTTAAAAGAAAGAAAGAAGAAAGAAAGAAAGAAAGAAAGAAAGAAAGAAAGAAAGAAAGAGCACAACCCTAGTAATAGAAAACTAGCATCTACAGAAGAAGGCTAGGTCACAGGAACCTTTTTCTCCAACATCTAGTTTTCTATTTTTAATTTTGAATGGAGAACTATTCACTAGTGTGACAGCCCTTCACCATGCAGTCTGACATGGAACACCCCAGAAAACTGCTTTAGTGCTTCGTTTTCTCTTTGTGTAAACAGGCCTACAAGTCTCAGTTTTGCTGCTAAATAGGCCACATCACTTATCTGCTGTGACAGACTACAGAAATAACATATTTCTAAATCTAATCCCAGAGTGGGTGTACAGCCTGTTCAGCATGGGCTTGCACTCCATGGAGGATCATGTTTGCAGTTTGGAAGTGTCTCTGTATCCACTAAAATTCCTCAATGACTTTCTGGAAGCCTCCTTTTTTTTTAGGAAGACATTTTGCATTTGATTTTAACTAGCTCTTTTTAATCTGTACCTGCTATTTGAACATTTAATTTATTTTGATTGCTGTTGCATTGGTGATGGTTTCTTTTCCCCTTGACATTTTAATCTTTAGTGTTTATTTTATACATTTAAAGGATGTTTCTAATTGTTAATATTTTATTGTTGTTAGCTGCCTTGAACTCCTTGGAGAAAACGCAGGGTATAAATGTTTTAAAATAAATAAAATTAAAATAAATATAAAGTGTCCAATTAAGTATAATAATAAAAGAGCTGGTATAGAAGCAACTTTAATGAATCAGTAAAGTCTCTCTAGATACATGGATTTGGGAGGAGTCTGCCTGTAGGTCACATGAGCCAACACAGCAGCATGTCCCTCCACCAACCCCAGATGTGATCATTGTACCTATTTTTAACATTTGAAAAATGCTGTGTGTATGAGTATTGCAGTAGACTGTGCTTTTAAAGAAGTGTGTTTAGAACAGCAGTCATTATTTCTCATTGAACTCTGTCAAACTGCCACCTTAGCCATGAACAGTTTTCTTGGAAGCAAGTCCTAGATTTCACTGAAATGTATTTCTACTTAATGTGTGCAGGGTCAAGGTTCAAAAGGCCTTAAATCTAAGTAATGTGGCAGATCTTGTATGTGGATCATGATTTGTGGCCTTGGCATCACCCAGTGGGAAAACTCATCTAAGCATACACCAAGGAAATGTAGTGAAGATAATTAGTTGGCAAGTTGTGATCAGTTTGTCTTCCTCATACTGCTGAGTCAGTTTGTGACTCATACTGACTCAGCATTCTGACAGTTGAGACACATTTCCCCCCCTCTGAATTAAAATAGAGGCGCATTTATTATTTTTATTTTATTTATTTATTTGGTCCATCATCTCAAAAGCTTTGCTTTTAGTGGGCAAATGTACGATTTCACAATAGAGTTTCTGTAAGTGTCACTGATCCGGCTGTATTTCCTGAACTGGGAGATGAAATGAATGATGAAGATGTGTTAATGAATCCTCACTCTCTTTAAACATTTGGAAATAGAAGCCCTAATCTGGATTGAGACCACACATGGGAGTGTGGGATGTTTAAATTTTTCCCCTGCACTGCTTTTCTGATTTATTTATTTTTGCATTCTGACATCATGCTGTCACATGTGCACTATTAAGGACTAATATTACTTTTCAAACTGGCCCACCATGTCAATCTTTTGTATAAAAACTATGATTTATCTGGCCTTTAGGAATGTTCACTGTTTTTCATGGAAATGTCTTAGATATGCATTTTCATGAGAAATGTATGTTGGAGAAGGAGTTAAATAAGTCTTTGAATTTTACTGCACAAAGCTTGCTCTATTTCTGCTAAGGCATCTTGGCACACTCTGAGTGCTGTACAAAGGGTGAACTGTAACAAGCAACATGTCCCTACCTCAAGTAGATTGCTGTCTAAAGGCAAGAGAGGGTTCAATGAACCCACCATGCAGTACAGAAAAAACATGCTTCTCCTCATTACAGCAAGAGAAGAAAATAGCACACACTAAATTGCTCTGTACTGTTTTTTGCTCTGTTTCTTCCTTTCGCTGTGTTGGTTTTTTACTTTTTTTGGCAAGCTCTTTGCTTTTAAGAAACAAAAATATGTGTGTGCGTGGGGGGGAAATACCTTAATTAAATATTAAATATAATTTTTTAATTTGCAAATATAACAATTACAAGCACAAGGAAAACAAGACAGGGAACTTACCTTTCATAAGTTCTTTTCATTCACTGTCCTCAATTAAGTCAGGCTTTGAACACAAGTCACTTGTAAACACACTTCTAAACTTGTCATTTCATTTATTATATTTCCATACCATCCCACGGCCAAAGCTCTCTGGGTGGTTCACAAAGCTTAAAAATCATTGAAATACATTATACAAAATGCAAAACCATTTATATAAAAACACAGACAGCACACACCCAGGGGACATCTATATGACGCCACTTTGCTCACTGATTCCCTGAAACCCCGCAGATGACACTGATAGACTTATACGGCTGCAAGACATTGGGAATTGGATGCAAACTCTTGGGGGCAGGAGGGGTATGGTTTCTTGCTCAGTGGGGTTCACAGAGGGCAGGAGATCCATGGGGCAGTTAGGAAAAGTTAGAGTCCACACTTGTTCTTCGAGAGTAAATACAGCAGGAAACAATGAAAACCTTTTTTTCATATAACAAAACAATGAAAACCTTTTTTTTCCCTGGCAACTCTGCATAGCTTTGAAAGCTGCGCTGCTACTTTTCATTTAATTTATTCAGTGAGCGTGTTTTATATGAACTGCCCTTACTTTCCTTCTTTAATATCACCATGGCGGCCATTTGGCCTGTCAAGTCCACCCCATGAAGCCCCATGTAGCTTCCAGTTGGCAACTGCATCATATAAAGATGGGGCACTGCTGCACAGCCACAATGGGGTATTTAGAGTGTAGAGACAAGCCCACAGACAACATCTATCTAAAAACTATTTCTGAACTATCAACTAATGAAAATACAAGGCCAGATTTAAATAAATAAATAAAATAATAATAATAATAATAATAATAATAATAATAATAATAATAATAATAATAGCAATCAAATGCCTGAGAGAAGAGGGCCGTTTTAACCTTGTGCCAAAAAAGATAACGATGTACAAGTCATGAAACGTGGATGCAGGGATTAACACAGATTTGCTAACATATAAGTAAAGATGCATACAAAAATGGAGGCAAATCCATGTAGCTCTTTGTGATAATTGCTTCCACCCAAGGCAGAAAACAAATGCAGTAATCTAATCTATCATAATAAAAGAGGATGGATGGATGGGTGGATGTCAGCACCATACTGTCAAGACTGTGAAACCTAAACATCTGAAACTTGGCAGGTGTACTAAGGGAACCTAAATGTCTGTACCTCAAATTATTTTATTTTAAAAACGTATTAATTGATTTAGAGAGCAATCCTACGGCCCCTAGACAGCATCTAGGAGACCATAGGAATAGTTTGGATTCCTGGATTTGAGGTCAGAGTCAGCGCTTCAACCTCAGACCCAGGAGTCCGAGCTAACTGCAAAGGTGACCTAAGAGAGCAGGGGAAAAGGGAAGTTCTGTAGGCACAGAAGTTCTGTAGGAAGTTCTGTAGCTTGTAGGTACAAGCTATCCCCAGCCTTCCCCAGCTTCTCCCCACCCCCTGCAGAGCCCTAGCTAGATGGGCAAAAATGGAGGCAGAACCATCTAGGAAAATGCAGAGCAGGTGAAGCACAGAGATGACAATTACCTGTGTGCTCCTCCCACTCTGCATTGGATAAGGATTGTGCAGTTATTTACATTTTTCCGAATGGTTGGCACATGCAGTACCATCTTCAGTCACTAGACTTTCCTACCAGTAGATAGTTTTGCAATTGGTACAGAAGCTGTAGTCCATAGGACAGTATTATACAGCTTGGCGTTTTCCACTGCTATGGGTCATTGTCTCCTTTAGGAAATGGAATGGCCCAGTCCCTCTCTCAGGAGGTTATATGGGTACACTGTGCTTCAGGGTGCCATTGGCTATGGCTTCACTCAGAAGGGACAGACACAATGTGTCCAACTCTGATAGCTGCATAACTTTTCTTGAAGGCTTTGCTATATCAAACTAATGTTTATTCCAACCCATTCACCACTAAAATAAAAGTGTCTGTTTCCGTGTGTATGGCCTAATCTACACCAAGCAGGATATTGCACTCTGAAAGCGTTATGAAAGTGGTATATAAAAGGCAAGAGCCACACCAAGCAGGATATAGAGGTATGCAAGTGGTATATGGTATGTGTCAATGGGCCCCAATAGTTGTCAGTGCACTTCAATACCACTATTAAGCAGTAGTGTGGCTCCTGCCATTTATATACCGCATTCATAACGCTTTCATAGTGCAATATCCTGCTTGGTGTGGATTAGGCCTATATCTACTCTCCCACAATTCCAATACATTAACATGTAATTCAACCATTATCAAAACTATTTCCTGAGCCACAACCATCTTAGGTCAACACTGGCAAGGGAACAGCTTCTTTCACTGTGCTGAGTGCAATAGGCTTTCTTAGGAGGTACAGGGCTGGTCATGTGGCAAATGCAGCTCTCTCTTCCAACACCTTATCACCTCTCATCATCCCCCCAGTCTCTGCTGCTTGAGGCAGCTGCCTCACTCTGACCTATGGTAGCACTGGCCTGAGATCAGAATTCATAAAGATCAAATTCTTCAATCATTCCTTATTCCGAGAAGTGTGAGTCTGAACCCATATAAAATGAAGTACTGGTATTTAAAGCAATTGACACATTTAAGTCCTTCTGCAACTAAATAATTGCCACCAGATATATATTCCAATATAAAATGATTAAATGTGAAGGTTAATTGCAAAGATAAAACCATGTTTATGCCATCTTCACCATTATCGTTTCAAAAGGAAGAGGCATAAGTAAACCAAATTGGAAACCTTCACTGTATAGAAAATACCTTTTTTCCATTGACCTCTGTAATGTAAATATACTCTCAGGTCAGAGACTATTTTCTCTTATTTGTGATAGAAAATTAAGCAGATGAACTTCATTAAATGCAACAGACAGTGTAGAACTTCCATTATATGAAATTTGTTTCCATGTAAATAATACCATGTATTTGTGTGTCCCTACAATTACCTGGAGTTATCTCTTGCCTATACCCAGAATTTTATTTGTCTATGCCTTTAAAAAAAGAGATCATTCCTATGAAAGAACATTTAAAGCATTAATAATGTAATTAAAGCTTCAAATCATAAGCAATCAGAACGTTTCCAAAGGTATACAATGACATGCCTTTCAAATTGGAAATTTTCAATTATCATTAGAAGAGACCTTTGCTAAACAGGATTTACTTGTGAGTCATAGGCATTACAGAAAGTTATTGGGGAAGGGCATTGCTGAATAATAAAGTGTTAAGTTATTCCATGGAACCTCCATATTTATTCCATTTTAGTTCTTTAAAAAAAGAAAAAAAGCAATGCCCCACAACACCATGAAGCAACCATAGATTTCACCACAGAAGATAAGAACACAAGAAGAGCCATCCTGGATCAGACCAAGAGTCCACCTAGTCTAGCAATCTGTTCACACAGTGGCCAACCAGCTGTCAAGCAGGGATTCACAAGCAGGGCATGGTGTGCAACAGCACCCTCCTATCCATGTTCCCCAGCAACTGGTGTACACAGGCTTACAACCTCTGATACTGGAGGCTGCACTTAGCCATCAGGACTAGTAGCCATTGAAAGCCTTCTCCTCCAGGAATTTACCCCCCTTTTAAAGCAATCCAAAATGGTGGCCATCACCACATTTTGTGGTAGTGAATGCCATAGTTTAACTATGTGTTGTGTGAAGATGTACTTCCTTTTATCTGTGAACACATGAAGGCCACATGCCTTTATCTTGAAAATGGAAACAAGGAAAAATAATTTCCACGTTTCTCTAGTTGACTTAGCATTTCTGTTTAATTAGTAACTGACAAGAAAACTGAATTCAAGATAGATTCAATATGGCTCCTGTGTGCTGCTACCCTGCTTGCTATCTAATTTGTTACTAGGAGCATTCCTGGGCTACATTCCTTATATCAGGACAGCCCACAAAAAGATAACTATCCAGGTACTGTATGACATGCCACAGCCCTTCTTCATTTGTTACTGCCCTTTCCAAAAATACACAGAACCTTCTGGATGTGGTGTAAGGCCTCCATTGGCATGCTGTTATTTATTTATTTATTGCATTTACAGTATATCCCACCTTTTTTCCTCCTAGGAACCTAAGGCGGCATACATAATCCTCCTCCTCCTCCTCCTCCTCTCCATTTTATCCTCACAACAACAACCCTTTGAGGTAGGTTGGGCTGAGAGTCTGTGACTGACCCAAAGCCACCCAGTAAGCTTCATGGCCAAGTGTGGACTAGAACCCAGATTTCTCGACTCCTAGTCCAACAGTCTAACCACTACATCACACTAGCAAATATCTACCAGTAATTGCCTTCTGAACTGAACCCCAACAGGGGTTCTTGGTGATCAACAAGAAGAAAGTGAAAGACTGACTGGATGACACCTTTACAGTAGCCATTAGTGAGCAGGCACCACAAGCCCAATGAACTGCAAGTTCTGGTCAAAGGGTACATATCTGACAGAGCATAGCTCTAGATCAATTACACCATTAACAGGGGGCCTGTTCGGACAAGCCTGTATTCAATAGAAACATCCTTGGGGGTTACCTCTAATTGGAAGACTGATATGTTGAGCAGAAGGCAAGAGTCCAATGGGTCCACTACCCACTGCATGACCCCCTTTTCATCTTTCTGTGACTCAATGCCTGATAGGTATGCTTCCAAAAGGTGGTGACTTCCTGCCTTAAAGAGTAGTTAACCTGCAACAGTGGACCTCACCAGACTCCTGGCCAACTCTAAAAGATTCAAGGGGCACTGACACTACCTCTACTACCCATTAACACTGGTGGCTGGGCTTACTCATCTTTCATGGGAGTAGAGTTTGAAGAGCAACCCCAGTTGCAGGAGCATTCTAAACCCTATATAACCTATGGCCCTTCCAAACTACCTCACAGTATTTAATGGAATAGAAGTAATGGTAAAGTTTCAAAACCAAATTGTCAACTCCTCTCCATAGGTTCCCCATTACATTCCCTTTTCTTGTTCTCTTCATTACCCATGTGAAGGAGGGGAAAATACGTATAATTCCCCTTTAAAATAATTGCCCACAGTGTATAATCCAGGTGCATCTCCAGAGGCTAATCTGTGCCACTTTATAGAGTATGTTGTCCATATCACCATCCCCCTTTCTTAGAAATCCAAATCTCCTTGGGCCCGGGCCCTGAACCAGCATACTCTGTTCTACACCATTGGAAGGCCTACCACAAGGGCCAGTCTCTCACATGAGACTGACCCACAGAGAATGAAACATCTTCTTATGACCCAATGCTGCTTGACTTGTGCTATCTCTTTTGGGAACATCTTTGATCCTTTCTTTGCCATTGAAATCTTGTTGTCAGATGGGCTGAACTTCCTTTGACTTTTCTAACACCACCAATGTGTTGTCAGCACAAGAAAAGTTTGTCAGTACACAAAAAGCAATAGCACCTCACTCAGTTCTCCACATCTTCCTGGAGTGCTTATCCCCAGTTTCCTCCTTGACCTTTCCAATCAGGCATATGTAGTGCTGGCCACCTGGCTGTGAGTTTTTCTTAAGCAGATAAGGGTTTGGTGTTATTCTTCTAAAAACTAAAGAGAAAAAACCCTAGAAAGCAAACGATTCCAATCTGTAGAGGAACTGTCAAGTTCATATTAAAGGGGGCTTGGTAGCAGACAAGGACTAAGGTTTCCCAGTTCTAAGGACAATCCCTAAACATACAGGAGCATAAACTTGAAGTCGTGGCTGTCACTTACTGTCACTAGCAAGTATATATAACTCTACTGGTTCTATTAATAAATAGCATCTGCTGCTCTAGGGCTTTCACCCACTTTGTGGGTGTGCTTATTCACGATATTGACTCACTCTTTGAGATGGTGGATTATGAAAATAGAATGTATCGTTTTAGGAAGAACTTTTATGCCACATTTTAATAGTGGAAATTTAATGATGTGGGGCCTGGTAGTTTAGATGTTTGAGCATTGTCTTTCAAATGCAACTTAAAGCTCACCTTGGTGAAAGCTGGATGACTTTTGTTTTCTTCTTTTAAAATATATGATCTTGAACTGATGAGAGGCAGTATCCACAGGAAATACTATACAATCACGGCCTGAGTCTAGCACAGGTCATGAAATGGTGTCCTGAGGGATGTCAGAGAGACCGCGGGAGGTGTGGGCGCCTGCCCACCTGTTGCTGTGCTTACTCGTGAATAAGCACGGCACCAGAAATAGGCATGGAGCCACATGGTGCAGCTCCTTGCCCGTCAGGGGAGAGGGTGGCAGCAATCTCACCACCCCTGGTCGATTTCATTTTTTGTTCTTTTTTTTAAAAAAAAAACTTACATTTTCGGTGAAGTGAGACCTCGTGCTTGTGCAACTGACCCCACTGCTTAAAAATAAGGCACTCAATGTCCCTGCTTCCTCCCAGGATGTTACGTGCCTCGTATGCATGCTGGGGGAGGCTCTCACAATCAGGATAGAATGAGAGCATCCCCCTCCCTCCCAGAATGCCAGGAGGTATAGAAAGAGTTTAGACCAATGAGTTTAGACCTAGTTTAGACCAATGGCAGTTTTTCCACTCTGAAAGGGTGGGGGACTGATTTCAATGGTCTACCCCAGAGTCGAATAGATTGAAATAGTTTCCAGAGGGCTCTGGGTGGAGGGTTGCGGAAGTGGACTGCGAAATAACGAGACGAGACAATAGTGTTGGATTTAAAATAGGGCCACATTTATTTATATTGAGCAACTGATGATGGCGGCCTAAACGGGCATCCTAACTAGGCCACTTATAGGCCATATTGGGATCGGGCGAGCCCCACGTATCCAGATGGATGGTGCTTATAAGTCACCCCCCATCCTGATTCCCATTTTGGGGTAGGGAGACCTTCCGATGTCACTCCCACTCATGTTGCAAAACTCTGAGTGAGTGAGTAAGGTTCGCCTCAGAGGTAACCCTTATCCCATCGTCTGGTGTAGCAGTACTCCCAGATGTGGGCTTCAGAAATTACCAATCACCACAATGGTACGTAAAAGGGGCTCACCAAACCTAACCTTGTTCCCGATGCCCGTATACCTGCCCCCAAGATAAATGTGACCAATCAAGCCAAATTAACTTAATTAATACTCCTTTGCTGTCTTATAGTAGGCGAAGTAGGCGAAAAAACTCCCAATCGTAAAAGAGATTTTGAGAGCAAAAAATTCCTACTTGGCTCCCCAAAGGGCAACCAGTAAGCCCACACTGTTTACAGGGAGGGAGGTGCAAAACGAAGGAGAGGCTGAAGGGAGGGTGATCCGCCTTATAAATGATCGCTCCCTCCCCACCCCCCACCCCGCCTGCCTTGTGGCCTGATAGTGAGGCAGCCAGTCAGGTGCCTCCACGCCTCGCCTCGCCTCCCCGCCACCTGCAACCGCATCACCTCGCCCATGCATGGCCGGGCGTGGCTATAATGGCCTTTCTGGCTGATATGGCTGACTCTACTGTCAAAGTCCTGGTCAATCTGTGGAATACAGAAATGGTCTGGGCGATTGATACAGTTATTCCTGAGTTCCTGCTCCTGATTAGTACAGATTATACAGCTCCCATTTGAACCCACATAAGTCCCTGGCACATAATCAGACCCTAAGAAGGAAACTGATCCCCCCACCCAAGACTTTAAAAGGCCAGGTTGGCCAGCTTAATACCCCTACATAGGAGGCCTTCCCCAAGAGTCAAGCACAACTGGTTCAGTTGTTAATCAACCAGGGGGAGATTTGCAGCTCTTGCCGGGTTGTCTTGTCTGTGACTTCAGTACTATCATTACTGGATAAGGTTAATACTACTGGGCTAACTGAATCCCCATTCTTGTTCTGCTGTTGAAAAGACCACTAAACGCTCCTCCACACTTTCAGTTAAGCTTCTTCAATTTAAGAGCTTTTGTGAACTAATAAGCCTATGCGGCAGGGTCTTGCTATTTACTGTTTTACTCTGTACAGCACCATGTACATTGATAGTGCTATATAAATAAATAAATAAATAAATAAATAATAATAATAATAATAATATAACAGACTGTCATTACATTTACATCCTTCCAATGTTCTTCCTGGATGCACCCAGGATCAGTAGAACATGGATCTTGTTTTAAATGTTCCATACTATCTATTAGAACAGGCTTAAATGTTCTAATAGATTGTGGGGGGGCGGAGCCAGCATCCTAATGGCGTAGTAGGAGAATTTGTTCCTGCCGTGGTAGGTTTTGAATAACTCTTATCATCTAAAAGTGTCAGGGCTGGAAATGGTGAAGAACACCGATTAAAGTGTTTGGAAGCTTTGAGCCACAGACGGGGTCTGAAAGAACAATGCATTTTGCTGTGTAAAGGCTGCAATTTGAAAGCAAAGAGAGGGGGCTAGAGCGGAGGAAGTTTTCTTTAAAAACTTCAAGGAGCGATATTATAAGAAGTCTCCCAGACGGAGTGCTTATCTTAAAGGGAATTTTAATTGCAGAAGCCAGCGTCGGGAGAGACTGATTAATAGCCACCCCTCCTTTAGCAAGCAGTAAATTTTGTTAAACACGGCAATAAACCCCTCAGGAGTGCGCTGAGTGACTGACTTTGAAACGAAACTAATACCAGCCGTAATCGTGAATATATGCCACCCAAAAAACAAGTTGCGGCCAAGCCACGGTGGGTTGCCCACGCGTCAAACAATACGATTAGGAGATTACAGAAAGTAGCCGAGGCAGAAGGGGAAGATATTCAAAAAGATAAGCAAGAAGAATCCACAACAGCAACAGAAGAGCACAAGATGGCTGCTAAAGTTGGCTCAGTGCCAGCAGAGCAGGGAGAGATGATGCAGCAATTTTCAGCTCTGTTGAAAGGGCTAAAAGATGAGTTATTTATGAAAATTGAAACGGAAGTTGGCAAAACTAACAAGAGAGTGGATGACTTGGCTGCTGAAATGGCTATAAGAGATAAGCAATTAGGCTTTTTGAAGACAGAGGTGGATCAGATGAAAAATCAGTTTAAAGATCTTAAAAAGATACAAGATGACCAAGAAGTGAAATTTAACGACTATGATAAGAGGCTCATCTCCTTAGAGGACAATTCACGAAGAGCAAATTTACGCGTTCGTCATCTGGGGGAGAAGAAGGGGGAGGACCTCAGGAAGAAGCTCCTAAGCTGGTTTAAAGAACTAGTCCCAACCCTGCAACTAACTGAAGAAGATGTGGAGCGCGTTCACAGGGTTGGCGGCTTTAGAAGCGGTGCAACTCCCAGAGATGTCCTGGTGAAATTTTCAAGTTATTACAAGAAAGAGCAGCTTATGAGGGAGTTAAGAGCATTGGGAGAGCTGAAGTTCCAGGGAGCAACAGTGCAGGTCTTTAATGATCTGTGCCAACAAACTTTGGATTGGAGACGCAGTGTCAAGTCTATAACAGGGGAATTGAAGAAGAGGGAAATCCCCTATGCATGGGGATATCCGATTTTTCTGCGTTTCTCATATAAGGGGGAAAATCATAAGGTTTTCTCCCTTCAGCAAGGCATGGAGCTTCTGGAGAGCTTAGGTTTGGGTCCGCAAGGAGAAGCCGGTGGTAACGCAAAGAGTGATGACGAAGAAGAAAGAGGTGCAGTAGGGGGAGTGGTGTAAAGTGGATATTATAGGGATGATAAGAAGTATAATCATATTAGATCCTACTGGCTTTGGGTTCCTGGCTGCTTTCCCCCCCCCCAAGGGTTAAAATAATGGCCGGAGTGTTAGACTCCCGGATATATATTGGGGGGAAAAGAGATGGGAGGGGAAGGGGAAGTGGGGTGGGAGGGAAGGGTTTGTGTGGGTTGTTGTATTTTTATGTATGTAAGTTAAGTTCTCAACACGTTCGGGATCGAGAAGAAGTTCAAAGAATTAGATATGGATAAGAAGATAAGAATCTCAACACTCAATGTTAAAGGTCTGGGGGCGGTCGTAAAAAGGAGAAGGATTGAACAATTGCTAAATAGGGATGGTTCTGATATAATTTTTTTGCAAGAAACTCATCAATTTAAGGAAAAAAATAATGTTATTCGTTTGAAATGGCCAGTGTTTTACGAAGTGTCTTTGGGGACATCAAAAAAAAATGGAGTGGCCATCTTGATTTCAAAAAGAAGTGGGTTTGTGATGGAAAATATTAAAAAAGATGAGAATGGGAGATATCTTATGATAAAGGGTCAATTGGAAGGGAAAATGTATACTTTGATCAATATGTATGCTCCAAATAATAAACAAAAAGAATTTTATGAGGAGGTATTAAGAGAGATTGAAGAATTTAAGGAGGGGTATGCTATTTTGGCTGGAGATTTTAATATGGTTATGAATAATAGACTAGATAGGTCAAATCCCTCTGAGATAGAAAAAAGAAACAATATCACTATGTTAAACAAATTAATTAAAGAAAAGGATTTTGTTGATTCTTGGCGAGTTCTTAGAGGGGCTGACCCAGGATTTACATTTTATTCTCCAGTCCATCACACATACTCCAGGATTGATCATATTTTTGTATCCAGAGATTTTTTAACTAAGATATGTAAAATGGAATTGGGGACAATTAAGGTAACGGATCATGCACTAGTAAGTTTAGTTTTCGCAGTTGATAAGGATTACAAACAAGCATTAAGGTGGAGACTGAATACTAAGATATTTAAGTACGATAAAGTAATTGAGAAAATGCAGAAGGAACTGTCAGAAACATGGGAAATAAATGAGAAGGGGGGAACAAGAACGGCAGTGGTTTGGGATACCATGAAGGCTGTGTTTAGGGGGAATTGTATTAGGGAAATGTGTAATCTAAAAAGACAACAGGAGGTAAGGCAGGTTACTTTAGAGAATGAGATAAGGAAGCTGGAAAATGAATTTTGGCAAACTAAAAATAAATATAAATTAATAGAAGTACAGGCAAAAAAAAAGGAACTAGAAAATATTAATTTAGAAGAGGTTCAGAGGAACTTAATTTATATGAAAAGGGAATACTTTCAAAATAGTAACAGGAACTCGAAGATGCTTGCCAAACTCACACAAAAGGAAAAAGCTAAAAATGGGATAGGGGCAGTAAAAAATAGGCAGGGTAATTATTGTCATATGATGAAGGATAAAATAAAAAATTTTCAGCAATTTTTTGAAGATTTATACAAGGAAAGAGATACTCAAACGAAGAGGAAGGAAGAGTATGTGGGTAAATTTGTGAAAAAAGGATTAGAAAAAGAGCATAAGAAAATTATGGATAGTAACATACTGCAATGTGAAATAGAGGAGGTCATAGATCAGCTTAAAGTAGGGAAATCACCGGGGGTAGATGGCTTGGGACCAGAGTTTTATAAAAGATTTAAAACATTAATAGTGCCAAAGTTGTTGAAATTATATAACGCAATAATGGAAGGGGAGAAGATTCCAGAGTCATGGGAGCATTCCATAATAATTTTAATCCCGAAACCGGATAAGGATTTGACTCTCCCTGATTCATATAGACCAATTTCGTTAATAAATCAAGATGCTAAAAATTTTTCAACTATTTTGGCCAAAAGATTAAATAAATTTATAGCAAATTATGTAGGGGAAGACCAATGTGGTTTTATAGCAGGCAGACAGATGCATACATTAATAGGGAGAGTTTTAAATGCAATACAGGGGATAAAAAAGTCAAAGAATAAGGCGGGTATTTTAGCGCTAGATATTTTTAAGGCTTTTGACTGTGTGAGTTGGCAAACGTTAAAGTTGGTTTTAATCAAAATGGGATTTGGTAACAAATTCAGAGCAATAATAGAGCAGTTATACTCTAAAAACACAGCTGTAGTGGTAGTAAATGATGGAATAACGGATAAGATACGACTAGCCAGAGGGACAAGACAAGGATGCCCACTCTCGCCAGTCCTGTTTGTATTGGTGATGGAATTGTTGGCAAATGCAATAAGAGAAGATGGGGAGATAGAGGGGATAGGTAGTAGAAAGAAAATTAAGTTGAATATGTTTGCAGATGATACATTGATGACTATTAGAGATCCGATAAGCAAAATGGAAAGAATTAGACAGCAGTTAAAAGAATTTGAAGAAGTTACGGGGTTAAGAATAAATTGGGCAAAATCCGAGTTGATGTTATTTAATTACACTAAAAAGGAAGAGAAGGAATGGGAAGGGAAGGCTTCAGTTTTGAATAGTAAAGAAAAAATTAAATATTTGGGTATTAAGATTACTAAAAATTTAGAAGATTTGGAAAGTGAAAATTTAAATGGATTGAAAAAAGAGGTAATAGAAAAGCTAAAGAAGTATAAGAAACTGAATCTTTCTTGGTTTGGAAGAATAGCTTTAATAAAGATGAAAATTTTGCCTGAGATCAATTTTATTTTCAGGATGTTACCAATAAGAATTTCAGATTTAGAGTTAAAAAGTTGGCAGAATCTTATAAATAATTACTGCAATGCGGAGAAGAAAGCAAGAATTAACAAATGTAAATGGTATATAAATCAAAAGAAGGGTGGATTGGGTCTCCCGAACCTTGAGTACTATTATATAGCAAACAGGTTAAGACACATTGCTGAAGCAATTTTAGGGGTAGGGGACTTAGAATGGATGGAAGAAAATACATTAGATAATATTGAGCTAAATTTGCAGAATGTATTTTTTAAGGAAAAAGGGAAGGGTAATTGGCTTAACGAAATAGATAATTACTTTTTGAAGTTCCATTGGGAACTTTGGAATAAATATAAAAAGGAATTGCTTTCAATTAATTCCCCTTTAACACCAGTGATAATGCTAAAGAAATTTCCTGAAAATTTAAAGAATAGATTAGGTAAAGTTTTAAAGGAGAAAAATAAAATGAGATTAAGTGAATGGTTAAAGGGGATGAATACAAGAGAGAGGTTGGAAGATGTTTTAAAAGATTTGAAATTATCATGGTTAAACTATGGGCAATTGGAACAATGGACTAAAAATTGGGTAAAAGAAAATAGAGAGTGTGGAGAGAAGACGAAATTTGAGGAATTAATTGAAAAAAAAGGAATTGATAAGGGACAAAATATAGGGGTAAAAGGGTTAATGAGTCAACTATATAATGTATTAACTGAGAAAGGAGTGAGGGATAGTAGTGGGAAAGTGGTTTGGGAGACTGATTTGAAGATACAGATAGGACAGCAGAGATGGGAGGGATTATGGAGACAGAGAGTGTTGAGAAATATGTCAGTAAGAATAAAGGAGAATTACTACAAACTGGTATGGAGGTGGTATTTAACTCCGGTCAGATTAAATAAGATTAATAATCAGCTTTCAGCAGATTGTTGGAGGGGATGTGGTGAAAAAGGAACGTATTTACATATGTGGTGGGACTGTAAACATGTGCAAAAGTTGTGGAAGATGGTTTTTTATGAGATTGAGCAGATAGTGGGATTTAAAGTAGAAGTCACACCAAGGATTGCACTACTTTCACCGCAAGAAGAACTTAAATGTAATAAAGAAACGAAAGAGTTAATAACGAATCTGTTGACGGCTGTGAGGCTGATTGTAGCCAGGAACTGGAAGATGCAAGGAGACTATTGTATTGAAGAATGGTATAAAGAAGTGTGGGACATTGCTATAAATGATAAATTGACATGTAATATTAAAATGAAAAAAGGTATAGCAAAAACAAATGATTTTGAGGGTATATGGAAAAAGTTCCTGGAGTTTGTATTTTCTAAAGGAAGTGGGAAACCACCAACAGAAGAAACTATGAGTTTTTGGAAACAGGAATGAGATCCCGAGGGGGGGGGGAGCACTGTTATGTTTAGTATAAATATGTTTAATAGGCAAAATTTGAATATTTGATATCAAGGTAATTTTATGTTTATGTAACAAGTGTTTTTTATTTGATGTTTTGTTGTTGTTATATGTTGTTTAATAAAAAAATTTTTTTAAAAAATGTTCTAATAGATTGTGAACCGCCCAGAGAGCTTCGGCTATTGGGCGGTATAGAAATGTAATTAATTAATTAATTAATTAATTAATCTATTAGACTAGATTCTAAATGCAGGGTTGGTTATGTCTCCATGGCAGTAGTCTGTAGCATTAAATATATGGAGCAATTGCAATTTTGTTTGTTTGCCATACGAAGATCAACACAGGGAAAATACAATGGGTTAATCAGTTTAAACACTTAGCCGCTGCCTCCACATTACTGGCAGCTGAGGACAGGGAATGCAGTGTGAGCTGCACAAATGCACACATTCACACTTGTCATTGCTCCTACGTGTGTCTGTTACTCAATGTGGGCAGTAAATCTGAAGATATTGTCATGCATGCAGAAGAAAGGAGCAAATGGCTTTCTTTTTTCTTAATCTTAGTTTAATAATTCACATCTCATAATATATTTTTATTCAAGTGTAGAACATTTTCCTTACAACCAGAATCATCTACTGCTCTCTCTCTCTCTTTCTTTCTTTCTTTCTTTCTTTCTTTCTTTCTTTCTTTCTTTCTTTCTTTCTTTCTTGCAAGGCACTGTGCAGTTAAAACTGTAAGACAAATGAAGTTGAGCTAATGATAGCTGGTTCAAATGTTGAAGAATGGTTAATTGTTCAGTCCACATGGGTCTATAAAAATACTCACTGGATATGGATGTTTCTGGAAAATATATATTTCTGTATAGAAGGTGTTATTTACTATCCTTCAATAAAATGTACCATGGAAGCTTACGAAATCTAATGGCATTTGGAGGAGGTGTGTCAGGCTTCCCAATTCTTGCAGCACAAAGAACATAGTGAGAACCAAGTCATATAATATTTCAGATCTTCAACTCATTGACTTTCTGAGTTGAGAGAAATTGAATTACCAACCAGCTTCTAAGGGCTCAGGGCCTTACAAAAAGGAATTAGCTAGACACACCTCCTTTAGCTACACCTTCTCCTTTAGCTACCAACTCCTAACTGCACTGAAGGTGGAGACTACTTTTCCTTTTTACTCCTCATTCCCTGCTAGGGATGAATGGTCTCACCTCCATCTAGTTTTGCTGAGCACTCAGTGAACCACTGCCCTCATCCACTTGCCATGTTGTGTGAGCTGCTGGACACCCTGGTAAGCACCGGGTGGGGGGGTGCCACGGGGCCGCCCCTCTCCTAAGCACCTGTCCCCTTAGTGAGACACCATATTGTGTAAACCTGTCAGCTTGTGTTTTCCAGAAATCTAATGCTATATATGTAAATGGAGGCTGTAAAGGGACCGTTTACATAAAAATACAGCAGTAAATGGAGCATTTATGATCACCATTTACATACCTTTAGATTCTCAGAAATCCCCAGGTGATTTTTATATAGAATGGCATCTTGGAAAGGTGACAAGTGGCTGCCAAGTGCTCACAGAGTATGCAAGTGACCTGCAAACATATTTGGTAGGTGGTAGTGGCTTGGCAAGTGGGGTCCAGCTGGTCAAGCAGTGGAAGTCTATAAGGCTTCACCCCCACCCTGCACAGACCACTGCTTCAGCCCTACTGTCTGCCCATAATGGTTGATGCTCCACACATCAGTTCTCTACCAAGCAGGTGGAGAAATGTTCTCTAATTCATAATTGTTTGAGAAATGTGCACATGTGGGTTATACATGCATAAGAAATGTTGTGGGAATCCTTTATGTGCATTCTGTGGTGGCTCGGGGGACCTAACTGCTGATTATGAGAGATTCATTGATGCTGCTTCTATGTGTCTTCTTCGTGTGTCTTCTCACAAATGTATGGTAATAAGAATGTTTGATGTGGAATTATTGCAGCCAGCATTTCCCTCATTCCATGCCAGCAGCCAGGGGGTAGGGAAATGTTGAATACAATAATGTCAGAGATGTTTCTTTTACTGCACTTCACTGGGGGAATGTGTTTAGTTAGTCCCACAGGCCTGTGAGAGAATTGTATCATGTCAAAAATAGTATTTATTTATTTTTTAAAAATTGAGGCTTCTGAAGAAGAAAAACATTTTAGTGGAAAGCCTTAAAGCAGTTCAGCAAGGCAAAGCCTTTTCTCTTCTCCCAGGCATTTAACAGCATTTAACATATGCTAAGTTTGTTTGTTTTTTAAAGGACCCCAGAACTGTTGTTGTTTAAATGGATACTGCTGTTTTTATATTTTTGATAGTTTTAAATGTTGTATACTTTTTAATGTTCACTGTTAACTTTTGTAATCTGCCCAGAGATCTTCAGCTATGGGGCGGTATATAAATTTAATAAATAAATAAATAAATAAAGCAATAAAGTAGTGATACATGACCCCCACCCCACCCCTGAGAAATTTATCCACTACTATTGAAACTACTTTGGCTTCCCTAGAATTTTCATGTCTTTTCCTAAGGAAGACCTCCCAACTTCACTTCAGATGTTGGTATCGTGTTACAACTGCATCCCCACCCCCACACACATTTTTTTCAATTTGTCTATCTCTCTGTGTGTTTATATATGAGAGAGACAGAGAAATTCTGCTAATCATTTGACTTCTGTTGAAATGTCTTTAAGGACTTAGGCAAACTAGAAAAAGTTGAGAGCAGGGCAATGCAGATGGCCAGTGGTAGAAACCAAATCATGTGAGGAAAAAGTTGAAGTAATTGGAAATGCTTAGCTGGAAAATAGAAGACTGAAGGGTGACATGATAGTATGTACGGCACTCACAAAACCTTGTTCTCTGATGCCCCAGATGGCAGGATTAAATTGAATGGCTTAAGTTAGACAATGTTACATTTTGGTTGAATAGTAGGAAGCAGTTCTTGATAAGAATAGTTTCACAATGGAACCAATTACCTAGAGGGGTATTGTAGTCTACCATGCTGCAGGTTGGGAATTCTTTAGCTTTCAGTTTTCTTTATCAAGAAGGGGGTTGAAACAGATGACCTACAAGACCCCTTCTACCCTTCTACCCTCTACCCTGTGCCTGTTTGGTGCATTCTCTTCCCCTCCTTATTGTTTTATTATGATTTTATTAGAATGTAAGCCTATGCGGCAGGGTCTTGCTATTTACTGTTTTACTCTGTACAGCACCATGTACATTGATGGCACTATATAAATAAATAATTATTATTATTATTATTATTAATAATAATAATAATAATAATAATCTCTATGGCCCCTATCACATCTAGGTCAAAATGTGCGGCTCCTGTCGCTTCTCTCGTTGCTCTGACGTCGCTTCCTGAAAACAGGAAGTAATTAGGCCCATTCAGTCCGGTAGGAGAAAGCAGCAACTGGACTTTGTCTGGTTTTTGGTTTTTTGTTTTTGCTGAGCAACAAAGGCCAGAAGGGGTGGAAGATGCATGAGAGGCAGACGACGTCATGTGAGCAATCCATGAGTGCCCAGTGACGAGCATGCAGTAAAGCGCTTGTCGGATGGAGCTTTATGATTCCGGAAATGTTTTGCCTCAAAACTTCAGAAGGAACTCCTGGTTCCATTTCAAATTTCACTTGCAATTAAATTGCAGTAGCAACTTTAAGGTGAAGGTTAGATTGGAGACACTTTCCTAGCAGTCAAGTTATTTTCTATTTTCTCAATTGTTGTAATTTTATTAGCCACTGGACTGAAACAAAGATTTTTTTTTACTGCTTATCATAAATTGAATGTGTTTAGCAACTCTGCCATATAGTCAATTGCATACAAATTGAGAATCAGCTCCATTTATAACCACTGCATGAGTATGCAAACACAGTGCATCAGTAGGAAGTCAGCTCTTAAATATACAATATAAAGGGTTTTAAAAGCATCAAAACCTGTGGAAGGACAGGTTTTATCTATCTATCTGATGTGCGTGTGTTGTTTTTTTTTAACAATTCCTAGTTAAAATGTCAAAATAATTATTGTAAACTTCTCAGGTGACAAAAGCTTTACATTTCACATTCTGCTGGAACCAGGAGGTGAAATATATAAAAGCAAAGAAATAGTATAAAAGGGGCACGATGTGCTACACAGCATATAATGTGCTATAAAGATAGTAAATTAGCAACTCTGGGAACACTGGCTAATCTCTGGGTTGACTTTGAGATCTGAACAAAGAATTTGTTATGACATTCTTTCTTTTACTTTTCTCTTTTTCTTTCTGTCACTAGTAAGATGCCTATGATCCAGGGTTGTTGTGTGATTATTATACTCAAAAGCTGCAATCCAGACAGTTCCTTTAATCATGACCAAAGTGAGGCCTTCGACATTTTTGCTTTGATCAAAAGCCCACAGGTCACCAATGGCCATTTGAGCTATTTTATTGTTGGGAAACAAACATTTTTCACACAATTTGTAACTACATGGCATCTGGCCCATTAGTGACTGGGGTAAGTAGCTTTGAAAATATTGTATGTCTTCCTTTCCCCTGATCTAGCAAGAGCAATCCATTCACATAAACAATTTTCTGTAAAGTATTTATGCCTGGATTTTCACCTTTGTACCCAGAAGTGTGCTGGTGGGGAGATATATTTTTTTATAAAGCATGCTGGGGTTTTCTGTTGAAGGAAGGTATAGACATTTCTGGAACATGTAAAGAAATGTCCCATCTCTTCAATTGGGAAAAATGCTACAAAATGGTCTCCTTTGCAGGCATCAGCACTGTTGTCAGAACAGCAGCTAGTACATCAATCCCAACTCACTTCCTACTGTTATTAGCATATTTTAAAACCCTTTGCTCTGTCCATCTACTGGACATTGTGCATTCTGTGCTATTCATTCAACCTATCTATCCCCAGTACTTATCTCTAGGGCCCAAGGACAGTTAGGGTGGAGCTATAGCATGTGGAATAGAACATCTGGTATGCTCCTAGTTCATCTTAGGCATCTACAGTTGAAATAGGAGATGAGGAACATGGGTGGGAGGGTGCTGTTGCACTGTGTCCTGCTTGTAGGTCCCTGGTCAACAACTATGTGAACAGAGTGCTGGACTAGATGGACCCTTGGTCAGATCCAGCATGGCTTTTCTTATGTTCTTATAAATTAATTGGAAATAACTTTTCTGGAAAACTGGGAGAACACATGTGGCCCAGAGGCATTCATGGACAAAGAAGATGAGAGTAGCTAAAGGCTCTTTTTGTTAAAGTGATCCCAGCTGCCAATAAGAAACTTTATTTTTTACATATAAAAAAAGTTGGAGTAAGGAACTTCACTAGGTGTCAAGGAAGGTGTCCAGTGGCACATTGGTGCCTACAGGTCCCACACTGCCTACCCCTGCTATAAGACATGTGAGAAGATGATCAGAAGAAAGTGAACCTAAGGGAAACTTTCTGTACATATCCACACTGTTTATTTGGCACCATATTAATAATGTTACATGGATTCCACTTCCAAGTGGTGAGAAGTTCCAGGAGCATAGCATTTATCCAAGCCTGATTTCTTTTGAAAGGATTGATTGGAGCTTTAGGGACCAATCCAGTGCCCCCTACACAGAGTCTGAAGGGCCATAGGATTGTTCAAACTCACCTGCCTGAGGTTCAGAGACAGTGCTTTGACCTCGGAAAGGGGAGTCGGAGATCCAACGCCCTCCACTGCCACATCACAGCCAACATGGAAAGAAATACAGTGGTTAGCCTACAAGGTCAGAAACACAACTTTAGTGAGAGGGGAGGAGACTGGAGAGACCAAGATACGAGTTATCCTGAGCCTCTGCCAGTGTCCCCCTCCAAAGCTTCCCAGCTAGTTGGGCAAAAAGCCCATCTAGTGAAAAATGCAGGGCAAGAAGATAGGGAGGTGATGATTGCCTCTGCTTCTTCTCCAACCCTTCATAGAATGATAATAAGCCTCTGGGTTTGGGGGCTTATGATCATCAAGGGATGCAATTGAAAGGAATGTTATTTGAGCATATTTCCAAATATACAGCATAGGTGGACCCAAATAGTTCAACAGCAAACTGACTGCCCCACTCCAGAGCCTGAGAGAGACGTAGTCCTTGGCCTTCCGAAAGGGTAATCTTGATCACAAAGCTAGGCCTCCGACTCTTGCTCAGCTGCAATGGAAATCCACAGTGTCTTTTTCTCACAGCCACAGAGCTTGGTTACATCATCCTTAGGTGGGGGCATAGGAGAGAGAGCGAAAAAAATTGAGAATATTCTGAAGGTGATGGTGTGGTGAATGCTGGGAGTTTAGGACTTTTTTTTCTGTCTAAACATGTATAGGATTATGCCCCCAAATCACTGTCTATTATAAATTGCATTGGATTGATGTATGTCACTAACGGGGGTGGGAAGCTTTTAGGTAGCATGACTCACCAAAGGTACGGAACATAACATTTACAAGACCTTAGAGGCTCTTCAAGGTGAACTGAATACTATGGAGGTTTAAAAAGAAAAATCTTGGCTTTTACAATTAATGTTCTTTTATTTTATTTTGGCCTGTCTTTTCTTTGTTGAAAGAATCCAGAAATCCTTAATTCAATTTGCAAATTGTGTGTATTTGCCCATTAACTAATTTGATATTCGGCAAAGAAACTAATCCATTTTTATTGCTCCTATTGATATCAATAGAGGGTTTTCAATAGATTTTTCTTCAGCTGAACCAAGATAAGGCATGCTTTTGCATTAATGTTCAGATTTTTTCCCCATGTATGCATTTCTAGGCATGACATATCTGGAATCAGTGGAGTTATGCTAGATTTGCATTGATTTTAATGAGATCAGTTCCTGGCTTTCATGGTTTTGCTGTTACAGGTAGCCTTTTTACTTATGCAAGCATTCCAGGCAAGTGGGTGAAACATCTTAAGCAATAAGAGCATACCATATCATTAAATGTTGCTAAGCTTGCCCCTTAAATGTTAACCATGAATACAAGCTTTCTAGAAATGTATGCTTCTGTACCAGATGCCCTTCCTACATTTTAAGGACTTTCTCTTTTTTCTTCATAAGGTTACCTCTAATGCTCTAATGAGTAAAGTATAACAAACGACAGTTTCATTACCATGGTAACATAGTTTTTCTTACATGCTATCAAGCTGCTGGCTTAAAAAAAACTTTTGCTTTACTTCATTTTAGAGGAATGAAGATCACAGATGTAAGGAATGTGGGTTCCCTTTGCCTTTTAATATAATGGATAAACAAATTTAAGGGAAGGATATCTACCCTAATAATAGAATGCATTCATACTTAATTACTCAGTGCCATTATTTTGAAGGCATAGCACTGCAGACAAACAGAGAGACTCCTTGCTCCATGGAGTAATTAATAGTGTTGTTTATTGTGCTATAAGTTTTCACTTTTTGTCAGACATAATTTGTTAAGTAAATTAGAAACTGAAATGCATATGGGCTTAAATGATAGCAAATAATAAAGCATTACCAGGGATTTAATGATACTAAAATAGCTTGAGGGGAAAATAGTATTCTGATGTGAACAGTTGCCATGGTAATGAGTTAAAACCTCCAATATTTAATATGTGTACAATTTTAGTGCCTCCAAATTCTTTCCTATTATTTTAAGAGGCAAAAGCAAACAAACCAAAGACGTATGAATTAATTTTATGCTAAGAACAGAGTATTACCATCTTATGTCCTGATTCTAAATACTTTATTTGGAAGTAGGTTCCAATGAAATGGGCAAAATTTGCATTGAAGGAAATAGAATTGTAGTTAAGGTTGGTGAGTGAGAAATCTTCATCAACCAAAGCACAGGCAGTTGCAAACACCTCTAATTTGGAATTATTTTTTGGCACTGAAAATCCTATGGGAGGTTACCTGAAGTCTGATATTTAAATAGTATGTGAAGTTTAAATAGTATGTGAAGCTTACTCCTGCACACTTCCAAGGGAGTAAGAGTCACTGAACCCAATGGTGCTCACATCTGACTATACATGCATAGGATTGCACTTAACATCCAAAGATTTTCACCCAACCTTTGTTTAGTGTCCACTTCATTAATAGGTGGAATTCCACCATGCTCAATAGAAGTTTGCCCAATCAGAATAGAGCTTTTAGTGTCACAGTACCTGTTCTATGAAATTCACTCACTGAGCTCCATTATACCTTTCCTGGTATGCACCCGAAATTTTGACCTCCATTTCATTAGCAGGAGAAGCTCTGGTCCCTTTCACAATTGTCGCTATACCAGGGGACTCTCTTTTCACTTGTTTGCTCTCCCACTATTGTGACTGCCCCACCCCACCCCTTCTCCTTCCTCCTCCAGTTCATTGGTTCCTATCAGGTGATGGATGTGGGTGCCTCCACTCGGGATCTGATTTATTTATACAGAGCATTCCCAACATCGCAGTGATCACATGGTTAAAGTTTGGGGAGTCACAGGCAGGACTTCCTTATGTTGCAGAAGTCCCCAAAAGTGTTTGGGAAGCACTGGGGGGGGGCAAGGAGGACTTTAAGCCAGGTGTGGAGTGCTCTAGACAGCACATGGGTGACTTTCTCCACCACCCTTTTGCTTAACGTCAAGCCAGCTTCCCAACTTTCACACACTCTTTTCCCCATGCCTTGTTGGAAAAGCATCACCAAGGCTGTCCCCCACCCTTCTTCAGTTTTAAAGATCTCAGCACATCCCCCGTTTTCATGCTTTATACCCCAGTTATTTTATGTCCCCCTCTCCCAATCCCAAGTAATAACACTTAACAACATAGGATCACTGCATCCGTTCTTACCAGCCGAAGTCCCAATGAAACAATAAACAACTTGAAGGTAACCATGGAAAATCCCAGACTTATCAGCCAGTGTGATGGATGTAACCAAAATGCTTACAGCTCCCTCACTTTTTATTTATTTATTTATTTATTATTTATTTATTGCATTTCTATACCGCCCAATAGCCAGAGCTCTCTGGGTGGTTCACAAAAATTAAAACCATTCAAAGTATAAAACAACAGTATAAAACCATAATATAAAATACAATATCAAAGCTCAACCAGAAAAAAACAGCAGCAATGCAAAATTACAAATTTAAAACACCAAGTTAAAATTTATTTATAGACTTTTAAAATGCTGGGAGAATGAAAAGGTCTTCACCTGGCATCTAAAGGCATATAATGTAGGTGCCAAGAGAACCTCCTTAGGGAGCTCATTCCACAGCCGGGGTGCCACAGCAGAGAAGGCCCTCCTCCTGGTAGCCACCTGCCTCACTTCCTTTGGTGAAGAGATGAAACTCAGCAACATGATAGCTCTTAAGTAAGGCTTTAGACATACTGTGTTGAAATGAGATCCCTTCATCTGTTGATTTTTTACAATTTTTTAAATTTCCCCCTCAAACCATTCCCTGCATAAACACACACACACACACACACACACACACACACACACACACACACACCCCTCCACAGATTTATGGAGCTTTTATCCTCCATAAATGTGCAGGGCTGGATTAACACAGAATCAGAGGGTGTGTGTGTGTGTGTGTGTGTATGCACGCGCGTGTGTGTGTGTGAATGGTTTAAGGAATTTTTTTAAAATCATTAAAAAAAATCAACTGCTGAACAGATCTCATTCAATCCCGGTATATCTAAAGCCCTACTTAAGAGCTACCATGGTGCCAAGTTTCATCTCTTTATCTTTAAAAATGAGGGAGCTGTAAGCATTTTGGTTAATTCCCATTGACTGTAATTTTGTGCCAGAGAAGACCGCCCTCTGCACACCCCTACTGTCTAGTTTTACAACATTTCATTGGTTGGGTGCTGTTTCTGCAGGCAATGAACGTGGGGTTGGAGGAGTGAAAGTCAGTTCAA
This sequence comes from Elgaria multicarinata webbii, assembly GCF_023053635.1. Classification (NCBI taxonomy): domain Eukaryota; kingdom Metazoa; phylum Chordata; class Lepidosauria; order Squamata; family Anguidae; genus Elgaria; species Elgaria multicarinata. Next base: position 115,851,400 of record NC_086172.1, read on the forward strand.
CCAACTCAGCACAAGAAGGAGAACTGCCCTACTCTCCTCTTTCATCAGCAAGACCTCCCTTCAAAGCACACAGCTCCAACAAAGGACATGGCACTAGAATGGCAATACATGGGAGTGGAAGAGCACTTTAATCCCATGTGGAGGAAATAAACCAGACTTTCCCCACTCTAGGAAAACACAAAAAAATGGAAGGAAGAGGACAGGCACGATGTCATGTGATTACCGTGATGCAAAATAGCAAACCAGGCACAATGCGAGTGCAATAAAATGCTGGTGTGATGAAGCCCACTGTAAAAATTAAGCAAGTACTTAACAGTTTTAAGTTTTAGGTGTTTAACTGAAATTTAACTTTTTACACTGACTTTCCCTGAGTAGAAACCCAACCTTTTGTCTAATTCCTGATCATGTGATAGCGATGTGGCAAAAATCTGTGAGGACCCACAAGGGCAGCAGTTGTCCCGGGTGGATTTTATTTTATTTTTTAATAAATTTGTATATAAGTTTATGTAATCTTTTACATATATAGTTCAGGGCTGGGTCATCCATTTTTTATTGCCTCCCCATTGACCAATTCTCATGAAATGGCTTAAAGGCTCTTGACACGCAGATTCCACGAATAACAATGGTTTTCACTATAATTCAAAGTCCAGAGTCCATAAAGCTTATTTTTTAAAGAATTCTTTATAACTATAAAATTTTACATTTATTTTCAAAAAAAGTCAACTATATTTAGACAAACATAATTAATTGCAAATTGGAGCAAAATGAAATATGAACTGGAAAAAAAGTTTCTGAACACCTTTATATATACAAGTACAGGCAAAAGTTCAATGATATGCCAATAACATATTACCTGTAAACAAATCTCAAAAGGATTAAGATATATCTACAGTTAAAGGATACCCAGTCAGTTATTGCTCAGAAAGGAAGCCTCTAGCTGATAAATTTAACAGAATAACATTTATATCTTCCACGCATTACTAACATGCCTAGATATCAAATGCTTAACCACACCTCATCTGAATTCTAACCCTCCAGCCTCTAGTCTTTGCTCCCCCGCCTGGATGCTGCTGGCCTTTTGACGACAACAAGGCTTTGGCCAGCCTTGCATCAGTCAGTATCTCAGATCAGCCCTGGCGTTGGAGGCAGACTGTGCCTGTCGGCATGCATCCTGCAACCAATACATACAGGTTTGGTATTGGCAACTGTGTCAAGGTTGCGAAAACTGTGGCACCTTGCTGTTCAATGGTGAATCAGCAACTCTTTGCTGCCATGGCAGGAAGGTTTCACTACCACAGCTAGGGTTTGGCGAGCTCAGGCGGGGCCTGCCCCATAGCTCGCTCGGCCGTGTGAGCCTTGGCCGAGCGAAAAGTGAAGGATAATTGTGTTTCCGTTTATGTATTCGTTTGGGTATGAATTAGGTCAGTTCATATTAAGAAGCAAAACAAATGAGTTTCTCCCCTATCCCTAAAACTACTTGTCAATAAAGCAGCTTCAAGAACAATCATTTCAGCTATTTCCATCAGCATCCACTACAGACCTCCATGCTAGCTTCTTTCTGCAACAGTATAAATCCCCCCGTTTTTACGAAGTCATTTTCTCACACATCCTTATTTACTAACACTATTCATTGTATCTATGAATTCCCCCCACCTTGCTCTATTTATCATTATGCTCCTAAATTGCTTTTATTACTAGGACATAGTTCAACTGGAACAATTGATTCAAATTTACAAACACCTTAATACCTGAAAATTTATTTGAAGTCATTATGCACAGAACTGTGCAAAACCTCTTATAGTAAATGCACCATTTCATTAATTAAAGCAATGCCAAACGTTTAGTTGCTCTACCTCTCTCAGTTCTTCTTACATAGATAAAACAGTTGATAACTAAGCAACATCATCAGCACTGCTTTTCTCCAATTTTCATTCCTTGTATTCCATTCCCACTGACTCAATTTAGTGTGCCAGGCTTCAGTAATAAAAACAAACAGAAGAAGGAGAAGAACAAGAAATCACTCTGATTGCAAAGGTGTACAAGAAGTGACATATCTGCGGGGATCTTCCCAGCAGATAGTGACCCCCTGATTGGTCACCCTCCACCAGGACAGAGGGCAGGGGGCTGGCCAGTGAGCTGAATGGCTGGAACACCCCATGCTGCCTTGCTCAATATGTTTTTCCCCCATTGTAATCATCCAGTGTGTCGTTTATCTGTTTCTCATCCTTTTTTCAGCTCTGTGCTTGCTAATACCTGACCGTCACATTGTAAGACTGGTTTTAAACACAAATGTGTTACTTAGACTTGAAAATGCTTTCCCCAAGTTGCTGCTGCCTCCTCTTCCTCCTCCTCACTCTGCATTGCTGATCGAGGGAGGGCGGAGGGGGCAGATGACCACTGTAAACCCAGCACTTACTCCTTTGCATGGAAATTATGTGGAGCAACCCCGCAGGAGCGAAAGTGCAGGGTTTGGGGGAAATGCGGCAGCAACTCAACACCATGAAGATAGCCCCCTGAATGGGATTTACTTCTGAGTTGGAGCTTTCCCATAGTGATGGGTGCTGATAGATGTTGAGGAAAATATAGCACTAAGTTAAGTGCTTTGTTGGAACCACCACATTAATTCTTCAGAAAAGCATTGCCTTCCAACACAAAAGGGACTAGTAGGGAACCAGTCAATGAAACAGATGTTTTACCTAGATGTACAGTAGCCGCAATCTTAGAATGTCATCACATTACAGTGTCTCCTTGAGGTTTCTCATTCTACAATTCTCTTTTGCTTGGATCCAGACAAAGGCGTAAATCCAATGTTGCACTAGTGGAAATCTGCTAATGCAGATTTCAGAAGTTCCTCCCTCTTTTCTCCATCTTGCCACTGGAAATCTGCTCCAGTGCATTTCTGAGCAGACATTGAGAGTGCTGAAAGAACTGCTTCCGTCATCAGAATAACACCATTGGATTTAACCCTAATGCTGCAAACTTATCCACTGACTTCAGAGAAAACCCCATTGAACTGAATGGGACTTCTGAGCAAACATGTATAGGAGTGCACTGTAAGGGGTGTATCCAATTGGTGATGGAATGTTCTTTAATCTAGTGGAGGCTTGTGCCAGCAGAACAAGGGGTGTGGCTTTTTGTTATTTTCCCCTCCCCACCGTATAGTCCCCAACTCTCAAGAGCAGATTTGGGGTGGTGCAGGGGCTGTAGGAAGGAAGGGAAATTTCCAAAAGTCACATCTCTCCTTGTTCCACTTATAGAAACCTCTGCTGGATCAAAGAGCCTTCTGTCAATGGAATGACATCACTTGGAAACATCCTCACATTATTCATACTTAGGTTCCATTGAAATCAGCGGAAAAGTTAATCATATCTAATTTAGGTTTCTCTCAATTTCAGTGTGAATGAAGTGTGAATACCTGAATCTGGATACAATCTCTTATGCCATTTTGAATTTAAGTCAATTCATTTCTTTCTGCTTGGTCCTTTAGCTTGGTCAATGCAATGTAGTATCAAACCAAATCTCAGGGAAAAATAGCAGAGCCCGGTTTCTCTTCTACTAACAATAACATATAGCCTTGGGTTGTAAGTGCTTCCTTCAAAATATTATTCAGTTGATGTGTTGGTCATTGCACAGACAATGACAAATTATGTAATAATTTTTAAACGTTTTTGCTTCAGGGTTGAATAATATCTCAGCTTTAATATAGTCTTCCATGTTTTGAGTTCTAGTTTCCCATTTTCTGTTCTTATACCAAAGCTAATTCATTACAACAGGAAATACTTCAGTAAAAAATGATGATTTTTGAAAAGGAATCCAAAATGAAGGCCAAATGAAGCCAGTATACACCAGTCAAGAACACACCAGCTACACCTATGTCCCACTGGCTATAAAATATATAACTGGTGTTCTTCAACTAAAGCTCTGCCTGATGTTCCCAGAAAAAATATGCTGCTTTATCTCTTGCTGTTTTACAACCTTAAACAACAGGGCAGTTCCTCTGGGAAAGGGAATGCCAATATAGTATCTGATTACTGTATGAGTTACCTAGCTAGAAAAATGTCAAGAAGAATATAATAGACTTGAGGGGGGGGGCGGGACTTTTTAATTCTTGAGTAGAGAAGTATGGCTGCCACTTTGACTAGTTTATTTATTTTTTAATGTACTCTTTCTTTCAACAGCAGCCAAGATCACAGCCAGTCATCTATATTATACCCCAAACCTGTCCTGTTGTTGTTGTTGTTGTTGTTGTTGTTGTTGTTGTTGTTGTTGTTTTATGAATATGGGATCTACAGCTTGGTCTCCCTTGCAAGGCTGTCATGAGCCTCGAGCTGGCCTGCACGTACAAATGTCACCTGACCCCCTGTTATCAGAAAGCATTGGAGCCAGGCCAGAGACTCAAGGCTGTGGCTAATTCAGAAGATTGATTGCAGCTGTTCTAATGGGAACATGCTCTAGTTGGGAGATGCTTCTATATATTTAACTTAAGTTGGTAGTTTAATAGTTTCTGGACATGGACTTTTTCTCTCTCTCATTGATCAATAAAATAAAGAAATGTTGGAATGAAGATTTGAACTTAGATTGCATGCTATCTACTGCATCACATATTATTTCTTTTAGTCTTCTACTCAAGGAATGCTTTCTCCAGGGTAGTTTTTGAATAATGCTGTGAAAGTATCACTTTGTTGGAAAGAGGTCTTCTGAGTTTTCACCTACAAACATAATGCTTTCAGCATTAGACATGTGACCAAGGCCACACACCCTTGGTGGCTGGACATGTGAAGATGGCCCCACCTTGGGGGTGGGCAAGTTGAGGTGGGCAGGTCTCCTTGAGGGTGGCCATATTGTCCTTCCTTTTGGTTTCTAAAATATGGTCAGCCTACAGGAAACAAACAGTGTCTTGGCTGCCCTTAGCAGGACAGTGATGTTCCTTTTTTACTTTGGAAAACAATACACCATGAGAATGATGGTGCATTTCATTCCCATGAGGCATTGAGCATCATCACATGGGAAAGTCGTGTTTGCTTACCGTTGCTTTTCCACCCGCACATTTGTCCCTCATTACTTACTCTATTGAAAGGGGAAGTAAAAACCATGCACATGGCCCATTCCGTGGCCAATTTGATCGCACTGTTTCTCCTGCACACAGCAGGAGATAGCAGCAACTTCCATCTTTAAAAATAAGTTGGACTTACTGGGGTTTTTTGTATTTTTTTGTGGCATGAAGAAGGCTAGAAGGGGTGGGAGGCAGGCGACGTCATGAGAGGGACCCACAAAAATACATGAGTGCCCAGGAATGAGCATGCAATAAAATGCTCGTCTGATGGAGCTCATTGTGACCCAAATTACAAAGTAAAAACTGCTGGGCTTTGAGGGTAGCCAAGTTACAATTCAAGCAATTACGTTTTGTTTGTTTTTTAAAAAAATAAAAATAAAATCTCGGCCACCTTTTCTTTAAACCAATTCCATCCAAAATTACTTATCCATACACCATCCCTCCTGAAAGTCATCAAATAACCTCACACACTTTTGCAGGGGAAGAAAGATCCCTTGAAATGTATCTGTGTGTAAGGTTGGCAAGGAAGAGTTATTTAGCCCAGCCTTAGTTTGAAATGAATGTTCTCCTATATCTGAAAAAGGAAGCAAAACCAAGAAACAGCTCACACAGGTGACACGGTTTTTATTTTCTATGGTGTATAGAAATTTTAATTAAAAATATATATGTGGGAACTGGAAATTGCCAACCTGCAATCCAAAGTAGTACAGACTAGCAAAAGCTTTGTCACATGATTCTTTTAATAAAATGTTTCAGCTCTCTGTTTCCTATAGTAATGCAACAAATGAATTTTTGTCTGCTCTGTCCCGTGGTTGAAGCATATTGAGATCTGGATCTAAATCAGAGAGCTCTTGGGCAAGTGGGCAGGATTTCCCTGTCAGTTGATGGGAGGGAAAACTATTCCCCCGTGATATGAATTTGGAAACTTTTGATTTGTGGCATCTCCATACATTCTTCCAGTTTTGACATGGTTTGGCTGCTGTATCAGATATGTATGTTTAGCTCCACACAGAAATTTAAAATGAATATTTCAGCTAAAGGTGAAAGGCTGGCACTGTTTAACATTATGATTTGTTACAGAGGAAGTGAAGCAGTAGATGATTTTTAAGATGCATATTCTATTTGAACCTGCATGTCGGAACATTTCAAGTAGCATTGGAAATGAGGTTTAAAATATAAGATGTGGTCCACTAGGTTTTTCTATAATTTATCTCCTATATGTAGTACACAGACATGCACACACACACACACACACACACACACACATGAGTGTGTGTATCACAAAGACAACTATAACAAATTAATAAGGGGGATTTAACACCTCCATGTATTTTATTTTTATTTACGATAGTTATATACATCTCCCCATTCAGGAATTTCGGAGTGTTGGACAAATCAAATAAAAGATTAAAAACAGAATAAAAACGCAATTAAATTTTTTTAAAGAAACAAACTGCAATAAAACCATGGCTGGTCATTAGAGGAAGGCTTCTTGGAACAATGAGGTTTTCAGGAGGCACCAAAAGGAATACAAAGTTGGTGCCTGCCTGACCTCCAGAGGCAGGAAATTCCATAGGATGGGGCGGGGGGGAGCACGACATTGAAGGCTCTTCCCCTGGTGGACTCCAATCGGACTGGCAGGTTGATAGGGGAGAAGGCGCTCTCTCAGGTATCCTGGTCCCAAGTTGTTTAGGGCTTTGTTCACTAGTACAAGAACCTTAAACCTGGCCCAGTAATGAATAGGCAGCTAGTGCAGTTTTCTCAGCAAAGGAGTTACATGCTGAAAAGGGGCAGCTCCTGACATCAGCCGAGCTGCTGCATTCTGCACTAGCTCCAGCTTCCAGAGCAGCTGTAAGGGCAGTCCCACATAGAGTTCATTGCAGTAATCCAATCTTGAGGTTACTAATGCCTGTACCATGAGGGCCAAACTATCCCTTTCCAGGACAGGCCGCAGCTGATGAACCAGGCAAAGCTTTTGCTGCTCACCTGTTAATCTCCACATAGCAGGGATGTAATTTAAAAGTGCATGGACATCGGCTACTCTCACAGATTCTTCAAGAACAAAATGGAAACTAGCAATGATTTCGAACCAAAACAAAAAGCCACTACAGGACATGCCCACATCATATGCTTCAATGAAACATCATCTTCATTACATCACCAGCATATGGCAGAGTTAGCCAGCTGCTTCTTAACAAGCCTCTGTGGTGCGAAACATCCATTTTTGTTGAATTAGCCTCAGTTTTAAATCTACAAAAATAGTACAGACGAAATCTAAGGGCCTCGCTAGACGAGGCCTTAGCGTGCCTTCTGACCCGGTTTCTCTGCTGTGCGTCCAGATGACGCACAGGGGAATCCGGCGGCAGGCCGCGCTGAGGCCTCCTCCAACGCGCCATAAGCGAATTCGCTTATGGCGCGCCTTTTCCCCAGCTCCGGCCTGAGGCCGGAGCTGGGGAACGTCTAGCGACTTCCGCGGCTTTTCGCGGTTACTCGCTTACTCACGAGTAGCCGCGAAAAGCCACGGACCTGCCTGGCACAGCGCTCATACGAGCACTGTGCCCATCGGCCCGGGGGGGGGGAAGAGAGGGAAGGGTGAAGGATGGCACGGTGGGTGGCACGGGGGGAGGGTGGGTGAGATCACGCCGCGCGCCGCCCAAGCAAGCAGCTGAGCGGCGCTTGCCTGGGCAATGCCGCCCCATGCCAGGCATTGCCCAGGCAAGCGCCACTCGGCTGCTTGCTCGGGCGGCGCGCAGCGCAATCTCACCCGCCCTCCCCCCGTGCCACTCACCCTGCCATCCTTCCCCCCCCCGTACAACCCCCCCCCAAAAAAAACACTCACCTTGTCCGCCGTCTTCGGGCCGCACCCGGCCCCTTTAAAATAATAAAAAAATGGCGGACGCCACAGGGACCCGACGTCCCTACGCGTCCGACATGTGGAAACCTGGGTGAGGCGCGCTAACGGTAGCGCGCCTTGGCCCCGCCTCCCTGCCGGCATAAGCCGGCAGGTCTAGCAAAGGCCTAAGGCAACTTTCCACTGATACTGGATAGAGTATTCCAACTCCTTATCCCATTCCACTCTGGCAATCTGAACATCTACTTTACTACATTCAAAAATACTTTTATTAGCAACTATTATATGCTTTGGTTTGGGTAAAGAACCAATTAATTCCTCCAACGGTGTAGGAAGTGCTGAAGCACTCTTCACTGATAGCCTGGATATAAAGTCCAACAAATGCTAGAGTTGAATGTACTGCCAACTAGCACTAGTCAGTAAATTATATCTAATCTGCAATACTAATCTGTAAAAATTTGTCATCTGATCCTATTAATTGATCTAAAGTATACATTCAATTATCAGTCCAACTCCTCCACATAAAAGGCCATCTCAAAACTGCATTTTTCTATAAAGTTAATTTAGAATGAAAATAATTTTCCATGACGATCTGGAAAATTAAACCCTCTCTCTTTAATTGACAAATGACACACACCCACACCCTAAACTTCTGAAATGGTACATGAAGTTTTTGAAAGTCTGGGGGATGTTTAAAGGAATACTACATAAGACATAAATTACAAAGAGCAGGACATACATCGTACCCCAAACATTTAAATTAAGAAATGCCCATATTTCCAAGTCAAGAGATATATCTGGCAGTTACATACTTATATTTAATTTAAACATTTGCAAAATATTAGAGATGTTGTGAGACTGTTGTGAGTCTGATGGACTCCCCCCTTTTTCCTTGACCATCCTCCCCCTGTTCGCTGGGCTGCGGAGCACCGGTGTTGTGCCTTTCATATTGCCCAAATGTCTCCTTTACGATCACCATCTCTTCAACATTACAGAAATCCCTGAGCCACCATTTCTATTTATTTATTTATTTATTATTGCATTTACATCCTGCCTTTTTTCCACCAAGGAACCTAAGGCACAAACATAATCCTTCTCCTCTCCATGTTATCTTCACAACAACAACCCTGTGAGGTAGGTTGGGCTGAGAGTCTGTGACTGGCCCAAAGTCCCCCAGTGGGTTTCCATGGCTAAATGGGGACTAGAACCCAGATCTCCTGACTCCCAGTCCAACACTTTAGCCTCTACACCACACTGGCTTTCAATGCAAATAGCAGCTCGCTATGGGGATTGGCAGCTGCTGGAACTCCTTGTTGGGTGCACAGTTTCTTGGGTGGCTTGATATTATCTACTGACATTAATTCAGATTTTGACCAATTAAAAGTATAACCTAAAAGTGTATGAAATGCATCAACTACTCATATTAATTTCAGAGTGAAAACTTTAACCTACTGATAAATAACAACAAATCATTTACATATAAATCTGTTTTATCCTCAGACTGCTCATGCACAAAACCGAAAATGTCTCTACTCTGCCTAATTGCACATGTCAAGGGTTCCAAGCACAAATCAAATATCAAGGGAGACAGAAAACAGCCCTGACTTGTGCCCCGCTCAGGTCTAAAAAAAACGTGAAAGAAATCCACTCATGACACAGGAAAGAGATATAAAATTCCAATCTGTCTTAAAAATTCCTGATGTAAGTACCAAAAATGTCGAGATGATGGCATTATAGGCCCCTTCCAACTCATGATGCTATGATTGGATATCTCATAGTAGCCAAATAAAATTTTGGAGGTGTCGGGAGCTGAGTAGGATTCCCCCCCGCCCCAGGAACCAGATTGGTCAAGGTTGCTGTATTTTTATCTACTCTACACAGTGGCTTGGGGGTTGAGTACTTTTGGTGGCAGTTAGAGCACATGGGAGCCTCTTAGGTCACAATTTGGCAGGGTTGTGTGGGGAAGTCACTATTTGTAAGGATTTGGTGAATGCCATAAGGTGATAAGGAACTCCTGAGAGTTTCCACTCAGGGCTGTTAGACCCATGGGGTGGGGTACGAGTTCTCTTTGAGGCTGACCCCACCCTGAGCTGAAGTAATCCAACTGAGCTGTGGGACCTGAGTGGGGTAGTGGTGCATGGAAGTTTCCCTCAGCACCTGGAAAACTGTGGAAACTGGAATTAGTGAAACACTACCTCCCATCCAAGAGTCTGGTTAGCATGCCCTATCTGCAAATACGTAGAGTCACTAGGCAGCTGCATATAGTTAGTTACAAAGTCCCACATCTGTTAGTGTTGCAGTTTACCAATGTGCCTTTGTCTTGACTCAGTATATTATTTCAGTGTATCCATGCAAATGAGATTTTTCAAGGGGGCTTTCTACCAGGGCTGTGCATAGACCCCCTGATCTGCTCCGCACCCCATCTGCAAATTCCGGATTGGGCCCTCTCCGCCCCGCATCGATCCGCCTACGGGCCCCTCTGCTCCGCTGCGGAGCTCCAGCTCTATCAGAGCTCCGTAGCGGCACCGGTGGTGCCAGCTAAGGCCCCCTCCCTCCTCCCCCCTTACCTGTGTCTGTCACGATCTAGTGGCAGCTTCAACTGAGCCTGAGGACTCAAACAGGAAGACCAGGCCGCAGCTGCTAATCATATGGAACTCCACATATGCATGGGAGTCCCTAGGTCTTCAAGGTATTACTGGATCAGGGTGCATATGTGCAGCTGGGAATGCCTTAGTGGAAATTGTGAAATACTTTTCATTAAAGAGATCAAACAACTCCTGAATATGCCATACTTTGGATCACATCTTATGGCCACTATGCACTAGACATTTCTCAGGCTACATGATATATTCTATTCATAATTATGTCATTAGAAATTATTCCTATTTTAAGATTAACATCAAACTGTAGTCATTGGAACATGTGCCTAAATGCTTTTGCAGTTCACTGAAGAAAATGATTTAAATGGTGCTGCTGGATTTCTCTGAGGAACAAATAATGTTGCCAATACAGTTTATATGAAAATGCATAATGGGAAACTGAACTTCATACTTAAGAGTTTTCTGTGATTGCTGCAAGAAGTAAGAAAGAAAATTTCCATCCTATTCCCTGTATACAGAATTGCAGATTAACTGAATGTATTGTAGGAGTAGCTTGTTTTCCTTTTCTTCTTGTTCTGAAGCATTAGGTATTGATCACTTCTGGAGACAGAATACAGAACTTCATGGATCAATGGCCCAACCTGATATTGTATCCTATGGATTTATGTACCTTTCATGTTATAGCTTTGGCTTGCAAGATTTAATGTGTTATTCAGATAGGAGTTAGTACGTTGTTTGGCAAATTAAATCATGGTGCAAGTAGGGTGAGAGTAGGGTATGAATTATGATGCTTCTTCAAATATTGGAGTTTGCCTAAGAAGGGCAAAATAATTGTTTTAAATGATCCTATTAAAATGGTCTTCCCACAGGGGCTAATGGATTCCATTGGATTCCCAAGGGTTCTGAGGGATTTTACTGCTGGCATAGCTAATGCTCCTGCCGAAGGCCTTGTCAATCTGTGGGACATGAAGAGGATTCAGCCAGTTGACGTGATTGTGAAGGTTAGATCCATTTCAATCAGGCTTCAGGCTTGGTTTTATAATGGAAACTGCCTTGGTCACCCTATGCGATGACCTTTGCTGGGAGAGGGACAGGGAGAGTGTGACCCTGTTGATTTTCTTGGACCACTCAGTGGCTTTTGATACCATCGGCCATGGTATCCTTCTGGATAGGTTGTCTGGGTTGAGAGTTGGAGGTACTGTGTTGCAGTGGTTCCACTCCTACTTGGATGGCCAATTCCAGGAGATGGTGCTGGGGGGGTTATTGCTCTATGCCATGCCTCCTCCCATATGTACCTGCCCAGTCCCTAAGATCATCTTCAGAGGTTCAGGAAGTGATGCAGGTGGCTATCAGGAGGAGGGCCTTCTCTGCTGTGGCACCCTGGCTGTGGAATGAGCTCCCTAGAGAGGTTTGCCTGTTATACTCTTTTTGACGCCAGGTGAATAACTTTTTATTTTACCAGTATTTTAACAGTTTATCTTCTTAGTCTTTTAATGTTGCTGTTTAAAATCTGTATTTTAAAACTCTATAAATTTCTGCATTGCTGCTCAGTTTTATCCTGGTTGTGCTTTTGTATTGTACTTTTATATTGTATTTTTATACTGTTCTTTGTTTTATACTTTGAATTGTCTTCATGGTTTTAATTTTTGTGAACCACCCAGAGAATTTCAGATATTGGGTGGTATAGAAATAAAATGAAATATATAAATAAATAATCAAGGCTCTTCCGTATAGGAATGTACAGATGATGTAAAATTCATTCCATCTGCATTTTGCTGATTGAGAGATGCCTTTTGTCCACTTATTAACAGAATTGGATTTTTTCCAATTTCCTACATTTTCACAAGTTTGCACTTGTGCACATTTACAAATCTCCCCCCTAGAGTGGAAATGTGGCTGTTTTATATATATTTCTATTACTAAATTTGCATAAAATTCTGGAAAGTGAAAAAAAAATCTGCTGAATTCATGCAGCTCATGAAAAGCCAATCTACTGCAGGTTGGATTCAGAGAAATCCAAACTCATTTGATTCTTTTGTGGATTTCTCCAACTGGTGATGATGGTGGCAAGTTTTCCCCCCACCACCATTTCATCTTCTATGTGTTCTCCAGTGGAAGTCTTCTGAGGGTTTCACAGACTGCTGCAATCTGGGCCAGAGAGAGAGATAGTTAAAGCCTCAGTAGCACGCTGTGATAAACTCATGTGACACTTTGAAGATAAAGGAGCTCGCATCTGTCACAACTTGGACACCAGAGTTAATGCAGTCCCTTTGGCTGACCAGAACACAGACTGATTTGGGTTTATTGAATTTGTTTCAGTTTTTGAAGCCCAAGAATGCAGGCAAGGTACTTGGCCAAGTTCGGTCAACCACCTGCTTGCTTGAACCTTGTTCTCCATGGTTTATTACATCTAATACAGAGGGGATGTCTGGCTGGGTCCAGGAGGTTGAGCACTATGTTCTCCACACCGTATCACGTACAAAATAAAGGGAGAGATGCAACAGAGTGCAGAATACATTTTGTTTAAAGGTAGCAAACATGTCTTTTTCCTATGTGTGAATCTTTGCTTGTTTTTTGTATTGCATTACATAGTGTATGAGAAACTTGAAACTGGTAAGCACAGTATAGGATTAAGGAAAATATATCTAAAAATGACAGTAGGCTGGAAATCAGTAATGACAACCTAAGTTAGGACCATATGAATATTAAAGTATCTGACTGATCATACGGGGAGCTAGTGATGCAATAAATCTGTTGGATCAACAACTGATCCTATTTAAGGCAGTGTTAAAAAGGCATCTGTATGAATAACGGTACACTTGAGCCTAGATTAACCTTAACATAAATTGTAGCACATTCAGTTTGTAGAGTTCTTATTGGTGATACTATGCTTAAAGTAAAACATTTGTTAAAAGCAAATGCATCAATTCTGCTACACAGCCAGGTAAAAGTAAATTGGAAGTGCTAAATCCATGGAGGCAAATTCAGAAGCATTCCTAAAATACTGGATACTGCAAAGTTCTACAAAATTTCTACTCAGGGCCATCCCAAGATCTTTTTCTGGGTGATGCAAAGGCCAGATGTCCTCCCCTAGTCAACAAAGAGGAGCCAGCTAGAATGACAGCTAAATCTTAATTCAACACTGGCAACTGGATAGTTTCTTCCCATCATTTCCGAGGGTAGCAGGATAACTAACAGGGAGCAGAGCAGACCCCATAGCAAACACAGTTCTGTCCCCTAACACTGTCCTGCTGTGTGGCTGGATCAGGCTCAAGTTAAACTAAGGGGCAACCCAAAAGCAAGTCAATCAGCAGGCAATGGTCAAAAGCACAGTTTTTCTGGGCAAGAAGGCTTAATTCAAAAAAGAGGTCTGAACAGCAGCCAGACTGAAAATACAGATAAAAACTCAGATACAATGCACAATCCAAGAAGCAGGGTCAAGGAGGAATCCAAGGTCAGTAGCACAGAGGTTCAACCTCAAGGCAAGTTCAGGAAAAGAAGATGTAAACAGTAGGAGCAGAGGCCCAACCACGACTCAGGTAGATATCTCTGATAAGGGCCCTACACATGAGGAGTCCTTCTTTACAAGTGAGCACTCCTTCTCATGGAGCCCCACTGGCCTGTCATGTCAGGTGACGATGCCCCTGGGGGCCAGGGGGTTGCTCAGCCTCTGCCTACAGCCTGCAGCCATCTCCCCCGAAGGCCTTGGCTCCTCCTGGTCTGGTAACAGTGACTGATCTGGAGTGCCTTCAGTTTCTGTGAGCTCTAGCTCTTCCACTGAGTAGGGTTCCTTCAATGGGGCATGACAAACACATTGTCACTGTTTGCCCCATCTGGTGACAGCCCACTGCCTATACAAGGCAATGTGGCAATCCAACAGCAGCACTGGGATGCATCATTTGAGCAGAGCAACACATGTTCATGTACAGTTCCTGCTGGAGTCCATGCCCTGGGCTGCTTGGCTTTTTGCCTGCTTGCTCAGTCCCACTGTCAGTGTTTGTAATGCATTTGAAGGAGGTGACTAGGTGAGACAAGCGGACATCCCAGGCCTGCAACAAGCATGCATGGCAAATGATGGTGTACCAGCTTAGGAGGATGGAGATGACTGGGAGAAGGCAACCCCTCCCCACTGACATCCACTGAGTGGGGCAGTTGCTTCATTCTGCTTAATGGTAGGGCTGGGCTGGTACCTACTTGGCCCACATCCTAACAGGTTCCTGTTATTCACCCACACATCTCTCAGTCCTACTGGGTTCTTCCACATGAGCCGGCAATAGGTTATAGTCATAGAGCTTGAACACACATATGTGTATATCAGTTTGGAAACACTATTCACTTCAGAGCATGGGACTGCAAGCTGCGAGATGTAAGCGAGTGTCCCATATGGACATTTGAGCATACACAGGGCTCTGAATTTAGGTCATTTGTGTTCCCTAATGCTGCCAGTGCAAGAATACTTTGTTACTCAATTCCTTCTTGTGGGTTTCCCATAGGCATCTGATTGGCCACTGTGGGAATAGAATGCTGGACTAGATAGGTCTGATCCAGCAAGGCTATTCTTATGTTCTGCTTATGCATTAAATATGCTATCTCCATACCAAGTACTGCCTGTGACTAGTGGTAAGGTCAATTCTGTGTCAGAGTCCCTACAGAAAATGAATATCAATAAGAATGTGCACAATATTTTGCATTCCAGTTAATCCAGCTCTTCCTCCTTTCCCATCCCCTACATTTCTCCCCATCTTGCCTGCCCGGCTATTAGAAATAAATTAAAATGATTAGATTCTCACCCTGCAGAAATATCCTTACTCCATAGCGACACTGTCCAAATGTATTTTGTCGAACAGCTTAATCCATTCTCTTCAATTAACATATCATCTGCAAAAGAAACATGAAGCCTGTCCATATTATTTTTTCTGTGTCACAATCCACTCCAATTGGATCAATAAAATGTTACAGGTTTCAAACCACTTTTTATATAAACTAAACTGGAAATATAATAATGACTTTTTCCTGGCCACACAGATCAATGAAAGGTAAAATTAAGTAATAAGTAGTGATGCTGCCAAATTTCATATTTAGTCAGCTCGTTCGTTGAAACGAGCATTATGGTGAGTTCACAATGCTTGTCTTTATAGTGATCTTGGATTGCTTCCTTACAAATATGTTATGAAATTTATAACAGACTAAGAGCTTTGGAGCATGTGCAGTCTGCATCTAAATTATAGCATTACTGTGCATGTGCTGAGTTTTCTGGATTAGCATCCTTAGGAACAGCCTGGGTCCTCTAGTGAGGCATGTGCTTTGAATCTTCTGTCTTTGCTGCCACAGCTCTGGTTCAATGAGGAGGTCTCTCATTCATACTGAACTGATGAGTGATAGTGTGTCAATGTTAGAAAGAAAGCCCACATGAAAACAGCCAATCAGGAAGTGGTACATAACATGGTGATGCATTACACGATTCTGAACTAAAGCTCCCAAAATGCAGTTTGATATTGCGTATGACAAAAACTTGATTACAAAATGAGATCCCTAATTAAAGGAGAAATCTCAGCCAAGATTACACAAAGGAGATAGTGAATTCATTTGGGGTACATTTGCCCATCTCTAGCAATAAGATGTATTATAGATTTTAAAAGCTATTGTTCTTGCAAACTCAACCTGTTTTACAAAGAGACAGATGAGTAAGAATTGTATTACACACTGTATTCACATTGTATTGATAGCTGAGCAATAATGATGTGTCTCTCACCTTGCTCAGGCATTACCAACAGTGTATATCAATGTGTGTAAGAGGCACAAGGATACACATGCTGGCCCTGCCCCCAACATACCTGCTTCCTCAGCACCTCTACAGGGAGTTCTGAATGGGACTTCAATTCCCATTGACTTGAATGTGAATAGATGCCACCATATTATATGGAACCCTGTTTTACCAGGATTTCTGATTGTTCAAGGGTTCTACTTTTGTTCAACTGAAAATGAGTATAATCCCCTTCATACTTCCCTGCTCAATACAGGAAGGGACTGACAGTGGGCACTGTGCCCAGGGACACTGGAGGAGGAACCAATAGCCAAGTCCCATGCACCTTCTATGTGTTGGTATACCCTATTCAGGCATGACACCTGAACAGGACTTCTGTAATTAACCAAGGACTGCTCTAAATCCTGTATGGAACACTGAATATTTACATCAAACAGTCCCCTTCTCCTAAATCAAATAAATTGCAATCTTGAAATATAAACCTATTATAAACATTGTTAGATTGGGGCGGAGGACACTACTGACCTCTAGAAGAAAATATGTTTTGACATGCCAATTGGTCAATTTCAACTTGAGTTTTACATAGCAATTATATTCATGTTTACAGAAAAGCAAGTCTTATTGTATTCAGTGGAGGTTACTCCACAGTAACCCTTAGGCTGCAATCCTATATCCACTTATTTGGGAGAAAGCTCAATGGACTTACTCAGTGGGAGTTAAGGCCAGATCTACACCAAGAAGTATATGGCACTTTGAAAACCATTTGAAAACTCTGTATGGAGTGTGTTCTGGGCAACAGTTGTCAATACTGCTATAAACTAGGGCTGTGCATGGACCCCCTGAACCACTTCGTGGCCCCATCCGGAGCAAGATCCAGAGGGCCAGATTGAGATTTTGCCCGCCCCCTTCCCCACTTACTTGCCTCCGCAGCGGGCGGTGGAGGCAGGTAAGTGGGGAAAGGGGGACAAAATGGGGAAACAAATAAGCCCCCCTCCCCCCTGCCCCCTTACCTGGCTCCACCACTGTCGCCACATGGATTGCGGTGGCGACGGAGCCAGGTAAGCCCCCTACCCCCACTTACCTTGTGTCCGTTGCAGTCTGGCACCGGCTTAAACTGAAGCCCAGGCTTCAAGCCAGAAGAGGCCTGGGCCTCACTAGAAGCCGGCACCGGACCGCGCTGGAGGCAGGTAAGCCCCCTCCCCTGCCACCTTACCTGGCTCTGCCACCGGCGCCGTATGGATTGCAGTGACTGCGCCAGGTGAGCCCCTCCCCCTCACTTACCTGCATCTGGAGCTCCGGATCGAGGTGAACCGCTTCGCCTCGATTCACAGCTCCCCCGACCCGATTCGGATCCACCTTTGGTGGAGGTGGGTCGGGTCACTCCACTCTGGATTTGTGGAACTGAAATGGAGCATTGCACAGCCCTATTATAAACCATTTTAAAGTAGTAGTGTAGATCCTGCCTTAGTTCTGAGTAAACAAATAGGATTTCACTAAAGTAGTATTTTAGTAGTATATACATCCACAAATGAACTGCTGCAAATATTCAATGAACTGCTGCAACATTCATTGTGCATTTTAATGAATTTGTTGCTACCGAGCCTGTGGCTCTCTACCATTTCCTTACTAAGCGTGGGCATCAACAAATCACTTAACTGCTCTATTATTTTTATTCATTACTCAGGATAGATTTACCTATAGCAATTGTGAAAATGAATCAGAAATGCTAGTTTGTTTATATATTTACAGCATTTATAAGCTACCCTATGATAGATTTCTCTGGCTTGCTCACAACAAGAAATAAAACAATTTAATATTGTGGTAGAAGGTGAGGGTGTGTATATCCCAAGAGGAATACATTGCATATTTCACCATGGCTTTTTGTCTGTGGGGTCCTAGCCATTTGGTTAGGTGTCAAAAGGAGTAAACAATAATGGGCTTTCCAATGAAGTAGTGTCCTATCTTCCATGTTTTGCTTACACTAAAGTCTAAGAAATATGTCTGGTTTAGGAACAGCCCTTTCCTATAAACGACAAGTCAAAATACCTGTCATTATGATACACAGCTTGTATGCAGAATGAGAGCTTGTCTATCATAGGGTTGCAAGCTATCTGTGCACTTTTACAAACAGAGGCTCACTAATTTCGCAGGAGCCCCCTTTGAGGGGTGAAAGCCAGAATTTGTTGGGGTGGGCACTAGCTTGCCTGGAGAAGTTACAAGATTCCATCTGTAATGAAGTTTTTTTTTAAAAAAACACCCTCATTTGTCCTATAAACTGCTGCCTTGGAAGGGTTTCCCTTAAAAGCAACCTATAGATCATTTAAATAAATTAATAAAATAAGCTACTGATAATAAAAAAGAAGCATTTTATTTTTCCCTAGGAGTAGAATGGCAAAAAAATTCTAACAAGAATATGTAATATGTTCCTAAGATCAGCCTCTGTACCAGAGGACTAGATAATGACCAATTTAACACGGATTTTTAAAAAGGGATCCAGGGAGGATACTTGAAATTACATGCCAGTTAGCTTAACGTTTGTCCTAGGTAAATTAGTTGAAAACTTTACTAAAGATGAAATTAGTAAGCCTATAGAGGGACAAGCCCTGCTGAAAAAGAATTGTCAAAACTTCCACAAAGGAAAGTCCTCTCTTACTTTTAGAGTTCTTCAATAAAAATAACTCTAAAAGTGAGAGAGGACTCCTGAGCAAGCATAGAAATCATGTAATACGAAAAGAGATCCTCTTGTGGATGTAACAGTGGGATCTCACAGGATTTGGTTTTAGGACCAGTGCTTTTAAACTTGATCAAAAATTACCTGGAATTATGAGTGAGAAGTGGGGTGACCAAGCGTGCTGATGACAACAAATTATTTAGGGTGGTTAAAACAAAAAAGGATTGTAAAGAGTTCCAAAAGGATCTACCCAAAATGAAAGAATGGGCAACAAAATGGCCAATATGATTCAGTGTAAGAAAGTGTGAAGTGATGCACATTAGAGCAGAAAAAAATACCAAGTTTGCATATAAACTGATGGAATCTGAACTAGGCGTGACTGAACAACAAAAAAAGAGATGTTGGATTTGTGGTGGACAGTTCAAGGAAAATGTCTTTGAGCAGATGGTGTGAAAAAGACAAATTCCATGATGCACATAATTTTAAACAGAATTGAAAATAATAGTACCAATATCATGCTTCCCTTATAAAAAATCTATGGTGCGCTCATACTTGGAATGATGTATTATTGGGAGTTGGCCGGGGGGGGGGCGGAGGGAGTTTCTACTTAGTTTTATTCCAGAGTTGAGTTTCGAGCATGAAGTGTTTCCTACATAACCTCTAGGTGGCACTGTGGTTTAGCAGAATGGTACAATTACACAAGTAGAAAAAGTGATTTCTTTCACTATACAAATAATACTGCATTTCCATGCACTTTAAAAAAAAACACCTTGCTAAAAAGTGCTTTTTAAAAACAGAAGTGAAACTGGAGGCTAACACCATCATCTTAGGAATCTGTAAACATCCCTGAGTAGGGAATGTTGAGTGAGCAATAAATTCCTCATGTAGAAAAGCCATAATTTCTAAGTATTCTGAAAAAATATCTGTAAATCAGGGCTACCATTGCATGAACCAGTGGGGGCTCCTCTGCTTTTTAAACTGCACAGTTGGGAGATGTCCATGTTCTCCTTTCATAGATTCCATAACGTGAGATGTTATACTGGCTGAAACTTTTTCTGAAATGATTTGATTAAAAGAAAAAGAACCCTTTTCCAGATCAGTTATTATCATTGCCAACTTTAATGTGAATGGAGAATTCAATGGAGTATCTGAACTGAAGGAATCCAAAGTAAATAGTTCAGATGTAGGCTGTTGTTCTTATTTATGTGATAATGTTGTCCAGCTCAAGAAGAAAGATTAATGCAGAGCAAGCAGGAGATCCTATTACTGTATATGCGCACTATAATAGTTCACAACCTTTGATCTGATTTGTAGCCAGTAGGTTTATGGGGGCTAAACACAAAGACTCTGCTACTAGACACTGAAGATACTTGACTTGACAAGTATCCATCATTCTAATATTCTGAGAAAGTGATAGAGGAGGAATGCTACATTGGGATATATTCTTATGCTCTGGGAAAGCCCATATCTAGATTGCAAATGCACTCAATTGAAGGAGCTTGAAGGGCAATGATTTGGAACTAGGGTGGTATGACATAAATCAAATGGGCTTTTCTATACTTTCTCCTGAGACAGTGATAAAATGCCTTTGCCCACCCCAACTAATATCATCACCCTGCATGTCTGAAAGATGTAATGGTGGAAGTGTGGGGGCTGGGGAAGAGAAGACCCAAGCCTTTAAATTCCCTTTGCCTTTTTACTCTTTCCAGTTGCATGCCAATCATATACCCCTCACAGGCATCAAGCCACAACGTTTGTGAAATGAATCCAAAGAGCGGGGGACGGGGAGGGTGGCTGGGAGGAAAACTGCAGCAGGATGCTTTATGGAATGTCATCTGGCTGTTAAACCTTTGACAGTTACACAAGCCCCTCCTCCACCTTGCCCAGAATAATAATCAAATGGAGAGAAGGGAAATACCATTTAAAACGGCTTGCTGTGTTTACCATGAGGGGTTACTGAGGTGGAAAAAGCTATTAGGGCTATTACTATTATTCTGTGAAGCCTTGACTATAAAGGGGGCTGATAGCAAGAATGACTGCCTTGTGAGTGCACCCTTTTTCTCCCCGCACCCTTTCTCTCTTTGGAGACTCGCTTGATTAGAAAAGCAGATGCGTTAGCTGTACGGCATTTTAATCCCTCTGATTTGTCCAGTGTATTAGTGGCCCAGGTCAGTCGCGCTGCCAGACTCACCCATCCCTGATGAGCTTACACGAGCTGCAGAGTCCTTCTCTCTCCTGAGTGCTCTACTCATTCTGTGGCTGACTGATGTGTCTTCAGGACTTGACGCTCAGGAGCACAGTTGCTCCAATGCCCTCAGAAAAGCAAGATTCCATATAGAATCTTTGTAGGAAGAGCTTACCACCTTGCTGGCTTTTTAACAAGTAAGGCTGTACATAGATGGTGGTGCTGATGACAGTAATTAGACATAGCAGGGGTGTTGAATCTTATGCCATCAGCCACATGCGGCCTGCTT
The DNA here is from genome assembly GCF_023053635.1 of Elgaria multicarinata webbii. NCBI lineage: Eukaryota > Metazoa > Chordata > Lepidosauria > Squamata > Anguidae > Elgaria > Elgaria multicarinata. The sequence goes on from NC_086172.1 coordinate 115,872,813, forward strand.
GAGGTCCCAGCCTGGCCCTCTGAATTTCCCCAGAGCACTATTCCTCTGGCCGTATGTCCCTTTTCTCCAACCGCTGATAATTTGGTGCTTTCCCAGCTTTCACACTAGTTTTCCACATTCTAAGAGATTAAGTGTGCAATCCTATCCATGTTTAGACAGAGGGAAGTCCTACAACTCCTAACCTTTCCCAGCTACCCATGCTGGCTTGGGAATGCTGGGAGTCGTAGAACTTTTTTCTGACTAAACATGCATAGGAGTGCTCCCTAAGGGTGTAATCTTATGCTGGTTTAGAAAGAGAAAAGCCCTACAACTTCCAGCATTGCAGGCCTTTTTTTTCTGTCTAAACATGAATGGGATTGCACCCCAAAATACCTCTCCTAAAGTTTAGTTACTGGCAGTAAGAGCCTTAAGATAAAATATGCTGGTGTTATTGATAGTTTGACCCCAGCCTTTTTACCTTGAACACCCCTGAGATAGTGCGACATTAGGAGTGAGAGCAGTATTCCAGACCTCACAAGGAACTGGTCTGGAGTGTGTTCCAGCCTTCTGAAGCCGTTTTTGAGTGTGTGTGTGTGTGTAACTGCTTCCATCAACAGAATGAGACTGTAAACGTATATTAATGACATCTTATAAACTTATTCCTGCATTGAACAAGGGGTTGGACTCAATGGCCCTATAGGCCTCTTATTATTATTATTATTTATTTATATAGCACCATCAATGTACATGGTGGACATGTACAAGAGTACATGTACTCTTCCAACTCTACTATTCTAAGACATGTTAGAGGAGATGAGAAAATTCCCAGTATATATGGGAAGTGACTGAAGGCACACAGTTAAGTTCTGCTGAAAAAAAGCAGGTCTGACCCTCTTTGCTGGCTAGAGGAGATACCTCCTGGGAGCCATAGGAAAGTTGCACTGAGCTCTTTGGAGCAAAAGAACACAATATGTAATCAAGATTTTTTTTTTTATGCTTCAATTATTACATTCTAATTGGTTATCTGTTTTATGCATTTTTAATGAATTGGCTTGGAACATGCATGCTAGACATGAGTAAAAAGCAAAACAAGCACAAACTTGAAATGGGCACATAACATTGAATAGTCTAAACATTATCTTAATAAAGTTCCATCCTTACTTATTGGGCAAGAATATCAAACAGAATTGAGTATGCAGATTGAATAAATGGACATAATATGCTTCATTCGCACATTTTTGTGCATAGCCAAACTTGAGTTTTCAATTCCAAAATACGGCTTTAGTAAAGTGTCCAATTCTAGTCACTGATAAAGTACACATTGCCACAGAGTACACTCTATCTGGGATTGAAACTTCTGTGGGGCCAAGAGAGAGGGAGATGTTTACAGAGAGTTCCACAAAAGCACAAACTCCCTCATTCTTGTAGTGTACAAAATTTTGTGTGGTGTGGAAAAAGCAGGTGATGGACATTTTTCTTCCATGCTCAACACTAGAACCCAGGGTCAACCCATGAAGTTGATTGGTGGGTGATTTGGGGCAGATAAAAGGAAGTACTTCTTCATGCAGTGCATAGTTAAACTATGGAATTCACTACCACAAGATGTAGTGAAGACCCCCAATCTGGATGGCTATAAAGGGGAACTGGGCAAATTCCTGGAGGAAAAGGCTATTAATGGCTTCTAGTCCTGATGGTTCTATGCTACCTGCAGTATCAGAGGTGGTAAGCTTATGTACACCAGCTGCTGGGGAACATGGGTGGGAAGGTGCTGTTGTACTTGTGTCCTGCTTGTGGGTTTCCCATGTACAGCAGGTTGGGCACTGTGTGAATGGAATGCTGGACTAGATGGACCTTGGTCTGATCCAATACTGTACTTATTATGTTCTTATTCTCTTACATACAAAAAGGCATGCACAAAACATGGGGCTAAAGGCTCAGTACCTGAGTACATATTTTGTATGCAGTAGGTCCCAGGTTGAAAGCCTGGAGAACTGTTCTTCATCAGGGTAGATAATACTGAGCTGGGTGGACCAATGATATATAAGGCAGCCTCCTATGTTCTCATATTAAAAATAAAATAGAACAGACTAAGGCCAGATCTACACCAAGCAAGATATAACACTTTGAAAATGAACAGAAAACAGTATATGGAATGTGACGATACTGTTATAAACTGTTATAAGGCAGTAGTGTAGATTCTGCCAATCTCAGGTGGAATTTGAGTGTATGTCATGGTCCCTCAAGACCAAGGTATTTGCTCATATGTCCATAACAAAGTGGTATGCTAAAACTAAGGATAAAGCTTCTCCCTGAGCTATAGAAAACCCTTTTTTCTTTTTTTTAAAGTTTTTATTAACACAAATTAAAATACTATAGAAAACCCTTCTGATTTCCACGTGAAGGGATGAACTATGGCAAGACCAATGAAACATTCTCAAAGTGCTTGCTGTGAGGTAACACGATGCCATAAATTCATGACAGTGATCATCATGGTGGGGGAAGTGTTGACATTTGAAAAGCTCATGAATCAAGCTTTCTATTTTAAGCTGTAACATATCATTGCAGTCAATGGGACCATAGTTTGGAGATTTAAGGAATATGTATAAAATTAAAATGATGAACAAACTATTGAATGTTCTTCAGCTCCCAAAATGTATACTGGAGTCGTCTATGCTGACTTCTGTAGACTGGAAATGATTTAAGAACATCAACTGTTGCCAAGAGGCTACTATTATTGTCAGCAATCAGTTTCTTCTTTACCTCGATATCTTCATCTTCATCTTTTATGTGTGTGCCACTTTTCTACAAAACTGTGCCCAAAGCAGCTCACAATATACAAAATGAACAAAAATAAATATGGTTTGCAACTTAACAAACAGCAAAAATAAAACAGTATTCAACAAAAACAATAGAAACAATTGAAAATCACCATCATGTTTACAGATAAATAATATAAATATAAAAAAATATAATATTCAATAAAACAGTACAACTAAACTAAACTAATCCAACAAATCTGCACTCAACAGGAGAGATAATGTAACACCATGCAAAAACATTAACAAATACAAACAAATCTCCAATCCACATGAAGGTTCTCTACAATTAGCCTACCAGCATACCTCTCACTTGTGGCAGCCTTCCTCTCTCCCAGCTCTTGCCTGCATCTCTTCACATAGTTCCTTCCCAATCTCTCACCTGGGGAGGCAGAGATTCCTTCTTCAAGCCCTACATACCCAAAAAGTTTAAACATTACTTGGCTTCTTTCCACCAACCACACCTTCCAGCACTGGTCTTCAGACATCAGGGAGTTTTTCAGGCTTCAAGGCAATGACTGGGGTGAGGTAGGTGGAAATGCCCAAGCCCTTGATGTTAATCCCTCTCCAGCTAGGTTTGGACAAATTATTGTTGTTGTTGTTGTTGTTGTTGTTGATGTTGTTATTATTATTATTATTTCTTACCCGCCTCTCCCTCTGGATCAAGGCGGGGAACAACATAGAATACAAAAATATTATAAAATACATAAAGCTGATTAAAACGTATTAAACTAATACATTGTTAAAATAACAGCCAGACTTCTTAAAATTTGACTGGGTAGGCTTGCCAAAAGAGATCAGTCTGTATAGCTTTTTTATATTCAGAAAGACTGTTGAGTTGGCATATCTCTCCCGGCAGGCCATTCTACAGTCTGGGAGCGGCAGAAGAGAAGGTCCTCTGGGTAACAGTTGTCAATCTAGTTTTTGCTGGCTGCAGTAAATTCTTCCCTGAGGACTTGAGTGTGTGGGGCGGATTGTACGGGAGAAAGCGATCCCACAGGTAACCTGGACCCAAACCATGTAAGGCTTTAAAGGTAATAACCAACACTTTATACTTCACCCTGAAACTAATTGGCAGCCAGTGTAGTGTAGGGTGACCATATGAAAAGGAGGACAGGGCTCCTATATCTTTAACAGTTGTATTAAAAAGGAAATTTGAGCAGGTGTCATTTGTATATATGGGGAATCTGGGGAAATTTCTTCTTGGTCACCACAGTTAAAGCTGCAGGTGCCCTGCCCTCTTTTAAATCTGGTCACTCTACTATAGCTCCTGCAGCTTTAACTGGTGTGATGAAGAGGGAATTTCACCAGGTTCTCCATATATACAAATGATACCTGCTGAAATTCCCTTTTCTATGCAACTGTTAAAGATACAGGAGCCCTGTCCTCCTTTTCATATGGTCACCCTAGTGTAGTGATTTTTAAGCTGGTGTAATATGGTCACCCCTAGATTTACTGGTGACCAATCAAATTCGCCTGCTCTTGCCTCAGCAGGCCCTCACCCTGCTCATTAGGCCACACAAGCATCTTCTGAGGCTTAGCGAGTGCTCAACAGCTGCCTGCCTGCCCAAATCACACACTTCCCCTTCCTGCGCCAATGTTGGCTGCTATTGATGCAGCGGGGGAATTGCTCAATTTCAGGAGCCTCTGTAAATTGCACACTTTACCCCCAGCACCAATGGTGGCCTTAACGGCTCCATTGGTGCAAGGGAAAAGGCGCGAATGGAGCCTTTACCAAAATTGCACCATTCCCTCCCTGCCATTGATGCAGGAAGGGGAATTGCACGGTGCATGGGCAGGCAGCTGCCAAGCACTTGAGCACAGGTCCATGCTTATGCCAGGAGTACCCAACTGGATCCGGGGGGGGGGGCAGACACAAGGGGCTCCAGACTCCTGGGTCCAGTTGGGCACTTGTGGCATTCCTGTCTCCAGCAAACTGTACTGCCGGCACTGGTTTTCAGGCAGCAGGCTTGATCAGGATCCAAGGTGGTGGGGTGAGGCAGGTGGAAATGCTCAACCCCTTGATACTAGTCCCTCTCCACAAAACACTTGTTACATCCCTGCATTCATAACTTCTATTTTCCACAATACCTCACTGACGTTATTTCAAATGTTGTCATCAGAGAAGGGAATAACTTCTGCATTTAGTTTCAGTAACTGAACAGCTAGGGGGCAGATCCCAGTGCAGGGTACGTATGGGACTACAGGGCAGGGGGCAGAGGGCAGGCTCGACAAGCCCCAGGTGAGTGTTCAATAATGGCTGCCATGACCAGAACGGAAGTAAGGCCGATTATAAGAAATGATGCATAAATTCAATGAACTGTAGCATGTGCAGCTACAGGCTTTCAAAGCTATAATGTTGTGCAGAGTTGCCAGAAAACAAACAAACAAAAAGCTTTTGGTCCCTCGATACCCGCTGCCCATTACTGCCATCTGAAACCGGTGCTGCGAATTCTCCAGCCTGGGTAGCCTGCACTCACTCCTGCCATGTAACGCTCGTGATGCTGCTTCACAGCAGTGATGCTGCACGGTTTTGGGGGCATCAGTAGGTAAAGCGGTACTGTATAGACACCCCCCAAGAGAATAGGCAGGACTGTCAAACAGATTAAAGCCAACTTCCAGAAGCCCAGCATTACTCTTACAGTGGAGACAAAAAAACCAAACCAAACATTAATGTAGGAGAGGCATAGTCTTGCAGAGAAAAAAAAAAACAGAAGAATCCTGTTTTGCATGGACAGCAGCATCTACATTCTATGCTATTCAGCCATTTCTGAATTTCTTAATACAAAATAGCAATGAACTTTTCAACAACAATTCTGTGAAAAAGGTCAGACCCTTTTTGCTATTTTTTCCCTCTCTCCCTTGACATGATACAGGAAGGAATTTCCTGCGGCAAATCTTTTTGGCAACATCAAAGCACATTTTGAAATCAAAAGAAATGTTGATCACAATTGAGTTGGGTGTTGGCATCATTCATCTTCTGCCCTTTTAATTCCATTCATTGGCACAATCCTGTAGCCGCATTTCTCTGCTATTTGTAAGCTGTTTAAATTAAAAGCTGCAAAATATTAGCTTGCTGGCCAAACTAGACATCACTTCAAATACATCTTTGAATCTTGTGCTTGGATTTTCCCCATATTTATTTATTTATTTATTTATTACATTTTTATACCGCCCAATAGCCGAAGCTCTCTGGGCGGTTCACAAAAATTAAAACCACAAAAAACATTCGACAGGTTAAAAACACAATTACAAAATACAGTATAAAAAGCGCAACCAGGATAAAACCACACAGCAAAGTTGATTATAAGATTAAAATACAGAGTTAAAACAGTAAAATTTAAATTTAAGTTAAAATTAAGTGTTAAAATACTGAGAGAATAAAAAGGTCTTCAGCTGGCGACGAAAGCAGTACAGTGTAGGCGCCAGGCGGACCTCTCTGGGGAGCTCGTTCTACAACCGGGGTGCCACAGCGGAGAAATGTGCATATCTTATCTTTATACCAAAAACAGCTATGGAGGCCCCCAGTTTGGCTCAAGAACATATCATGGCAGGAGAGGACTTAACCCTTTCCGCTGCACCATTTTGCCACTGAACATTATCCCCTAATAAAACTGTTCTTTGCTCCTAAAGGTGGCTATTATAGCAAAACTTATAGAAAACATATACATTTTATTGAGAAAGGGTGTCCTTGATTTAAACCTCATATCTGCCTGTGTTAAGGAGCTGATCTTAATCCTACAAAGAATCTGGAAGCAGAAGCCCAGTAAGGATGCAGGATGTGCCATCCTATATGTATCTACACAGAGATAAGCCCTGTTGAGTTCAGTGATACTTGCTCCAATGTAAGGGTTTATAGGATGGCGATGTTAGCTTACCATTTCAATATTTCAGGTCAGGTATTTTTGTTTGTCTCTGGAAGATGACTGATTTGTAAGAGATTCAGGACACAATCCCATCTAGCTGTACATCAGCTTCCAAACTCAGAGGCTGATGGGCATCCTATGCAGAGTGGACAGAGCATGGGGTCAATCATTGCCTCTGCGCTCCTCTCACACTGCATTTTTGCTAGACAGGTAATTTTGCCCCTCTACCTGGGGCTCCATGGAGATAGAAGAAAGGAATCTGGAAGCAAGGACTCTTCATAAGCTGGGTGTCCCGGTCTCCTCCCCTCCCCACCCATAGAACCACCCTTTTTTCCTCCTCTCTGAGCTCACATTAGCTCATAGAGGCAGCTGACATGGTTCTCTCTGCAGTGGCTGCAAGGGGGGAGTGTGGGGAGCTCGGACCTCTGGATCTGAGGTCAAAGCACTGTCTCTGGCTTCGGATCCAGGAATCGGAAATACCCTATAGCCCCCAGCCTCTGTCTAGAGGCCATAGGATTGCTTTTCCAACTCTTTTAAAGATTTTTAGATCCTTCTTTTTAAAAAGAAAAGAGGGGGAAAACATTGAGTTATATCTGTAATAACATCAATTTTCACTCAGATATGTTTCTTTCATCCCATTATTTCTCATTCCTATATTTGATTTCCATTTTACCCCTGATAATAAATTCCACCCCAAAATAATCTAGCTATATACTCTAACACACACACACACACACACACACACACACATACACACACACACACACACACATTTAAGCCCTGCAAATTTACCTTAAAGCTGCGTAATTGAGAATTTAAAATAACTGTCGTATACCTCCTCTGTCTATGGTAGCGTAGCCCCTTTCTAGTTTACCATCCCTCTCTGCCTTTGTTTTCTGTACAATTGCACACACAAAGCCATTTTCTTCCCTGTGAAAAAAACGCATTTCCCAGACCCACGTTCAACACTTTGCTACATAAGGGAAGGGAGTCCCTTCCTCATCTCCAATCACTGATAAATAGGGATTAGGAAGTGTCATAATCTGGCAAAAATGGCTTGGCAGGCTGCATGTGGCCTGTAGGCCATACCTTTTTCACCCCTGCTATAAGCCAGCCCTGTAGACAGATTTGCTTTTTGCTTTTAAATTTGCTGCTAAATTTGCTTTTAAATGATTTTCTGCTATTTTTATGTATCCATGGATGTTATTGCTTTCATTCTTTGTTGTATTTTTTTAAAAAACAAAACTTATATTTTGTAGGAGTTGCTCTCTGACACCCCCTTCCATTGGTTTCAAGGGGGAGGGGGCTAAAATCTATACCAGCTCCAGGGCACTGTTTCAGATTCTCTCTTTTTTTTTAGGGGGGAATCCGCACGTCGTTCTGAAATCGCTTCTAAGCGACCCCAGTGCGGCGTGAAAGCGAGAGTGTAACTTGCCTTTTGAAGAGCCGACGAAGAGACGTCCTTCCTGCCGCTGCTGCTGCCGCCACCCAACTCCCTCCTCGCCAGCTGGGACGGAGAGCTCGGGGGAAGAAGGTGGGGTGGAGAGCTTCTTCCGTTCTGAACCCCGCCTTCTTCAGCCGAGCTCTCCTCGCCAGTCGGCGAGGAGGTCTGCGAGTGGCGGCGGCAGCGGTGGCATCTCTTCGTTGGCTCTTCAAAAGGCAAGTCACACGCTTGCTTTCACGCCGCACTGGGGTCGCTTAGAAGCAATTTCAGAACGATGTGCAGATTCCCCCTAGGCCTTCTTAAGGGGTTATTATAATGTCTGTAGAAATTATTAACAACAAATTGTCCTGTAATGGCAACTAGCTCAATTTGTTGTTAATATTTTCTTGCAGATATTATAACAACCGCTTGAAGAAGGCCTAAAAAATAAGAGGCCAAAATACGTCAGGATTTTGTATAATAAAGCCTTTCTATAGCATCCTGAGACTTCTCTCCCTTTTTGTGCACATCTTGGACGGTCACCTGCCTTGCACCCTGGCTTGAACTTAAGCCTTTTCTGGAGAACCACAGGGTCCTGAGTCCAACAGATTTCACCCCTGAAACACCTTGGTTTGAGGCCTATCACCAGTAGGAGATCTACACTTGGGGAGTTTTTCATGGGTGTATCAGGGTCATGTGGGAAGATGCCCCTCCATGATAGTGTCGTCTTCTCTGCTGGAACAAAAGCCACCCCCGTCAGATGGCTGCCCAAGGGGGGTTAAGATTGTGATGTTAATTTTAAACAGAACACAAATTCTAGGTTTTAACAGAAAATATAACATAGTAATTAACATGGCAGTACAATGAACTATAAAGCCACTCCAGCAGTTCTATAATTGAGATCTGTGATGGTAAAAATAGGTGGTTAAAACAAAGAAGAATATTTTGAAGTGGCATGGAGACAGAGAGGAATTCCATTTTCGCCATCTACGTAAGGAATAAGAACATGAGGGATGATTCATGCATTAATGGGTTAGTGTGGGTGCTGCTTTCGCATTACTGGGTCTTACACTCTTTAGCATCTCTGTAGGAAGGAATGATGTGCATTGCCGTACTAGCTTTCTTCTCTTACTAACTGCTGAAAATATGGTAAATAGAACATTGCAGAATTCCAGAAGGAACAAAAATGGCATAGATGGTCATAAAAGTCCAGTATACAATGCCAATAAAAAGCACCATACTGATACAAATCTATGCCACTGACAAGCCCAGGGCTGATGTCATTTATTGGATTCTGAGCTGGCTCTAAAGGTCATAAGGCCTATTTACTCACTACATAACATTGTTATAGTCTTAACAGTAAAAAAAATTAAAAATCTAACTGGTTCACTTTGTACACTGCTGTTTGGTTTGTTTGAATTTCAATACTCATTCCTGAGTAATTAAAAATAAATAACATTTATTTATTGACAGGCTATTTTTATTTTCTGAACAATGGACTTTAAAAAGTCCAGGGTAAATATATCTTACATTTGACAAAGGTAAAGGAAATAATAATAATAATAATAATAATAATAATAATAATAATAATAGCATACAGTTATATATTTTTCCTACTCCTGACTGAGATTAATGAACTTTAACTCTCTTTTTTTAAGTGAACACAGTGGTGGTGGATATATTGCGCACATTGTTCTACTAAGGGGATTTGAATGCCTCTCAGTAAATGTCTGAAGGTCAAACTACATGTTACTTTAAAGACATAGTTAGCAATTACATCCCCCCTTCCATACTCAAAAGTAAGTGCAAGATTGTGACCTTCATGGGGGGTAGGGGGGTTAAATCTTTGCTCCCCTGACTGCTATGGTCCCAATCCATATGTGCCCCCACATGCCTGCAGTTTTCGTATGGAAAAGAGCCTCCTTTCACTTTAATTGAGGCTTTTCCCCCCCTATGCAAACTTTAGGCATGTGGGGAGATCTGGATAGGGACTGCAGTGGTGGGGGGAGAAAGAAAAAGCCCCTTGCCCTCTATGCTAGTGTCCTAGTCTGTGTCAGGTGCCCACAATTACTTTTGAATAGGGAAAACAAAATAACAGACATAGGGCTTTGCTAGACCAGGGGTTAGCCCAGGCTGACACCTGGGCTCACCCCTGTGCATCCAGATGACGCACAGGGGATCCTGGGGTCAGGCAGGGGGTCAACCCTGCCTGGCCCTGGGGTAATGGGCACCACTTTGGGCCCGGTATTTCCACAGTCCCGGGCTGAGCCCAGGACCGCAGAAGATCTAGACCATTCCGTGGCTTTCCCCGGCTACACCGCTTACTCGCACATAGCTGGGAGAAGCCGTGCATGGGGCCCAGCACTCCACAGGAGTGCTGGGCCCATCTGGGCAGGGGGAGAGATTGGAGCTGGGGGCGGGAAGAGCAGAGCCAGGAGCTGGGGGAGAGATCGGAGCCGGGGACGGGAAGAGCCAAGCCGGGGGCAGGGGGAGAGAGTGGAGCTGGGGGCGGGGGGAGATCAGAGCCGGGGGGGGGATTGGAGCTAGGGATAGATTAGAGCCAGGGAGATCGGGGGGGGGGAGATTGAAGCTAGGGGGAACTCAGGGGCAGGGGGAGCAGGGAAAACGATTTTGTTTTTTAAAAAACTTACCGGTTCTTGTGGTGTGATAGGCATTGGACTGGATCCCTTGTGTCTGCATTAGTGGTCTGTGCTATAGTGAACTCCTGACCTTATCTTCCACCACCAGTGCTCAAGGCATGAGGACCAGGAAGCGGAAATTGGACAGCAGGCGAGATGTCTGATGATGGAATCTACGTCCTGTGCCTCCACAAAACCTATTTCAATGAAGTTGTAGGTCAATTTATTATCCCATCTAGGACTGTGCATCTAATTTGTTCCATCCTTTTTCTACTTGGGCTCAAATAGACCCCAGACAACTATAACTGCCTCATTATGTATAGGGTTCTAAAGGAGTTAGTAAGCACAATAAGGGTTACTGTAGATTGCAGAGTGAATTAAGGGCTCTGGATGCATTCGAGAACTTTGGGTGCAAATTGGAGTCACAAGGGGGAGGGAATGTTGCCTAGCATCCAGGTGGAGCCAAGTAATTTTCCTTTTGGTCTAGATATCTTATATATAGAAAAGACAAGCAAGTACAGTATGATCCATAGTAATAGTGGTTTAATTCTGTTTAAAGACTGGCCTGATTTGCTTTGCTGTTTTACACTTTTGGCTGGAACTATCTGTTTATACTTAGTGGTTTGTCAAGCCCTTCACTGCCACTTCTGCTAACATTAACTTCACTTTAGCAGGGTGTGTGTGTGTGAAGGAACAGGAAGACGAGATAAAAAGATCAGAAAGAAAAAGGTAACTTCAAGCTCACAGGTAGCGCTGTACTGAATTTTTCTATTAGTTTTAGACCTTTAATGGAAGGGGGGGGGGGTTGGCAAAAAAAAATGACATCCAAAAACTGAGGAAAGGGGTGAGAATTTTGCAGAAATTTCTCACTGTGGTGGAGAAGGTTTCAGGGTTTACTTTACTGTAACAAGGTGGCCAAGGTATGTGTGCTCTTTATTTTTCAGCAGAAGTCCCATTCTCCTGTACTTTCCCAGCCTCTCTAGCTGTTTGTATTTTCAAAAAATCCCCCCTAGAGGATGTAAGGAGGACTTCCTCTCTTGGGGATGTTTTCCTTCTGTTAAAAGGTAACAACCACCACCTACTCATATTTCAGGCACTCAGTAGGCAGCTGAACTGGAAAGCTTCAATGGAGGAAGTCCTGGTAAAACCCACAAGCATGTATACATCACAAAGTGAAAATTACAGAAAGAGTGTGATTATTTATACAGGTATCTAGATATTGCCATGAAGAGTGAGCAATAGGATTATACAATGTACTGTTTGTGATGGATTCATTCCATCACAATTTAGAATGCCTGGCATTAATTGTAGGCAAATCCATCCCAGGAATGCTCTTGGACTGGCAGTGCAGAGGATAGGAGGGAGAAACGTAGGGAGAACTGTAGGGTGTTTCCTTACATGAAACCTGAAATATTAAAGCCTATATCAGTTTACTTGTCTAAGCATAAAAGCTGCCAGGGCATGACGACACAATATACAGCATAACTCTTGAACCAGTATCTTATACATCCTTCTGAGAATGCTCCTTTGTACAGCACTGTTTCATGTACTTCAGTCATGACCAGCAATCCCGATTATTCCCGAAAGGTGAAGGGAGAGAAAAAGCAGCAGCAGCAGCAGCCCCTGAGATATATGTAATCTTGACCATGTCCCTTCAAAGTGATACAATAAGTAACTCCATCCAAAAGAATTATGAAAGTCCTGCATTTCATGACAGCTCAAGGTCTTCCTAATACATTTTGTTCTGAACCATGTTTACCAAAAAGTCAGATGACATTCAAAACCTCAACATTCATTATCAGACATCTCTAGTATAACCACTGTAAATTTGCCTTAAGACTCAAAAGAAAATCCATATATCATGCAGCCTTGTCTTTGAACTTGTCGTACCATTTGAAGCCTGTCTCCTACCTGGAGTTGCCATCTCCTCCCCTGTGTTGTAATAAAATGAATCTAAAACAGGAATGATTTGTATTTAGAACATTCTACCTTGCTTCAAAGCAATTTACAATAAATAATGCATCGATTTGCAAATAAAAAAGTTTCTGCTGCAAATATATACCCTACTTTCCATTATTCTTCTGATGGTGCAGTCTAGTTTCTTTCTTCACAGACTCTGCTTCATATTTCATTTGCTGCTGCACTAGGGCAGGGTGTCAGGTTCCCAGTTGTTATGCCTGACCCACGTTGATTTGGAGACCCACTGCATCATCCTAATTCTGACAACTTTAGCACCTCTAGTGAAGCTACACCACGTCCTCCAGTATTGGTGGAGTGGATATGGCCCCTGAGGACCATACATCGCCATTGAGTCTGAGGAGGCCAAACATCTGCCTAGGCATCTGCCCAGTGCTAAAGGTTGACCTGCACCAGAATGTTCCAGAATGGGGAGGCACAGGCTGCCACCAAGAAGATTTATGCATGCCTCAAGAACCTCAGCAACTGGTGTCCTGAAGAGTAAAGGCTTCCTCATGAACAAGGCCCTCTTCATAACTAAGACTTCTGCCAGAGCGCTTGAAATGATCTGCACTGAGCCCTGGATAGGTTTCATTTGCACTGAGCCAAGGATAGAATTCTATGAAGTCCGGCTATGGGGCGGTATATAAATGTAAATAATAATAATACATAAATCTTCAGTTAGGCAGGTCTGCCATCTGCTAGATGCAACACCTTACCTTACCTTACCTTTTAGTGCCTTGTTTCGCTGATGTCTGTGACAGAATCATTGTGCTTCTGACCTCTGGACCCCTGCTTGACTCTGCTTTTTTGACGGTGCTTCTGTTTGACTATTGACTGTGTTTTGACCTTGGCTATGCCTCAGACCTTTCTTCTGGAAACCACCCACTGGCCTGATAATACTGGCCCTATTCATGGGGAGAGGGTGAGTAGGGGAACTATGGAGCAGGAAGGGTTAGGAAAACCATTCTGTGCATGCCTCTCACACAACTGACAACCATGTGGCTTGCCATTGTTTACTTACCCCTCCCTGCTTTGTAGGTAAATTGTCATCTTCCTGTCACTCCCATTTATCCCAGTAGCCACCACTGCAGGAATTGCATCAAATTGGCTGCTCCATCCATCACTATGCAACAGTGACCATAGAATCTGGCTGCACTGCTTAGCAGATCGCTGGAAGTTCCAGATGCTCTAGGCAGCCATTTCTGTAGTTGCCATGTTTTTTTCCACAGAGTGGCCCAATTTAACAACAATGCATCCATCACATGATATGGTAAGCCAGCCCTGGGCCCCTTACCCCCACAGCAAAAGGTGCATATCCAGGGTGGGTAATTTACTGATTGTAAATGGGGATTTCACACATACCCTATAGCTTCTGTTCCACATTAATGACTCAAAACAAATGCACAATTTCACACATTACATGGACCAAAGTTGGGTTTACCATGGAGTATACACTCCACAGAAAGCCATATCTTATGTGAACTGCCCAGAGAGCTTCGGCTATGGGGTGGTATACAAATGCAACAAATAATAATAATAATAATAATAATAATAATAATAATACCCTATGTGACATGCTAAGCCACCATGGATTGCTCTCAAACATGACCCATGAGTGGCTTAACATTACATCTGAATCAAGCCACTGTACCTCGAACATTGCCTGTATCCTAACTGTTCCTCCTTAAGCTGATCCCATTCTGGACATATACCTATGTGTGTGACTGTCCACCTGTCTAACTGATTTGCCATTGGATTTGCCCCTCAATTGCTTTAATGCTGAGTCTGCTCCAGCCTAAGGGGGGTATAAGGGTAGGAAATGTGCTGCCTATGACCACCAGTGTGCCCCCAGATATCTATCTTGGTGCCTGCCATGGTGCCCTTCCCATCTCATTCCCCCCGCAAAAAAAGAAGTATCACATTTTCTGAGAGGCAGCTGGGATAACTGTGAAATAGTTTTTTTGTTATTGCTGAATACTGTGGTTAAAAGAATTTGTTTAGTATGTTGAGGCCCAGAATCCACCTCTGGCTTATACTCAGTCTTCTGCACAGGTTACTTGTCCTATTTCTCCCATGGCAGCCATTTTGTGGTGATGCTGACCCCGTCTAAGGCCTCAACTAGACCAGGGGGTTGTTCCACTATGATCTTGCGATTTTATGATCACGAGATCGTTACACTATACTACATGCGGCACATGACATCATGGCCTCCATTTTTTTGTTTTAAAGAAGAAGGAGCACATGAGCGCATATGAGCAAAAGGTACTGTATGTCTCTTTTTAAAAAAATCATTTTCCTTGCTCCCCCACCCCACCTTGTGAGTAACCACGAGGAGCCAGGACAAACCATGATGGTGGGCCACACTTTCCGCGGTCTCGGGATCATCCCGAGACCATGGAAAAAGCGGGCCTAAAGTGTAGGGCCAGATCCCGGGGCAAGGGTGGGATCATCCCTCCCTGATCCCGGAATCCCCTTTGTGTCATGTGAACGCACAGGGACGATCCCGGGGATCGCCCCGGGATAAAACCCTATCTAGTTATGGCCTAAGTGGGACAAAGGGGTAGGCATCGTGGTGCCTATGAGCACCAATATGCTCCCAGATACCTTTCTTGGTACTCATATGGCAGCTGCACAAATCAGTACTGGAAAGAGAAAATCAGTTTCATACCATCAGCGAACTGCAAAATTAGAAATACAGATATTTTATTTTCCTGGAATGACTTTATGAATTAATCCAAGACCAATGGATTAGCCCCTCTTCATTTAGCAAGGGGAAATGCTTTCCAATGATAAAGAACCAGCCCAGCAAAGTTTTATATTTAGTCGGCAGGTAAATAGCATTTTTTGGGTGTTTGAGGGTAACTAACAAATGAGGAGAGGGCCTTGTTTCCCCAATTCCTAAAAAGTTGTGGCAAGAGACTGTTAGTGGGGGGGGGGGAAAGGAGTAATAGCTTGCAGGGTGGAAGAAATAAGGGGCAAAAGATCACCAGTTAATCTATCAACTTCCACCCAAATCAAACAGGATGTACTAACTACAGTTCTAAGCCACCAAAGCTCTCTGGGTGGTTCACGAAATATAGGAAGAATGATAAAATAAAAGAATATATATCACTGAATGTTTACTATATGTGGGGTTTCGCTGTCACACACTATAGATTATATATAATTAAAACATGCTATTTTGATCTAAAGGAAAGTCATACATGATGCATAGTAGCAAGCTTGGCCCCTGGAACTTGAACTCTTAGAAATAAATACTGAGCAAGAATATGAATGCCCTTGAAATGACCATACTTATAATTTACATCAACTGCACTATAGCAGCGTGCTTTATTTTCTGATTATCTGTTAAAACATGGAATTCATTACTATAAAGGGTAAGAAAAGCATATTTGCCATTTATGCTTTCCCTACTTCCAATTTTGTTCTGGTAGTGAAACTGCCCCTGTATAAAAGTGTCACATTGTCTTGCACACCCACTGCCGACAGAGAAGGCCTGTAGTAAAAATTAATGGGAACTTGTAAAACGACTAATGAGCTCACAGGCTTGGGGAATAGGCTATTCAGATACCAGCTGGAGCCCTCCATAGCAAATTCAAAATTTACTAAGGACTTGGACACCAGTTTACAAAGCATCCCTTTCTTACTGTTTAAATTGCCAAAAAAAAAAATTTAAAAAATGCCTCCCCCCCCCCCCCGCTCTGGTGCTAATTAAATGGGTTCCTCTGACTGAAGAAAGAGGGGACTAATGTTGAGTAATTTGCAAGAATCCTGCAGCTTTTTTTTTTTTAATGTACAAAAACAACCACCACAAAGTAGTTATGGAATAACTTGTCAAATGTAAGAATTGCATGTGCAAACGCAACTCATTAGGTGCTTTCTACTGCGGTAAATAACTTGCTGACTGAATTAGCTGTGCACCATGTGTTTCAAGGAATAAACCTGGCAACTACTTCCTTCCCACTTCTCCGTAGGAGTAAGGGATTTTGTTTCTCTTGTTGACTTTAGTTACTATGAGCCTCTCTTGAAGGAACTGACAGTTCTGAACTGCCTTCCAAAGATCTAAAGCTGCTGAAAGACACACATTGGTGCAGTGTCTGTAATAAATGAAGAGCGAGCACTGGTCCCTTTCTCTTTAAAACAGTAAAGAAACCAGGCTAGAGAGGGCAGTGGGAATCAAAGCCGTTCTCCTATTAAACAAGTTGGGGAAACATTGGGAGCCAGAAGGAGTCCATGATGGCATAGTGATGACTCTCCCTGACATGCAACAGTGATAGAACAACTCTGTACTCCCTTCCTTAAGTTTGGACTTCATTAAAGTATAGGTGGTAGCTACAGTCCACACTCTTGTGCTGTCTTTTCTCTTTTGCCTTCTATGTCATATGCTGGAGAACAATAAGTGCAGTCCTATTCCCAAAGACATGATCATACAAACTACCCCACAGTGCACAGGTCAACCTAAGCAGCACAGGTTACAGTGTGTCACAATCGGAGAGCAATGATGTAGTTGAAGGGTGAATGCAACTGCTTTAAAGCGCTTTAGTTTTGACCATCAGAAGATGGGACTCCCAGGTCAGAAGACGGTCAAAATGCTACTGGGGAGGAACAGAGGATAAGTTCAATTAGCCCCAGATGTGATGACGCAGCTAGCTCAAAGCCGAAAGGACGGCTGGCGGCTGATGGTGCTGGTGGTGAATGACGAATCCGATGTTCTAAAGATCAACACACGATAGGAACCTGGAATGTAAGATCTATGAGCCAGGGCAAATTGGATGTGGTTATTGGTGAGATGTCAAAATTAAATATAGATATTTTGGGTGTTGGTGAACTGAAATGGACTGGAATGGGCCACTTCACATCAGATCACCACCAGATCTACTACTGTGAACAAGAGGATCACAAAAGAAATGGAGTAGCCTTCATAATTAATAATAAAGTGGTTAAAGCAGTGCTTGGATACAATCCAAAAAACTATAGAATGATCTCAATTCAAATTCAGGGTAAGCCATTTAACATCACATTGATCCAAATATAAGCCCCAAATATAAGCCCCAATGCTGAAGAAGCAGAAGTAGATCAGTTCTATGAGGATCTGCAGCACCTACTGGATAATACACCAAAAAGAGATGTTATTTTCGTTACAGGAGACTGGAATGCTAAGGTGGGTAGTCAAATGACATCTGGAATTACAGGTAAGCATCGTCTAGGGGAACAAAAGGAAGCGGGACATAGGCTGATAGAATTTTGCCAGGACAACTCACTGTGTATAACAAACACTCTCTTCCAACAACCTAAAAGACGGCTTTATACATGGACCTCACCAGATGGCCGACACCGAAATCAGATTGACTATATCCTTTGCAGCCAAAGGTGGCGGACATCTATACAGACGGTAAAAACAAGACCAGGAGCTGACTGTAGTTCAGATCACGAACTTCTTATTGCACAATTTAGAATCACACAAAAGAGAATAGGGAAGACCCACAGATCAGTTAGATATGAGCTCACTAATATTCCTAATGAATGTGCAGTGGAAGTGAAGAATAGATTTAAGGGACTAGATTTAGTAGATAGGGTCTCGGAAGAACTATGGACAGAAGTTCACAACATTGTCCAAGAGGTGGCAACAAAAACCGTCCCAAAGAAAAAGAAAAGCAAGAAGGCAAGATGGCTGTCTGCTGAGACACTGGAAGTAGCCCAAGAAAGAAGGAAAGCAAAAGGCAACAGTGATAGTCGGAGATATGCCCAATTAAATGCAAAATTCCAGAGGTTAGCCAGAAGAGATAAGGAATTATTTTTAAACAAGCAATACGTGGAAGTGGAAGAAGACAATAGAATAGGAAGGACAAGAGACCTCTTCCAGAAAATTAGAAACATCGGAGGTAAATTCCAGGCAAAAATGGGTATGATCAAAAATGAAGATGGCAAGGACCTAACAGAAACAGAAGAGATCAAGAAAAGGTGGCAAGAATATATGGAAGATCTGTATAGGAAGGATAATAATATTGGGGATAGGTCAGACGGTGTGGTCAGTAAGTTAGAGCCAGACATCCTGAAGAGTGAGGTTGAATGGACCTTAAGAAGCATTGCTAATAACAAGATAGCAGGAGACGATGGTATCCCAACTGAACTGTTTAAAATATTGCAAGATGATGCTGTCAAGGTGATGCATGCCATATGCCAGCAAATTTGGAAAACACAAGAATGGCCATCAGACTGGAAAAAATCAACTTATATCCCCATACCAAAAAAGGGAAACACTAAAGAATGTTCAAACTATCTGACAGTGGCACTTATTTCACATGCCAGTAAGATAATGCTCAAGATCCTGCAAGGTAGACTCCAGCAATTCATGGAGCGAGAATTGCCAGATGTACAAGCTGGGTTTAGAAAAGGCTGAGGAACTAGAGACCAAATTGCCAATATCCGCTGGATGATGGAGAAAGCCAGGGAGTTCCAGAAAAACATCTATTTGTTTTATTGACTATTCTAAAGCCTTTGACTGTGTGGATCATAACAAATTGTGGCAAGTTTTTGGTGGTATGGGGATACCAAGTCATCTTGTCTGCCTCTTGAGGAATCTGTATAATGACCAAGTGGCAATGGTAAGAACAGACCACGGAACAACGGACTGGTTTAAGATTGGGAAAGGAGTATGGCAGGGTTGTATACTCTCACCTTACCTATTCAACTTGTATGCAGAATACATCATGCAACATGCTGGGCTTGACGAATCCAAGGCTGGAGTTAAAATCGCGGGAAGAAACATTAACAATCTCAGATATGCAGATGATACCACTTTTATGGCTGAAAGCGACGAGGAGCTGAGGAGCCTTATGACAAAGGTGAAAGAAGAAAGTGCAAAAGCTGGGTTGCAGTTAAACCTCAAAAAAACCAAGATTATGGCAACCAGCTTGATTGATAACTGGCAAATAGAGGGAGAAAATGTGGAGGCAGTGACAGACTTTGTATTTCTGGGCGCAGAGATTACTGCAGATGCTGACTGCAGCCAGGAAATCAGAAGATGTTTACTTCTTGGGAGGAGAGCAATGACAAATCTTGATAAAATAGTAAGAGCAGAGACACCACGCTGACAACAAAGGTCCGCATAGTTAAAGCAATGGTATTCCCCATAGTAACCTATGGCTGCAAGAGCTGGACCATAAGGAAGGCTGAGCAAAGGAAGATAGATGCTTTTGAACTGTGGTGTTGGAGGAAAATTCTGAGAGTGCCGTGGACTGCAAGAAGATCAAACCAGTCCATACTCCAGGAAATAAAGCCAGACTGCTCACTTGAGGAAATGGTATTAAAGGCAAAACTGAAGTACTTTGGCCACATAATGAGAAGACAGGATACCCTGGAGAAGAGGCTGATGCTAGGGAAAGTGGAAGGCAAAAGGAAGAGGGGCCGACCAAGGGCAAGTTGGATGGATGATATTCTGGAGGTGACAGACTTGACCATGGGGGAGCTAGGGGTGGCGATGGCCGACAGAAAGCTCTGGCGTGGGCTGGTCCACGAAGTCACGAAGAGTAAGAAGCGACTGAACGAATAAACAACAACAACCTGGGCCCCAACAGTTGTCAAAACTGTTTAAAGCGCTTTAAAGCAGTAGTGTATATCCTGCCCAGGACTTTTGACAGAGCAGGTTATGGGTCATCTGCTGGAGTGTAAGTATAATTGACAGACCTCTTCACTCTGACAAGTGAATAAGATAATAAGGCTTTCAAGTTTTACTGTTGTTTGTGACAGCCAAGCATAGAGGATATCAGAGCATGAGGAAAATACTCAAGCAGAGGCTTGATATAACTTTCCTTTTTTTTTTATGTGGTTCCTAATTCATACTAGCAGTTTAATGCTAACAGTTCTTTGCAAGATGGTTTGTGTTTCTAATTAAAAGCTAAAGTTTGCATCCAGCTGACTTAAAATCTTTTGTTAAAACTCGATGTGTTTTACAAATTGAATATATGCAGTCAGAAATAAATGCCACTGAGTTCAATGGAGCATATTCCCAGGTGGCTAAGCATTTTGAGCTAAACATTACAGCTTATCATGTTGTGTGAATCATTCCTAACCATGGTGGCTACACAACTGTGAGGGAACTGGCTGTCACTTCCGGTTATGACCTTACCTCGGATTAAATGAAGCCGTGCTCTTTGCGCATGCTTGAGGTCCGAAGCAGACATTCCTGCCGAACTGGTTTGAACAAGTTCTGTCATGCTGTCAAGGTGCGCACGCAATTCCTTTGTATCAAATGTGTGCGCGCGCAAGTTCCCTTTGTACGAAGGGCAGGCGTTCCCTTTGAATGAGGGGCGTGTATAAAAAGCCCCTCCCCCCAGTCCCGAGGGCAGCCGCCCGTGGACTCATCCCGTGCTGCTGTTTCGCTAGCGAATAAAGCTATCTGTTAAACAAGAACTTTGGTGTGGACTCCGTTTTCTCCGTGTGGGCTCCAGTTTTTCCGTAACATTCCTGGCGCCCCAACGTGGGGCCGCTTCCTTCAACAAGGAAACCTCACGGAGTACTGGACAGCCTGCCAGGGAGATTTCCCCCACCAGCTCGCCTCCTTGCAACCCCCCCCGCAGGCGTACGTCGACACTCATTGGGAGCGCGCCTTCAGCTTGCCTTCGGCTTTGCTGATGCCTGGTGATCTGGGGATGGACTGACCGGAGGGGGTGGCGTGGACGCAGCTGAACCTCTGTGGAAGTTTTGCTACAGATACCTTTCTAACCGGCGCCGGAACTTCAAACAGGCAAGTAACAATGAGCTCTCTGTAATCTGTTTCTGTTCTGTCCAGCCAGCTCCCAGGAGCTGAAGGAGGGGCTGGATCAACCCCTCAGAAGCCAGAATGTTTCTCTCTGTAATCTGTTTCTGTTCTGTTCAGCCGGCTCCCAGGAGCTGAAGGAGGGGCTGGATCAACCCCTCAGAAGCCGGAAGGTTTCTCTGTTTTCTGTTTCTCTGCTGGGCTGGATTTGGGAAAGAGGGTGTTGTCTGTGTAATTGGTGTGTGAATGGCAGCCTGATTTCCATAGTTGGCCGTTGGATCCATCAGTCCTCTGGTGCCATTTGGTACCTGGAAATTCCGGCAACGTGGGCTGGCAGCGTGTGATTGTGAACCTATTGTTTCACCAGCTGACTCCCCCACTACCGATAGCCAGTTGGTTCCCCGTCTACCCACCTGATTTGTCTGTCTGTCTGGTGAATTTAGAAAGTTAGGATGGGGGGAGGTTCTTCCACTACATTAGATCTCATGGTAGAGCATTTTGCACAAGTTTTTGATACTTCGCAGTGTAATGTTCAAACCATGACTTATAAGTGCCATTGGACTTGGCCGAGCCTAGGCCCCCTTGTGGCCTGGCCGCCACAAGGCACCTTTTCTGAATCCTATATTACCAGAATATATAATTTAGCTATAGTAGAAGGGGGGCCTCTGACTCCAGAAGATATCCCATACATTGAAGGGTGGCTGAAAGTGGCTAAGCTCCCCCCACCATGGGCGAAAAAGATGGTTGAAAAGGCAGCCCTAATAATGATGAACCAGGCGAAGAAAGATAAAAGAATCCAACCCCACCGCCTGAAGCAGCTCACTTACACTGCTTCAAAGGACAAACCAATCATACCTTGTCCTCCAGAAGAACTGCCGCCGCCTTATGTTTCGCCTACGGCGCCCCAGATGAGGCCCCCACCAGTGGTGCCCACTGCTCCAGTCCCGCTACTACCTGGACAAGCAGACATTCTGCCCCCCTCACCGGCCCCGAGCGCGTCATCTCCTCCCCGCCAGGAGGATGTGCCTGGCCCCAGCCTACCACCACGTCGCCAGGAGGATGTGCCTGGCCCCAGCCTACCACCACGTCGCCAGGAGGATGTGCCTGGCCCCAACCTACCACCACATCCACGACACGTTGTTGCCTCTGAAGCCAGTTCAGAAGAAGAAGGGCCCAGCCACCACCACAGCTCTAGCCGAAATAGAGAACACGTTGTTGCCTCTGAAGCCAGTTCAGAAGAAGAAGGGCCCAGCCACCACCGCAGCCCCAGCCGGAATAGAGACCTGACTGCTGAATTACAGAGGTCCAAAATGAAGACCCGAGCCCGGATGAAGGAAAAGGGGAGAGAAGCCAACAGAATCCTGCCAGTCAGGGAAGCCACAGCCCTGGTTCCTGGACAAGATGCCAACGGTCAACCAAGCTACCAAACTGTTACTACTTACACTTACCTGCCTTTCCAATCCTCAGACCTCCTTAATTGGAAAACTCATGGTCCAGGTTATGAAGAAGAACCAGAAAAGTTCCTAGATATGATTGAAGGAGTTATTGCTGCCCATAATCCAACCTGGAGCGACATCCAGCAACTAATGGGCTACCTCCTCACAACTGAACAGAGACTGCAGATCCAAGCCAATTTGGAAGAGGCTGCAGGAATCCGAGGGCAGTTAGACAACCAACCAGACTCCCAGGTGACCCTCGCCAAGTATGCACCTCGACTAGACCCAAGATGGGACATCCAAAATGCAGATCACCGGGCCCTTCAACGTGAATACCAGCAGGCTTTCATAGAGGCCGTGAAAAAAGGCAGACGAAAGATGATGAATATGCAAAAAATACATGATGTAGTACAACAGAAAGAAGAAAGCCCGGGGATGTTCCTTGAAAGACTGATGAAAGCCTACCGCCGATATACTCCCATAGACCCTGAACATCCGAACAACAGGCAGACCGTAGTTCTCTCCTTCGTGTCACAAGCAGCCCCAGATATTAGAAAGAAATTACAGAAGGCAGATGGGTTTGAAGGAATGTCACTAACGCAACTGAAAGCCTTGGCTGACCGAGTTTATGTCAACCGGGAGGTTGAAGAGAAAAAAGAGCAGGTTAAGTTGATGAAGGAAAAAGCCAGCCTCATCGCGGCCGCCCTGCGCCCGGAAGTTCCCCAACTGACAGATAAGAGATCACACCGGCCAGTCCTAGGCCGAAATCAGTGTGCATACTGCAAAGAAGAGGGCCACTGGAAGACAGAGTGCCCCGTAAGACCACAACAGAATGTCATTGCTGGACTAAATCGAGGCCGCGGACGTGGGGCCCCTCGAGGAAGAGGCCGTGGCTATCCTGGTCCTGCACCAACTGCCTTCCCCAGTCCACAAGGAACACCTCTGGAACCACACTTTCGCGATGCCGTCCGAACTATGACCATGGAAGATTGCTATGAAGAAGAAGACTGACAGCCTCCGCGGGGACCCTTACCTCCCGACCCCGTTATGGAAATAACAGTGGGAGGACAGAAAATTAAAGGACTAATAGATTCAGGAGCGCAGAGGTCAGTCTTGATTAATGCCTCCCACTTGCCCCTTCAGAAGAAAACTTCCGTGCCAGTTGTGGGGGCAGGAGGCCAGGTTTTACGAGCACCCTGTTTCAAGCCCCAAGGGATCCAGATAGGAGCCTGCGCCACGAAACATGAATTCATCCTGATCCCGTCCTGCCCCATACCACTTATCGGAAGAGACCTCCTTTGTAAAGTCCAAGCGACCCTGTCTTTCCATCCAGATGGCAAGGTCACAGGTACTGCTGGAGGGCAGCCACTTGTCATCACCTGTCCCCTCAGAGAAGCGTGGAGAATGGGACCTTCTATGGGCCTCTGCGCTCCACTCCACACTATCCATACCGAAGTCGCCCTTCGAGTCATCCGAGCCGTGCCAGGGGTCTGGGCCGAAAACAATCCCAGAGGGTTAGCATTGTCAGCTTATCCTGTCATCACTGATCTGAAGCCCACTCATGTTATTGTTAACCAGCCACAGTACCCCATTCCCTTAGAAGCCAGAGTTTCAATGCATGAGCACCTTGAAAAACTGCTGCAACTTGAAGTCCTGGTCCCCACCGTTTCACCCTGGAACACACCCCTCCTCCCAGTCAAGAAACCGGGCACTAACCAGTACAGACCAGTTCAAGACCTTCGCCTTGTGAACCAGCAGACGAAAGACATCGCAGCCACAGTAGCAGACCCCTACTCCCTCATCGGACTGATACCAGGTGACAGCCTATGGTATTCGGTCATCGACCTCAAAGACGCCTTCTTCACGGTTCCCTTGCACCCTGATTCCCAGAAAATCTTTGCCTTCACATGGGAACACCCCCGGACAGGGCGAAAGAGACAATTCACGTGGTCCCGCCTCCCACAAGGTTTCAAGAATTCCCCAACTCTCTTTAGCCGCCAATTGGCCGGGGATTTGCAAAAATACCAGGAAGAAGTTGGCCTAGTCCTCCAATATGTAGATGACCTCCTTTTGCCCCGGCATACTGAAGAGACCTGCCTCCTTGACACCATTGCCCTGCTCAGACATCTGGAGACTGCAGGTTACCGTGCTAGTCAAACCAAAGCCCAAATCTGTAAACAAGAAGTGACATATCTGGGGTTTATCATCAAGAAGAACACTCGACTTTTAGCTGCCAGCAGGACCCAGGCAATCAATTGTATACCCCAGCCCCGGAACAAAAAAGAATTACGAGTTTTCCTGGGCATGGCAGGGTACTGCCGGATCTGGATCCTGAACTACGCCGCCCTGACACAGTCCCTCTATGAACTCTTGAAACAGAAAGTCCCTGAATCCGGGACCCTAGACTGGACATCTGAAGCAAAAGAGAGCCTCCGGAATCTTAAATCAGCCCTTACCAGTCCACCCGCTCTAGGACTACCTGATATCAGCAAGCCCTTCCACCTGTATGTAGACGAAAGGAAGGGCACAGCCGTGGGCGTTCTGACCCAGAGAGTGGGTTCGTGGAATCGGCCTGTAGCATACCTAAGCAAGAATACTGATCCTGTGAGCAGAGGTTGGCCAGGATGTCTCCGATGTATCGCCGCCGCATGCCTGCTCTTAACTGAAGCCATTAAACTTACCTATGGGCAGCACATAGAAATCACTGCCTCACACTCCATGAAAGCTCTGCTAGAAACCCACGGACCAAAGTGGATGACCAACTCCCGACTTGTCAAATACCGAGCGCTGCTGTGTGAGAACCCTAACGTGCAAGTGAATGACTGCGTAGCCCTGAATCCTGCGACTCTGATGCCTTTGCCTGAGCCAGTTATACATGATTGCCAAGAAATAATGGACACTGTCCATTCTAGCAGACCCGACCTAAAAGACAGTCCTGTGCCTGGCAGCATCATCCTTTTTACTGATGGAAGCAGTTTTGTCCAGCACGGTGTCAGAAAGGCGGGTTACGCCATAGTAACAGAAGATGAGGTCCTAATCGCTGAAGCGCTTCCACCTGGCACGTCCGCTCAGAAAGCTGAACTCTTAGCTTTAATCGCTGCACTAGAATGGGGAAGAGAAAAGAAGATCACGGTCTACACAGATTCAAAATATGCATTTCTTACTCTCCAAGTACACGGAGCATTGTACCGAGAGCGAGGGTTCCTCACAGCCGAAGGAAGAGAAATAGCACATTCACAAGAGATCCAGAGGCTCTTACAAGCTGTATGGCTACCAGAGAAGGTTGCGGTGATTCACTGCAGAGCACACACCGGGAAATCTAACCCAATTGCTCGAGGGAACCAGAGGGCGGATCAGGCTGCCAAAGACGCCGCCAACCAGCCAGTACGAGAAACAAGCCACGCCCTCTTGATTTCCCTGCCACCTCTTGCCATGACGCCTCCGTATAGCCAAGAAGAAGAGAAAGAAGCTGAAGAACATAAATACAGAAAAGAAAAAGGCTTCTACATTTTGCCGGACGGCCGAGTTTGGGTGCCAGAACGTCTTGCCAGAACTGCGGTGTACCACATGCACAGACAATGCCATCTAGGCAAAGAAGCCCTTCGGCATCTGATCGAAAAGACCATGTACATAGACAAGTTAGCCACCCACTGCATGGAAGCTTCCAAAAGATGTGTCACCTGTGCACGAAATAACCCAAAGAAAGGACCTGTGCTTCCCCCAGGCCAGATACTCCGAGGCAGCCGACCCTTTCAAGTTATGCAAATTGACTTCACCCACATGCCGCCAGCTGGAGGCTACAAGGTCGCCCTCGTAGCCGTATGCACGTTCTCGGGATGGGTAGAAGCATGGCCAGTCAGATCAGAAGGGGCAAGAGAAGTAGCGAAACACCTGATCCAAGACCTCATCCCTCGCTATGGCCTGCCCCAGCAGCTGAACTCTGACAATGGACCAGCTTTCCAAGCCGAGCTCACTGAAAAACTTAGCAAAGCACTTCATATAGACTGGAAGCTACACTGTGCTTGGAGACCGCAGAGCAGCGGGGCAGTAGAAAGAGCCAACCAGACCCTGAAACTACACCTTCGCAAAATGTGCGCAGAAACACACTCTAAATGGACTCAGATGCTCCCTGTTGCCTTGCTCCACATGAGGTGCACCCCCCGAAGTAACGGGCTGACTCCATATGAACTAGTCTATGCCAGGCCTCCGCCGCTGCCAGCTACAGTCGAGACCCTGCCACTTCATGGCGAGATCAACCTTAATCGGATTCTAAAAGAACTGAATCAGACAGTGCTAGAAATGAGCCAGCATACTGAACAGACTCCCTTAGGAATAGTTATCCCTGTTCATGGCTTCAAGCCTGGGGATGAAGTCTGGGTAAAGAGTTATAAAGAAAGCCTGTTAGGGAAGACATGGGACGGGCCATATACCATTATACTGACTACTCCTACTGCTTTAAAGGTCCAAGGGAATTCCAGTTGGATTCATTGGAGCCGAGCAAAATTAGCCGCACCCGAGAGATGGCAGGCCACGAAAGGTGCGGGCCTAAAGCTCACCCTGAGGAAACAGCCCTCACCGCTGGACGCGACGGGAGAAGACTCCTCGGGACCGGCAACCGAGGGAGCGAAATAACTGGGGGCGCTGCATCCCCTCTCAACCTGGAAAGAAGAGGTGGACACCGCCCGAAGCATGTTCTGCCTATTTTGCTCTTCCTTTTGACCCTGAGCATATCATCCCAGAAGTCAAAACTTGATCTCTGCTCCTCTTGTATACAAACAGTGAAACTGCATAACCAAATCAAACAGACTATTATATATCAGAGTAAATTGCAGTGTACTGAGACCAAAACGTCTTGCACTTTCCGTAATGTTTCTTTCTCAGTATGTTCACTGAATAACAAAGTCACATGTTTTGATCCCAGAGAAAATCCTGTTAAATGGCACTTAGAGGTCAGAGATGCTAACAAGCAGGGTACACTATTGCAGAAAATACCCCTTAGAACCCCAAATTCTCCAGCTTCTGTGATCATAGACCCTTGCAAGATCTCCCACTGGCCAGATCAGTGTGGGGATCTCAGCTGGGAGAAGACATACATGCACGAAGACAAATATATATGTCCCTCCACAGACCCGATGCGGTCTACCATCCCCAAACAAGCCAATTGCGATAACAGCTGTCCTTATTGGAACTGTGTATGGTGGGCCACTTATTCAACAACACCCCCCCTCGGTAAAATCCACGCCTCCTTAACCAAAGTGCCAGTCCTCAGTAACTGCAAGGCACAACAGTGCAACTTGGTGAATTTTACCGTTTTTAACCCACAACAGTTCGTGACCACTTTTGGGAACCAATTCGGGCTCCGCATCCATGGACGGGGAGCAGATCCCCTGGGGCGGATTTACCTAAAACTCGCTCAGTTTGTAGAAACAGGCCACACCATACAAGAGCACTTCTTCCAAGACTTTTGGAAAGAAGTCGAACAGCCTTTTGAAGTGCCAGAGATAGCGCGCAACCTCTTTGTCACTTTTGCAGAAACTGTCGCTGCAACGCTGAATGTATCAAATTGTTATGTATGTGGAGGAACCAACCTAGGAGACCAATGGCCTTGGGAAGCCCAAGAATACAATGTCAGCCAGCCGTATAATGAGACCACTGACCCCAACCCCCATAGTCAGTGGATGCTGACAGACACCCTAATTGGAAGGTGGTGCATCCAAAGAATATCCTCCGGGGCTCCCAAGATCGGGGAAACCCCGTGTCAGACCATTACTACGCTGAACCAAACTATCTTGTCCTATTGGCCAAATCAAACTGTCATACCCCCTAATCGACTATGGCCAAGCACACTTCAGGCCAGATTGAATACTATTCAAAATAGCGCCTGGACAGCCCCCAGAGGATTGTATTGGATATGTGGAAACTATGCATATTCCGAACTACCTGAACCCTGGGAGGGCACTTGTACCATAGGGGAGATCAGACCCTCTTTCTTCTTGATCCCTTTAACTGATGGGGTCCGCCTAGGTCATACAGTTTATGATCGAAAGCGTAAAGACCTGACCAATATAAAAATTGGTGACTGGGCAGATGAAGATTGGCCCCCTGAGCGGATAATCCAATATTATGGGCCTGCCACTTGGGCACAAGATGGTATGTTTGGTTACAGAACACCAATATACATGCTAAACCGTATTATCCAGTTGCAAGCAGTATTAGAGTTAATTACCAATGAGACTGCACGCGCTCTGAATGTCTTATCCAAAACCCAGACCCAGCTTAGAAACGCAGTATATCAGAACCGTTTGGCTTTAGATTATTTACTCGCTGCGGAAGGAGGCCTTTGTGGGAAATTTAATCTCAGTAATTGTTGTTTGCAAATAGATGACAACAAGAAAGTCATCGAAGACATCACGAATCGAATGGTTAAGTTAGCCCATGTTCCAGTCCAGACGTGGAAAGGGTTTGAATGGGCCGAGGGCTTAGGCTCGTGGTTCAATTGGTTTGGTGGGCTAAAAGGGATGATCGGTATTGTTGTTGTAGGAATTTTGTTATGCTTGCTGGTACCCTGTCTTATGCCAATGATTATACAAAGTTTGAAAGATATGATAGAGCAAATTGCAGATAAACGTACTGCAGTGCACCTAATGGCCTTGCAGGAATACAGGCCAGTTCCTATCAATGAAGACACTCTGTAATAATGATAGCACTCTGTGCCTTCGCTAAGAGTGTATCAAAGGGGGGAATGTGAGGGAACTGGCTGTCACTTCCGGTTATGACCTTACCTCGGATTAAATGAAGCCGTGCTCTTTGCGCATGCTTGAGGTCCGAAGCAGACATTCCTGCCGAACTGGTTTGAACAAGTTCTGTCATGCTGTCAAGGTGCGCACGCAATTCCTTTGTATCAAATGTGTGCGCGCGCAAGTTCCCTTTGTACGAAGGGCAGGCGTTCCCTTTGAATGAGGGGCGTGTATAAAAAGCCCCTCCCCCCAGTCCCGAGGGCAGCCGCCCGTGGACTCATCCCGTGCTGCTGTTTCGCTAGCGAATAAAGCTATCTGTTAAACAAGAACTTTGGTGTGGACTCCGGTTTCTCCGTGTGGGCTCCAGTTTTTCCGTAACACAACCACAATTTAAACATGCTCACTAACCATTTTCTGCAAAAGCTTTAGCAACCTAACCAGGGCTTAGTGTGTTGTCTGAACAGGCCCAACGTTGTAAAGTGAGGATGGAGCATTTAACAGCCAATGTCCTGTGTCTGTTGTAGAGTATTTTGTGTTCTTCCCCATCAACTTTTTATTGAGATACAAGATAGGTTGTTCCTCGTGAGCTTTTCTTTGAGCCCAAACTGCTCTCAAGCCTACTGCCAATGTGTCTGTTTTTAATATGAACAGGTTCAAAAAACCCAGTGATAGTAACATGGGATGGTGACATAAACATGATCAGAAGTCTTAGAAAGCCTTTCCATCATGGACTAACCAGTTGAGCTTTTGAGGCAGCCATTTGTTAATTAGGTTGGTCAAAGGAGTGGCTCAGGAGGAGAAATGAGTAACGAAGCTGTGGTAATAATTGACTAAGGCCTCAGCTAGGCCTAGCAGTCTAGCGTGATAGAGGGGTGAAGATCCCACGATATTTTTATTGTGAGATCTCCCCCTCTGTTCACACGCAGCATGCAAAGACCTCAGAGGGAGAGGCAACACGCCCGAAGAAGGTAAGGTTGTTGTTTTTAAAATTATTTCCCCCACTCCCCCCACCCCACCTCAGCCCGAGACCACAGAAAAAGCAGGCCTAAAGTGGAGGGCGAGATCCTGGGACAAGGAAGGGATCCTCCCTCCCGGGATCCTCCCGGGATGCACAGGGATGATCCTGGGGATCACCCCAGGATAAAGCCCCGTCTAGCTTAAGCCTAAGATCAAGTATAATTTATCCTCAAAACTGTCGTATCTCCTTTTTCATTTGGGGAGTCTTCCAACCACGAAGAGAGATGACCTTATCAGGAACTAGTTTTGTAGTGCCATCACCAAGTATGAATCTTAAATATAGGGCTTCTTTGCTTGCTATGAAACATTTTTTTTTCTCTTGGCAGTCAGTTCAGTTTGACACATGAACTTCAGGAATTACAAGAAGTGTCTTAAATGCTCTGGCCAAGTGAGACTGAAATAATATCATCAATATATATCACACTGCACCGTGTGTTAAGTGTGCTAATACCTCATCCACCATTGTGGCTGCCCTGTTTAGACCAAATGGAATATATACAAAGTGGAACAATCACAGAGGAGTGGCAAAAGTGGTATTTTCTTCTGAAGAGAGGGTTAATGGGATTTGCTAATAACCTTTAAATAGCTAAGTAAGTAGCTTTTCTAAACTGGTCCATCAGTTCATCTATTGTGAGTATGGGGTAAGCGTCAGTAATAGATGTCAGTGATGGGGATAAATCCCTACAAACCTTTTCAACATTTGTTTAATTTTTGAGGTATTACCTCAGACAAACAGTTTATCAGAGAGGTTCAACCAATGCCTTCAAAGCTTTTATTTCCAAGGTCTTCCATACATGTACAACCACCCAGTTCATAAAATTAGTCTGTTGATCCATTATTATTTCCTTGGGGTAGCCTACTCTTGATAAAATCAGGAACAAATCTTGGGCTGCTACCCATGCTGGAGTAGTCCAGAGGGGTATGGCCCTCAGGTATCTCTTGGTGTAATCAACTGCTCCCAGTGTAGAAGTACAGCGTTTCACTATTTTTTTCTAAAGGCTCTACTAAATGTATCACAACAGGTTCCAAGGGCTGATCAATTGGCAAGAAATCCTGATGCATGAGCAGACTTCTGGTTGTATGAAGTTGGATCCGAAGCATACACACACACACACACACACACACACACACACTGCAAATATATGGTATTGGGCAGGATTCCAAAGTCACCAGTTTACTTTGATCTCTAACCTCCTTCAGACTTTTCAAGCCAGATCTACACTAAGCAGGATATCACACTGTAAGAACGGTTTGAAAATGGTATATGGTATGTGTCATGGGCCCCAACAGTTGTCAGTGCACTTCAACACTGTTATGAAGCAGTAGTGTAGATCCTGCCTAAGTCTCCATGAAACAGAGATAGAATTATTGAATTTTGTAAATTTATAGTAGATCTGTAGAGAGAAGCATTGTATATATTGGGCTTTATTAAGATAGTTCCCTAAAAGGGAAATATAAGCTGATTCCTTCACTAAGATTATTCTCCCTGCTTGAAAAAAATCCCCTTTGGCACAGATACAGCCACATTTCAACTGTGTGCCAACTTCCTTAATTACTATTGGTGAGGGTTAGTAGCCCAAGAGTGAAAATGTGAAGGCCCCAAATGAGCATTTTAAAATAAATAAATAAATAAATGCACTAAAGATCAATGTGATATGTCAGCCTTCTCAAAAAAAGTAAACAATTTTTATTTTGTCCCTGGGAAGGAACTGCTCCCATTTGGCCATTAGAACTAGAGTCATAAAATTCACATTGAATGCAGACTGAGCTGCTATTATTGGGCCTGTTGTGCCATTTTAGACTCACCCACTTTTATAGATGATTTAGGGATGCTTCAGAAATTCAATATTAGTTACTTCTGATACAACTGGACCTGATCTGTACCACCCAAAATAAATTGCAGATCAGAATTTACACTGAAATCCTATACCTGTTTATTTGGATGTGAGTCCTATTGACCTCAATGGGAGTTATTCCCAAGTAAATATGTGTAAAATTGTTGGTGTTATCTAATACCATTCATACTTCCAGGACCAGATCTATACTTTGTTTCAAATCATTACAATCCCATGATGGTAACACTATGGGCATGGCTAGATGGGGCGATATCCCTGGGATCACCCCAGGATCATCCCAATAGCTTCGGCTATTGGGCGGTATAAAAATGTAATAAATAAAATAAATAAATAAATAATAAAATAATAATATGTGTCCACATTCCTCCCTTTCCCCAGGATATCGCCCTACCCTTCCATCCCAGTTTTTCCCACAGTCTCGGGATGATCCTGAGACCATGGGAGGTGTGGCCTGCCATCCTGGTTTGTCCCAGCTGGTTTGTCCCAGCTCCTCGCGAGGTGGGGGGAGCAGGAGTTGTTTTTTAAAAAACAAACAAAAAACTTACAGTTCCGTTCAAGCGCTCGTGTGCTCATTTTCCTTTTAAAAAAATGGTGGCCGTGATGTCCTCTGTCCTTCTGGGATGTCACGCGACTCATGTAGACTGAGGATCTCGCAATCATATCGCGAGATCATCTCCCTCCACCCCCTTCATCTAGCCATGCCCTATATCCCTCTTCTGCATTTATACCTCGTAGGACACACAATTACATTCGTTGTGGTGTTTTGGATAATGTGGAATAAAAATAACACTATGAATGCAGCATTTTAACACTTAATTTTAACTTAAATTTAAATTTTACTGTTCTAACTCTGTATTTTAAACTTATATCAATTTTGTTGCGTTTTTTTTATCCTGATTGTGCTTTTTATACTGTATTTTGTAATTGTGCTTTTAACATGTTGGTTGTTTTATTATGGTTTTAACTTTTGTGAACCGCCCAGAGAGCTTTGGCTATTGGGCGGTATAAAAATGTAATAAACAAACAAATAAATAAAATATGGAATGTGCAATGTGCCCCAATAGTTACCAG
This sequence comes from Elgaria multicarinata webbii, assembly GCF_023053635.1. NCBI lineage: Eukaryota > Metazoa > Chordata > Lepidosauria > Squamata > Anguidae > Elgaria > Elgaria multicarinata. The sequence goes on from NC_086172.1 coordinate 115,906,370, forward strand.
TGTACTTCAATACCACTATAAATCCATAGTGTAGATCTAGCCCTGGATGTTTCAGTTCTCAGAAATAAATATGTAAATAAATAAGAGTATATTAAAGTACTCATGAGGTCCTCCAAGGGTTGCCTCACCTCTGTCTGCTTTTACAGTTTCTAGCTGCTTGGATTGGTTATCCAAATCCTGCCACCTGCCTTTAAAATTAATCTGAAAATACCCTGGAAGTGGCAATACAACATGACATACCATTCCTTCCTGGGTAATTGTGAGGAAAGATGGTGATTTCAATGTACCAATGAGAGGAGTAATTTTTTTTCTTCCATCCACTATCTCTCCATAGTATCCTTCTCAGGAACAGTGTATGGGGGTTGCTGCCCCTTTTCCAGCGAATGAGAAAGGATAGCTGTATATGGGACAGACATCTTTTCCCCACATACGCTTGACCAGGAAGGGATAGATGATACATTTTCAAGGCATGTAACACATGCTGTATTTTTGTAGCTGCTTCAAGCATAATAACAGCAGAAGGAGAGAAAAAAACCAAAAGCATTTGCCAGAACACCTTTTACAAGAGTGTGGATTCTGGAGTGGAACACATCCAATCCACAAATGCATACAGGAGCTGTAGATCAGGCAGGTGTGCTTTGGAATGCTGATCTGCCACCCCCGAATTTCTCAAGTGTCCCTTGTCTGATATACCCTAACATAGGGACATGACCCAACCCAACACACCACACTTCTACATATATATATATATATATATATATATATATATATATATATATACTCATACATACACACACTTAGGCTCAATAGAACTCACTTTCCACTCCCTCACCTATCTACAAGTATGTGAATTAATTCATAGATAGTGCATTGGCTGATTTTTTTCAATTATTATTTATTACACAAACGAGCAAAATCAATATAAAACATACAAAAGATAAATAAAAAGTGCCATGAAACAAAATACAGCTTTTTAGAGTGCTTTCTCTCAGGGGGGATTGCAACATGTTTTTCCTAATTTGTATTGAGGTTGTGAAAAACTTAAGAGACCCTTTCAGTAATAGGAGAGGACACATTTCTTAAACAAATTAATACAAACGTTGTGGGGTTACTTCCAGAAAATAATGGAAAGATTTGCTTCTGTCTCCATTCCTTATACATGTTACAATGCAAAAGGACATGTTCAACAAATTCTATTGTCCCAGTGCCACAGGGACATATCATTAGCCGAGATTTTACTAAATCGTCCTTCTAGTAGTGCTGATAGCAACACATTAAAGTGAGCAAGGGTAAATGCTCTTCTATATTTTTGAATATAGAATGGTTAACGTATGCAGATATAAAGGTGCAGTGAGTCCAAAGTTATTAATGTTATTACAGAGCAATGGAGAACAAGATTTTGTTAGCAGCAGTTTTTAAATGCTGTAGATCTAGGTCTATTAATCTTTGAACAACAAGAGACTGGGCCTTCTGAAGCCCATAGTTGCCACAGCTTCTACAGTGAAGCCTAGCCTAAGTAACTTCTTCTCCATCTCTCTCGTTCAATGAGTGACATAGGGATCTGAGAGCAGTAAAAAGAGGTAACTACCAGGAACTGCCAGGAAGTGTAACCATAGCCACCATTTAAAAGCATCGATCCATGCCTTGCAATCGACTGATCAAATACCCACTTCCAGATAAATAGCTGCGTTCCCCCACACAAGAAGGAGTCATTATCAAATCTGTGAGTGCATCACGTCTCTGTTTTTCCACCCTCTTACATTGATAACGTTTCACATAGGTTGGATTGGGAAAGCTATTTAGGAAGTGCATACATACCTCCTAATCCCCCTAGCAGGTTGGGGAGAGGGGGAAGGCAGAGTCTATTGAGGCTATGGAACCCCTCTGCATATGGGTGTAATGCCTACACTGGACTAGATCGTATTCCATAACGCTTATCTGTAATAATCCCATTTCGTATTATTTTCCCAGGTTGCCAAAAATTGCATTACAAACACTTTACGACGGAGCCTGTACTACAGAACAATGGAACAATGTATTTTATTCCTCAGGAGTAATTTCTCAGTGGGTCTTTTGTTTCCTCATGGCCCAAAGGCTCCAACAGCCCTCTAGCAACTGGCTACCTTTAATGTACTTTGGAAATTTGCTATTTGTTTTGGTCGTTCACTCTCACAGATTTAGAATTTCTCAGGAGGGCCCAGAACCTTGCAAGATCCATTTCTATATCTCTTTTTATAGCCTGATTAAATTGTCTTCACATGCCATGTTTTCTAATTTTGTTCTCATTGTAAGTGTCTTTATTTGAATGCTATCTAATTTGTCCAAAGCCATTTATATTGTGCTAGGACTATTATTTGAAAAAGAACTACTTACATCCAGCTTATTAAAGACTCATTCAGTTGTATATATACCATTTCCCTTTAGGTTTTTCTGTGTGGTTATTAGCCATAACGGGTCTTTTTAGGTGTAAAGAGCACCACATGTAAAGAATGATCCGATATTGTCCATGTGTAGTCCAATTTGTTAGTCTTTCTAATTCTTTTTAATGGATTTCCTTAATAGCTTATGTAAACATAAATATTAACCTTTTGAAAACATTTTGTGGAGTCCTATTAGTTCTTGAAAGCCTTTTCCCAAAACCACCTTGTCAAATAGTTGTTTTGTGCTTTCTATTTAGTGACAGAAATAATGGAACAATGCACCAAATGTTGCTCCAGGAAAATTCCCCACTTTATTTTAATAAGGTTTTGTTCATCTTAACCTACACGTGAAACTTATTGAAGAAACGCCTCCTCCCATATATACCTGCCCCAGACCCTAAGATCATCCTCAGGGGTTCTTCTCCATGCACCCCTGCCAAAGGAAGTAAGGCTGGTGGCTACCAGGAGGAGGGCCTTCTCTGCTGAGGCACCCCAGCTGTGGAATGAGCTCTTTAAGAAGCTCCTTGTGTTCCCTTGGCACAAAAATGCAATAAATAAATAAATAAATTGAAGGGTTACTGAGTGGTGTGGTCACTAGGGCTGTGCACGGACCCCCCGATCCGCTTCGGATCCCGATCTGCAACTTCCAGATTGGGTCCACTCTGCTCCACTCCGATTCACCAGTAGTTCGCTGCGGAGCTCCGGATCCGAATCAGAGCTCCGTTTTCCCCCATAGACTTACATTGAAATCCAAATGCCTATAACTTTTTTTCTGTTAATGTTACAAAACTGAAAACTGGCACCATGAGAGCTTATCCATGTATCCACCTTCATGCCCAGTTGGAAAGAAATCTGAGCATCCCCTGATTTTTGGGGAATTTTTGAAAATTCGGCACCCCATTTTCAGAACTGAGATTTACTCAGACATTTTTACAGATACAAACTTGGACATGGGCACCCTCACAGATGTCAACTAGAGCCACATTCATTGCAAGTTTCAAGCAAATCCCATCATCCCCTGATTTTTGGCGGGGGTTTTTTCCTTTTAACTCACCCCAATTCAAGTCCCATGCTAGAACTCCGTCAGTTTTCAAGTTAGAAACCTAAAAATTTGCACCATGAGAGCTTCATGCCCAGTTGGTTGCCAATCCGAGCCTCCACTGATTTTTGGGGAATATATGAAAAATCCCCCACCAAGGACAGTATGCCCATAAGGAAACCATACCTGCCCATAGGGATCCATTGCAAAGTGCTTGCCCATAGCAATCAATCTCACAGATGATTTGGGGGAATCAATATTTTTTTTCTAAATAAGGATCTTCATCTCAGGTGAAACACTTCCAAAAATGCACACACACACACACACACACACACACACCAAAAGCGTGCAATGCAGCTGCCTTTTATCACACGGAAGGATATCCTCCCTGAGTCAAAGCAAAACACGCACAAACCATCCCTGTGAGGCGGGCACAGAGGAGGACAGGCAGCACTGGGAACAAGCATGTCAGAGGCTTGTGGGGTTGAACCACAAAGCCCATCATCTAGCACATCTCCCAGGCACAAGGGGGGCAGAGAGGCAGGCAGAGATGTATGACTATGCCATAGATCTATGGGGAAGTAAGTCCCAGCAGATACCCCACCACAACAGCACCCAGGCAAAGGCAGGAAGGCAGGCATGCAGCAGACATTTCTGAGGGCACAACAAAGTGAGCCAAGGATTGTTTCAAAGCCAGTAATGCAAACCATCCCTGTGAGGCGAGAGCAGCACAGAGAGATGCCTTTTCTTTTGCATCCCATAACTAGGGGACTAGGAGGATAAGAGTAAAGCTTTGTCATCCTTGCTTCAGAGTTGATTGACTGCACTGTGATCACAGCCTTTAATAACATTAATAATAGCAGTACTAATATTAATATTAATAGTAATAATAATAACAACAACAATAAGGAGTTGAACCACAATGAAAGCCTGCCTGACTTCACTGAAGAAGGAAAGCCAGGAGAGCTTGGGCTATGGGGTGTATAATAAATGTAATAAATAAATAAATAAACACAGGAGGGGTGGAATTAAAAGCAGCAGTGTTGCTGAATAAACAATAATAATAATAATAATAATAATAATAATAATAATAATAATGGCTATGTCTGTCTTTTACCAGTAAGAGGAAAGTGGACGTGCCCAGGGGAGGGGGAACTGTGCCAATTTGACTGGCCCTGTCTAAGTACCAGTCTTTCAGAAGCTACCTTACACTTCAACTCTTGACAGGCATAGTAGCTTCTTCCACTGGTTAATCTTTGGAGTGTTCTGATGACCCTCCAAGGGCAGGAGTGTGCACTGGGCATGTCCACATGCCCTAGGGGACCTCATCCCCTTGAACCACATCTATTCAGTTGTTCACCAAGGGTAGGGTTGTGCTGTGTTTCCTATCTGTTATTAATTTGCTTAGTATATGATTTCAGGTTGTGTTTGTGCGTTTGGTGGGGCTACTGTTTCAAAAAAACACTAGGAAAAGTCTGTTCAGAGACTAAGAAAGAAAAGTTTCCCAGTATCCCCAGTTACTAAGTATCCCGTTTTGCTTATCCCCCCATCCAACTTTGGGATTGGAGAATGCTTCATCAGGTGATCACGACTGGGAGTTGAATCTGCCTCTCAGCGCTTCAAAAAAAGGTACCCCCTCCCGCTTTTTTTACCCTATTTAAAAAAAAAATATAACAAGCAAACCACAGCATGCAAAGTGCTGAAAAAAGGCACAAATGACCCCCACCCACCACCCTCTAAGCACAGCGAGTTTCAAGGAGGCAGCTTGAAAAACAAAAAAGTTACCCGCTAATCTTTTCCGCAATGCAATCCTATGGGGAAAATATCCAAAATGGTGGGCGGAGCGCTTCGCGAAAAGAGGAGTGCTCCGCTTGTGGTTGCTTTGTGCTCTGCTAGCCCCCCAATCTTCTCCTCCGCCTGTAACGGAGGTGGAGCACCCCACTTCACTGTTGCTTCTCCAACCCGAAGAGAAGTGGATCACAGCCCTAGTGGTCACTCACACTTGAGTCACTAAGAGTTGAGTGATTCGGGTTCAAATTTCCACTCAGCCATCAAGCTTATTGGATGTCATTGGGCAGTCTCTATCTTTCAGTTTAACTTAACTCACAGGTTTGTAGTGAAGATAAATTAATGGTGGCAGAGGGGAGGAAAACATGTATGTTGCCCAGGGATCTATCAGTTTCATCTGTCTTTCTCCTGCTTTTCGATATTTAAAAACCTGTGTTCTTTGCATCCCAAACATTAGGGAATTTGTGAATTTTGGTAAATTCTTATCAGACATGAACTGAACTGAAATTCTAACCCATCTGCACCAGCCAAATTCAGTAGGTACAATAATTCCAGTATGGAGATGATCTTGATGTACCTGCCTGTTAAAAATAAGGAACCTGTCAGAAACAAAACAAAATAGGTAGCAACCCTAATTCAGCACTAACCTGGTTGAATACACAGGGATTCAAACCCAGACATGTAAGAGCTAAGCACCCAAAGCTCTAGGCCTGGATGGACAGAAAATTGGTTCCTCCTGCATTTTTTTAAAAAAGTCTCAGGTTCTTTCCATCCTGAATATGGAGAAATGTGTGAATTTTACTAAGTTATTATCAAAAATGAACTGAAATGAAATCCATACCGATCCCTAATGCTGCCTTGAATTCCTGTGAGGAAAGGTGAGCTATACATATAATTTAAAAAAAAAACTATAAGGAAAACAGATTAAACAATAAGGGCAAGTTGTTATATATGTCAAATTCCTGGTACCATTTTCAGATTTCTAGGCACCAAGTTCACCAACTGCTTGTCATTTATCCAGGCTAGTAACTACAACAATTTAAACTAAATGTCTAGGGGGCAGAAAGCCTCAACTGACAACATTTATTATTATAATTGCTATATTGACAGCAGCAATCAAAGTAGTAAGGACTAAAGACTAACACCATTGCAGTTCGAAAATGTTATTCTACCTTAGGTATGAGAGATAATTGAAGGAGGGATTTATTTATTTATTTTAAAAAAGACAACTGTATAAATCCTATTTCAACAAGGGTGTTCTGGAAAGTTTTCTGTGATTTGTCCAACTAGTTTCATTCCCCCCAAGTGCCCTAATAAAGTATTAGAAATACTACTGCACTAGCACATAAAATACCAAGCATTTGTTGAAAAAGATCCCAAGTGGATTTCTAATAGAGGACATGTCTACTTAAGCAAATAGCCAGGGAATATTCCAAACATCTGGATACTGAGAGGTTCAGATAAATAGAGAGATTGTTTATATGGGTAAAGAGGTTTATAGTGAGGTCACTGTGACTTAGATTAACAAGAGGATTTGGATAATCAAGATTTAGATAACAGGTTTTCATTAAATTTAGTTCCGAGTGTACAGAAGTCATTTAATCTTTTCTCAACAAAAGTAGCCCATAACAGAACACCAACAGCTCATAAGAAAAACCCTTGAAACTGAAGGGAAAATATGAGACAGGCAGAAAATGTGATGCAAGGTTCAAACAAAAAGCCCAGTAGGGGAACTGTACTTTGAGACGTCGACCAAAAGTTTGCTTTTGGGTATGATCTGGAAGCATAATGGTTTCTGTGCAGCTATTTATTGATGATAGAGGAAACATAAAACTGCTGCTTCTAGATATTAGATACAGTTGACATGGAATTTCTATATGAAAGCCAAATTCTATCTCAAACTTGTAACATTTCATTATAAAGATGTTTTAGAAAAGAAAGGTTTATTTTCAATCATTTGAGCTAAGTGTCTGAAGAGGAAAATAAACCTGTAGTTTTAATTGAAATTGCTGAGATGTTCACATGTTTATCTATGTTCTTTTCCCATAAGAATGCAATAAAAATGTAGAAGAGCCATCAAAAGCTTCATTGCTCCTAATTCCTTATAAAATGCCTCTCATAAATCTCCCAGCACATTATCTACATGCCAAATTCCATTTTGATTATGGATGAGTAGATTTAAATACCAAAGATATTAAACTAAGATAGTTTCACTTAGCTAGTTATAAACAAAAGGAAAGAAATGGGATAGTTTCAGAGCAATTCTCATTGCATTCCAAGTCACACAAGATGAAACTGTGATTAGATCATACAGTAAATAGCATTTTCCAAAAACACACAAAAAAACACTCTTGCCATTTTCAATTTGCACAAACAAGCTATCTGCTGTAATCTTTCTGAGTCTACATTCAAAAAGTTTCTTCATTACCAAAGCTTTACAATGATAATGCTAATAGTAAAAAGGATAGAAAAATATACCTGATCTCTGTTAGGAACTCACAGGACAGCCTGATCAATTAGCTCACTTTCTAGGAACAATATTTTGGAATTGCTTCAACCTGTGGTTTACTTTTATAGCATATTGAGTGAAATGTCCAGTTACATTGTTCCACTGATTTAATTCCTTCCATTAGTAGAACTTGGGGGGAGGGGATGATTTCCTGTCACCCTACAGCTTCCCCTCCCATGCTTTCAAAATCTTCTTTGGAGGGTTAAAGGACCATCTGGAACAGATCTGGAGGTAGGAGTCACAAGGGAAGAGGAGAGGAGGACAAAGTCCCATTGCCTCAGTGGAAATCTGTTTATGCAATGTTGGATTCTGCCCATTATACATATCAATATGCATGCATTAGCATAAATATTGTTGCAACCCAACCCAATGTGTTTTATGCATTTCTATGCCAGTATAGCAAGACTTCAGTGTCCATTATGTGCATCAGTCCTTCTGTGATCAACTGATCATGGAGGACAACCAATTCTATTGATATCTACATGTTATTTTGTCAGTAGAGTCCACCAAATCTGCTAGCATATCATAAACCAAAGATTATAGTCTTAAACAGGGAATCTATTACATCTGGGCGGCATGCCCAAACCGTTCCATGTTCTTCTTACCATTATGCCAACAATCTTCTTTCCATAGTAACTGGAACATTCAAATCCTCTGCTGTTCTTGCTAACATGTTTCAAGTTAATAATACTTTATTATGCAAAAAGACTTTCTGGGATTCTTGCAGGTCACAAAGGCAGATCACTGTATATCAAGAAGTGAATTCAGATTTCCTATTTTCAGTCAGGGCTTCTAATTGTTGTTGTTGTTTATTTGTTCAGTCGCTTCCGACTCTTCGTGACTTCATGGACCAGCCCATGCCAGAGCTTTCTGTCAGCCGTTGCCACCCCTAGCTCCCCCAAGGTCAAGTCTGTCACCTCCAGAATATCATCCATCCATCCTGCCCTTGGTCGGCCCCTCTTCCTTTTGCCTTCCACTTTCCCTAGTCATTGCTCTCCTCCCAAGAAGTCTTCTTATTTCCTGGCTGCAGTCAGCATCTGCAGTAATCTTTGCTCCCAGAAATACAAAGTCTGTCACTGCCTCTACATTTTCTCCCTCTATTTGCCAGTTATCAATCAAGCTGGTTGCCATAATCGTGGGTTTTTTGAGGTTTAACTGCAACCCAGCTTTTGCACTTTCTTCTTTCACCTTTGTCATAAGGCTCCTCAGCTCCTCCTCGCTTTCAGCCATCAAAGTGGTGTCATCTGCATATCTGAGATTGTTAATGTTTCTTCCTGCGATTCTAACTCCAGCCTTGGATTCGTCAAGCCCAGCACGTCGCATGATGTGTTCTGCATACAAGTTGAATAGGTAAGGTGAGAGTATACAGCCCTGCCATAGTCTAATAGTTAAACTTTTTAAAAAAAGAAAAAAGAGAACGTTTAAAAACAAAAAATCTAGATACAAAACGGCAGGGCATTTCTACACAAAGACTTAAAGTATGGGCCTTTAGTCAGTTTGCTCACTAGGTGAAATAAGCATCTGTTTTGGAATTTCATACCATGACCTCATCATAGTTTTATCATAGGCAGCAATACAAACTTATCTCTTCTACCTAAGAATGGAGTCTCATTCTAGCCAACAAAATATCCACCATAGAATTGTGCAACTGATGAGTATCATAAGCATTGCCAACTAAGGCAGTCCTGTGGTAATACTAAACTTGAAGACTGCCAAGTACCCAGTGCAGAGTAGGTGGACAGACTACCTCCACACTCCAGCTAACCTGCATTTCTGCTAGATGGATGCTATCACCCATGTAGTGATAGCACCTCAGAGGGGGAGGGAAGGAGGCTGGGACAGCCATATGATATGTTGTATTGCAGCCATACCAGTCTCCTCCCCTCTCCACCCCCTTTTCCTCATCCCACACTCTGTTTTCTGAAGTAGCCAGCACAGTTCTCTCCACACCAGCTGTAAGGGGGAAGGGGAGGAGAGCATGGTTTCCTTGGCTCTGAGATCAGAGACCTGGCTCAACCTCGGAGCCAGGAATCCAAATTATCTTATCCCACCACCACCCTGCCATGCCTGATACTTTCTTGGAGTCATAGGATAGCTCCCTAGATTGTTAATTATTTAACCAAAAATTAAACCAAACGGACATTCACAAAAATAGAGCTGATAACATTAATAAAAAAGAGACCATTCTCCAGAAATTAGGCAATTCTAATCATTAACAGCAGTCAGATTGCATCCTCTGCAAAATGATTTCAGAGTCTGAAGGCCTTGCTCCTGTTGCAGCAATCACACTACCATTGGTGATCTATCTGCCTCTACTACAATTGTTTTACTTATCAAAGGTGTAACAACAGCTGAAGGAATACCATTTACATTTGGGGAGGTTGCAGCATACACTGAAGCCCTGGGAACTATGTGTCATGCTTATGAGGATGCTACAACTAACCAATGGGGCCAAAAGACCTATCTGATCTCAATCCATTTTTGGATCAAACCACAGGTAATGTTAGCCCTATATAGACTTTATCCATGCATATGTGAAATGTTGCTAAAACTATGCTGTTATTCCTACTCCTGATGTCATGTGTGCTATTAGGCCTACTTCTTAATGTGTGTACAACATGACATCTGTAAAGGGGCACTTGTACTGGTGTACAGCTACATGTTCAGGGCACTCATATGATTGTGGGTCCAGATGGCATTGATCCCCTACATGCATGCAGCTGCACAAGAGTAAGCATCCTTTTACAGCAGATGTTGTGCTGAATGTGTGTATGTTAAGGAACATGGTCAGCAGCATGCACAAAGTCAGGGGTTTGGTGCATTTCCACTCCCCCTTCTTCACATGTTTAGTGTTCACAGATAAAAAGGCTAAAGAAAGTTAGTCCAGTAGTGGGCAAATTCCAGTAGTCGTGAGGCCATATCGACCACCACCAACACACACACACACACACACACACACACACACACACACACACACAGAGACCACAATTGCTACTGTTGAATTTGCCCACTACTGTAGTGGGCAAATGTAGTGAGCCAAGGAAACTGTAGTGGGCAAACTACCATAGTGATGGTAGTGATTTTGCAAGGGAACAAGCAGTCGAAAAAGTGCATGCCTTGTTTGCAAGCAGTATTGTGATTCCAAGAGGCTTCTGAAAGTATGATTCTTTTTGCAAATGAGGCACATACTTCCTGCACATCTACTTCATTAGCAAAATCACCATGACTTTTACTGCTGCCATGGCAAATTTAGTGGTGGGCTCACAAAAAAGACCGGGGGGGGGGGTGGCAATTGTGAGCCATCCCTGCTCTATGGAAAGTGGATTCCCCAAACCCATATTTGCAATCCATGCTTGGTGGAGGTTGCCAGCATCTACTCTGCTTTACAAATTATTGCAACATGGTGATAAGTGGTAAATTTTATTTGAAAACTCACCCTAATGAAATTCTAAACTCAAATCAAAAGTCTCATGAACCAAACTTAACCATATAAAGATTTTCTTCAACTTCTAATGAAGTATAAATCTTCTCTTTCAGACGAAGAGTGGTCCCTTTATTAGATCAACCAGCATTTAGATGGGTAGAGTCTTTTTTTTTAATAGGGCTATGCAAAATATATTGAGTTAGGGAGGAAGAAAAAGCTGTCATTAACATCCATATGCCCTTTTTGGCAAATATCTCATCAGTGCAGAATACTGTATTAAATGATCACAGATGCATTATATTATTATTTTTATTGAACCAGTAATGTGTCACAGCTGGGTAATTTGTGCCTATGGGCAGTGATAAAGAGCCTTTGTAGAGGACTCCTGCCAAAAATGATATGATTATGGTCGTCATGTGCCAACTTTAGCAGTTGTCCATTTACTCAATTTCACAGCCTGTCACTACCTACATCATTCTGTTTTTCTCACTCTTTTTTTTTTTTTTTTTTGCTAAGTCTTAAGACCCAGCCACTCAAAAAATGAGCATGTAACAGCTTCAGGTGAAGTGCTTGATAGTCCTACATGGCATGGTTCCCAGGCCGTCATGAGATGTTCATGTTTATCCTGTGTATTCAAGCGGGGACAGCATGGCTCATGGATCCAGCATAAGCTTTCCATGCATGAAGTCCCATGTCCCTGGAATCTCTAGTTAAAGGATCTTGGCTATCAGTACCAGGAGAGATGCCCTGCCAGAGGTGTTGAAGAGCTGCCAGTCAGCATAGACATATACTGGTCTAGGTCCACCAATGATCTGTTCCAATGTAAGGCAGCTGCAGATGTCCCCATCCCATCTGAGAGAAATCACATTTTAAGCCAAAAAGATTAAAAGAAAAGAAAAGAGGGCACTGCATTGGGCAAAGGGGTGTGCAAAAGAAGTGGGAGATGGTGCAAATGCAGCACTTCCACTTTGGACGGTGCACTAAGGACGTGGGCAGGTTGGGGATCTTGTGGTGTTAGCGACACAAGCAGATGAAGTGGTTGATGGAAGTGTCTGTTACTGTTTTTCTTGGATTGTTTTCCATCACCGGGTGATGGAATAATATGCAATAATGGAACAATGCCCAATAAAGTGCGAGTCTATTTTTTTTAAAAAATAAATAAATAATCTGTGTGGAGTAGCTGGAAGTTTCTTGCTTGTTATATTGCTCACATTTTGTATAGATATGCTATTTCTCTTTTGCTGGGGTTAGATAAACACCCACCCACTCTAATCAGAGACAGACTCAGTGGACTTTCCATATTATTCAGCTCAAGCTTTGTACTCATCAGTGTAATGAAGAGCAGTAGCTGCCTGGTGCATGAAGGAAATTCAGAAATGGCTGCAAATCAAAGGTTAAGCATCCCTGCCATCAGATATAATTCTAATGAACTGAAAGTTTGGCTCATCACACATTTCTTTTCTTAAAAAAAAAAAGTGTGTGGGGGGGGAGAACTTATTTCTACTTAGTGTCTTCTTTCCCATTTGGCTTCTCATTGCCCTCATTTTAAAATCACTTGTAATTTATCTGGTGGTTCTAATTAAGCTATTCCTAGGGACTGTAAGCCTTATTTAATGAAATTCATTAATGTATTTATCTATATAATAAAGCCTAACCTATTCACTGGGCTGGCTTTCCCAGGCTCCCACAGCTCCAATATGGGCAGAAAAAAAGTCAAATGTGCACAGTTTAAACTTTAAACTTTAAATACATGCCTGTAGCATATGAAAACCATGAGATTCCTATAAGAAGCTTAGTTATTTTGGGACTGTGAACTTTGCAATTAATAGATCTGATACAAAAGACACTGCTCCCAACAACCTAAGCTCACAAATAATCTGCAGTATGGGTGTAGAACCTGTGTATGTTTGGATGATGTTGTACTACAACTGCCATCATCCCTGACCATTAGCAATGCTGGGTGGGGCTAATGGGAACTAGAGTCCAATAAAACAAGGAAGACTACAGTTCTCCCATCCCTGCAGTATCTAAAGTTCTTTTGTCAAGAGGGCAGGGCTCCTGCAGCTTTAGCTGTTGTGATGAAGAGGGAATTTCAATAGATGTTGTATGCATACAAATGACACCTGCTGAAATTCCCTTTTCTATGCAACTGTTAAAGATACAGGAGTCCTGTCCTCCTTTCCATATGGTCACCCTAGGCTCCCTGCAGCCTACCTCAGCTTCTTCAGCAAGGGATTGAAAGTGAGCTTTGATGATGAAACAGGCAGACCATCTGGGAGTCAGTTTCAAGCCTATCTTAAATAAATACAACTGGAGCTAATTGCCTACCCCAACATTTATGCTGTTTCAGCAAAGCCAGTATTCAGAGATGCAAGCCTCACCCTATGTTACCCTACATTACTGAGATATCCTAAACAATGTAGTGATGTCAGCAAACCAATATACTACTTTCATCAGCAACAAAATATGAATCCTCATCAATGAATTTGCAAAATTTCAGGAATATGTCTTGTAACTACAATTATATTTAAATCTGAATCAAATTCTCCAGCCACTTCTAACCCTTAGTAATGCCTTGTTCTTCATTGACTATGTTCTTCAGGTCTTCTCTTCACATTCATACCCATGCCCCCTACTAATATCAGCAGCAGTGATGCAAACCTTGATGATGACAGCTTCCCCCCCACCCACTTAGCGCATAAAGAACTAATGTCAGCATTGCTAAGTACCAAATAAAATAGGTGATAGGATCTGCTGACTTAAAGTTCTGTCCTCTTGGTGACAACCAGATATTCAAATAAGCAGATGTGCCTTCTACACACTGTAGCAATGACAGAGGTGACACCCTTCAAAATGTTGCTTGTGGTGGTGGGGGGGGAGGAAGCATACCATTTCAGACAAGATCTGGATTCACCCAAATTAGTAGGCCTTAAGTTGGACAAATATCACAGTCCCTTAGATTCTTAAAACAACCTTAATCTAGGAACGAGAATTGCCTCTTAAACTTCTCTACCATATTTTTGGCCACAGAAATTAGTGGTGGGGTGGGAGGGAGGAACCATGTCACTGAATTTCTCCAGTAGGAGAAGAAATTCTCTCGCCGTTCCTTCCAACAGCAGTGCCTTGAATGAAGACAGGAGGCATGAAGTGGGTTATAAAGCAGGATACTAATTTTATTTAACTCCAGATAATATGCAATGAGGAAATACAGTAAGCCCTGGGCATGCAATCAGGAGACCTGCTAGGAGGCTGCTGCTCTTACCGTAAAACTGTAACGGGGACAATAGTACTCTGGTTCCAAATAACCAATGAGGCTACTGCCTGTGTTTGTTGATTGTCTTGGCCAGCACACAAAGCAGGTTTGTTGAGGAGACACCTAGCAGTGGCATGATACCATGGCTGTAAACCCTCCCTAGTTATGATGTGGCTGGCATAGTCTAAAGGCAGCTGCTGTGCCCTGTTCGCCTCCTGGCTACAGGGGGTCAGCAGTACAAGACTCAGGGTGCTCACCATACTAGCCAATATTTAAACCCTTCCCAGACCACATTGAATCCACCTGTTGTCTGAATGATAATAAGTCCAGGCAGCCAATCAGCCAAAAGAGATACAACACACACACACACACACCAAAGCAGTGTGAGGTGGATGAAGATGATGCCTTAAAAAAAAATCCTACTTAGCTCTGTGAGCCAGTGTCCCATACTCCCATGCTGCTACCACATGGTGGGTTGGCCACTCAGACAGTACTCAGTCTCCCTAATGAGTGGACATGGCTTTTTAAACCACCCAGGGAGCTTCAGCTATTGGGCAGTTAAATAAATAAATAAATAAATAAATAAATAAATAAATAAATAAATAAGGCTTTTAAGCCATATCCCAGTGGGCATACCCTAGTGGTAAGCTTTTCTTGATCTTGGGATAAGACCCTCTCTATCTTCCTTCCCCATGAAGGGAAAGGAGGAAAACTAACCACTCCAGCCAGGTTTTGGGGTAAAGAGCTATTCTCAGGGATGAGGTTCATCATTAGCTGTGGCACTAGCACTCTTCCTTTTTCCCCTTTTCCTCACTGCTCCCCAACTTTGTATACTCCACAACAACCCAGAACTAGTACCTTTCCAGGGCACTATATGTGCGTGGCTGGGAAGGGGAATAGCAGCCACCAAATGGTGGAGAATACTTAGGGTAAATTTGGCATAATTACCTTCTTTTTCAGGGAGAAGGGGCACTGAGAAAAAGAAACATCCCAGATGTTCCTAGAAATGCCTTACATCCATGTCTGGTGTTGCCTGGGCATGGTGAGGCTGTTTTGGGTGTGGGTGGAGTTACGAGGCATAGGGGCTCACCATTGGTGGCCTCCTATGGTGCCACCATGAAAGGGAGGGGAGTAGGAGCTTATTTATGGGCTCTGTGCCTGCTCTCTCTGTGCCTCTCTCTTTGCAAACATGACTCCCTTCCTCCCCTGAAAGAAGAATGGGTTTGCTGGTCAGCTTAGGAAGCCAAGTAGGATTTTTTTGCTCATAACTTGAATTGGTTGTGAATTTTTTCACCTACTTCATACTGCAAGTCAGTAAGGGAATAGTAAATAGGTTGATTGGCTTTCATTCTAATTTGGTCATATTTTGTGGCCAGGTATGTGGGCATCTTCAGCTGGACGAGGTCAGGGAGCATTCAGAGGCATCTAGCAATGATCGGTAATGCCTGAGGCTCAACTGCTGTGAGCCCTGTAGCCCAGCTGGTGAGATAAGGGTTACCTCTGAGCCCAACCTTTCTCACCCACTCGGAGTCTCATGGCACGAGGGGGAGGTGACACCCAAAGGCCACCCTACCCCAAAAGGGGGAAGCCAAGGGGTGGCGGACTGCATGGCGCCACTCTCTGGCTGGGAATATCTCACCCTATCAACCTGCGGCTGGAAACTGTGTCAAAGATGATGCCCGGTTAGGTTTGCCCTTCTACAGACCCATCAATAAATGTGGCCCAAGTTAAATCCCAACTTGTGTGCTGTCTCGTTATTTCTATGCTCCACAATCCACAAAATGTCCTCTGATTGAATGAGGTTGGGCTGTAATGAAAACCGTGTGACAAATGTGTCCATGAAGCAATAAGAGAAAAGTGTACTGGTTGTTAAGGTACCTTAGCAACTCATATAACTGCACAGGAGGGGAAAAAGAGGGAAGCATTCATCACTTGTAGGTGTGGTTAAAGGTAGACTTTGACTGCCAAACATCTTTGCTTTTCATACATCCCTTCATTCAATCTCTCTCCAGGTGTGTTACATCTAACCAGTAGAGGCCAAAAAAGAACATAAGCAGAAGGAAAAAAGACAGCTCCTAACTGCTGCCTCAGTTGAAATGTGCATCTTGCACTGGGAACTGCATTAATCATTTCCATCAACACAGCAAAGAGGTTATTGTTTGCCACACAAAAAGATTTAATTTCTCCAGCTGGACTCTCTTGCTGCTTCCTCCCAGCACACTGCTCCTGTCACAGTGGTTTAGCACCATTTTAAAATGCATTTATTTCAGCCTCGGGCTAGCATATGCAGCCATCCCGCTTGTTTGTTCTTCCTTCATCTTCACTTCCCCAGTAATTGAAGAGGGGTACTGAATGGAAAGGTCTTGATGAGCCGTGAGAAATCAAGCTTAGCTTAGGTGCGTATTGATGTGAAATGATTCATCTTTCCAACCATTTCTAATGGGAGAAATAAGGTCTGATTCATCATTTTGCCTCTCTATTGCCCTTTTCTCAAAATGCCTTTGATCAATAGTAGTTCTATTGACTGCGGAAATGAAAATATACTGTAGGTATTTGTATCCTGCAGAATGAGCACATTCCTTTATTTGTACATAACAGATATGTAATTGTGTGCTGTGATACAGTGCATACATTTCAGTTGTTTTCATGCTAGACATGTGGCTTCAAAACTACAGGCATCTGCTGGATATTATTATTATTATTATTATTATTTTTATTATTATTATTATTATTATTATTTATATAGCACCAACAATGTACTTGGTGCTGTACAAAATATACAAATAAAACAGTGATACCCTGCCTAGAGGCTTACAATCTAAAATCACATTAAAACATATGAAGGGGGGGGGGATGTAAAAGTAAGATCATACACAGATACTTACGATATTAAATCCCAACATAAAACTTGCCAGCCTAATTCCTGGAACATGTAAAATACTTGGCAAGCACTTTCCAAAATCCTGAAGACTGTGTCCATGATTTTCCTTTATGTGGCCATTGGAAAGCAAGCACTTGCATTTGTGCAATTGTGCATATGGATCAGACCTTTCTTCCAATCATTAATTGGTATTGCAGGCATTCACTTGCAGGTGTTTGGTATGAGTTTCCCAGGGCTGAAAAGTTTGAGCCATTGGCCTCTGCTTTTCCATCTTCCAAACAGATTAGTGTTGCTGTTCCAGACAATTTGATCCGTAAATTAGACTATTGTTATTATGGCTCCTTTCTCGCTTGTAGCGGTTTTTCTAGATGGACATGACGGGCTTTGTCAGGTCATGCTGTCTTTTACTGGTTCAGGAATTTCCTGACAATTGAACATGTTTTAATTATGACTGCTTTCTGGATGTTGGTGTGGATGTATTTTGGTAGGCCCAGTTTCTGAAGGTTATCTGTATCATTTTTTGAGATGATGCTGGGGACTGATGTGACAAACAGAATAATTGCAACCTTTTACTGTTGCTATAGTTCTTTAACTTCCATGGCAAATTTTTGTCATTAGGTATTGCTATGTTAATAAGATGTGTGTTTTGTTTTGTTTTCTATAACTGTTATGTCTGGTTGGTTGCAAGCTATTGTCTTGTCCATATGAATTGTTGTGTCCCAGTATATTTTATGATCTGTATTTTCCAAGGTGAGTATGTATGGTATGGTGTAGGTTGTTTGATGAAGTTGAATTTGATGGCCAGTTGTTGGTGAATTATTTTTGCAACTGTATTGTGTCTGTCTGTATAGTCCGTTCCTGTCAGAATTTTACATCCTCCTGTTACATTGTCTATTGTTTCTTGGAACTGATGACATTTCCTACATAAATCTCATGTTACACTGTCATCTTTTATGATGCATTTTTGGTAGTTCTTGGTTGCTATACCTTCAACCTGTATTAGGAATCCTTCTGTTTTTGCCAATAGCTCACACCTCCTGAGCCATTCATATGATTGTTCTTCATTTATTTGTAGGTTCTGTATTATGTTGTAGTGCTTCCCATGAAGTGCTTTTTGTGCCCATTTTTCTTTTTTCTCTGTGAGTGTGAGTCATCGTGTTTGGACTTCATTTTGTAGTGCTAGGTTGAGTGAGGTATAATTTTTATCTGCTTTTATTTTGGCTTTATGAATGGAGGTGTTTTTACTGTGAAAGAATTCTCCGAGTGGTTTTATCTGTTTAGCATGAATTGTGTCAATGTCCAGCAGACCTCTTCCTCCTTCTTTCCTGCTGATTGTTATTCTTTCAATGCATGAATTGGGATGGAGCATGCGGTGTTTCATGAGGTCGGTGCAATTGGGTTTCTTTATTTCTTTGAGTTCAGTATGTGACCAGTGTATGATTCCAGATGAGTATGTGAGGATGGGTATTGTGTAGGTGTTGATGGCTTTGAACATATTTTTAGACTTTAGTTTGGATTTTAGGATTTGTGATAGGAGTTCTGAAGTAGATGATTTTTGTATTTTGTTGGAACCCTAAATATTTGTATGTTTCATTTTCTTCCATGTTATCTAATATTTTGTTATTTACCATTTCTGCTGTTTCTTCTTTCCATTTACTCTTTTTATGTGTAGCATCTTGCATTTTCCTATCCTGAATTCCATTTTCATGTCTGCTGACAGTTCTTCAGTGTTTCGCAGGAGGCCTTTTATCTGTATCAATGTGAAAACATAGATTTTGATGTCATCCATGTATAGCAGGTGATTGATTCTGTGCTTTGCTTGTTTTTGGTGCTTTATGTTGATGCCATATGTGGTGTCATTAAGGGTGTTGGATAGTGGATTGAGACACAGGCAAAACCATAGAGCGCTGAATATACCATGTTTGATATTTATTTTTTCTTTCTGTATATGATGCTTGTCTGTTGTTAGGTGTATTATCATTCTCTATGTCTCTATTATTGTCGTCAGAAAGTTTTGGATCAGGGGATGTATTTTGTATATTTCGAATACTTTTTTCAGCCAACTGTGTGGGACAGAGCTGAAAGGCTTTTTTATAGTCTATGTAGCAGGTGTGGAGGTTTCTTTGCTGTTTTTCTGTTTGCTTCATGATAACACTGTCTATTATTATCTATTCTTTGCATCCTCTGCTGCTGTTTGTTCATCCTTTTCATTCTTCTATGAGTATATTGTATTGGGTGAGATGTGCTTCAGTTTTCAGCATGAGTGTGGCAGTTACAATTATGTAGCGTGTTGGGAGGCATGTTATGGGTCTGTAGTTAGCTGGGTTTTGGGTGTCTGGAGATTCTGGTTTAATGTAAGTTTTGCTTTCAGTAAGAAATATAGGGAATCGGTGTGGGTGTCCTATGACTGTGTTGATCTGTTGAGCAAGGTATTCATGTGTTGATGTAAACTGTTTGTACCAAAATGTTTGAATATGGTCTGGGCCAGGTGCTTTCCAGTTGTGTGTCCTTTGTATTGTTTTCTTCAATTCTTCAAGAATTACTGAATACGTTGTTTGCTGTGTAGTGTGGTAATTGTCTCTGTCTTTCTTCTTGTTGTCCTATCCAGTTTGTGTTTTCTTCGTGTTGTACCGGTTCTGGCCAGATGTTTTTCCAGAATGTGGTTATTTCTTCATTAGTTGGGTGTGTAATGTTGATTTCTTTTTCCTTGCTTATCCTTTAGTATAATAATTTCTTGTTTGTTTTTAAACAGTGTTTTGGGCTTTTCTTTCATTTAATTCTTTGTATATTCTTAATCTGGCGGTCTGGACTGAAAGTTTTTGTTTCAGAGTGTCAAGAGCTGCTCTTGGTGTTTCTTTATTGTTTGCTATAATACGTTGGGTATTTTTGAGGATATTTTTTGAACGATTTCCATTCATGTATTGTGTCATTCTTCCTATATCTTTTCATAGTTTTTCAATTTTGTTTTCAATTCTGATTTGCCTTTCTGGTTTGGTCTCTAATCTTCTGCATGGGTTGATGTTTGTGGGGAGTTCCTGGTTGTTACAGTTGAGGACTGCAGTGGCTGCTGCATAGATGACTGTGTGGATTTCTTCTAGTTGCTATCATTATTAATGTATGCTATCTGTTTACTGTTCACAGTGTTTATGAGTTTCCGTGTGTCCTTGTTAAACTTTAGTCTAGGTAGTGGGTTTCTTTTCATCGGGTCAGTTTCTCTCCATTTTGTTAGATTCATTGCAATTTCTTCTGTCAGTTGCTGTTCTATGTTTGTGTTTCTTGTGTTGTTGTGTGTTTCGGGTTGTTTC
Organism: Elgaria multicarinata webbii; assembly: GCF_023053635.1. Taxonomy (NCBI): domain Eukaryota; kingdom Metazoa; phylum Chordata; class Lepidosauria; order Squamata; family Anguidae; genus Elgaria; species Elgaria multicarinata. The sequence goes on from NC_086172.1 coordinate 115,926,989, forward strand.
GTTTTCTGGGGATCCTCTGGTGGGGTTGTTGTGCCTAGGGTTGCTGTTTTTTTCCTATGGATGTTTGTGTGTTTGTTGTTAGTGTATCTGTGCTTTTCATGTTAGTATTCTGTTGTACTATTTCTTTTTTTTTTCAATTTCATGTTCAATTAGCCTTTTTTGTTGATTATAACTCTTTTTTATCTTTGTTCTGTTACAGTGCTCATTAGGTGGGGGGTAGATTTCCAAAAAAAGTCTGTGAAGTTTTGTTCGGTATTCTGATGCTATTGTTTCGAGTTGTGTGCTCTTATAGTAGCAACACATAATGTTACGATTCATTTCCTCTGACCAAGCTAAGTGTTGCCTTGGGTTGCCTGTGGAATAGGCAAAACATGTTTGGGGGAGTTTGGGTGGTTATTCCTTTCCTTATTCATTGCCTTTTCATTTCTATTTTAGCCAATTCTTAGGTTTGTACAGCATTCTCAGCCTTGATGCCTCCCGGTTGCAGATTTTCTTCTAGTTTTCGTAACTGCTGTTTCACACTAGCAGGGAGGTTAGCCCTGACTAGTGGTGGTTGGCTGGGATCTGCAGGTATGCCACACCCGTGTAACTTTGCAAACAGTTAGCCTTTGCATTATTATTATTATTATTATTATTATTATTATTATTATTATTATTATCCATCTTTCCCCCAATACTGGGACTCAAGGTGGCTTTACAGATTAAAACATGTACTTTTCAGCCTTAGGAAACATGTGTGGCTATTTCCCCTTTTGGGATCAGTTCAACAGTCTCATGGATTGAAGCCAAGATCAATTTGGGATCACTACAAAAGTTGGTGTTGTTTGATGAGAAAATGTAACAGCGTCACAAAACTTTTTAACCAGCAGTCAGTGTATTCTGCAGCAAACCAGCCCAAAATGAGGATTTAGATCATTTTTAAAAGTAAATTTGCATACTGTCCCTATTTGTAAAGAAGAAAGGGTAATATTGCTTGCAGGAATCAACAGGAAAAATGCTAAGGAAATGGTAATTGTGTCCGGCTGAAGATATAAGCCCGTAATGCAGACATTTAAGAGCTAATCTTGAAATGAGCTTTATGTTTCTCTAATCTACCATTTACATCTGCAGTGCAGCTTCAACAGCCAGCTAAGGATTTTTTATTATTATTATTTTAAAATGTAAACCTCTTTTTTCTTATCTTCTTTGGCTTCCTCAACTTCTGTTCATGCATCTGTCTCCCACGTAATTTCACTCAAAATCAAGGACCAGCTTCAGCTGCTGATTTATGTGTAGTCATATCACCTCAGGCTTGGAGCTAAAAAAAATCTGATAAAATTAGCAGAACAAGGCAAGGACAGGATATGCGAGGAATGTTAATACTTGTGACCAGGCCTAGCATAGGTGTGGGCAGTAGCAATTCATAAATAACTTTATCAGCTATTCCAGAAAAGCACATAAAAGAGTCCCCACCACTTAATAAGAAATAAATTTATTTGGGTTAAGATTGCGGAATGTGGAGTGTGGAAATAACGAGGCGACACAAGATAGCTGAGTTTAAAACTGGGCCACATTTTATTATATATATATATATATATATATATATATATATATATATATGTGTGTGTGTATCTGCAGAGGGGTGAACCTAAGCGGACATCAAAACTTCAGCGGGCACCAGCTGCTAACTGCTAGGGCGCGCTATTCCTGGCCTTGGGGTGGCGGCAGTGTTGTTACCACCCCTTGGCACCCCCTTTAGGGGTGGGAGAACTTCCGGTGTCACTACTCCCCGTGACGCTAGCCTCCGGGTGAGTGAGAAAGGTCGGCCTCAAGGGTAACCCTTATCTTGCCAGCTGGGCTGCTAGGTTCGCAGCTGGTGAGCCTCAGGTGTTTACCCCTCACCGTTAGGTGCCTTGGAAAACTCACCAATCCTCGTGATGTGAAGATGTCCACTTCCCTGCCCACAAATGTGACCAAATTGGAATAATTAAATTGAAATAACCAATCAACTTATTTAATATTACCCGCCTGTCTTGCAGTGTGAGGTAGGCAAAAAAACTCACCACCTTAACAGTAGGTCTTGAGTAAAAAATTCCTACTTGGTCTCCTAAAGACAACCAGATAACCCACACTGCCTACAGGGAAGGGAGGGAGGGAGGGAGCTGCTTTTGAAGAAGGACGAGGGAGGGGGTGAGCATTCTTATATAGCTCCCCCTCTCCTTGTGCCAGTGGCACCACATGAGGTCAGCCAATAGGCTGCCTCCGCACCTCTCTGCCACCCCCACCCGCAACAGCACTACCACGCCCAAGCTTTGCTGGGCATTGGTTTAAGGCGTTTGTGGCTGCATTGACACTTAATGGTAAGCCATGGTTTATGTTGACATAGGTTGTTCTTTTAGCCATGAATTGTCATGCAGATGATCAAATAAAATACAGCTTGTTTTCCCAGTTTCTTGGTTGTTTCTCTCCCAACCATTTTGCCAACCTTTACAGTGGTTTCATTCTCGGGTTGTTCTTGCTGGGTGCTTCTGTTTCAAGGAAGACAGCAGCACAAACAAACCAGGGATAAACATAATGACAAGCCATAGTTTAAACAAGCCAGTCTTCATAAGTCCATAACAAACCACTGGTTCTATTTGTGATTTATTGCTGGTTAACAAGCCATTTGTTTGTGGGGATGGGTTCAGATACAACAACAAGAGAGATTTCAATAAAAGACACTATGTTTTAGCATTGTGTGTGAACCAGGCCTATGTGCTTTCAATATAACATACTTTCCCCAAAGCATAGTTAGCTTTATAGGGCTAGTAATGTTTTGGAGTTAAAATGGTATGTTGCAGATTGAAAACTCAGTTTCTTTTCATATGAATATACATTTTTGTCTTTTTCCTTATGAACGTAACTGCTCTATAAACCAAAATGGTCCACAATGCAATGTAAGCTTTAAATTGCAACCATCTAGTGGTGGGAAGAGAAACTACCCGAAAAACATAATGCACACCTGGGGGTGGTTTATTTTCTTGTTTATTTGTAATGATGTTTTAAATGCATGCAAATGCAGTATGTAGTTAGTAAACATAATATATCAATATACTTGTTACACTTGTGGCTACTCCTCAAATAAAAGAATAACACTGTAGAATGTGCTGATACCACTTGCCCTATTAGGGGCAATTTGGGGTGCAGGGTTCCAAAGAAGGACAGGCAAAATATTTTAATGTGTGTTTTTGCTCTGATCTATAGTTGGCTTTGTGTTATTGTGACACTGCAAAGCACAAGCGTTCATTCTGAATTGTTATGAGTTGTAAAGTCCATCATTTCAGGTATTTTTGCTGGTTGCATTTAGTTGATTAGTGAATGCAGAAGATGCTCCCTCTGTTGTCTTGCTATATTAGTGTTTGAACTGAAATTCTAAACTCGCTACTCTAAAGTGGACTTCTCTTCTTCACTACTTTTGCTAAGGAGGTTAGCTAACTATAGGGTATAAAATCATCTGGTGTGGAGGAAGCTAGAGTACTGCCCCAACTGCCTTTTGCTAAAAGGAAAGCTCTCAGATTGGAGGTCACCCCCAAAGCAAAGGTTCATAGGATATTTGGCAGCAATGATACCCAAGGCAAACCATGAGTAAAATTTAGATTATTTTTTCCTGCTGTGCACCTAGCCTTTGGGGTAAAGCTTTCTTGGACTTGTCAGATACCAGTGCTATGTCTGACAAAGAGACGGGTTTTTTTTTGTATTTGAATAAATGAATGTATTCATTTTATTATGTCTCAGATGTGTGTTCACTTTATTATATCTCAGGTGTGTTACTAGGAAAGCATTTATCCGGGCATAAAAATTGGGGTCCCAAGTTTCCTGAATGAGGCTTGCGCTAATGGGCTTAGCAGAAAGAATAGAATCAAGAAGAAAAACCGAATGAGGACTAGAAGAGAGATCCCTTAAATCTAGAAACCTTGGGTTCAGAGATGGCCCTAAACCATGCATCTCCAAACATTTTTGGGTTATTGGCACTGTTGGAATCTAAATGAATGTCCCTGTCACAAAATGGGTGCCATGGTGGATGTGACCAGTCATGAAACAGCAACACCTTAGAAGGCAAACTGGTGAGGCTGAAAGGAAATAACTTAAGCAAAAACAAGTACAAGGCAGAGGTGGGGCCGGAGCTCCAAAACACAAAACCACTGTTTTGGACCCACGCTTTTCTCTGTAGGCTGATGAGGTTCAGAGACAAGTAACTTGGCCAAGAATTAATGTTTGAACTGAAATTCTAAACTCACTACTCTGAAGTAGACAGAGGTAATTTCAAGAGACATTCTGGGAAATAAAGATGACATTTCATTTTCAGCATGTTAGCTTTCCAATTATTTAGGTTTTTGTTTTTTTAAATTATTATTATTTTAAAAACTGAATCTAAAAAAAATCTAACAGTGCAGGGAACATGGCAGGCACCAGGAGATGGGTCTGGAGACACAGTGATACTTATGGAAACCAAGCTGGAGATTCCAGCCCTCCACTCTCTACCAAATGCTCTCTTTCTCCTTATGATCAGCTCCGCTATCTCAAGGGTTCTGGTATTCAGACAGCCTCCTCTGAATTGAAGCATCAGCTCCCACACAACCCCAAGGCAAACAATATTGAAGTTCATCATCCTAGGGGAAGTGGGAGAAATCCACAATGGATTCAAATGAGCTCAGGTTTCTGTGAACATGACCTGCAGTTTCTGCAGCAGACTAGTTTTTTCCAAGTTGTTTGGATTCTGCTGGGTTTTGTTTTGTTATTGTTATTGTTATTGTTTTTACTTTTTAGGGGGATTTTCATAAATTTGCACTTGCGCTGATGGACATTAATGCAAATTTGCACTTCTGCTAATTCACACTTGACATTTAATATACTACACTAAAATAATCTATAGCACTAATTGGCATTTAAAATATTACACTAATTGTTCCATATCTTTAACTTACTACAGTTTACTCCCAGAAGAAACTGAAAACCAATTTCTTAAGCTCAGGCTGATTAGTATGGTAGGCAGGCATATACAAGGTCATGCATTTCCATATGAAAACAGACCAACATTGAGAGTGATACACAACCTAACAAAAATCAATTCCATCACAAAAGGAAGCCCTTCATACTATGAATTACTAATGACAATTCACAGTATAAATTCCTCATCACTATAACTTCCCTTTTTTCCCATGGAAAGAATTCCAGTGTAAAATATATTAAAATATCCCACAAGTTTTCAATTGGACCTCACAGAGCTTATACAAAAAAAAAAAAAAAGGAAGAAAAGAAAAGAAATTGGCATGAAGTAACATGAACAGTTGTATTATAAAAGGAAGAGCAGGAGGGCCAAACCTTTTTTAAAAAATAAATTTAATTTTTCCTGCTTGCACTCTTTACTCCCTGCAAGAAGTCTCAAGTCTAATCTACAATTTATGGAAATAGAGTGTTGTTTCATCTCAAAGATTAGTTTAGCTGTGCAACTGGTGAGATGTGTCACTGCCTTGAAAACCAAACCAAATGTCTGTCAATTGGGATATAACCATGAAACTCTAACCACTTGGTTGCAGGCCCTCTTGTTACAATCATTAAAAGAGACACATACATCATGCTAATGAATCATTCCTAGGTCACTCAGATACCCACAAAACAATAAAGATGTTTTAAATCCCAGCCAGGCTGCCTAGAAGGCTATTAATGGCTACATCTCCTGCATCAAGAGCAGTAAGCCTATATACACCAGTTGTTGGGGAACATGGGTGGGAGGGTGCTATTGCATCCATGTCTTGCTTTTGGGTTCCTGGTCAACAGCTGGTTGGTCACTGTGTGGGCAGACAGCCGGGCCAGATCTACACCAAGCAGGATATGGCACTTTGAAAATGGGTTGAAAACAGTATACGGAGTGTGTCCTGGGGCTGATCTACACCAAGCAGGTTATAACACTTTTAAAACGGTATGAAAACTGTATATGTAATGTGTCCTGGGCCTGAACAGTTGTCATGACCATTATAAAACGTTATAAGCAGTAGTGTAGATCCTGCCCTGGACTCCAACAGTTGTCACTACTGTTATAAACCACTTTAAAGCAGTAGTGTAGATTCTGCCCTGGACTAGATGGACCCTTGATCTGATCCAGCATGGCTCTTCTTTTGTTCTTATGTAGAATTAAATTTGAAAATAACCCAATAACAAAATCACAGTGAGATATTTCAAATCATAACGACTTCCCATGAGGCAGATGGTGGCAGTTGCCTCTGTATGAGAGTCAGAGTAGGTACATTATCTTTTCCTCCCTCCCTCTCCCCTTCCTTTCCTCAGAATAGTTGGTAGTTTATGGCTGGGTGGGGATGGGGTGAGGAGGAAGTTCTGATGTTTTTTTTTCCTCTTGCCTCCCTCCCTCTTCTGTTCCATCATACAGAGAAGCTGATGGTAGATATCCTTGTGTATGTCTTGGGGGAAGGAGACAGTCTAGCAGGAGCTTCATACATAGCTATCACCCCAGCCAGTTTCAAGGACATATGTATTCATCTCACTTAAATGCCATGTAAGGGCTGGGTGCAAAAACTGGCACATCAGTAAGGACTGGGTCACTTCTTTATTGCAAGGGCACCCCTACTGTGCAATTTTGCTCCTCTGAATTGTTGTACAAGTGCAGTGACTCATAGAATCATACTGTCAGTTGCATAAATATTAACAAATTGACCAATTAAAAATGACACATCAATTTATATATAAAAATGTTTTCTGCACTGATAATCTGAATATTTACAAAGTGCTTAAATGTGTCATCTGTTAAAAACATTTGATCCAATTATAATGAAAGTAAATTTACTCTTGTGCTTACCAATTTTTATATTTGCCTATGTATTATTTGCTGTATTTCATATTAGCATATTCTTTTCACTACATTTATATGGAATATACAAGTAGACCAAGAATATTTTGGTCCAATCTCATTGTGAACTGTATCAATGTCAATTGATTTTATGGACACATTATCATAAAAGCACACCTGGAAGAAGATCATGATGGGTTGCAGCTCCTAATTGAATACATTCAACTTTGTCTTTGCGTAATTCTGTGAAATGACCTTCCATGACAAATAGATCAGATAACATTTTCATTCATTTATATGTAGTAAAAATGTGACATACAAGATGTGATTAGGATCTGCAGCATATACTTTTATAAATCAAAAGTTATTTTCATTATTACTGACATGGGAAATAGTGCCTCTAGTAATTCAGTATACAGTAAACAATCTAAAGATTACTTTACAGTTATTGATAGGCTAGCTGATATACCCGTCATTGCTCAAGCCCCCTAAGATATTTATTTATTTATTTATTTATTTATTACATTTCTATACCGCCCAATAGCCGGAGCTCTCTGGGCGGTTCACAAAAATTAAACCATTCAAAGTATAAAACAACAGTATAAAACCATAATATAAAATACAATATAAAAGCTCAACCAGATAAAAACAGCAGCAATGCAAAATTACAAATTTAAAACCATGTTATTTAAAATTTATAGACAGTTAAAATACTGGGAGAATAAAAAAGTCTTCACCTGGCGTCTAAAAGCATATAATGTAGGTGCCAAGCGAACCTCCTTAGGGAGCTCATTCCACAGCCAGGGTGCCACAGCAGAGAAGGCCCTCCTCCTGGTAGCCACTTGCCTCACTTCCTTTGGCAGGGGCTTTATGTCTGCAAGGTAATCATCTTAAAGTAGTAGGCCAGTGCTAGGCCTGTGAGTTAACTGTTAAACAAATTAGTTGTGGCTTCAGTTTATGACCCCAGCAAGACCAATTGTCGGGGAAAGGGCTGAGAGTGGACATATTCTGTCACGTCCAGCGGGCCCCGCTTTAGGGCGGAGCTCTGCCGGTAAGTCAGTTCAACCCCGTCTCTTCTGCTGGGAATTTAGCTCAAAAGGAGCATGTGCTAGATCTCAATGCAGGTATAGGCATGAGTGTTCCCTGTGTGGGGCCGCACACTCATACTCAGCATGCCCGCGCATTAAAGGCACCAAGGGCAGTAAAGAATTCCCAGGAAAGAAAGCCAACAATGTTGTAACTCCATTCAAAGGGCCTTAGCCTGGTCAGGGTGGAGGTGTTGGCTAAACTGCTGCGAGATTACCTGAGGAGGGAAGATGCTTACTTCTTGTTTAATGGTTTTAAGTTACCTTTTTAGGGTAACTTAGGTTTTAGGGTACCTTTTTAAGGGAACAAGATCTCCAAATCACAGGCAGCACAGAGCAGTTCCAGCTGGGTTCTGTTCCTTCCCAGAGGCATGGCCATTGACTCTGCTGCTGAGCTCCCTCTCCACCCATGCTGGCTTTCACCAGGATAAAGCTCTCAAAGGTGAATTAGCCAGAGTTGGGGAAGTTGGACGGGAAGTAACTTAGGAAGGACTTTCTCAACACCAAAAGAGGTGTGGCCAGCCAGGATTGGATAGTAACCACAGTACATCCGAGTCATGGTTGGATATGGCTCTTTCTAATCAAGGTAGGGATAACAGCAAGTCATCTCCTGCCTTAGTATTATTCCACACAGAGCTGCTCCTATTGCACATCCTAATGTGTTAAAGTTAAAAAAAGTTGTGGCCCTGGTTAACCCAATGACATGTGTCTCATCTCTCATTATTTTGGATATTAATAGCCTTCCAGTCTTCTTGAAAAGTAAACACATATGCTATCATCCTGAAGCTATATCTGTGCATTCTAGACAAAACTCAAAACAGTGGGGGAAACGCAAAACAACGGGGGGAAAGGAAGAGAATGCATGTCAGACACTAATTACTATCTTTTCTTGAGCAATTTCAAATGCAATATACATATTTTAAGAATAATTGCCAAGCCGATAATTAATTCCTTAAGCACAGACACTGTATGCAAGCTAAAGCGTACTATATGCCATATCCATCGAATAAGGGGTTGAGTGTGTGAGCAGCCCAAAAGAAATAAAAATCAATGCATGAGAATGTCTAATAGCCACAGATCAGGAATAAATTCATTCATATCCAAGTCCCTGCCTGCCAAAGTTTAAAAATGTGACACTGCTTTAAAGAAAGTAGCAAACCATTCCTCTGGTTTTCACTGAAATAATGTTAATCACAGATCAGCAGGTTTTCTAGTAATAGAGATGTCTTATAGAATTTTAGAAGTAATGCATAAGAAATCGGACCAAGACCAGGTTTGGGTATGGTGCGGCAGGGCAGAATGATTTCAGATTTTCTTATGGTACCATTCTTTCTGAACTATTTGGAGGAGCAGGAAGAGGAGGAGGAGACCTTTTTATTTTCTCAGCATTTTAACTGTCTAGCAACTTAATTTTAACTTTGCTGTATTAAATTTTCTATTTTAAATCTGTATTAATTTCTGCATTGCTGCTCGATTTCATCCTGGTTGTGTTTTTATATTGTATTTTATATTACACATTTATACTGTTTGTCTTTTGAATAGTTTGTATGGTTTTAATTTTTGTAAACTGCCCAGAGAGCTTTGGCTATTGGGCGGTATAAAAATGCAATAAATAAATAAATAAGAATAAGACCTTATTTTATTTTAGAGCCTCTAACTGTATGAATAAGTTTGTTTGTTTGTTTGTTAAAAAATAATTCCATATGTTCCATGTTAAGGTCAGTTTATTTTTTAAATATTCCAGTAGAAGATTCTTTATAGAGCTCAACTAAATGATTCTAATTCTCTCTACCCATTTAAATGTTATACCGAATCTTGTTGAGATCTATTGGATATTTTGTAGATATTTGATTTCTGATATTCAACCCTCATTGTTTAACTGCATAGTATTTCACACTAAATAATTGATATTTGACAGCATTTAATTGACCAGCCAGTTGTATTTCATATCTGATTTAAGTTCTGTTTATTATTCTATATATATATATTAATTAGGGGCTGTCAGCTTCCTTATTCACTCTGCTCTTGTGCCTTTAATAGCAACCTGTAGTAAACCTTGCTTGTGCAATGGTATTTATTAGTGACTAAGGGCCTTGCTAGACCTACTTTTGATTCCAGTAGGAAGGAGGGGCCAGCCCGCCCTAAACATAGCATGGGCCGTCGCCCCTGTCTACACGTAAGATGCAACGGGCTGCAGGAAGGACCCGTCGCATCCTCCATTTTTTTTTTTACTTTAAAAAGGGCCATGTGCGCAGGAGCGCACCAACAATAAAGGTAGGCCTTTTTTTAAAAAAAAAAAAAAAGGGGGGGGGTTCCCTGCTCCCCCACCCCCGATTTCCCCACCCTGGCCACGATCCCCACCCACCCACGATCTCCAATCCCCCCCATCCCCCTGGCTCCATTTCCCCCCCCCCATCTCCCCACCCTGCCCTGATGGCAGCAGTTCTCCTGCAGAGCACTGTGCACCATCTGCCGCTTTTTCCAGCTACTTGCTAGTAAATGCGGTAGCCGGGAAAAGTGGCGGAACGGGCTACACGCCCGTGGTCTTAGGTTCAGCCCGAGACCGCGGGAAATACTGGGCCACAACCGGTGCTGGTTATTCAGGGCCAAGGGAGGGTTACCCCTGCCTGAGCCCGGGATCCCCTGTGCATCATCTGGACACACAGTGGCCGGCCCGGGCCTCACACCGGGCTACCCCGTCATCTAGCAAAGCCCTAAGAGTCATAGAAGGAATTCGGACACATGTAATGTTCCTCCGATGACCCCTTTTGAAGAGAAAACCACTTTCCGAAGAATGATTGTGATCAAACTGTATGTTTGCAAGGACTAACATGCAAGTTCATTGTTTCACACCCTTGAGAATGTAACCACATTTGTAAAGAAGCAAACAACCTAAAAAACAACAACACACTCTTGGCTACATCAGGCAGTCTTCACAGTTATCCAGCTATCTAAATGTCAAACCCACCCTCATCCGCCATCCGTAGACATTAGTCTAAACATTATACAATATTATTTGAAGGATCATAACTTTACTATCAGGCAAATACTATGATTCAGTATGGTTTTGCCATTAGCATTCCTTTTGTTATTGTTGTTGCTGCTGCTTTGAACAGTCCCATTTTGAAAGTACCGATCACTTTTGAATATTGCACAACTAACTGCATTTATGGTACTGTGGAAGATGGTCTGCAGTTTGTGTGGGACTCATCTACGTATTTTCCCTGCACAGAAATGGGGGAAAATGTGGACAACATTTGTGTGTTCTACAATTTGCAAAGTTGGCCTAACTACTTCTTGTGCTACACATTAGGGGTGTGCACTCCACTCCAGAATTATCTGGTAACTGCGAACATCCACGGAGCATTTGATGTTCCAGGTCAATATAAGATTGGCCATTTCCAAACCCATTGATTAATATCAGAGCAGAGATGTGTCCAATCAGAGCTTCTGAAGTCTCTGGAATTATCCTGCTCTGTGTGAGCATGTGTATTGTGTGAGCATATTTGGAAGATGTTGAGTGGGATGAGGGGTAGCTTTCATATTGACTTCTGTGGCTAACCAATAGGAATAGCCACAGCGGTGTTCATCTCCAATCGCAGAGTCCAGGGAAATGGGAAACACTAACTAGCTGGATTCTGGTGGGGGAGGGAGAGAGGGAGTGTGTTTCTGCTCAGACTCATAGAAGTCAATCATCCACATTTCCACAGTGTGAAAGTGCTGCTGGGCTGTCTGGTGAGTGAGAAAGCTTGGCAGGCTCTTTATTTCAGCGGCTGGATGCGGGGGATGGGGGGGTTCCATACAGTAGATCTGGAGGACACCAGGTTGGAGAAGGCTGGAGTGGAGTGGGGAATTTATTAAAAAGAAATTCCTAAAAAATCAAGGCATAAACCTATCTAATTCAAACTTGGTGGAGCTAAAGCCCTCCTTAAGAGCTATCATCTTGCCATGTCATTGTTGTTGTTGTTGTTGTTGTTGTTGTTGTTGTTATTTATTACATTTTTATACCGCCCAATAGCCGAAGCTCTCTGGGCAGTTTACAAAAATTAAAACCATAATAAAACAACCAACAGTCTAAAAACACAAATACCAAATACAGTAAAAAAAGAAAAAAAAAGAAAAAAAGCACAACCAGGATAAAACCATGCAGCAGAAATTGATATAAGATTAAAATACAGAATTAGAACAATAAAATTTGAATTTAAGTTAAAATTAAGTGTTAAAATACTGAAAGAATAAAAAGGTCTTCAGCTGGCGATGAAAGGAGTATAGTGTAGGCGCCAGGCAGACCTCTCTGGGGAGCTCATTCCACAGCCAGGGTGCCACAGCAGAGAAAGCTGTTTATCTATAAAAATTATGCAGATGAAAATGTTTTGTTAATTTCCATTTTAAAATTCCTAAAAAGTCAACGCATGAACTAAAAGCCTTACAAACATGCCCAGCATAGCTTGGGCGTGGTGAGGTCGTTGCGGGTGGGGGTGGCGAGACGAGGCGTGGAGGCCATTAATTGGCTGGCCTCACCCCAGGCCACTAGGAGGGGAGGGGTTTTCCGAAGTTATTTAACGGAAAAACGCACCCCTCCCCTCCTCTTCTGCTCAAAGCGGCTGGTGACTCTTGTCATAGATCTATCGATCTAAGCTCACCAGTAGCGCGGCAGAAGCCTCGTGATCTTAGCCTGGGACCAGCGTAGGAGTAGAAGAGAAGCACGAAATCTCTTCAGCTGGCCTCTGGGCCCAGGTTTGGGGGGGGGACCAACGGTCCTTCCCGTTCACCCTCACTTGGGGGTTTTCCTTTCCTTTTGACTCGCGCACGGTTGTGCGCCCTATAAGGCTCAATTTCACCTCCCTTTGCTTACCAACCGACCCCTTCCTTCTGCAGCGGTGGTTCCCAGGCCGCAACTGTGGACCTATATCTGAGGGGGTGGGAGTATCTCCTGCACTTGCCGCGGCGACGGCAAGCGCAAGCCAGCCAAAGCAGCTAATTTGGCTGCTAATTCTGCCGCGGACGCGGCGGGAAGGCTTGGAGAGACTGACCTCTATTCCTTTCTATAGGAATATCAGGCGTGATCAGAGCCGCAGACGCGGCTGAGAGGCCTCAGCAGGTTCAGCCTGCCTCACCCTTTGCCTCGACAGCTTTGTTTTCCCTTCCCCTCTGCATAGTAAAGGAGGGAATCTACTTAGGCTGTAAACGCTGTGGCCTGTAGTTAGGGGTTAGGTATTGCATCCCCTCCCCAATTGTATTGGGCATTTAAGTTTGATCACAAGTAGGGTGGGCAGGAGAAGCCCCCTTTTATATTTTTAATTTTATTTTATTTTTTATTTTTTATTTTTCCACACAGCGAAGCCTAGGTTAGCCAGGTTCTTGGGGAGCAATACTATAATTTCAGCTGCAGGATATTTTACAATTTTTAGGTGCCAGTTACTTTGCTGAAGCTAAGCAGGGCTGGGACTGGTTTGAGTGTGGATGAGAGAATAAAATTAAATTTTCCTTTTCAATTAATAGTCCGAAAGGGGGTATTAATTAGCAATTGAATTGTTTGAATTAGGCTTCTTGGTTTATAATTAAGTGACTTCATTAATACAATGCCACCCAAAAAAGGGGTCGCAGGAAAGAAAGGCAAGGGGAAAGCCCCTCGCCGTGCAGCCAAACGTGAAAGACCTGGATCACCCGCATCCTCTGAGGAGGGTGAGAGCCCTGACATTTCTGCTTTCCTAGCCAGGCTGCAGGCCGCAGAACTGGCTAGGGGGATTAATCCACCTGGGGATACAACATTTAACATTCCAACAACGGGTAGGGCAGGCCGACCACTAACTAGGAAACAGTCTCAGGAGCGGCTATGGTCCTCTGTTGCAGCTGGCCTGGATGCTATAGAGGCTTCTTCCAGTACTAATCCTCCGGGCCAAACTTCTTTACAGAGCCAACCTCCTTCATCCACGGTGAACATCAATGACTCACATACATCCGCAGGTACAGCTCCGCTCACCGTGCCAGAAAATACAAGCCAGCCCACTCCTGGACCTTCACAACCTCCTCCCTCAGGTGAGAACACCAACACGCAGGCTAACATTCACACCTGGAACCAAATGCCACCATGGACATGGTTTCCATGGCTCACAGCGACAGGGTGGCCTGGTGCACCTAACAGGGACTCATATGGAACACATGCAACTATGAATACACAGGGTAGTCAGATAGTACAGCTCAGTGAGCACACACATACTCAGCTTCTATCCACTACTTCAACACAAACAGAAACCATAACTTCATCGGCCCAGTTGGATGCTAGGTCAGAAGTGGCAACCCACGACACAGATGGTGCTGCTGTCCTACCCGAGGTAGTAACATCCGATCCAAAACCTACGGAGAAAGCCACAAGCGATGCTACTAACATACACAATGAATCCAATATGGATTCTGTCGCAAACACCACCACCGTTGCTACAGCTTGTGCATCAGTTTGGCAGGGGCCAGCAGGGGTTGCATCAGCAAAAATAGGTACTGTACCTATAGAAGTAAAAGATCCTTACGCGGGAGTGGAGAGAGATGCAATTCCAACAGGGAGTACAGCCTCCGCATTGGGTTTTCGTCTCCTCCCTGCCACCAGGGAAAAAATCCTCAGGGGAGAATTTGTGGACATCTTCTCTCTACTGTTCAGAGATCTTGAAAACAAAGATAAAGGATAAGGCAGCTGACAGAGAAGAAAGGAATAGGCGCAAAAAAAGTCTCTAGGACTTGGTCAAATTGGCTGCCTGGATTTCTGATATATATGGGCGTAGTGCAGTAAAAATTCCCTGATCGTGGTTGTATTTTAACCAAATACCTGGATATGATTTTCAGGGCTTACACAGAATATGAAGGAGGAGCATGGCTCGCATACGATGAGTCATTTCGTATGCGAGCTGCCATAGATCACTCACTTAGATGGGACAGGAAGGATCCTGACCTCTGGCTTCAGTTCATGACGCCAACTAGGCCAGGATTTAGCAATAGGGCTGATAGTGGTCATCTCATTTCTAAGGAGGGGAAGAGAATGCAAACAGGCACAGGGTAGGGTAAACAGGCACTGGGTAGGGTAAAACTAACAGTATAAAGTCAGAACAAAATCAAGTTTTAAAAGCTTTAGGAAAAAGAAAAGTTTTTAGCTGAGCTTTAAAAGCTGCGGTTGAACTTGTAGTTCTCAAATGTTCTGGAAGAGCGTTCCAGGCATAAGGGGCAGCAGAAGAAAATGGATGAAGCCGAGCAAGGGAAGTAGAGACCCTTGGGCAGGCGAGAAACATGGCATCAGAGGAGCGAAGAGCACGAGCGGGGCAATAGTGTGAGATGAGAGAGGAGAGATAGGAAGGAGCTAGACAGTGAAAAGCTTTATAGGTCAACAGGAGAAGTTTATATTGGATTCTGAAGTGAATTGGAAGCCAATGAAGAGATTTCAGAAGTGGAGTTACATGGTCAGAGCGGCGAGCCAAGAAGATGATCTTAGCAGCAGAGTGGTGAACAGAAACTAACGGACTGATGTGAGAAGAAGGAAGGCCAGTGAGAAGAAGGTTGCAGTAGTCCAACCGAGAAATAACCAATGCATGAACAAGAGTCTTGGCAGAAGAGACAGACAAAAATGATCGAATCCTGGCAATATTATACAGGAAAAAACTTTTATTTTTATTTCTTTATATTTAAAAATGAGGGCGCTGTAAGCATTTCTGTTAATACCAGTTACCCAAATACTGAACGGTTCTTCGACAGTAATTCAACAAGGAGGAGGGGCTCCAAAATTGAGGCAGAGAATCACCTTTATTTATTTATTTATTTATTTATTTATTTATTACATTTCTATACCGCCCAATAGCCAGAGCTCTCTGGGCGGTTCTACAGAGCTCTAGATCAGATTTCAAAGCAGAGAAGACCCACTTTGCACTCCCCTACTATGCATACACATGTTAGTAATCTATCATGTGATTGGGGTCACAAGGTCACATCATAAGCACTGTGCCGGGGTGAGCAAGTAAAATCAGGTTTAGGGTGGATGATCTCCACTGAGACTTCCATGGGTTGAGTTATGTCCAGGGTGGGGCTATGCTCCCTGTAATTTGGCTGCCAGTTGGCACACTAGTTGGGTGATCCACCTGGCACATTGGTCAGGAACCAGTTTCTCTGCATGTGAGGCTTCTTGGCTTCTCACATTGGAAAACTCCCCCCAAGAAATTACCTTGTAAACCCCAGTCTGTAATCTGAGATGACAAGGGTGTTCTGCTCATCCTCCATTGGGTGAAGGAGAAAAACTCAGAGGAATCCCTTTGTTATCTCCAAATGAAATTGGCTGGGTTTAAGAGAACTTGTGGAAGACCCCAATGGATTCTGCCCACTGCCTTAGGTCTTTTGTGGAACTGTTTTTCTTGTAATTGTTGCAAGCAACCTTGAACAACGTAAATTAATAGGAAGAGTGGTATAAAAGCTTTCTAAGGGCTACTCTACACCTGCAGTCCTTTCACTATGGAAGAAAGATGCTTCTGCATGTTCTCCGCTTCTGTGATCGCCACTCACAGGGCACACACAAGTGATGTTTACTGCAATTACAGGAGTGCCATTGCGGGAGCACGTGCGCCACATATGCCACTTCCACATGTGTATCGGTAGAAATGTGCAGTGATAGGCAGATGACTTGTACAACTGCTCACGCCAGCATTGTGCAGTGCCATGTCACACCTGTCTATGGGGCAGAGTGTTTATTTTTTAATGAGTTGTGAGGCATGTGCATAAGCGCAGATGCACAGGAACATATGACGGGCTACAAACTCCATCAAATATGTGCTCCTGTGCAGAGCTATGGTTGTATTAAAAAAAACCAATGTAATGAAACATGCTGATACCCATCCAAAACATGTGACAGAAATGACAGGCAAGGTCACTCCCACACACCTCAGATACCCATGAGCATGCCCCTCACAGCTGATTGGCTGTTTACTGAGCCTGCGACTCATGACAAACAGCAACGACATCGCAAAGGGGCGGCACACCGCACATTTCCTTCAGAATGGAAGTGGGAGAGCTGGGAAAATCACAATATTCTGGAATAAATGAGAGGTGGAATTGTGCTCACCATGGGAGGAGGTGAATGGCATGTGCCCTGTTAGTAATGACTGTGAGACAATCTTGCAATAAATGTCTGGTGGTGTAGACTCCCCCTAAGTGAGAAGTGAAATGTACCATTATTTCTCTGGAGAAATGAATATGTGGAACAAAGGTTTCTCTTCTCCACAATGCACTTTCCCCCTTATGTGCTTGCGCTCTCTCTCTCTCTCTCTCTCTCTCTCTCTCTCTCTCTCTCTCTCTCTCTATATATATATATATATATTCTGGTTCCACCACTGACAGAAGGGTATCCTTCACTTATCAACAGTCAGAAAGTTACAGTAACACACATCACTGAAAGGAGTAGCACACAGCAATTTATTATTTTATCATTTCAGTTAAATAACTGAGGCAGAGTGTGCAGAAGAGAGACAGTATATCCATCACCCTCTGAATACTGAACATTTAATGCAGATCGCATATCGATCCTTTTCCCTCAAATACTAATTTTTATTTATTTCCCTTCCCTGAGGGGCTTAGCAAATAAAATATGATATCCCTTCCAAGAAGGATTTATAGTGCCTAAAGGGAGATGAAATAAGTAAGCCCAGCTTATTCTATCAATTCTTATTCATGAATCATTTTCAATTATTAGCTGCCTTTGCCAAAAAAATAAAAATCCTCAAAAAGCATTGCTGTGGCTATGAGGGAGTGTCTGGGATGAGAAAGGAGCCACCATCTTTATCTCTACCCATTCATTTCCAGCTGGAAATTTGTAGAGAAAAATGGTTTAAATTAGCATTTTGCTGTATGATGTGAAGGACAAGATGGCTCCCTCCCCTTCTTCCATGTTCAGAAGCTAACTGGACTGCCAATTGAATCTTATTTCAACACTGGCGATGGGATAGTGTCCTCCACTGCAATGGAGGCAGGAGGCAAGTTTATGTATGCCAGGACAGGCTGTATGACATACATAACCCAGCTCTCCAATGGGGGTGGGGGTGGCCTGAGGATCAGGAGAACAGTGCTTGCCTCACTCTGCCCAATGGTAGGGCCAGCCTACCAGTGTGTGTGTGTGTGTGTGTGTGCGTGCGTGCGTGCATGCACGCATGCATGTACGTGCAGGGCTGGCCCAAGACATTTTGCTGCCTGGGGTAATAGATGGTGCATACCCTCCCCAATTCCACAAACAAACAGAACCAGACTGGGCCAACAGTTGATTCTTATTTCAACATTAGTGCTTAGAGAATGTTACATTGTGTTAAAAAGAAGAAGAAAGGCCAAGCCTAAGGAAAGTTCATTGCCAGTTTATGCTTTTGAGATCTTTCTTTGGATTGTACCCTTTCATGTTACTGTATTGATCTGATGTCAATATCCTGTCTGAAGTTCAATCTGTAGAAATGAGATGACACATTCCTAAAAACACCTTAAGGCTTGGGGTTAATTTACATTTCAAGGGGCTGTACTAAGATTCTCTTCTATCTACTCTTTGGCTAGATCTACACAAAGCAGTTTGAAAGCTGTTTGAAAACGATATATGGAATGGGTCCTAGGCCCCAACAGTGGTCAATACCATTATAAAGCTAGGGTGACCATATGAAAAGGAGGACAGGGCTCCTGTATCTTTAACAGTTGTATTGAAAAGGGAATTTCAGCAGGTGTCATTTGTATATGTGGAGAACTTAGTGAAATGCCCTCTTCATCACCACAGTTAAAGCTGTAGGTGCCCTGCCCTCTTTTAAATCTGGTCACTCTAGTATAGCTCCTGCAGCTTTAACTGTTGTGATGAAGAGGGAATTTCAACAGGTTCTCCATATATACAAATGACACCTGCTGAAATCCCCTTTTCTATGCAACTGTTAAAGATACAGGAGCCCTGTCCTCCTTTTCATATGGTCACCCTAATAAAGCAGTAGTGTAGATCCTGGATTTGTCTATCCATCTTCCTATCACTTTTATTTATATCCACTTGAAACTGAAATGGTTTAAATAATTTAAATATTGAACCAAAGCTCAGATACAAAAGCATTCATACTACTTGGCTTGGAATGGTTTTGAATGGCACTAGGTGTCCACTTGTAGTATTCTACAAGCAGCATGGCTTCCATCATAATCCCAAAAGTATGGCTGCCACTCTGCATGATTATCTGTTGATATGTGAACCCAAGTAGTTTGAGCCTATTATAGCCACCCCTGTAATGGCCTGAAACATAAGTTGTCTTTGCTAATTATGACCATGTCTGAAAAATCCTATTGTTACAAGCAAGTAATTGAACCACCATGAGAGCCTGGAATTATGGTACCAAATAAGATGCAAACATAGGCCATGGCTAGACGAGGGGGTAAAAGGGGTGACAATCTCATAATTTTATGATTGCGAGATCATCACCCTCATTTACACGCTGCGTGTGATACCGCAGCTGCCATTTTGTTTATTTCTTTTAAAGGAGACAGCGCATGAGCACTCATGAACAAAATGTGAGGGTTTTTTTTTTAAAAAAAAAATAATTTCCTGAGGAGCTCTGTGCCCAGCTCCTCGCAGTTACTCATGAAGAGCCAGGGCAAATCGCGACTGTGGGCCACACTTTCCACGGTCTCAGGATCATCCTGAGACCGCGGAAAAAATACAAAAAAAAAAAAAAAAGGTAGGGTGATATCCTGGGGAAAGGGAGGGATCAAGTGGATGCACACAGATCCCAGGGATATCACTCCGACTAGCTATGACCACAATGTAAAATTGGTACTTAGAGAGAAATGCAAGGTGCACAATGGAGTCAAAATTCTCTGGTAGATACAATACTCTATTAGTACTGCTGCGGATCCTTCTCTGACTAAGGAATCTTTTGATGCTATTGATGTGTTAGATATGATATCATATACTGATGTAATTAGGCATGTGCTCCGCTCCGATTAGAAGCGCAGAAGCAGGAGCAAATTGGCCTGCTCCGCCTTGCCCAGAGGTGGAGTAGAAGCGGACCGCGGACCCCTAGAAGCAAGGCGAAGAGAAGCGCCCATTTTCGGAGCGCTTCTCTTTCCGCGGAGCGCTCCGATCGCCATCTTGAAACATTTCGCTCATAGATAACTGGGTTGTTTTTGAAGCTATTGTTCTGAAAATTCTTGTGCTTAGACAGTCGTGGATGGGGGTCATTTTGAGACTACTCTCACCTCTCTGCGTCGTGCGGGTCGCGTGCTATATTTTTTTAAAAATCGGGTAAACGAACATTACAAACAGGGACAGCGCGGGTCAAACGGCGGTTTTCGCCCATAGGATTGCATTGCGGAAAAGAATTGGGGATAACTGGGTTGTTTTTGAAGCTATCGTTCTGAAAATTCTTGTGCTTAGACAGTCGTGGATGGGGGTCATTTTGAGACTACTCTCACCTCTCTGCGTGGTGCGGATCGCGTGCTAGAATTTTTTAAAAAGTAGGGTAAAGGCGGGAAAAAGATTACCTTTTTGATTGCTGAGGGGCAGAGTCAACTCCTGGTCATGATCACATGATCCCAAAGTTGGAGGAGGGGATAGGCAAAACGGGTAACTTGGGATTCTGGGAACTTCTCTTTCTTAGTCTGAATGGACTTTTCCCAGTGTTTTTTAAAACAGTAGCCCCACCAAATGCACAAACACAACCTGTGAAATCATGTACTAAGCCAATAATAAGAGATAGAAACATAGCACTGCTACCCACCCTAACTTTGGGGAACAACTGAAAAGATGTGGTGCAAGGGGATGAGCTCCCCTAGGGCATCTCATTGTGGACATGCCCCCACTCTCTCCTGTACTTGGAAGGCCATCAGAGCCTTCCAAAGAGAGTAACCCGGTGGAGCAATTATTATTATTATTATTATTATTATTATTATTATTATTATTATTATTATTATTATTATTTTATATAGCACCATCAATGTGCTATTGATGGTGCTATATAAATGATGGTGCTATATAGGAGGAGGGCTTTCTCCGCTGTGGCACCCCGGTTGAGGAACGAGCTCCCCAGAGAGGTCCGCTTGGCGCCTACACTGTACTGCTTTCGTCGCCAGCTGAAGACCTTTTTATTCACTCAGTATTTTAACACTTAATTTTAACTTAAATTTAAATTTTACTGTTTTAACTCTGTATTTTAATCCTATATCAACTTTGCTGTGTGGTTTTATCCTGGTTGCGCTTTTTATACTGTATTTCGTAATTGTGTTTTAAACTGTTGGGTGTTTTACTGTGGTTTTAATTTTTGTGAACCGCCCAGAGAGCTTCGGCTATTGGGCGGTATAAAAATGTAATAAATAAATAAATAAATAAATAAATACATGGTGCTGTACAGAGTAAAACAGTAAATAGCAAGGCCCTGCCGCTGCCTATCATGAGTTGAAGTGAGCGGTCTACTTCTCTTAGTGGTGGAGCGATGCCTATCATGAGTTGAAGTGACAGTTCCACTTTTCAGAGCTCTCATGGTGGAGCAATGGCTTTCATGAGTTGAACTGACAGCCTTGCTTCTTAAAAGACTGGTTGACCAGTCAAATTGGCAGCTGCTGCTTCCCCCTCCCCTGGGCATGTCCCCCTATTGCTGGTAAAAGACAGATATAGCCTTTTAAAAAAAGTTCTTCTTGTTGTTTATTCAGCAACACCGCTGCTTTTAATTCCACCCCTCCTTCGTTTATTTATTTATTTATTTATTCCATTTTATATGTATTACTAGCTTATCCTTGGCTCACTTCCTTATACCCCCAGAAATATCTGCTGCCTGCCTGCCTGCCTGCCTTCCCTCTCTCCTCCCCTGCCCGCCTTGCAGGGATGTTGTGTGTGTCTTGCTTTGACTCAGGGGAGAAGTCCTTCCTGCGCTCATTTGGAGTTTTGGAAGTTCCAAATCCATTTTTCAAGTGTGGAAGAAGATTCATATAGGTTTATCTCTACTCCCCAATTCATGGCATGTTGGGATTTCCTTTGAAATAGCCCCATTGAGAGGTCTACAGGTTTAAGCCCCGCCAAAAAACAGGGGATGATGGGACTGCCTTGAGTCTCAGTGTGCGGCGTATGTATCCCTGGATAAGCTGTCATGGTGGTGAGTTTGAGGGGGTTTTTTAACGTGCAAATTGACTGAGCTATTGGAAAGGGGTGTGAATGGGTGTTGGATTTTCATAAATTCCCCAAAAATCAGGGGATGATGGGACTGCCTTGAGTCTCGGCGTGCGTATGTATCCCTGGATAAGCTTTCATGGTGGCGAGTTTGAGGTTTCTAACTTGAAACTTGGCATCCATGTGGACATGTGGATAAGCTATCATGGTGCCGAGTTTGAGGTTTCTAACGTGCAAATTGATGGAGCTATCGAAAGGGGTGTGACTTAGGGTTATGGGTGGTGCGTTAGAGGTTAGAGCCCCACCAAAAATCAGGGGATGATGGGACTGGCTTGAGTCTGGGCGTCCATGTGGACACATGGATAAGCTGTCATGGTGGCGAGTTTGAGGTTTCTAACGTGCAAATTGACGGAGCTATCCCAAGGGGTCTGAATGGGGTGCCCGATTTTCATAAATTCCCAAAAAATCAGGGGATGATGGGATTGCCTTGAAACTTGGTGTGCATGTGTATACATCCATGAGGTGTCATGGTGCCAAACATGAGGTTTCTAACTTGAACAGAAAAAAAGTTGTTTACTTTTTTAGCTTTCAATGCAACCCTATGGGGGGAAAAAACGGAGCTCCGATCCAGATCCGGAGCTCCGAACGGAGCGGAGCGGAAATGAGCGGAGCGGGGGCAAGGCGAAGCGGCCCAATCTGAAAATCGCGGATCTGGAAGTGAAGCGGAGCGAGGGATCCATGCACACCCCTAGATGTAATGATCTTCACAGAAGTTCAATCTAATGCAGCTGAACAGGACAGGAATTTATGCAGGGTCTGGCATGTGTGTAATATAGATACGATAAAGGATTTCAATGGACAATGATGGTTAAACTAGGGTTGCTTCTATTGGGGGGGGGGGAACTGAAGCAGTTGGAGGAACTTGAGCCTGCTCCAGACCAAGGGAACTAATGTTTCTAAAAAGTTCCATGGTAAAGAATCACTTGCTTGGATTAACACGATAAAGATCTGGAAACTCACCACTTAGAAATAGACGACATAGCATTTGTAATGGCAAAGGATGGTGTTAATCTGAAGAACCATCAGCCAAATGTAGCATCACCATGCCTCTGCTCCCTCAATGAGCCAAGAAAAAGGGCTGGTAGCCCTGGGCTTAACTCTGCAGTTCAATGTTTCCTTAACCAGGTCTTCAATATTTCCAGTGATTAAACACAGGCAATCTGTCCTTTGTGCCACCATCCTTAGCTATGATTATTAACAATAATGATATGCAGATTAACAGGCATTCTCTGGACTATTATATTTCCACTGGAGGCTTCCATGGGTGTTTCCGCTGAAGCCTAGATCTTCAGAGGAAATTCAGAAGAAATTCTGAGGAAATTTCTAATTTGTTTAGAAATGGTTTTCATTTGATTTTTGTTGTTACTGTGGAACTCATTTTGTAGCATGAGCCAATGCTACAAAAGCCAATGCTCTGTGCTGTATATCAGGAGCCGTTTGACCAAATTTGGTGGCGAATTGTTGATTTTTAAAAAGTCTTTTTGCCTTCATATTCAGCAGTACAGTGGCAGGAGTTTGGACTGTGGTCCAGGGGTTTGAAAGTGGCCTCTGGATTCCCTGAAATTGGCATCCTTGATTTGTAGAATAAAAGTTGTACAGAGAAGGACCAGAGATGTAGAATATATATGTTCAGCCTGTTTCTAGGCATTTTGAAATCCCAGTGAATTTGATAGCATGTCAGTTGTCATAGGATTGCAGCTTTTGCTGCTTCTAAGACCATACTGGAGACAATTGACTGATCTTTGAAGTTGGATGTTTTAGACACAGGTGTATATTGGCAACACGGTTTGAAAAGCAAAACCTGAATCTCCCCAAAGGCCTAATTCACAGGGTAGGCGACTTGCGGCCTTCCAGATGTTGTTGCACTGCAGCTTCCATGATCATCATTGGCTATGCCAACTGGGGATGATAGGAGCTCCAGTCCAAACAACATCTAGAGGGCCTCAAGTTGTCCACCCCTGCTCTAATGCTTTAACCTGTTTGTCTAACTGTTGTTGCCAGAATGCCGCTGAAACTAGTTGAGTGAGTCATTAATTGTAGTTCTTGTTTAATCTGCTGCTGAATTTATTCTTCTTTATTCTTAGACGATCAATTATCATGACGTTTGGAAAAAGAATGCTGCCAATTGCAGTGAGAGTTTCTCAGATACACATCAAGGTGTGAGATACTTTAATGAATCACCTTAGAGTTTGACTCAAGCAATAAAGGATGGTGTAAAACAGGAACCTGAGTCTTAATGAAACTCCCCCCTATTTGCTTCTCTGAAAGTCTTTATTGAATTGGGCATCTTCTGGCAAAACTGGCCAGACTCTGCCATCTGCTCAAAACCAACAGAGAGAGTGCAGAGATCTGTGCCTTTCAACTGAAATTTCAAAAATGCATGGAATAGAAAGTCGTTTAAGCATTGCCGTTTAAAACATTTGCTTTGCTCTCTCTCTTTAGGTGTGTGTGTGTACTTACTTTGCTTTTTGTTTGTTCTAATCTGGCACTAAAAGCTATGTTCCCATAAAAAATACAAAGCAGCTCATTCCTGCATTACACCAAAACAAAAATAGAATTTAGGTTCATTTGTTCCTATGGGGTACCTATATGATGCCACACTGGAAGGGGATCAGCTCAAAAGCCCATTGCCTCGCTGCTGGGAGGTGAAGTAAAAATAGTTAGATGAGGCAGGAGGGAGCACGGTCTATCCAGCCATGAAAACAGCAGTGCCAGCATACAGTCCCTTGTCAGTCCCACCCCCTGCCCTGCGTCCCCACGCTTACCCCAGAGCTATGCTCACTGGCTAACTGGTGGGGACCTTAGAGCAAAGCTAAAAGTCACAATAAATCGAGATTTGGAAAATATAGTTTCGGGGGGCAGGCAATCCCGATGTGGCTGTGAGTTGGCAGCTGTGTCAAACAACGCAGTGCCACTGCACGGCCTCTATGAGTTGAATAGAGGATATAGACATTCCTCTAGATGCTCCCTAGCCATGAATCTTAGGGCCAAGCTGGACATTACACTAGATGCATGTAGCATTTCCCTGGCAGTTTTTTTTTCTTAATGAAATTAAATATGCTTACTTAGATTAGAATTTAGATAAGTCAACAATTGCATTTTATTCCTGGAACCTGAAAAATGTCACTTCAACCTTATTCAAAGGCTTCTCATTCTTTTCTTTGCAGGAGAGTGCTTCGTATGTGCATGGAGATTTACCTTGTTGATAAAAGGCCTGTCTTGCCCATAGAGAGAAGCTTTGCATAATCACACTTCAGTGTGAGTGACTGAAGTTAGCAACATATCAAGCATCATTTCTGGTTTCTTATTCTTCGTTCAACTCCTCTTTCTATCATATACAACAGGATTTTGTCTTGTTTTTTCATCATCTGTTCATTGATATCCTCCCCACAACACACTGAAACATACTGTACTTTCAATAGTGCAGTTCATTCAGACCTTGTTCTAGCAATAAAGAAACAAGTCTAAGGGATTTTCTACATGAGGAATTAATCATGAGCTCATGGTTGTTTATGGGTTATTTTGATGATGTTGTGATGCTCCACTTTCACTTCTTGATCTAACCAACAATTTCATCAAGTTGTGTTTTTTTTTAGAATAGAGAAAATGTGGCATTTAATTATGAATACGAAAGAAAGTGTGGTTTCCTTTTGTGTATTTGCAGTATTCTGCTATACACCAGTTCCACCTAGAGGTTATGTATCAGAAAAGCTGAAAAGGAACAGTCCTTGTGTAATGCTCATATAGAAAACAGCCTCATGTAGAAAAGCTCTAATACTTACCCAAAGTGTAACCCACCACATTTTTGAGTTGGAATAGCTAAATGGCATGCAAGGTAAATAAGCACTGCCTGGAACTATCCCTTTAGATGGTAAACAGGAAAAAATAGTCACTCCATCAGTGTCGACGTGACTAGGGATGACCTGAGAACTAAATGTTTCTCTAAGCTTATATAATAGCATTAGATTCACAGCCTGTAAGAGACTAAGCCTACTTGGAAATTGTCAAGAGCCACCCACTTTCAATCATTCTTCTTTCTTGCATGCAGAACAAATGACAGAGAGAAAAATACACACACACACAACTTCCTACGCAGTATTAGTTAGCAATACAATTAAAGGGGGAAAAAGTTGTGTTCAGTTTGGTCTCTTTTTTAACCAATGCAGTTTCTTGAAGGACAGAATAATTATAACCATATGACTCAAAGAGAACTGCAGTGCTGGAGTACAATCAAATCAATAGTTCTGAAACAACTTTGAACACATTTTGAATATTACACCCTGATCTCCCTTGGTTCTGGCTATTGATTATAAAAATTGCTTCAACACTTTATCTTCTGAATAATTATAACCTATCCTTGATGCTTTTCATTTTGATGACAATGACTGAAAAAACACTGCACTCACTTTAGTAAATTATTGAATATGAGAAACTTGAACTATCTACTTAAGTTTATTCATTAAACTTGCAGGTTATAAATATCAACTCCATGGACATGTGGACTTGTTCACAACCATTTTTTTTTAAAAAAAAAACCCAGCATGATGACTTATGTAAACAGTGGATGTTCTTCTTGGGTAGTTATTCACTGAATGTGCAAGGCTTTGACTGTTCACACAACATGCTAACCCACATTCATAGGCATGTGCAAGGGGTGTGCCAGGTGTACCCAGACATACCCTAATGTCTCAAACGATAAGCACTGAATTGAGGGGGGCATTGAGTAGGTTGCTCTGCTGCCGCTGCCCTGGCAGTGTACTGTTGTTCTAGGCTGCTGGAGCGAAAAGGAATCGCTCAGCTAGGAGCCCCTCTGCCAGGAGCCACACTTCAAAGAGGCTAGGATGAGGGCCTCCAAAGGCTAATATCACCTCGTAAGCCCCTCCTCTGGCCAGTATCACTACAAAGCCCCAACAATGTTGGGGCTTAAGGAGTATCTCCTCATTCCCCTCCCCCCATGCATTGGCCCTCCTGTGGTTAGGCAAGCTGAATGCAGAGTAGGGCATCAGTGTCTACAGTGTTTAATAATAAATGGATAAAAATAATGTCCTTTATCATTGAATATTCAATAAATGTTGGCTAATCATCATCATCATCATCACCACCTGGGTGCATACCCTAATGAAATGTGCTGCACAAGCCTATGCCCACAGTCAATTTTGTTGTTTTGAACTGAGAGGGGTTTTTTTGAACTGTGGGTTGTTTGTTGGACCATGGTTTATCGTGTTGTCTGAACATAGCCAGTGTGTCTTATTAACCATTCAGTGTGGCTTATTTTTCTTGAACATACCACTTCGAGAACCATGGCTTGTTGTTGGGTTGTTCAGGGTGACTAACAAGCCACACTACTTTTGTTCTGACAACACAATGACTCACTCTGCAGAAAACATGATGTGTGTGTGTGGTGTGAACAGCTCCAAGTGCTACCATCTACTGCCAATGCCACTGCTCATAACCAGTAGTTGGAAGTTTTCTTGATTGTCTCATGAATCTTCCTAATCCTTTTCTTTGCCACACAGAATAACAGGGGAGATTTTAAAAATCCTAACATTAGTATTCTTTCCAATAATAATAATAATAATAATAATAATAATAATAATAATTTTATTTCTTACTCACCTCTCCATTCTGATCAAGGCAGGAAACAACAATAAACGATAAAATACAAAAAACTGATTTAAACATAATATGTATTGTTAAAAACATCCTAAAAAACATCCTAAAAACATATTTGATATTATGATGCAAAAACAGGTGACTCTCACTTGTATCACACGGTTCGCTTCCTGCTAAAGAGCATAAACTGTGCTTAGACTGGACCCCATGACCCTTACTCCTGTTTATCTGGGGTTTGGCAGGGGAAAATAAAAGCTCTTGCTAATCCAGTTGACTGTAGCAGCTCATTTCCTCCTATTTGGCTTCATAAAGTGGAAGAAAACTGCAAACTACTGTCTATCTACTCCACTACTCTCCTTTTTATGCTGCCAATATATTGCAGTAATAGGTGGTATGGGAAAAACCCGACATAATTATAACTCATCATAAAAGCACTGTGGGAAGTACATAGAGACAAACCCACCTTTCACTGAAAAGACAGACTTTGTGAATAGTGGTCCTTACTAACTGCGCCATTAAACAAATTTTGACCAGTATTCACAGGATTATGTAGGAAGCTTCTGTTCACATAGTGGTACAGTTCCTCCCCAATGCCTGTCCTTCTTTCCCCTCTCCCCGATGTCTGTGCCCATCTTTCTTCCCCCCTCCCCGATGCCCATGCCCGTCCTTCTTCCCCCATCTCCCATCCGCTGTGCCCGTCCTTCTTTCCCCCCCTCTTCTGCCGGGTCCGGCCTTTCCCCCGGCCCCTATCCCCCCCCCCCGTGATTACCCCCGGCCCAATGGGCGCTGTGCCCAATCCGTGGCTTCTCCCGGCTACTCGCGAGTAAGCGAACAGCCGGGAAAAGCCACGGAAGTCGTTAGACTTTCCGCAGCCCCGGCTTCAGGCCGGGGCTGCAGAAAAGCCGGGCCATATTCGAATCCGCTTATCCCGGCTTAAGGGAGGTCTTAGCCCGGCCTGATGCCGGAATGCCCTGTGCGTCATCTGGATGCGCAGGAGGGAGACCAGGCCTCACACCGCGCTAAGACCTCGTCTAGCAACAGTCAGTGTTGACAATAGTGGGCTAGATTGACCAAGGGTAGGACTCTCACTATAAGACAACTTCCTATGTTCAATGCTCTAATCACTACAGCACATTAGCTTAGATGCATATTTTTTAAAGTCAAGAACTGCACCACAGAATTCTGAGAGATACAAATTCTGTAAAATCAACAAGATACAGAGATGCTGTAACTGTGTTTCTATCTGCATATTAGTTGGAAAGGGGTGAATCAGGACAGCCCCTGTATCAGAAACTGCACAGGAAAAACAACTAAGATACTAACCAATATCCTTAATTTTTGACATCTCCACAGTGCATGCAGTTTAAATGCTGCGGTGTTTTGTCAAACCTTCAGGAAGCATCGTGAAAAGCCATATGGCATTGTTGTTGTTGTTTTCTCCTTGGCTTGCTCTCAGCACATGAAATTGTGTAATTTTCTCCTGTGATTAAATGTTACTATTGTATTAATTGGCTCAAGTGCTTTCAGTGATGATAGTAAATTGTTTGCTTTGCATTTATCCAGAATAATTATAACACTCCCATCTAATGTCAGTTCTGCCAACATTTAAAGAAAAGGAAGAACATACGTTACATACCATAATATGGATGGGGACTGGGGCAATTTAAATGTTATATACTTTAATTGGTGATTACTTCTGGGACTATTGATTAGTATATGGACAGATGTGAGGGACAGAAAGAATTTGGTAGCCCTGTTTAGGCAGGGATTCAGAATGCTGGTAAAGTGAACACATGAAGAGGGGGGGCGCATGTGTCCTGATCCCTTCCATTTCCATTGCCCTGTCAGTGGAGGCTGGGGTCTCTGAGGTCAGTGGGGTGGTGCATTCCCTCTGGGTTTCAGTCAGAACTGAAGGAGCTATCCAAGGTGTGAAGCAGCCTCCACTTTACCCTGTATATGTGGAGAGTGAATGTCTTTTTCTGAAGGAAAAGCCTCCTCTTTGGATGGAAACTTTCCACGCAATTTCAAATCCCAATTTTCCTGGATTTGAAATCATGCGGAGAGCCTCTACTGACAGATGAAGCTCTGCCCTTCAGAAAGTTACCCTCCATAGGTTGAGGGTGACTGAAAGCGTGATGGAGGGTGTGTGGCTAATCTGCCCCTCCCCCCTCCTTGAATTTCTGCTTGACTGGTATTCTGAATACCTGAATAGGACTTCTCTCTCATTCATACATGTGTCATTGTGACAATAGTAGACACTGTTATGTTTTGTTTTGTTATGTTATGTGGCTCGTTCTCATAACATAGATCCCCCCCCAAAAAACAACCCCATCATTCGCAAACATTCTCTGTGGCTGATGGGAACTTCAGTCCAACAACATCTGCGGGGGGAAGCACACCTTCCCTGTCCAATTCTCAACAATGTTTACTACAAGATTTCCTAGTTTCAAGGCCCCCACGAGGCACCTTGCTCCCATACTTGCGTTCCTTCCCAGGATCTGCATGGGAAGGAACGCAAGTACAAAATTTCCAGCTCTGGAAAAGTTAAAAAAAAAAAAAATGGGGGGGAGAGAAATGGGGGGCATTCCTCCCTTTTTATCTTATTTTATTGTCTGTATCTGTGCAGCTGTGCAGATACAGATAATAAAAATAAAAATAAATTGGGGGGGAACGAGGCAGCCAGAAGAGGATGTGAGGAGAGGGACTACTTTTACAGAGGTGTGGGGCCACCCGTGCTGACCGATCAGGGGGTGCCATGGGTTTAACTTCCAAAAAAGTTGGGGTAAGTGCCCAAACTTTTTGGAGCGGAGTTTCCAGGGTTTGTCCCCGGAAGGCTTCATAATGGCAGCTGCGCCATGTAGATGACGTGCTGCTACTGCGAAGCCACCCCAGGGCAAACCCTTCATGTAGACATGCCCAAGGTCTCTGGTGGCTATGGAGATCCTGAGTTTATAAGAAAGCCATTAGATATTAAATTACACAGTGTCTGGCACGTTTTTCTGATGAAATAATGATAATGATATCTGTGCCACGACACAGGCTCTTAACAACAGGCCTGTCCGCGGACACTCCTTCCGGGGACACTCCGCGGACAGATTGTAAGCCTATGCGGCAGGGCCTTGCTATTTACTGTTTTACTCTGTACAGCACCATGTACATTGATGGTGCTATATAAATAATAATAATAATAATAATAATAATAATAATAATAACTCCCTGCTCAAGCTAAGTGCCACCACTTTATGAGCCTGAGGTGAGGGACAGACACCACCTTTCTACAAACTATGTGGAGAAAGGAGTTAAACAGGAATAATTTCAGGAATAAAATAATGTGCTGTGAATTATATGTGCTGATGGTGAATTAATGTCAGAACTGGTGTTATATGTATATAACTGCAGATGATAAATGCCAAAGAGACACGTGGGATTTTTGTGGTATTAAAACAAACTGAATAAAAAATATATTTCAATGTTCATAAACTTTGTTTCATAATAAAACTTTTCAGACCCTTGTTAAAACCTCTCATCCAATCTTTCCTCTCTTCTCATACATGCTTTCCTTTTTCTCACACCTTCACTCTTGAACTTTCTTTATTATCAGGATTGTTTAATATATACCAACTGACTATCTGCACACTACACTCAAAAGGTAACTTTCTTTACCCTGATCCTCTAATTCTCCCCTCGAACCAAAGTACTTTAAAAGCACACCCTTATCACTTCAGTCATTCCCTTATATATCCTCCTCCCCCTTCCTAACATATTCAATCTCCACCCACTTACATCAACATTCTAAACACAAAAGACTTACAAATACTAGACATACATTAGGGAACTGACTTGTGGGGTGTAACACCACAATATCCAATTTGCAAAGCCTTTTTTATGCACTTGGATTTAAAAACAATGCTTTCAACATATAGGGTGAACTTCCCTTATAGGGGCAATGAAACAATGATGCTGTTGGAAAAAATTGCAATGAGTCTGACTGAACACAGGCTAGAATTTGTTTGTAAGCCTATTCTGTCAGTCAAGAAGGCAGTACTAAGTTCTCTGATTAAAACAACAATAACAATGACAACACAAAACAAAACACCTCCCTGAACCATAATATACTGGATAATTTTCATTATTGGACAACATGTTGGGCCATGTGGTGATAACTCAGCCCCAGCAGTTGTGAATGAAGTGGATTATCTAGATTTATTTCAATTTGGGTTCAGGCCTGGTTATGGGACAGAGACTGTTTTGGTCATCCTGAATAAATTTATTTGAATAAATAAGCATGTACAAATTGTTTCCTCAGTTGAAATGCAAATGGTTACAAGTTTCTAATCAGTTTCTGTCAGTTCTTTCTTACAAGGTTCTACTATATAATACTACTGTCTATAACTCAACTATCTTCATTCTCATATAATCATCCACTTCTCTCATATAATCTTACACTTCCCTCATATAATCATCCACTTCTCTCATATAATCCTATAGTTCCCTCATATAATTATCCACTTCTCTCTACCCCACTTCTACCCTTCACTTCACGGAATCTTAACCCCCACACACGCTGTCTCATACACTTCTCCCACAGAATCCTACACTTCTGCTTTACGTAACTGTCTTGCTGTCAGCTCAGACTCTCTCTATAAAGCGCTACATTTCTCCAGCTCCTCCCACTCTCACCATCCAATCAGCACTTAGGCATTCAACCTCCCCTTACGAACCCAACCTGTGCATAGAACTTGTAAGTACATTGAGGCCTACTTGATTCCTAGAACTTTATGTAATGCATATATTAACTTTGCATATATTTACATTTAACACATAATAGGCAGCTGAACAGCACAGAGAGCTGTTTATTTCTTTCATTATTGTGTTTTTAATTTGTTTTTTATGTTATGTTTTGAGATTTTATTTTTAATCAGCATTTTATTGTTTTTCACCTTGAACATGATTTTGGATGGAAAGGCAGGCTATAAATTAAATAAGGAATGAAGAAGCAGCTGAATGTTTAATGTAACATGTAGTTTGACTACAGATTACCCAATTTTGCAGAACATCAGCAGGGGAAAGCTATGGTCATTATGTCCAATTTATGGGCTTATGATGAAACATCTAGTTGATCACCAGGAAAAACAGGATGTTGAACTAGATAGGTCTTTCATCTGACCAAGAATAATCTTATATTCTTATGTGCTTTTTTACCCATTAAAGGATACAATAATGCTCCCTTGAACACAGTATTATTATTATTATTATTATTATTATTATTATTAAGATCTCACTTGTCTGCTTATAGAATATTCAAAGCAGCTTTTACATCTGCATGAGCAACCAGTATAATTAAAACTAAGTAATAATTAAAATATAATTTCATAACCAATAAAATAAAAAGAGTAATGAACTTAAAAAGTCAGTTTAAAATGTACTGTAACAGCATATTAAAAATACAGTTTATTTAAATAATGTTAGGAATACAGCAGACTGGAAACCATTAATCTGGAGAACATCTGCAAGATAGTAGTAGAGCACAATCTGGATAGAAATGGAGATCTATTTGTTTTAACATTTTGATTTAAATTTTCATTAGCAACAATAGTACAGCTATATTTTTAATACAGTTTTCTTGTTCTAATTTTTCCTAACTTTTTTAATGAGATAATATTTAAAAGTATAAGTAAACTGTGCTGGTTTTTGGTTTTGGTTTTTGAAAAAAAAAGCTAGATAAAAGATATTTCACACACACACACACACACACACACACACACACACACACATATATATATATATATATATATATATAATCAAGAAAATATACTTTTAAAAAAGGGAGGATTGCAATGATTTTGGTGTGATAGTCTGCTACCTCCTTCACTTATGTTATACTGATTTCTAGGCTGAAAGGTAATAAGATGAGAGACTACTGGAGAATATGTGTTTGTCTGTGTAAGTAAGAGAAGAATGCCTGGGAAACATTAGATTTAATAGTAGAGATATCATATCTCTGAGACAGTTAGAAATGCCATCATGGGACAATAAGACTTAAAATCCATATTATAAAACAAGAAGCATATGCTTAAAAACAGACATATTGAACAGATAAGGAAACGACCCCCCCGTCTCGTGCTGCACTTTGTTTTTGGCATTGACGAGATATCAAGTGAAAAATGAAACACAGAAACTTGGAACTTCACCCTGAGGATTAAAAAGGTGAAACTTCCAGATAGCAAAATCTGTACAGCTAGTAATGAGGTGGAGAACACCAGACAGAGGTGAAATGGGAAAACAAGGTGTCTTTTCACATAGCATTTGCCCAGGAGTGGATGATAAACAACATTTTTGTTTTTCTGTGTGTTTACTGCTGAAGATTGCCAGTTGCTGCAACCGATGAGATAAATCAGAATCTTGCAGAATTGGTTGAAAGAAAGCATCCAAATGTCTGACAATTCTTCATCTTCAAATGCTGTGCTCCAAACTTTATTTTGTGGAGTTTGGCAGCACAGATTCGGCTCCCTGTATCCATATTAGCTTCAATTGGCTCACAGGGGAATCATGATAACAGAACGTTCAGCCCACATTTTGGTGGACATTATGAAAGAAGGTCAAAACTGCCATTCCACTTATGCGTTTTATTGGGGAGAAATTTCAAGGGTGACAGGTAGGGGTAGGGAATTATGGTTTCCCACTAGAAGCAGCCATTTTCTCACAGAATGTTTCTTGGATAACTCTCCATAAAGGTATTTGGGAAATTATGGGGGTTTCAGAATGATAGCCTGCAATATGAACAAGCTGGGAAGGGTGCAGGTAAGTTTCACACCCCCATCCTCAGATCCCTCCCCATAAATCTGAAATGTGCCCCACCTTTTGCTGTAACTGAATGGGGTAGGGAAGGTTAGGGGGGTCATTTTGCCACAGAAAATAAAAATAAATCACAGAACTTTGGGTTTAAATACACCTTATGAATAGGGGTGGTTCAGAAATCTGTTCCATCCAATCTTCAGATACATTTGCCAAATTTGCATCTCCCAAACCAAGTAGCAAACTGGACCACAGTTACACTCCAAAATTCACATTTTTCACACTGACATTTGGAAACTTTATGGAGGGAGAGACAACTTTTGTCTAGGCAACCTTGGAACACCCTCTTTCATTCTGCATACATAAAATTAGGAAGATCAGCTCAGCAGCAGGATCCATGGACTCTCCTATAACTGTTCACAAATTATAGCTTCCCCATGACTTTATTCATCTGCCAGTCAGCCAAGTTGTTTGGTTTAGCCAAGAGGAACAGATCAATGGAAATCATCACCTTCCACTCAAGACAAAAGAATCCACCCACCAAATAAAGGTATACACAGTATTAAACTACACAGAACAGGGAAAATAGTCACAAAGATGCTATGGAAAGGAGATCATATCCATAAAATTGTGGTTTTTGTGAGTTTGTTTTCTGTGTTTCCAAATGGCCTGGAACTAGTACACAACCCTCCACATGCATTTCCTAACTGTTATTTACTTTGTTAAAGGTCACTCAATTTATATGGTACAAACACCTGCCCTGTTCTTAGGGCATATGTGACTTACCATCTCCCATGAGAAGGGAAGGAACATTCTTCTTTTAATTAGGGAAGAGGATGGTTTGTCTGATGGATGTGCCCCACAAGGGTGCAAGGCACAACTCAAAATTCCTCATAATTAGTTGTAAGCAGGTTCTGAGCATTTAGGAGTGGGGCTGCTCATTCCACAAGAAGCAAGTAGGTAAAATATGAATTAGGAGTGTGTTATTTGAAATATATCAAAATATATACACAGCAAACTAGATTCAAAGGGCTTATTTTAGGGATGCACATGCATCCTTCTGCTCACTCCCAACAGAGTTGAATGATTGCAAGCATTCCCAGTGGACTCTCACAAAAAAAGCACAGCAAAAAGCTCAGTTGTGTTCACATTGCCCCTGTTCAGAAGACACCTTAAACCACAGTGTTAACAAAAAAGCCTTGACCACCATGGTTTAAGGTGTCTTCTGAACAGGGCCATTGCAACCTCTCCTTCTGCCCCTGACTAGGGTCCAGAAAGTTTAATTAGTGTGGGGCAGGGCAGGAAAAGGAAGTAGCAGTGGGAGCTCCAAAGGCCCCAAATGGAGGTCCTTTTCCCTATGGGGGATGGGATTGAGACTACCAATCCTATAATCCCCAGAAAGATTATATTTCCATTGGAGAGATGGCCAAGGATAACCTTCTCCTAAGTGAAAATCCTCTGAATGAAATCATTTTCCCACCAGGGCGAAAGGCTCTCTCCCATTCACTGAAGGCAGGCTTCTGCTCTCACCTTCCCCTAGGCAGCCTGTCTGCACCAGGAAAGCTTCTTGAGTCCTTCAGGGGAAGGGGAAGCAGCAATCTGGCACGATCAAGGCAATCAAGGCTTTGCTGTCTTTAATCCTTCTTGCAAGTATTCAAAGAGAGGTGCTTATTTTATTTTTATCTTTTGGCAAGACCCTCATTCAAATGCTCTCAACATTCCTGGGTGATTTTCAGTGAATGAGTGGCAGGCAGTGGGAAGATGGCCAGATTCTTCCCGTGCCCACTGCTTGCCCCAAAGATGGGATTTCTGATGGAGCTTTTCATTGTGAGCATATACCTGGAACCTTGCTGTATAGCAGCAAGTTGAGGGAGAAGGGGAGCAACAGGCAGAGGAAGAGCCATAGCTCAGTGACAGAGCACATGTTTTGCATGCTGAAGGTCCCAGGTTTGATCCCCAGCATCTCCAAGCAGGATGGGGGGAAATCCTATCTGAAACTCTGAAGAGACACTGCCAGTCAGTGTTGACAATCCTGGGCTACTTGGACCAATAGTCAGTATAAGGTAGCTTCCCTATGTTCCCAAGAGTTAAGCATCTTCCTAGTGACAATTTCTTTCCTGGAAAACACACTCTGTTGATACTGCTTTGCAATCGAGAAGATGGTTTGGAAACACAACATGTTGCATAACATGTAGTTTTAACCTCAAGTGCCCCCGCAATATAAGGCTGTGTTCCCATGGCACAGGTTGGTAATGCCTTTTCCAGAAATGTGACAATGCCTTCTAGAAGCTCTGTCCCATCTGTTCAACTGGACCCACCTTTTAGGCAGAAGTCACTCTTATTCAATTCCAAAGGAAGAGGGAATGGGAAGGGAAGAAAACAGATCAGGGAAAACTCCTATCTAGTTTTATTGACCACAGCCTAGAGCATGGCTATGGGTTTATTGAACATTCTCAGCTTGTTTTCCATTGCATTCTCTCTGCTGTTGTGTTCTATTGATGTTCCACTGAAACAGTAATGGAGCATGACATACCTGCAACAGCAAGCAACACGGGAGGTGCATTTTGTTCAGCAAACTGAATTGTTTACAGTTTGGTCTTTTGCTTTATGAATGTTTCCAAGACATTCACAATATGCTCAGTACTGGGAATTCTCTGCACACTGCATCAACAACATGGCTAGCAAACACGGCTGGCTTTTCTTTTCTTTTTGAAACTGTTCAAATGATATTGTGGCTCCAATCCAACTGATTTTCCAAAGGCATTTTCTAAGTTTTTAAAAATAGAACACATGGGTATTCATGCAGATTTTAGCCATCTGAAATCAGTAGTCTGACAAGCCTGGGTTGCATGAGGCACTAACCAGTCAAGATGTGCAGTGGGAGATAGTGGAGAATGACCCAGGCTAGGTAAAACTCCTTTAAACATGATAGCTTTTATCTAGCATGTCCTAAAATACTTTACCAAGAGCTCTTTCTCCATTTACCTGCCTTTCTCTCCCTCACTTAAAGCTATTGATGATTTTCTATATATGTGTCTTCAATAGGGCTATGCATGGACCCCCCCCCCCCGGATCCGCTCCGGATCCCGATCCGCAACTTTAGGATCAGGTCTGCTCTGCTTTGGGATGATCTGCCTCTGCTCCGCTCCACAGCAGAGCTCCAAATCTGGATTGGAGCTCCACTTTCCCTCCCATAGACTTGCATTGAAAATGTCAAATGTTTATAACTTTTTTAGTTTTCAAGTTAGAAGCATGAAAATGGGCACCATGATAGCTTCTATATAGATCCTTATTCATGACCATTTCAAAGGAAATCCGATCATGCCCTGATTTTAGGGGAATATTTAAAAGATTCCCCCCATTTACAGAAATGCATGTATCTCCATCATTTTTCCAGATACACACCTGCAACTGGGCACCATGAGAGCTTCCACATAGATCCTTATTTATGCCCAATTTGAAGAAAATCTGATCATGCCTTGATTTTTGGGGACTTTTTAACCCTCAACCATAACCCCAATAACAAAACTGCATACATCTCTGTCACTTTTCAAGTTAGAAACATCAAAATACGCACCATGAGAGCTTCCACATAGATCCTTATTCCTGCCCATTTTGAAGGAAATCCGATCATGCCCTGATTTTTTGGGAATATTTAAAGATAAACCTAAATAAGAACGTTCCTCTCAGGTTAAACACTTCAAAAAATGAACACGGGGAAAAGTGTCTCCCTATGCCTCTGGCTTAGTCCCCCGCCTCCAACATTGGGATTGGAAGATGCTTCGCATAGGCTGATCACTTATCATGATTGGGAGATGAACCTGTCAATCAACATTAAAAAAATAGGTTCCTCCCTCCTACTATACCCATTCAATAAAAATTAATTGCAAGCAAACCGCACAATGAAAAATTCTGAAAATCGACACAAATGACCCCCAATCATCAATGTCTAAGCACAGTAATTTTCAGGGATCTAGCTTTAAAAACAAAGAAGTTATAGGTGATTTTTTTGCCCAATGCAATCCTATGGGGAAAAATTCCAAAATGGCAGGCGCAGCCCCGAAAACACGCAGACCAGTCCGCAAATGAGAGAACTGCTTCACAACGCTCCGCTGGCCACCTGACCCGATTTGAATTCGCCTTGGGTGGAGGTGAAGCAGGCCACTCCACTACTGCTTCTGCGACCCGAAACAGCCCTAGTCTTTAACACCCTCCAGTTTGGCTGTGAGATGGCTATGCATGCACACAAAGAGCAGCTTCCCCCAATCCAGTGTCCTCCAGACGTTTTGGACAACAGTTCCCAGCATTCCTAATGATTTGATTTGCTGACTGGGGTTGTTGGGAGTTCCAAGTCCAAAACATCTGGAGGGTACCACACTGAGGAAAGCTGACATTGAGGATGGAGGGATGCATGAGCTTTTCAGCATAGCAACTGGAAGACTCCCCTAGAGACTAGGGGCAGCTCATTCTCAAGGATTGAATAAATTCAGGAAAGGCATATACTGAGTTGAGATTGCCCCCCAAAAAAACTCAGGGGGAGGGAGTGAATTTAATAAACTACTGCACCTATCCTTCTGAAATGTTGCAGTTATTAGAACAAAAGTCTACAGGGAACATGGGGGTTTAAGCACAACCCCCCTGCACCTATTCATCTGAAACTTGGCAGGGTTGATCCCCTCAGAAAGGGCAACTATCCTCCAAATCATCCAAGAAATTATGTGCTACACACAAGAAAGGTGTGTATCACATAAACCATCATATCTATTTCCCCCCTCAAATTTGTTACACAAAGGCCCTTTCTACACCTCCCAGCCTTCTGGAGGGAGGGAGGAGGATCTCACAATATCCTGATTGCGGGATTCTCCCCCAGGGTGTCCACATGTGCATGACGTGCTGAGAGGAAAAAGGCATGTCATGGCCGCCATTTTTCCCATAAGCGGGGCCGGTCATGAAAGAGCAAGGCCCCATTCCAGCAAAAAAAAAGGGGGAAATAAACTTGCGCCCCTTAAACCCACCCACCGCCATCACAGGGATGGCAGAATTTCTCACCGTCCCACCCCTGATGGGCACGGAGCTGAGCCATATAGTTCTGTGCCCATTTCTGGTGTCACGCTTACTCATGAGTAAGCATGGCACCAGGCGGGATGGGTGCCCACACCTCTTGCAGTCCTGAGACAGTCCCAAGACGGCGGGAAGAATCAGGTTTTCCCATGGTTTCTTTATCCCTGGGAAAACATGTGGCCATCCCCCTGCCTCCAGGAGTACCCCTGCATCATTT
Source organism: Elgaria multicarinata webbii (assembly GCF_023053635.1). Lineage (NCBI taxonomy): Eukaryota > Metazoa > Chordata > Lepidosauria > Squamata > Anguidae > Elgaria > Elgaria multicarinata. The sequence goes on from NC_086172.1 coordinate 115,966,771, forward strand.
CGATGCACAGGGACTCAGCTGTGACCAGCCCGGATATCGGGCTGGTGTAGACATGGCCAAAATCCTTTCAAGTGAGACTCCAAATTTAAGACTCCAAATTTAATCCAATTCTGACAAACAGGAAAAAATTTAGATGTGTGCATTGTTTTCCCATTATAATTAAAAGGAGGCAGAAATCTCAACTAGCCTTAGGTTTCAGGATCCAAATAGAAGTGTCCTTTCCCTGAGCCAAATCAAACCTTTTACAGAAGTGCCCAGTTGGGATCCCAGTCGATTCTTGAGGTTGGTCCATACCTTATCAACGATGACAAGGTCCCTTCAAATCAGAATTCCTTGTGATTGGTGACACTGGCTGCAAGAGAAGGGAGAGATGATTCCGTGTGAGTTTAACTAGTCATGTTTATGAAATATGGGGATTGTGGAACAGAAAACAATCAACACTGGCATTCTAAGAAGGGCCTTGGCCGACATGATGGATAATGTTTTGACGAAGTCAAGACTTATTTTGCATTGCTATTATCATCCTTTTTAAAATTTGAAAGGTCAACTGTCAGAAGGAGTCAAAGTTTATAATCTTTTCTCCCTCTGCTCAGGTTTTTAGTCAACAGAAAATGATGATGAATTTCAAGAGAAAGTGCTATTTCAAATCTTTCACAAGAGTGGAAGCTGACATTGGGGAGCTTTCTGTACTCGTCAACAGAGAGCACAGTGAATACATAGAAAATGGAGAAATATAGAATGGGGGTGTGTGAGAAAGAGTGTGCATATTTGTGTATATAACACAACCTTGATCTGTAAGTGCTGAGTTCTAATTCAAAGTAATGAAAAATTCTGTCAATTCAAAATGACTGCTTACCAAGTATTAATATCAATGATATTAAGAGGCAGCCATTACAATGCTGGGCTGAGGTGGGCAAAAATAGTTTTCCAGATGTTCGGGACTTCAATTCGTACCATTCCAGTTCATTGGCCACGCTGGAAAAGGCTTCTGAGAGTTGAAGACCCAAACATCCAGTGATCTACCTTCTGCCCACCCTTGATGTACGGATATAGGAGAGAGACTGTTTTTCATAGAAGATGAAGATACTCTGAATATTCTTCCTAACATTAGAGGCAAAGAGCACTGGTAGGACAAGAAGAACATGAGAAGATGGAAGAAAGCAGTGGCAAATCTTTTAATGTGGTCAAGTAAGGGTTAGTCATTGGAAGGGAACTTACTTTTCAGAAATTTTAAAGAAATAGAGTTTGTGACCACCATCCCTGCAGGCACGATTCTAGGTTCAGTACAGAACATGTACTGAAGTTACTGTTATTCCTTATATTGTTATTGTTTATGGTGGCTATAAAAAGTGAAGAACATACATTATCTTTTTTTTTTTAAGTGCTCAATTGTATCCACTGAAAAACAATCCACTGGGTCCAATGATTCCATAAGTAGAGTTCTGGGGGGGAGTCTACACCAGCCATTTATTGGAGGATTGTATTGTAGTCATCACTAATGGGCCACATGATGTTTACCTGCTCCTGCGGTGATCTCGGCTCCACCTCTCAGGCCTTAGCTAGACCAGGCTATATCCCAGGCTGATACCTGGGATCATCCCTGTGCGTCCAGATGACACACAGGGGAACCAGGGCTCAGGGAGGGATCAACCGTCCCTGGCCCTGGGATATAGCCTACCCCTTTGGGCCTGGTATTTTCTCGGGCTGAGCCCGAGACCGCAGAGCATGTGGCCCATTTTTGTGGCTTGACCTCAGCTACGTGCTATTAGTCACACGTAGCCGGGAGCCGCACACAGGATGCAAGGGGAGGGGGGAGCGGAGAAAATTATTTTTTAAAAAACCAACAACACACCACTTACCTGGGTGCACGAGCGTTCCTGCACATCCGGCCCTTTAAGAACAACAACAACAACAAAATGGTGGGCGCGATGGCTCTCTTCGTGAGCTCTTTGTGCCTCACGTGTAAATGAGGGCTAGATCCTGCGATAGTTGCATCACGGGCTCTCCTCTCCTCTCGCCCGGATTTTAAAGTAGGTCTAGCAAAGGCCTCAGTTTTCTCAGAATATCCCTGACTGCTTTTGTCACGGTTTTTCTGACTCCTTCACATCCATTCCAAAGAACGTTTGCGGTTTGCCCCTGCCCCCCCCCCCCGTGCGAGGTCATTGCTGTTCGCCGTGAGTTCCAGGCTCAGCAAACAGCCAATTAGCTGTGAGGGACATGTACATGGGTACTGGCATGTTTACCACCAAGGGTTTTTTGGGTTTTTTACATACAAACATATCTCTGCAAGGAGTGCATATCCCACCCCATGTGTTGCTGCATGTCTGTGCTCCTGCGCATTCCTCATGAGTAATTAAAAAAATTCCTGTGCCCTGTAGCCATCTGCCTAGCCCCACCCACTTCTGCTGATACACATGCAGAACTGCCATAATGGGGCACACATGCTCCCGCAATGGCTCTCCTCTAATTATGGTACAGATCAGTGGTGTGTGCCCTGTGAGAGGGGTGATTGCGGAAGCAGGGAACCTTCCGGAGCATGCCTCTCCCATTGAGAAAGGGCTGCCCCTAGTCACAGAAACAGTGCTTATTCATTATTTATTTAAAGTATTTCTAGACTGCACTTCACTCTCTTGGATACCAGACAGCATGCATGAATAAAACAAATCACTCCAAATACAAATATAGTAAAACCATAAAAAGAACCATCATAAAAATAAACAATTAAGTGGTGGCTGAAGGATAAAGCAACATTATTAATTTAAAATCAATGTAATTTGCTACACCTCCTGCTCCAGACACTGAGGGGGCTTCACCCAGCCTCATGGGAGGGCTGGCACTGTTGCTGATTGATTGTAAGCTAGTCCAGGAGCCTTTTTTTCTTTTTCGGCTGAGGACTGGGATAAAAATATTTTAAATGGAGAAAAGGGAGCACACTTATCCTTGCTCCCTCCCCACTTGTGCTTTGATTCAATATGGGGTAGAACAGCTGGATAGGACTGATAGAATTGCGGTGAAAACTTTTAAATGGAATTCTAAAAATAAATTATTATACAACTCTCTGCTATTAAAGGGCTACAGTTTTGCCCTATGTTAAGGGTGATGAATCATACGAATCACATTAAAGGATGAATCATATTCCACCATCATAACCAGAAATTAGGTAGGGGGCAATATTTTATATGGCTTATATTTAGAAATTGACCCAATGAATGATCAGAAACAGTGTAGGAGAGGATGATTTGAGAATGGTTGGTGTCAATTTTGTAGGCGGAAAAGGTAAGAAATCCTTTATTCATAAGAATTTCAAGTCTCATGAGTGGCCTCCTGCAGTTTGACAGGTTTTGTCCATTTCCTTCTTCATTTTGCTGAAGTACAACTTTACTGGATGATGTTTCTGTTGTACGTCATCTTTTGTTCTAATAATAATGGAATATGTTGGTAGTTGTGTGTTTTTTAAATCAATATTTCAGAGCATTTTATCTTACGACAGTTCATAAAATTTCTCCCAGGTATGCTCAGAATGACCACGCGGGTAGTAGAGGTGGAATGGGAGTGACTGTACCTGGTTACCAGGGAGATGGGAGATGGGCTAGAAGGGGAGGGAACAGAGGAGGAGGAACGTACTATGTTGTCAGTTAAGAGTAGGCAGTTGGGAGAAAGTGATGTGGGGGGGATTGGAGCTTCAGCATTACTGATTTTTAAAAAGCACAATTGGCTTTTTTAAAACAACAACAACAACAACAAAGTCATCTAAGGTTGTGACCATCATCATAATTTCTTTTGTTCTGTACCTGTGTGTGCACATGTATTATAGACTGTTTCTATCTGACAGTGGCTTCCTTCATAATTTGGCTTCATTTTTAGCGTGAAACTGCTAGGCCTCAGTGCTGCCTTTGTTTTTTACGAGCCTTCAGCTTGTATCTCTTAAAGGGAAGTGGCTGCTGAGTTCCTTGTAGGTTCCTTATACGGGGTGCATGAGAGGCAGGAATTCAATAGGCACAACTTATCTAGCATGTGAGGATAGATACAGCACCTGTAGATATTCTGTCAGTGCTTTAGTTGCAGGATCCCTGGGGAGGAGAGAAAAGGCCTGGATTTATTTAGCAGCTTTTTTTGGTTTAAAGCATCATTTCTCAAATATAACAAGGGATGTGCAAATTCCCCTTCGCTAGAGTGGCTAGATACAAAAGAGGCCAGGGCTCTTGCAGCTTTAACTGTTCTGAGGAAGAGGGAATTTTACCAGGTGCTGCATGCACAAAAATGACACCTGCTGAAATTCCCTTTTCTATGCAACTGTTAAAGATACAGGAACCCTGTCCTCCTTTTCATATGGTCACCCTACCCCTCGCCCACCTTGCGTGCCGCTCGCTGGGCCCTGGCCACTTTCTCCTCACAAGGAGTCATTTACACATCCCTTCACACTGGTGCACCTCACAGTGGTTCTTCTGGCCTATCTTTTGAGACATGATCACTTTTGGCAGCTAGGAGAGTCACTCTGCTCCTGTCTCACAGGCGGTGTTTCCCTTCTCTTACGGGGATGGCCATCTCTTCAAAGAGCCCAGGATATTTCTGTTCTTCTGTCATGGGCTTCTCCTTGATGTTGGTTGTCTCTGAGAGCTCTAGCTCTTCCTCTGAAGGGAATTCCTCCAGCAGAAGCATGGCAGATTGTTTTCCTCTACATTCTTTAAAATTCCCATTTCCTGCTATTTCCAAATTGTCTGGGATGAATTTTGGCATTGTCATTCATAGATTTTGATACATACAATAGGCAGGTAGATTTTTATTTTATTTATTTAATTAATTATTTGTTATTTTTACAGCACGTTGCCCTGACTTTATACTGATGATGTTAAAGAAGAAATTCATTCTGCAGCCAGGATTTGATCCTTAAATGTCTGTTTCTGAACAAGCCCTTATTTGATTATTATTGAACAGGAATCATTTTTGACAAAAACAAGTAGATAGTCATGTGCATACAAATCATACTTTTCTCAGAATGGTGAACATCACTAAATGATTTATATATTAACAAAGAGTCAATGACAGACAGCTTCAGAACTGGAGCTCTAGACTGAATTCATTTTAATCTCTTGTCGCTGACATTTCTGAATTGCCATGGTTTACAGTGGCAGCATTAGTAAGTCACTGAACCAAATCTCATTTCTGTAAGGCTATAGCAACAAAATGGCTGCCTGACCTGTGCTTCAAAACTATATTCTGAAAACAGTCTGGTATATTATAAAGAATGTTACAAGTAATTTTTTGCAAAAAATAAAAGTGGAGTAGATTACCTCTAAGTAATTATTTTTCACTTTCACTATTGAACCCTAGGCAGGGGGAGAAGGAACATTATAACAACCACCCATGTGTCTGGAACAACAGGCAACAAAGGAGTAGAATAAGCTGTGCTGAATCACAACTGATTTTTGCTACACACACACACACACAAAAATCAAAATGAAACAGGGGTCCTTTCTACACCTAAGGATTATCCCAGGAAAATGGAGGGATCGTCCCTGCCTGCTCCCACATCCCCTGTGTGTCATTTGCATGCACAGGGATGATTCCAGGATGATCCTGGGGGGAAAAACAGGTGTAGAAACGGCCAGTGCTACCATGTGAGTTCCCAGTAGCTTTTATTGAGAGCATTCCAATTCCAGTGCAACAATTTCACTATGTTGTTGCTTCCTGAACCGGTTCTAGTTTCTAGACATGTATGGGTTTTCAAGATCTTGCTCAAGTGTAGGGATGTGTGTTGCTAAGAATTCAGTCTGAAGCAGACAGCATCCTGAACCTGTGGAGGTTTTCCATGTGAGCCTGAAAACTGGAAAATCTGCACTCTGACTTCCTTCTTCATGGCTACAGGAAGTTCTCTCCTCTTCAGATAATTGTCCTCCATGAGTACAAGGTGACAGAAATGTGCAAGGGAGAACGTGCCTGGAGCACTCCTTCTCCTTGTGTTTATGTTTTATTCAGCTACAGAATGCCATCTAAGCAAGTTCCGTAGCAGTGCACATTTCTGTCCTTGCCTCCAGAACATACAGACACTCATTACCTTGCTGTGGAATTTTCTCAAAGACCCATCCTGCTTTTATTTCCTGTCTCCTCCACCCTTTTTTCTCACATTCTCAGTTCTCAGTTTGGTAATCCATTGCCTTCTCTAAACCCTTTCTTCTCCTTACTTGCCTCTGAGCTCCCTGGTCCTTAGTTTCCTTACTTTTGGACTCAGGATGCTTTAGAATTTGTTTTAGTATGGTTTTGATATGAATTTTCCAAAATTCACTAAATTCTCAGTATCAGGGACAAAACGAATTTGAAATTTTAACAACAACAACAATGTGGGAGAAACTGAAACTGTCCAATTTATCCATCCAGACCAAGCACTTTGCATGCTCTCTCTTAAACATCTGGATTTAAATCCCTGTGTATTCATCCATATTAGTACTTAGTTCTGGTTTCCTCCTCTTTATTCTGACAGGCTCCTCATCTTTAACAGCTATACAACAGACAGGTACGTCATGGTCCTCTCCATTCTTATCTTGCCCGTGTGAAATTTTAATCTTACTGAAAGTAGTAACTTTTTGTTCCCTCATAGAAACTTGACTGAAAACCCATTCCCTGAGCAACAGAACATTGTGTGTTACTGTCCAAATTCAGCTAATCAACATCAGAAGCTTCACTGCCAGAAGCTCAATACAATATGGATTGGAAAAATGTTCAGGTGTTTTACTTGCTTTCATTTATGTATAAGAATAAAGAACATATACTTTTTTTTCTTTATTCTTCATTCTCTTGCACTCGTATGTGATAGCCCAATAAAGCCCCATGGCTGGATCCTTAAGTCCTCCTTCTCTGTCTGCATTATTTGGTTCTACTTAATGCTCATTCTCTACAGGAGTGTTCTGGAGCTATATGTACTGAACGTAAAGTACCATTATTAACTTTCTCTTGACAGGCTTGAGTGTGAAAACTGTGGGCTGTGTCATAAGCTTCTGAGAAATACAATAAAGTTTACACAGCTTGCTGTGTTATAAGAAGCACACATTTTCAATATCCCCTGTTTTGATGAAACCATAGGTGTGCAGTCAATATTTTTCTGCCCCCTCTTCAGAGGTGTACCATATTAGAAACTAAGAATCTATTGTAGAAGCAGTACAGAAAAAGGTTTTATTCATATTAATCTTGTCCATCTTGAAAGTCAAGGTTGGAAACGGTATATATGCTCCTGGACATTCAGTTTTACATCTAAACTCATTAGCAGATTTCATTTTCCACATTTTTTGTGAGATAAGTATTGTTTCACTCAGCAACTGCACATTAGTAAGCAATAAATAATAATAATTAGTACAGGAATGGATAAGAATAGATTGGTAGCTATTACAAAAGATGCTTCCTACATATTAAAAACAATTCAGATTAGAGCTACCACTAACATTTTGCCTAAAGTGAAATTTGACAAAAAAATAAGGCTTCCTCATAATTCTATATATTTGAGAAATTTCTTTGGAAACCAAGCCTTGATAAGACAAGTGACATTTTTCAAAATTACTCAAGATACCTTAGGATGTAATCAGATTTCACCTAAAGCACAATTAAATACAAGTTTGGAGTTTCTTCCTCAGGTAAAAGGCTTATGGTAGTTTGAGAGAAACCCAAAGAGGGTTTCTCTCAAAGGAAGGATGGGGAGGGTTTATCCCTGGTTAAGACTAAGATCAAAGGAACAGACATATTTTAATATTACTCTTAAATTCACATCACAGAAATATTCTAGTCATACTTCCCTCTGTAGACAGCCAAATGAAAACTGGAAATATAGGTGTCACTGGCTATGTCACAGAATTCTCAGGGCAGATCTTTTCTGAATAACTCCCATGTGACTGTATATATGGATAAAATACTATTTTCATTTGGTTACAGGAAAGTGCACACAATATCTTGCTCAAATGGGGGGGGGGGAATTCACTGGTGTTTGTTATATGTGTGAATTGCCCTGAGTTTTGTTTAACATGAAACTCCTTGAGATTCTCTACAATTTTTTTTATAACAACAGCCGATAGATAGATAGATTTAATTGTTATTTGGTTCCATAAATTAGCTGTGAGAAATGTACCATAAATTAACCTTGGAACCCCATTCCTTACCAACCTAAAAGTATATCTCAGTTATCTCACAAAAGATGAGCCAAGTTTTGTACATATTTCCAAGCCTTCCAACATCTTTTCCCATATCAATGACTTTGAATGATATACCACAATGGGAGGCTAAAAAAGAACACTCTAGATAGGGGGCTCTCCTGTATCATCACTAATCACACCAGATTGTGGGAGGAGATGAGGGAGAAACTCTTCATGTAATCTTATTGATCACACAGACTCTAATGATTCCCTAGAGAAATAGTTTTTAGTAATTTATTTCTTTATTTTATTGATTTATTTTAGACTAGTAAATGGGCCCAGTTTTACATGGGTGGGAATAGTCCTTACATTGAAACAGTGATGGCTGCAAGCTGTCAGAATTGGACACATTACAGCTGGCCTGTCTGAGTGAAACCATCCCTGTTGGCTCCCCTAGGTATGGCCCCTGCCATGATGCACCCCTCTAGCCCCCTGAGGGAAAAGTCTTCCTATGCCATTGCCCTAAGGGAGGGCTGCTCCATAGCAGGGAGAGGGGAAGCCATATAACTCTGTCCCTTGACCTTCTAAATAACCCCCAGTTTGATTCAATGAAGCCTTCAAGAAAACCTACATAGCTGTAAGAGAGTTGGATACATTATGCTCAACCCGTCTGAATGAGGCCATGCTTGTTGGCATCCCTAGGCATGTACAGCCTAAGGTGCAGCCCTGTAGCTCCTTCAGGGAGGGGACAGCCTACTCCACTTCCCTAAGGGTGGGGCTTCCCCATAGCAGAACAGGCCAGGCATATAACTGTTGCTTAGCCTGCTAATCTCCACTGACTTCAAACTGAATTGACTACAAAAAATATGCACTGGTTAGGGACATCTGCCACTAATTACTGAAAATGTTGGAAGAGGACTGTCCCCTCCATTCCCCTGAAGTGGGGTGGGTTGCTCCACAGGAAGGGGGAGGAGGAAAGCCTATAACTCTGTCCCTTGGCCTACTAATCTCCCCTGGCTTCAAACTGTATGGATTGCAAAGCTATATGTGATCCAATGTGGTGTAGTGGCTAGAGTGTTGGACTAGGAGTCGAGAGATCCAGTTTCTAGTCCCCACTCAGCCATGGAAACTCACTGGGTGACTTTGGGCCAGTCACAGACTCTCAGCCCAACCTACCTCACAAGGTTGTTGTAAGGATAAAATGGAGAAGGGGAAGAGGATTATGTACATCACCTTGGGTTACTTAAGGGGCGAAGGGTGTGATATAAATGTAATGAATGAATATGTTTGCTAGGGAACCTTACCTCTAGTGACTGAAGATGCATTGTGGGCTTCAACCACATTGACACATTGAACACTTAAAATTAATTAAAATTAATTAATGTATTTTAAAAACAAAATAACCTGAGGTGAATACCCCTAGCAGCGCCATAGTATACATGCTAATTTTAAGATGTCTAGGTTTCACGGTCTTGGAACTATAGCTGTGACGACAGACAGATACATTACATACCATCTTTTTTATTATTATTATTATTATTATTAGTAGTAGTAGTAGTAGTAGTAATAGTAGTATGGAAAACTGGTCTCTGCTTCATTTTTAATTATTTAGTGTGAGGTTTTCTTCAAATGTGTTGGGAATAATTTTGAATACTTTGGTGTGTGTTTTTAAAAAATTGAAAGGCATAATACAAATATTTCAATACATTAATTAAATAAATGTCTATTTGTTTCTGAGCTGCTTGTTAAATTATGAGAAAGAAATAGTGCATTTATGGTCAAGGTGAGCAAACTCATAGCAACCTACATAACCCATGGAAGTACCATTGTTCAAATAGTAGTAATGACATTCTTGGTATGTTGCATTAAAAAGTCTGCTCTTGTTAGGTGTTAAGCTGCAGTCAGCTTGGCACATTTAAGTAACAATGGCAGGATCTACACTACTGCTTTATAATGGTTTATAACAGTAGTATAGTGTGTCCTGGGACAACTGTTTAGGCCCAGGACACACTATATATACAGTTTTCAAACCATTTTCAATATGTTATATCCTGCTTTATTTATTTATTTATTACATTTTTATACCGCCCAATAGCCGAAGCTCTCTGGGCGGTTCACAAAAATTAAAACCACAAAAAACATCCAACAAGTTAAAAACACAATTACGAAATACAGTATAAAAAGCGCAACCAGGATAAAACCACACAGTAAAGTTGATTATAAGATTAAAATACAGAGTTAAAACAGTATAATTTAAATTTAAGTTAAAATTAAGTGTTAAAATACTGAGTGAATAAAAAGGTCTTCAGCTGGCGACGAAAGCAGTACAGTGTAGGCGCCAGGCGGACCTCTCTGGGGAGCTCGTTCCACAACCGGGGTGCCACAGCGGAGAAAGCCCTCCTCCTAGTAGCCACCTGCCTCACTTCCTTTGGCAGGGGCTCACGGAGAAGGGCCCCTGTAGATGATCTTAAGGTCCGGGTAGGTACATATGGGAGGAGGCGTTTCTTCAGATAACCTGGCCCCAAACCGTTTAGGGCTTTAAATGTCAATACCAGCACTTTGAATCGGGCCCGGACCTGGACTGGCAGCCAATGAAGCTGGAAAAGGACTGGCGTAATGTGATCTCGTCGGCCAGTCCCTGTTAGTAAATGGGCTGCCCTATTTTGTACCAGCTGAAGCTTCCGGACCGTTTTCAAAGGCAGCCCCACGTATAATGCATTGCAGTAATCCAAGTGAGAGGTTATCAGAGCATGGATCACTGTAGCTAGGCTATCTCTGTCCAGATAAGTGCGTAGTTGGTATATCAACCTAAGCTGATAAAAGGTGCTCTTTGCCACTGAGTTCACCTGTGCCTCAAGTGACAGTTCTGGATCCAAGAGCACCCCCAAACTACGGACCCAATCCTTTAGGGAGAGTGCAACCCCGTCCAGGACAGGGCAAACGTCACCTCGCCGGACAGATGAACCACCCGCTAACAGTACCTCCATCTTGTCTGGATTGAGTCTCAGTTTGTTAGCCCTCATCCAGTCCATTACCGTGCTCAGGCACTGGTTCAGAACAGTCACTGCCTGACCTGGGTTTGATGAAAAGGAAAGGCAGAGCTGGGTATCATCCGCATATTGATGACACCTCAGTCCACATCTCCGGATAACCTCCCCCAGCGGCTTCATGTATATGTTAAACAGCATAGGGGATAAGATAGAGCCCTGTGGAACCCCATGGCTTAGGAGCCACGGCACAGAGCAATAATCCTCCAGCACCACCTTCTGGAATCGGCCATCCAAGTAGGAGCGGAACCACTGCAACGCAGTGCCTCCAACTCCCAGCTCAGACAACCTATCCAGAAGGATACCCTGGTCGATGGTATCAAAGGCCGCTGAGAGGTCCAGGAGAATCAACAGGGTCGCACTCCCCCTGTCTCTCTCCCGACAGAGGTCATCCCACAGGGTGACCAAGGCAGTTTCCGTTCCAAAACCAGGCCTGAAACACGATTGAAATGGATCTAGATAATCCGTTTCATTCAAGAGTGCCTGGAGTTGTCCTGCAACCACCCGCTCAAGCACCTTGCCCAGGAAAGGGATATTAGCCACCGGCCTGCAGTTGTTAGCATCCTCCGGGTCCAGATTAGGCTTCTCCAGGAGTGGTCTAATTACCGCCTCTTTTAAAGAGGCCGGCACCACTCCCTCTCTCAAGGAGGCATTTACAACCTCCTGGACCCAGCCGGCAATCCCCTCCTTATTTGATGTAATGAGCCACGAGGCTCGGTGTAGATCTGGCCACTGACAGAGAAAACAAATGCTAAGTAATGGTGCTAATGGTACTTTAGCTCAAAGAAAACATCAAGGCTCTTCAAGCAGTACTTGATGAAAGAAAGAAAGAAAGAAAGAAAGAAAGAAAGAAAGAAAGAAAGAAAGAATTGTTGAATTGGTGGTCCACTTGAAAAGAAGTGTCCACCCAGTGTTCACCTATTTTACACTGTCCAACTGTCTGGTTTTTTCTGGTCAGGTCCAGAAATCTGCACCCTCAACTGGGGACTGGGGAAAATTTAAATATTTATTAAAATGTCCAGGAAAGTCACATGGGTGGGTGGGGGAGCATCTTTCAGGCCTCTGGAAAGTGTGCAGATTGGCCACACCATTAGCGTGGCTGGGAAGGTATTTGCACCTGGTGAAGTTCCCCCTTCATGACAACAGTTAAAGCTAGAAGAACTATGCCCTATTGACCAGATACAAAAGAGGGCAGGGTTCCTGCAGCTTTAACTGCTGTGATGAAGAGGGAATTTTACCAGGTGTTGCATGCATACAAATGGCACTTGCTGAAATTCCCTTTTCTACACAACTGCTAAAGATACAGGAGCGCTATCCTCCTATTCATATGGTCACCCTAAGGTAATACGAGAAGGAGCCTCTGATGCTCTGCTGGTCTAACAGACTTCTAAATGTAAATCACTGCTATTAAAATAGCTCCTAAGTTTATTACTAATTTTAAAAGAATAACCAGTACCACACCACCACCCCAAAATCCACCCCCAAACAAACAAAACAGCACAATTTCCACATAGTTGAAAACAATACAGCTACTGTCTGGGTGCCTAATTGTTAATTACAGCTGAAAATAAGACAATTGCTAGGGGACAGCTTCAGAACAACTTGAGTTAAAAGGCATTTGCTGAAGTCTCTAAGTGGTAATCAGCATTACATGCTTGTTGGTGTGCTAATACGAGACCAGTTTTGCTCTTAAAATGATTTAATTTCCTCTTGTTGCAAGGAATAGCATTACAAATGTTTGGATTTGATCAGTATTCGTTTAAGGTTTTCAAGAGTACTTGCAGTACTTCATGCAAATTAACTTTGGAATACCAGAAGGAAAGCATAAAGTAGAGAGAAAAGCAGCAATGCACAAAGAGAAACTAAAAGTTGAAAAGGAAAAGTTTCCTTTGGGATCTGCATGTTTTCTAGATTCAAGGTTGATTAAACAGCAACAGCAACTTGCTTGGTTAATCTGTGTAAAAAGAAATGCTTCTGCTAAACACATGGCATGAAGCCTGATATAACTATCATGCTTACCTGGAATATTGTTTTATTTATCACATTTGCATCTCACTTCACTACGAGCTCAGAGTAGCATAATTTTAAGAGGTTATATTATTCCATTTTATCTTCACAAAACGATGAAAAGTTAGCTAGGCTGGGAGATAGTGTCTGGTCCATGGTCACCCAATGAACTTCATGGCTGATTGAACACGAGTTCTGCTGGATCAGATGAAAAGAATATATATTCATTCTGGTCCAACAGTCACTAACCAGATGCTTATGGAAAGACCACAGGCAGGACATGAGCACAACAACATCCTCCCACGTGCATTCTGGAGGCAGATCTACACCAAGAAGGATATGACACTTTGAAAATGGTGTGAAAACTGTATGTAGAGTGTGTCTTGAGCCCCAACAGTTGTCACTACTGTTATAAACTGTTTTAAAGCAGAAGTGTAGATCCTGCCTAGCAGTGGGGAGGCATATTGCATTTGATGCTGGAACTAATATATAGCCAACATTGATTGGTAACCTTTTATAGCCTTAAATCTGTCTAGTTGATGGCTGTCACTACACTAAGGAAGTAAATTCCATAGTTTAATTATGTGTTGTGTAAAGAAGTACTGAAACTACCACTAGTCCACTTCATTGGATGACCCCAGGTTCTAGCATTATGTGTGCGAGAAAAACTTCTATGCATAATTTTATACATCCCCCAGAACAGATTTTCAGGCAGTGTGGAAGACTGCAGGATAGAGGAAAGAGGGAGTGGACAACCACTAAACGGTTTGGGGCCAGGTTATCTGAAGAAACGCCTCCTCCCATATGTACCTACCCGGACCTTAAGATCATCTACAGGGGCCCTTCTCCGTGAGCCCCTGCCAAAGGAAGTGAGGCAGGTGGCTACTAGGAGGAGGGCTTTCTCCGCTGTGGCACCCTGGTTGTGGAACGAGCTCCCCAGAGAGGTCCACCTGGCGCCTACACTGTACTGCTTTCGTCGCCAGCTGAAGACCTTTTTATTCACTCAGTATTTTAACACTTAATTTTAACTTAAATTTAAATTATACTGTTTTAACTCTGTATTTTAATCTTATAATCAACTTTACTGTGTGGTTTTATCCTGGTTGCGCTTTTTATACTGTATTTCGTAATTGTGTTTTTAACTTGTTGGATGTTATTAAATGACCCTAGATAGGAAAACACAAACAGTAGCCCTTATCCACCTCAAGTTAGTTATGACAAAGGGCCTTGCTAGACCTGCCGGGATAAGCCAGCAGGGAGGCGGGGCAACAGCGCGCTGATGTTAGTGCGCGCTGCCCCAGCTTCCAGATGTGGGACGCGCAGGGACGTCGGGATCCCTGCAGCGTCCGCCATTTTTAAAAAAAGTTTAAAGGGGCCACGTGCGGCCCGAAGACTCCGGACCAGGTAAGTCCGTTTTTTAAAAAAACGGAGCCCCCCCCCTCCTGTCCCTGGCCTTGCTCTGGCAGCGCCGGTCGCCTGCTTGTTTGGCCGGCGGCGCCCGGCGCTTGCCTGGGCGATGCCAGCTCCCCCCATGCCAGGCCTTGCCCTGGCAGCACCGCTTGCCTGTTTATTTGGGTGGCGGCGCCCGGCGCTCTCTCTCTCACTCGCCCTCCCCCCTTGCCATCCCCGGGTCCGGCCTTCCTCCTGCCCCTCTCTTCCCCCCCCCCCCGGCCGATGGGCACAGCACTCGTATGAGCGCTGTGCCAGGTCTGCGGCTTTTTGCGGCTACTCGCGAGTAAGCGAGTAGCCGCAAAAAAGCCACGGAAGTCTCTAGACGTTCTGCAGCCCCGGCCTCAGGCTGGAGCTGTGGAAAAGGCGTGCCATAAGCGACTTCGCTTATGGCACTTTAGAGGAGGCTTCAGTGCGGCCTGGGGCCGGATTCCCCTGTGCGTCATGTGGAAACACAGCAGGGAAACCGGCTCTCAAGGCGCGCTAAGGCCTCGTCTAGCAAGGCCCAAAGTCTTACTGAACCCAATGCAACAATGTAGTCATGACTTGCTAAAACCTTATTACTCATAATGAGACAAAGGCCTAATCCAAACCAAGCAGGATATAGCACTATAAAAATGGTATGAAAACAGTATATAAAAGGCAGGAGCAAAACCAAGCAGGACATAGCACTATGAAAGCGGTATGAAAGCGGTATACGGTATGTGTCACTGGGCTCCAACAATTGTCAGTGTACTTCAATACTACTATAAAGCAGTAGTGTGACTCTTGCCTTTTATATACTGCTTTCATACTGCTTTCATAGTGCAGTATCCTGTTTGGTGTAGATTAGGCCTTAGTTGTGATTAACAGCTGGATCAGCAACTTTATATTTGACAAAAGGTAAAGCATAGTATAAAATGGAAGAGCATCCTGTTCTTTACTTTGAATTTTCAGACTTTTGTAAACTGATTAGATCATGATCTTAATGTGGTTTAAGATTATGCCTGCATATTGTCCTGTTTGAATAATTCAGGATTGACTTAGATATTTCCTGTGATCCTTTTTATTTTCTTGGGTTTTTTTTTATCCTTTACCAGACATAATACAAAGTGTTCAGTGGAGGTCAGATAATTTTCTTCAGCCCAGAAGGGGCAAAATAACATTTTGCCAAGCACACAGGGTTGATCTGAATACATTGCAAACCTAAAGATGCCCATGCTAATTAATAAAACACTAGTCACTGAAAAAGTTTTTTAAATGTATGTGGGGTTTTTCCTTGACAGCATGCATATTTATCTGGAGGAATTTTGAAAAGCCCAGGAAAAGGGGGCTGTAAATTCAGCTCAAATGTTGTTTTGCCTGGTTGAGCAAGAACAAGTGTCTGCTTTTGATAATTGTGTAGGCATCAGACACAGAATATTAAAGAGTGTTGTCAGCTACAACAAGTGAGGGCAGTTGCCATCACAGTACAAACTATGTTCTCATTGGGCAATCGGTTACTAAATGCTCCCAACATTGCTCTTGTTTCTTCAGGAGAAAAAAGATGAAAAATAAATTAAGTAGAATAGGAATTAACTGGAGTGGTTGGTTTGGTGATGAGTCTCCAATTTAGCCTTAAATTTGCTATTATTTAGAGAAATGTCAATCCTCAGAGGAAGGCAGAGTTGTCAGGGGCTTACTGTAAGTATCGTAAAATGGAAAATAAATCTCAGATAATGGAGAAGAAAGCCTCTTTTCATTGTTGTAAAGCTTCTTAGTTATTTGAGTGAGCAGAGAGGTAAATCCTCCCTGTCCCCCTCTATGAACACAATCACTATACTACAGCAGCTATAGATTTTCAGGGTTCTATAGCTGACCATGAGAGCTACACAGGATAGCTACAAATTATCTCAGACATCATTACTGTACACTTCCCTGAATGAAAGAAGGATGGTGGGAAACTGTTTGAACTTCCCCGCATGCAGCTGAAACTAGTTTCACACATGATGGTGTGGATCCAGCTGCTTACATGTGTGATAAAGAGGTAATTACACTACAGAATTTTGTGGATAAGTAATGGAAAGGTATGAATGTCAGTTGTGGGGGGGAAATCACCCATTTGTACCTATTTGTTACTCTTATGCATTTGTTTGTTGGTTAATTTACATTTCTATACTGCCCATTAGCTGAAGGTCTCTGGGTGGTTCATAGCAATTAAAACCACAAAATGCATCATAAAATATAACTAAATTTGTAAAAAAGTTAGGACTACAATATAAAACATTTGTTTCAGAATGAATGAAAATTGAACCAAATAGGATCCATTGTGGGTTCTAGTCAACAGCTGGTTGGCCACTGTACGAACAGGATTCTGGACTAGATGGACCCTTGACCTGATCCAGCATGGATCTTCTCACGTTCTTATGATTGGGTTGGGGAAATCACACAAGCATAACAAATCCTTGAGTATACATTTCTCCACCGAGATTAGTTTACATCTTGTGTCAAGATCAGTTTTTATGACTGCAGTATAGTTGCTGCCAAAAGCTTCTTTGGTGGGGCTCTGCACCACCCTTATATGTCCCTCACATGTGTGGGTCTGCAGGAGAAGCACTGAATATTTTCCCATCATCCAATCCTTGCGTTACCTCTCAAATCACTGTGCAAAATCCTTGGATTTTGATATCAATTTCCCAAGCACCAGGGAGGAATATCATAGGATCATAGAATAGTAAAGTTGGAAAGGGCCTATAATGCCATCGAGACCAACCCCCTGCTCAATGCAGGAATCTACCTTAAAGCATACCTGACAGATGGTTGTCCAGCTGCCTCTTGAATGCCTCTAGTGTGGGAGAGCTCACAACCTCCCTAGGTAACTAGTTCAATTGTCGTACTGCTTTAACAGTAAGGAAGTTTTTCCTGATATCCAGCCCAAATCTGGCTTCCTGTAACTTGAGCCCATTATTCCATGTCCTGCATATGTGGTAAAGTTTCCACTCATCATGCAGATTTTATTTGTGAATTGCAGCAAGAGTGGATGGATAAGTGGAATCTCCAGAAAATGTTCCAGAACATGTTCCTGTTCATTGTTCCAGCCAGAACCAGCATCAAGGGTAGGAAAAGGATTGTGCTTTCTTTCTGGAGACCAGAGGTGTGTGTGTATGTGAAGGGTGGAACTAGAGCCAGTGTCAAGGATTGGCATGGTTGGGTACCTGCTGAGGACCCACACTCCAGTAGGGTCCCACTGACAAGAGGCCTCCACCATTGTAACCTGCTTGTTCTCTAGTGTTTTCTCTTGCCCAGACCACAGTGGTTGTTAGAAGGAGGAGGAGCAGTAAGATGCGATTGTCTACTTGATCCCTGACTCTCTTCTTGTCAAGCAAGCAAGACGAGAAAAAAAGAAGAGGAACAAAAGCAACTGGTAAAATTTGCAGTGAGAAGGCAGACTCACTGAGGAAGGGCATTGAGGGTGTCTAATCCAAGGGCCCACAAAAACCTTAGAGTCAGCACTGCAGCCAGCCATGCTTTTTTTGAGGATACTCCATTGCATTCCCCCTCCTCCGAGGCCATTTTCCATTTTTTCTTCAATAGCTAGACAACATTCCATGCTCTCATATGCTCACCTCCTTTTTGGGATATATTCTCTCATCTCTCTCTCTCTCTCTCTCTCTGTGTGTGTGTGTGTGTGTGTGTAAACCTTGAGGTTTCCCTGAGCTGGCTGATCCCTTCCTCATGTCCATGGTTGGTGTTCTTTTGGCTACATAAGGATCAGAGAATGAGTTTGCTATTAGCATACAGGATAATTAGGCTATAGCTATTGAGAAATCCACCTCTAATTCTTATTGTACTGTAGTGATATTATGGCTGTGCTTCTTTCCTTAATGTCACACTAATCTAGGAACATGAAAAAATATTAATTACAATTGGCTAAATTTCAGCATTTTAGCTTCACACAGTCTGACTGTGCATGTATCGCCTATTTCAAGGAAAGGCATTAATATTCATTTTGTTGGTTTTATGTGGCAGACCGTTTGGTAATTTTCAGAAACATTGTGTGTGATCACTTAACTAAAAGCTGGTTTGTAGTGTTTCTGCATGATATGCAAATTCTTCGTGAGACTGAGAGAGAGTGTTAAGCAAAACAGCATATAAAGCTTGAGCTTGTTTTTCAGTCAGGGTTTTGGTTTTAAATTGATCTGATCAGATAAGGTTTATAGACAGATAGCATCAACTCAAATGCCAAGGAAGAAGACAATGCATAGTAATTAGGTTTAAAGCTTTACTCTAAGCAGTCAGATAATGGACTCAGCCCTGGAAGGTACTTGGTATTCTGCATGCTGCTTGTCACCCTTTATTTCCCATTGAGAGTAGAAAACATTTAGGAAAATCCTTGAGATCTGACTAATGTCCATCACTGCATGCTCATCCATTTGCAAATGTATCCAAGATTTTTTAATTTCATTACTCCTCCCTGTAATCAGGAAGTCTGTCAGGAAGATCTTCTGTCATTTCAGCACAATAGGATTATATGGTCAGCAATTAGATGCCGCCACAAGGACAAAACAGTGATTGTTTTGTATCCTCTTCCCCATTTGAGAATAATCATTTGGAAATTACCATCTATGCCTTTGCTACACTTCCTCACTAATTAAGTGCATAAGTTTTTTTTTTAATTGGAAAGGCTTACATAGATACCAGTATTGCCCTCATACTTTTCTAAATATTAGCACACACCCCCTCCCGATATCCCAGTGATATAGGGCATGATACAAATGTTTCAATAAATAAATAAGGTGGAAGGCAAAACATTTAGTTTAAATTTATTTTTAAATACTCTCTTCTTAGTCTTTAATATATATATATATATATATATATATATGTGTGTGTGTGTGTGTGTGTGTGTGTGTGTGTGTGTGTAATAGTATTTGCATTGAGTGGTATCCAATTAAGTCCTCCCACTGATGGAATTGCTTCTATCAATGGAATGGGGACTGGAGATTCCCCTTTCCCCCTGCAGCTCTTGCACACACTCAAAATCTTTTGACAGTTGGGGGACCTTCTGAGGCATATTACCTGGGGTGTGGCAGCTGTAGAAGGAGGGGGAAGAGGAAAAAGTCCAGTTCCATGAGCAGAGTTCTGCTCATGCAATATCGGATTTCACCCATTCTTTTATATCTATTCCAGTTGTGAAACACTCTCCAGCAGAGGCCTCCATCAGTGGAATGGGGAGGAAAGTAAGGCTGTACACAGCCTCGGATTGGGTTGATTCGGACCTCCGAATCACTGATCCGAGGTGGTTCGGGCAAAGGCCGAGGTGGCCCGAAGCTGTAGCCAATTGGCTCCGAAGCTTCGGGCCATTTCAGCACTTCGGAGCCAGTCCCACCCCACACCAGTCTCCTTACGTGCTGCCTCCGTCACCGCCACCAACTTGGTTCTGGCAGCTTCTGGTGCTACTCCGGAAATGAAAGGGAGTAGGCTGCGCAATTTTAAGATATCGCGCAGCCTCTGCTGTGATTAGTACCTCTCTGGCCACCATAATTTGTGGCCTTAGAGGTACAGTACCTCTATGGTCACAAACTATGGTGGCCAGAGTGATACTAATCACAGAGGCCACATGATACCTTAAAATCATGTGTCCTACTTCCGGTTATTTCCAGTGGCAGCACTGGAAGCTGCCAGAAGAAAGATGGCGGCAGCGACGGAGGCAGCAGGTAAGGAGATTGGTGGGCAGGTGGGGCGGGGAGCCTTTTCTGGGTGTCATCTGTGCAGTCGGCACCCAGAAATTTTGAGCTGCCTCGGAGGGCTTGAATCTCACCTCAGTGGATTAGGGCTGCTTCAGGGGCTCCGGATCAGCCTCCGAGGCGGATTGGGGGTGGTGACTGCACAGCCCTAGAGGAAAGTAATTTTGAGCAATTCCCCATCTCCTTGCAACTTTCCAATATGCTCTTGAGGCTTGGGGGTCCTTTGGGACAGTGAGGGAGATGGGATTTGCCCCAAATTTCCAACCTCTTTCCTGCTGATGGAATTCTCTGCTGGATCAAAGAGCCTTCCATCACTGATGAGAAATCAATTGGATACCACTCACCAAAAAAGAATTACCTTGAAGTTATGTATAGCTGCATGGATGTCCTGACAAAAAAGGGTCAGTCCACTCCTCACTAATTTTCAATAGCACTATTATGTTTTTTTTGTATATCCCACCATCAGTGCTGTTGCATGCATATAACTACACCATTTCTTTATTTAAAAAATATGTGTTACAGTGATGCAGAATGGTAATTAAAATCTGTGGTTAAAGAATTGCACATAGACACAATGATATATTAAACATTGTTTGAGTGGGAGCTATTCCATTAATTACTCCACGACAATTAACCTAATCTTTTCCAAATCCATTGAGGCTGCAAGAATGATATTCTTCCATCTGATTATTGGTATATCAAGAGCATTATTATACTAGTTTGCCTTTTGGGTGTTTTTCTCCCATAAAACTGTGTAAGCATCATGTTCATGAGGTGCTTAAAGATTCTGTAGTGTTCAATGTTTTATATTTACTGTTATTCAAGACTCGGGAGAATTTCAACCTGTGAGGAGTAGCAAAGTGCTCAATTTTAAAAACAATTTCTGTCTTTGTTTTGCTCTGGTTTCCATGGAATTATTCTGCACAGTAGATTACTAGAATATGCTACTGGGTTGTGCAGAGCTGTTGTGTGTAAAAGACAACTTCACTTTCCTAAGGTTGTTTTTGTACTTTCTCTATTAACTGATGACCACGCACACAAATGGAAACAAAATTATAGTTGAAGTAGTTACTTGATACCAAACATTAGTTTGGATCCAGAGAGGGCATTACATAAACTAAGTGCTTCCATTCACATAATGGTCTCTCTGGATCCAACCAGAGAGGCCATATTTGCTCATGCAAGGCTCCGGAATCTAGCACAGATATGCCACTGGAAGAAGGAGGGAAAGTAATCTTTGCCACTTCCCCATATTGCTAAAGTTTCCTGTGTTGCCTTTTATGCTTCCCTAGTCCCTCCTTAGCAGCTTTTCAAGAGGCAAAGGGGGGCACAGGGAGAAAAGGGAATAATAAAGATTGCCTTTCTGTTTGCCCCCTCCATTGTAAGTGGAACTCTGTTTAAGCACTGCTCTAAATCCAGCCAGTAGGTCTCTACATGTTATAGCTACAGCGAAATAAAGGGCCTTTGCAGAGAGTTTGCAAGAAATAATTCAACAAGTTCCAAACTTTCAAATGATACATCTGAACTAAAATGTTTTCATGCTATGATCAATATTACCCTCACCTTCAATCAAAACAACAACAACTACAATCTACAATAATCCTCTAGTGAAGGTATCTAATTCAATGGAGAAACTGCTATATGATGAGAGAGAGTTAATATTTAATAGACCCTAAAATAACTGTGATTCTGTCTTCATTGACTATGTTCTATCATGACTTCCAAGATTCACTGGGAATGCCCTGTAGTCTTACCATCAATGTGGAATAAGTGGTGCCTCTCTACTGCTGAATTCACTTAACATAAAGATTCACCATGTAAATCCTGACTGTATTCAAGAAGTGGCATAGGATTCTTTATGTTTCACCTGGCTCTTTGTGTAATGTAACCTGTAATTAAGCCTAAACATCTGAACAATTCACTAGGGCTGTGCACCAGCCCCCTGAACCGCTTTGTGGCCCGATCTGGAACTTTTGGAACCGGTTTGCCTCCCCCGACCCACTCCAGATCGGATCCTGGAGCAAGATCCGAAGGGTTGGATCGAGATTCGCCCGCCATTTTGCCCCACTTCCCCACTTACTTGCCTCCATGGCGGAGGCAGGTAAGTGGGGAAGGGGGGACAAAATGGGGGGCGAATAAGTTCCCCTCCCCTTTTACCTGGCTCCACCATCTGTTGCCATATGGACTGCGGCAGCGGCGGGCAGCGGAGCCAGGTAAGGCCCCACCCCCCATTTACCTGCCTCTGTCGCAGTCCTTCCCTGTTTACCTTGCTCTTACTTTCCCCCCTTCTTCTTTTGTTTTCCTTGTGTTGCATTTTAGATCATATGCTCTTTGGGGCAGCAACCTTTTGTACTTTGTCAACTGTTATGCACACTAATGGCACTATATCCAGTACATAAGACTGCTGTTGAAAATAACTATCACATGGACTGAATCCCTGCAAGCAGAGCTTCAATGCAGCATTAAATTTCAGACTGGGTCAAGGCATAATTTTCTATGTAAATACTAGAGATCTGCACTGACCACTGACTTGATTCTGCACCCCATTTGGCAATTCAGAAAACAGCCTGAGTCATCTCACACCAATTTACAGGCCACCCAATTAGACTCAGGGGCCAAATCTAAATCTTGATCTGGAAAGCCTCTGCCTAATTACTTTCAGCATAGGAGAGCCCCACCCCACCAAAGGCAGCCTATTCCACATTTCAACAGCTTTTACCATTAGCAAGCAACTTCTCATATTTTTCTGAAATTTCCACCAGTGCTTCCCCCCATTGGTTCTAGTTCTGGCCTTGGATAGGTCTGATCCATCTTCTGCATGGCAGCTGTTCAGATATTTGAAGATAGCTATCAAGTCTCCCCTGAATCTTCTCTTTTCAAGACTAAACCTACCTACCTCTTTCAACCATCACTCATAGGACTTAGCGTGTCTTTACATTAAGGAGAAATCACATTGCTTACCCAGGGCTTTTGTGCTTCCTTCTTTTTTGGAGGGGGGGGGGTGATTATTATGGGCTGCATTACACAGGCAGGGAAGAGTGACAATGTGGTTTCAATACTTCCCCTTCATTTAGTTTCACTGACACAGTGCCATCTAGTGGTAGAAAACCCTGCTTTATTTAGGATGTTACCACTTTAAAAGTGGTTCTTTTCATGGTTGAATTTCCAACAGGACATCCTGGTCATTGACGATGACGTGTGAAAGACCTGCAAATTTTCATGAGTGGCCAATCATGACTGGGCAATAAATTGTTCGGTTAGAGGAACGCTCTGTTTCCAGATCTCTCACCAATGTATCCCATATCATATGACTGAGTCTACTCAGAAGGAGGCCTATGACTCAAAAAAAAAAAAAAGAGTTTGTGTTTAGATTTTTCATTATTTGAATCATTCTATCAGGTGATTTTAAAAAGGATCAGCGTTTCAGAAGCTGTCCCTCTCCAGGAAAGGCAATGCTTATTTAGGAAGTATGGATATTTTCCACAAAGGGGTGTACTGAGACAATACAGAATGCTTGTGCATGTACAGTGTGACTACAGTTATTGACTTAGTGCCCATGTTAAGAGTGCCCACAACTTAGGCAGATCTACACCTCATGTCATATCACGGTGGCAATATATCTTTCTGGCACATGTATCCCTCATACCATACTGAATGACATCTGTTGCTGTATTTTTTGGGGAAAGTGGGAAATAATGCTAGAAAAGTAGCATACAGAATGCTGAATGTGCCCCAACAGTTATCAGTGTGCTTCAATACTGATAAAAAAAGCCCTAGTGTAGATCTGTAGCTGTTTCAAGTTACAATCACAATTCTATCTATAAATTCTAATTCTAATGTGCTATGTGTGTGGGTGTGTGGTGTACAGATTTTCCTAGGGTGCTTTCTTTTGTTCTGTACATCCTGCGTTACACGCTGTATCAAATGTGACTCAGATTCAAAGAGCTGCTTCAGGGTCACACAAGGTGCTTGTAACTTAAACAGTTGACTTCCTAAACAAGCATTATTATTTTTTAAAGCTCCTTACTTTCCCAAAGCGGTCAGCCAATATCATGCAGGAGTGATGCTGGAGGAAAAGAAGTCTACAGTCTCCTCAAGTTCATGGAACTAATTTCAGTGTTATTTGGATCCTGGTCCATATTTGTAAGTTCAAAATGTGGCTGGGGGGAAATTGTAGTCTTAACATAACTTCTAAAGCACACACATATCATAGTCTGGGTATAAAATAATGCACCTTGTTATAGTTAGGGACTAAGAAATCAGTTTCATTCACTTTCTACAACTTTCCCATTTTGTATCCCATTTCTACGCTAGTCTGTGCCTTTTTTTAACTTCATAAGAAAATGTGTATGCATTTTCATGCACATTTTCATAGCCATGAAAATTCATGCACATTTTTGTCTGCAGTCTTTCCTAATACACTCATTTTACAAACAATTCCCCCTAATATAAGCTATTTCCCCAATGCATAGTCTTTTGCATGCATTTTTGAGTAGAGGACCTCATCACAAATTTGGAGAAAGTATGAAAACTGGAGGGTAATTTGCCTTCCAATTGGCATATTAGTTCAGGAAGTTCTAATTAGGTCAGTTCCTATTAAAATGCAAACAAAACACATTTCTCCCACATCCCTAGTTATACTACTCATTTAAGCCTACTCAGCTCATTAATCTCATAGCTCTTGCTCTATACTCTTATTGGAGTGTTTTTAGTGGGTGGAGGGATTCAGTTGACCACAATTTGCATTCCTACAGTGATATTTACTATACTGTTTTTCCATTCCCACTCCATGAATTAGAATATTCAGGGAGAAGAAAGTATGCCCTGAACTGTTAGCTAGCTTCATTCAGGATTGTTCAATTTCAGGAGGTCCAATGTCATTTTTGCCCCCCAGAGCCCATTGGGGGCTGCACACACATTCCTGGGCACTGGAAAAACACTTTAAAAAAATCAAGTCAAACATTAAAAGCCTTATCCATAGTGTCTACAAAGCACTCAAAATGTCAACATTTGCTCGTTGACACTTTTGCACTCAGTAGCTTCTGTTGTTGTTGTTTATTCGTTCAGTCGCTTCCAACTCTTTGTGACTTCATGGACCAGCCCACGCCAGAGCTTTCTGTCGGCTGTTGCCACCCCTAGCTCCCCCAAGGTCAAGTCTGTCATCTCCAGAATATCATCCATCCATCTTGCCCTTGGTCGGACCCTCTTCCTTTTGCCTTCCACTTTCCCTAGCATCAGCCTTTTCTCCAGGGTATCCTGTCTTCTCATTATGTGGCCAAAGTACTTCAGTTTTGCCTTTAACACCATTCCCTCAAGTGAGCAGTCTGGCTTTATTTCCTGGAGTATGGACTGGTTTGATCTTCTTGCAGTTCAAGGCACTCTCAGAATTTTCCTCCAACACCACACTTCAAAAGCATCTATTTTCCTTCGCTCAGCTTTCCTTATGGTCCAGCTCTCGCAGCCATAGGTTACTACGGGGAATACCACTGCTTTAACTATGCGGACCTTTGTTGTCAATGTGGTGTCTCTGCTCTTAACTATTTTATCAAGATTTGTCATTGCTCTCCTCCCAAGAAGTAAACGTCTTCTGATTTCCTGGCTGCAGTCAGCGTCTGCAGTAATCTTTGCGCCCAGAAATACAAAGTCTGTCACTGCCTCCACGTTTTCTCCCTCTATTTGCCAGTTATCAATCAAGCTGGTTGCCATAATCTTGGTTTTTTTGAGGTTTAACTGCAACCCAGCTTTTGCACTTTCTTCTTTCACCTTCGTCATAAGGCTCCTCAGCTCCTCCTCGCTTTCAGCCATCAAAGTGGTGTCATCTGCATATCTGAGATTGTTAATGTTTCTTCCTGCGATTTTAACTCCAGCCTTGGATTCGTCAAGCCCAGCACGTCGCATGATGTGTTCTGCATACAAGTTAAATAGATAAGGTGAGAGAATACAGCCCTGCCGTACTCCTTTCCCAATCTTAAACCAGTCCGTTGTTCCGTGGTCTGTTCTTACCGTTGCTACTTGTTCATTATACAGATTCCTCAGGAGGCAGACAAGATGACTTGGTATCCCCATACCACCAAGTACTTGCCATAGTTTGTTATGATCCGCACAGTCAAAGGCTTTAGAATAGTCAATAAAACAGAAATAGATGTTTTTCTGGAACTCCCTGATGCCATTTTTCCCCAGATTTTTTTTTTAAAAAAAAACATTTTAAAAGCTTGCAGACCCACCCCAAATGTAGTACGACATGACTGAGACTTCCTTTTGGTGGTCTGGAAACTCTCGCCCTGATTGAGTGAAGGGGAATCAGGTCTCACATTCACATCTGCATTATATTGCTGCCCCAAACCCAGCTGAACTGATGCAATGCACCTTTACAGGTGGGGATACTCATAATCTTTTGGATCCTGTCATTATTGCATGAGACTAATTACATTAGGGTGACCAGATGACCTAGAAAACCTTGGAGACCGCTGGAAAAAATGGAGCTTCTCCAGGGCAACCAGCGCTGCGCCCCAATTCAGCAGGGAAAAGGCCCAACAGAAAGGATGCGTTCCCGGACTTCAAGGAACGCGTCCTCCACACACACACACACCAGCGCCGAGCTGGCCTTTTCATTGGCTGGCATGATTGCGCCAGCCAAGGAGAAGGTCCCCGTTGGCCCTGGGAGGAAGAAGCAAGAGAAGAAGCAAGAAGGAGGAGAAGAAGCAAGAGAAGAGGCAAGTAGGAGGTTAGATTGAGATGTGTGTGTGAGAGAGTGTATGGCTGAATGGGGTGCAGGGTTGTTTGACTGAATGAATGTGTGTGTGCATGTGTTTTGGAGTGGGTGATCCTGAGTGTGTGTGTGTGTGTGTGTGTGTGTGTGTGTGTGTGCTGGCAGTGTGTAAATATATTGATGTCTGAATGGGTTGCCTGGTTGTGTGACTATGAATGGACGCATGTGCATGTTTGTTTGCAGTGTGTGTGTGTGGGGGGGAGAAGGGCTGTAGTTTTCTATGTGTGAGTTGGGGAGATGATTTGCAGGTGATATTCCTATTAAATAATGCATTTTAACCCATAGACCTTCCTCTCCAATTTGTTTGATATAATTGGCATGCCACATATTTTGTAAAAATTGCTGATAATTGTTCATCCTTCTTAAAAATATTTTAAAACATTAACAGGGTTGTCGTCGTCATCATCGTCATCATCATCATCATCATCATCATCATCATTTATCTCTCTTTTCTTGCTTGTGATGGTTTTTCTAGATGAACATGATGGGCGTTGCCAAGTTATGCTGTCTTTTACTGATTGAGAAATTTCCTGACTATTGAACATGTTTTAAGTATGACTGCTTTCTGGATGTTGGCATGCATGCATTTTTGTAGGCCTAATTTCTGAAGTCTTTCTGTAAAATAAAATAAAATGATTCATTATTCCAGGTTCTTTATTCCAGGAATTTTAACATCAAGATGTTACATAGAACAGATTTGTCTTAATTGTGTGCTGTGAAATCAGACATGTGACCAAGGCCATGTTTAAGTGGGAACACCCCCTTGGGGGCTGGACATGTTGGTGAGCACGCCCCCTTGGGGGCAGCCATGTTGTCCTCCTTTTTGGTTTCCACAATATGGTCACCCTAGTTACATATGAATAAAACTAGATAGTGGCTGATGCATATCTGGCGACAGATGCAAAGCTGTTGATGCATACAGCGTTCTTGAGTAAAGTATCTTGTAAATTGTTGTGATAAAAAGGCATCATTGTTTAGCTTTTCAAAGAGGAGGAGTGGGAGGAGGAGGAGGAGGAGGAGACAGAAAAAATGTTAGAGTAGTATGCTAGAACTATTGGTCTCAGGGGTAAGCTGAATTAGCTTTATAGTTCTGTATTTGAAGAGAAAAAGTAGCCGTACAATTAGGGGTGGAGAGATGGGAGCATCTAAAGTTTGCCATCTATCTATAGGTCAAGCACTTCTGCTTTAGGTCTCACAAGGAAAAAAAAATCCCTCTTGATATTGAAGGAGGAAGGCTTGCTGATTCATGTGGCAAAATGAGTGGAAATGTCCTAAATTGGTGTGGAGAGAAAACCTCAGCATTTTTTTTTAGCTCAAGTATGCAGGAGGCTTGACTAAAATATACATAAAAGCAAAACTAGAAGAGTAAAGGGGGGAGAATAAACACTTGCATAAGCAAAATCTATTCAAGTTCATAAAACCGCTGGCAGATTAAGTGGTCCAAGATTGCCATACTGTTCATTAGGCTTGCCTGTAATTCTATCCCCCCCACCCTTAGAGAGGCTGACTCTGGCTATATATAGCAAGATTATGGGGCTGAGGCATACTTCCATGTTCCTCTTTCTCCTGCTGTAATGCACTTGTCATGTGAATGAAGCATCTGTAGTGATTTCAGGCCTGGGCAATTTTAAGGTCTGGATGAGCAGCTGAACTAACCAATGGTGGCATATAATGTACTGTACCAGCCAAATCCTGTACTTCGCTTATATGGAAAATGGAGCCTTGAATCCAATCTGAATATTGAAAAAAAGAAAAGAAAATAAGAATGTATTCTGTTCAAACACACTGGGGAGAATTTCAGTATTGTTCCCTACTAAAAGTAAAACTCACAAAAATTCATAAAGCTTCTCTACATTAAACGCATCACCAGACGAGCGTTTTAGCGCACCCTCATTAGTGGCCACTATTTTTTTGCATGTCCTTTTGACAACGCCGTCCACCTCCTGCGTGTTTCCCACTCCTTCTGGGTTTTTTTCCGTCACAAAATAAGACAGAAAAAAATCATTTTGGGGGGCTATAGTGAAACTTGCCACCATTTCCTGTTGTGTGCAGGAGAAGTAGTGTGATAGAAACTTCCACTGAATGGGCCATGAGGTTGTTGCTTGCTTCCTCTTTCTTCCCCGTATTAAAGAAGAGGAAGTTTGTGGATCTGCAGCAGGAGGCCAAAGTGACAGCAGGGAAATGCAATTTCCTCCCGTCTGATGACCTTATAGGGCTTTCTTCTTCTGGAGTCCTCAGTGAGTAACCAATCCTGATTGCACTACATACACTATGTGAGAAGGAGCTCATAGATGGAAAGAAAACACTGTGTCAGAGTTGAATCCTACTCTTCTGCTTCTCTAATCTCTTCATTAATTTAGGCGTTCAATCTTAGAGTAATCTTTGACTCCTTCATAGAATGTTGGCCATATAGTATTGCTTCTTCCATGACAGTCAGTGTGGTGTAGTGGCTAAAGTGTTGGACTGAGAGTCAGGAGATCCAGGTTCTAGTCCTCATTCGGCCATGGAAACCCTCTGGGTGAGTTTGGGCCAGTTACAGACTCTCAGTTGTTGTGAGGATAAAATAGAGAGGAGGATTATGTATGCCACCTTGGGTTCCTTGGAGGAAAAAAGACAGGATATAAATACAATAAAAAAAATAAATACCTCCAAGGCCTATCCTTTCCTGCATCGAATGCTTAAACCCTTATTCAACTCACCTCAACTCTTTTTTGATCACTATTCCTGGTGTGATATGTCTTTCCAATTTACTGAGAACACATCTCCTAAAGTCATCTATCTTACTGCCTCCTTCAATCTTACACTTCCTGTTGCATTCTGCATTCATTTATAGTCCTTGCATTTTATGATCTCTGGATTTTGGTCTCAATTTCTCATTTTCTCTTCCTAATATCTTTGCAACTCTTCTCAACCCTTTCATTCTGCATGTTTTTCCCTGGTCAATGTCTCTTTCTCTTACCTCTGGGACTTTCTGTATCATAACTTTATTAACAATCAAAGCTGTGGTAGAGAGTTATATACAGACTATATAATATTTTAATAATAGGTACCCATGCACCCAGTTAATGGGGTTTGGGTTGGAGCTTCATCACAGTGGGGTGCTATAAAGGCATATATTTTGCCCAGGTCTTAATCATGGCACTAGCATCCACAACCAAGCATTTTTTGTTGCCTGAAAAAAAATCGCTTTATTACCTAACAGCTCAAGGGACAACCTCCAGAGCTCTACACAGAAGCTCCTTCTATCCTTCTTATATTCTATGGAATTTGTTTTTTGTGTGCTACAACATAAAGCTGAATCCCTGAGAGAACCTTAGTGTGTGCCTTATTTGGGATTCTGGACCTGAGTGTCCTGGGAATTTGGATAAAGAACTGAAATCTTTATTTTCACATGGTGCTATCTTTGGATCCTCAGGCTTAGTTTTGTGTTCTGTTTTGTGCTTTTAGTGAAACTGATTTATTTATTTTTTGAAAAAGCAGTAAACCAAAGTGTTTTCCCCAAAGAACAATATCAGGTTTATTACAGTAAATTTCACTGATGAGGTAATAGGTCATTATAAGTTTTAAGGTCCAACCTACAAGGTTGGATCACAGGACATAACACATCAGATTTTTAGGTGAAGCATGAAGCTTTAAGGCCTACAAAGTAAAAAGTTCGGACCTTAGAAGACTTGGGCTTTTCTGTTGGGGTGGGGGGATATCCCTGAGAGGAGTAATTTCATTTCTCCAGTTAAGATTAATTTCCCTGGTTAAAATTCATTTCTTCAAGGTTGAAACAGTATTTTTGGTTTGAGGGTGGGGGGAAGATGGGGAAAAAAGAACAGAGAAGCCAGAGACCAGGCAGAAGGGAAGAACAGAGCCAGAAAAAAGACACCTTCACACACCCACACACACATACAGAGAGAGAGAGAGAGAGAGAGAGAGAGAGAGCAGGAAAAGATGAAAGAATGAAGAACAAACAGCTGGAAATGCCTAAATGCACATAGGGTAAAATAACTTGCATTTTGCAGCTTTAAATTTCTTTAAATGCCTTCCTATCACTCAGCTCTATTGACTAAATACCTTTACTTGTAATGTGGTTGTTTTAATATTCTAGTAAACTCATGTGTTAAACCTAAAGTATCTGGAGTGTCAGTCACTCAACAACTACAGCCTAAACTCTATGTTATTGGAAGAAGGTAAAGGAAGGAAGGAAAGGAAAGGAACCTCTCGTGCAAGCACTTGAGTCATTACTGACTCCTAGAGTAATGCCTGGCTGATATTTTCTTGGCAGACTTTGTAGCGGGGTGGTTTGCCATTGCCTTTCCCAGTCGCAGTAACCTTTCCCCCAGCTAGCTGGGTACTCATTTTACTGACCTCAGAAGGATGGAAGGCTGAGTCAACCTGAGCCGGCTGCCTGAAAACCAGCTTCTGCTGGGATCAAACTCAGGCCGTGGGGAGAGTTGTAGCTGCAGTAACTGCCGCTTACCACTCTGCACCACACTTTTATGGAAGTAAATGATCCTTAAGGAGTTGCTGAGGGAGTCCAGGTCATAGAAGGAAACTTGACAGGAAGGCTGGATAATGGGAATGTAGCTAAATGCTTGTGCCCCCTGCCTGATCCGCCTGCAAGTGGCAGTGGCTAAAAAAAATCACAGCACTTTTTTTATTGTAAGGAAGTATGAGAATTTGATTTTGCTCACAAAACTTGCAAGCATGCCCTGTTTGAAACCCCAAACATCCTCACAAGTGCAAGCACATGTCCACCAAAAATGTTCATAAATTGCTGGAAGTGTACTTATGTTTGATTTGTGCAGCTTTCCAAGTTCATTTTGTGCAAATTTCCATTGTAGACTGAATCAGCTCTGCTTTAGTCTATGGAAGAGAGTTGCACAAAATATGAAATTCGAGCAAATTTGGGGAAATTTATACAAGTTTCAAGTTCAATCACTGTTCAAGAGCAAGCAGTGATCATAAGCATGAATAGGAATCAGAAACAAGATGAACGGTAAGGTGATGTTCGAAGAATCCTAGCGATCTTGAACAATGCTTATTCGGCCATCCTTATTTGACTGCGATATCCAAAGTGGGAATTCTAGGGATGTTCTGAGTGCCCCAAATGGGGGTGGAGTCTGGACTGCACCGTGCTCAATCCCCTGGACAATGCTTGCTGAGTTGCGGGAACTTCGGCTATTGGGCGGTATAAAAATGTAATAAATAAATAAATAAATAAATAAACTCACAGTTGTGCAGTGCTGAGTACCACACAGTCCAGGAGATCCTATAGCTGACCACTCCTCGATGTGAGCTGCCATTTTTACAAAAGATGGAAGCACCTTAACTTTCATATGTTTTATGTTTCACAAAATGATGGCCATACCAAGCCCTCCAGGGGCTCACGTGGCCCAGCAAGTGGGTGGGGTGGATGGCTGAGCATGGGAATGGGTGAGTCCATCCATCCCTAAGGAATTCTGGTTTACTTCTCTCCAAAACAAGCTATAAGAAAGTATGCCTACACTGTGGGCATACTTTCTCTCTCTCTCTCTCTCTCTCTCTAACATACACAAACACACACACACACCACAAGTAATGCACACCCAAAGAGACTTCTGCCCTGCTTTCTATCCCTACAAACACCCCAATGATAATTTCTCCGCCCTGCACAACATACCCACATTGGCTCCACCGTCCTGCCCAACCTTCCCCACAATCATCCAACACTCCAATTGCCCCTCCACCTACCCAACTCCCATTGCTCCACATAGGGCCCAAAGACATTCTGTGGAAATGATGGTGGCAGCTGCCTGCTTCTTGGCTTTGCAGTGTGCCCTTTTTGCCATTTTAATGTTAAGAAAGATTAAAATAATTAGGGAGGGATAGAGGCCTTCTCAGACACTAAACAAGTTGACTGAGGAGAACCAATGTGGGCAACATGTTGAACAACCCTACAAGGTGGCCAAGTATAGATCTTTTCCCCTTTCACATCTTCTTAAAAGGAGTGCCCTGCTGCAAGCAGTTACAAAACATGCTTGCCACCATAAGAGACTTTGAAAGTGGGAGCAGTGGGGATGCTAGGTTGCTCTTGGAATGCTGCATATATTTGCATTTGAAAAGAGCAGGAATCCATCTTTTGGCCTCTTCGAAAACAGCAAACATGATTAAATTCCTTCGGCCTGGACATTTGAAAAAAACCCAACAGATGTTCATTGCCTAGCTAATCTTGGGGAGGGGAATCTCCACCCCATTGGTGCTCCCCCCAATGTGGGGAAGTTCAACTGGGCTGGATGTTTGTCCCAGTCCTATAAAATACAGGTATATAACAAGTATTAAAACAGAACCAATTAATTGTACTTGAAATGTGAAGCTAGCATAAAACAATTGCTCAAATGCCAAGCAAAATTAGCTCATTGACAAAGGTGCTGCCATATGCACTTCTCAGGGAAAGGAGTTCCAAAGATGTGGGGACAACCTCTGAAAAGGCTCTGTCCCTGGCACCTGCCAATCTGATGTTTCTTCATGGTGGGCCAGAGAGAAGGGTCTGTGAGGCTGATCTCAGGACCATGCAGGTTCATATGCACTTGGGTGGACCTTCAGGTGACTTGGCCCAAATGGTTTAAGGCTTTAACAGAACACACCTGACTTAATATTGATCCTGAAAACTAACAGGCAGCCAATGCAACCAGAACTGAATTAGTATCTCCAAATGCCTGGCCCTAACAAGTAGTGCTGTTCTGAGTCCTGACCCTATTTGGGGGAAGTTTTTTTTACTTGTTGCAAAAGACGCATTGTTTTTTCTGCCTCTTTTGCCAGGAGGGGGAACATTTTTGGGGAAAAAATCTCCTTGGGGAGGGGGACAATCTTTACATATCCCTTTTTAAAGTGTAGCTTGTTGCTGAGGGGCCTTATTTCTATTTATTTATTTATTTATTTATTTATTTATTTATTTATTTATTTAAAAATGGTCCTGGCACTTGGAGGAGCCCTGCAGTTCTTAGTGAATGAGTATCATAGACCATATGACCTCACCGTATGACCTCTGGAAGAACTGCTGGGCTCCTACAAGTGGCATAGATATGCCCCCTACACTTTAAAAGTATGTGGAAACCCGGTCGCCCTCCCTAAGGAGAAAATTCTCTGAAATTTTCACCTCTCCCAGTCTCTTTTGCTAGAGTTTTTGTTTCCCCACCCCATCCCCACAAAATGCCAAAAATAGAAATTCAAAATTTTCAGCCCAGCACTATTAACAAGCAATCTGGCCTCTTCGTTCTGTATCAGTTTCCAAACTGCCTTTAAAGATAGCCCCTCATAGAGAGCATTATGACATACTGGTCTGGAGAAGAAGGAGGAAAGACACCTCCATTGACTCCTGTGCCAATTCCCCCCTCCCCTTTTCCAACTTTTTGTGTGTTGGAGAAGGGTCACATTCAATGTTTTACATTAATTAGTGCTGGGCTGAAAATTTTGACCATTCCAATTTCGGCATTTTGTGGGGTTTGGGTGAAAACAAAAACTCAGGTGAAAGAGGCTGGGAGTGGTGAGAATTTCAGAGAATTTTCAACTTGGGGAGGAGACAGGGTTTCCACATACTTTTAAAAATGTAGACAGCTGTTGAGAGGGTCTTCTTTCTTTTTATTGTTTTCTTTTTTTAAAAAAAGGATTCCTTCCAGCACTAATATTAATTATTATGTTATTTTAAAAGCAATGTCATTAAAAAGCAATGTTATTTTAAAAGCAATATCCCCAAATATTGCACTATCGTATCGTTTCCAAGAATGTAAGGATGGGCTATGCATTCTCTGAGTAGACTATGACTGAAATCAGTTACCACTGAGTAATATCACAAACCTATGATTCTGCTGCCTGTTTGAGTTTGCAGGAGACTCAAGGAGCCTTTCTTCTCAAAGTGTTTTACATTTTTTTTTGCAATATTAAGTTGAAAGCAGATAATGGAGATTATTGAGCAAGAGACTGTAATTAACACTTTCTGTCAGACTTCAGCACTTCAAGCAATTAAAGTAATTGAATAGAAGTTCCCCCCACTTTCTTTTTAAGCTTATGTCTGGCAAACTCAAGCAATGCATAGAGACAACTACATAATGTACACAGAAGCAACAAGGAAATTGGACATTAGAGGAGGCAGTGAGATAAATAATGAGCATTCCAAGTTTTGATGTAGCTTTTTACCAGAACGTTCATTTTGATTCTTAAGAAAATACAGTGCTACCAGCAATTAGGAATCTGAAACCTAATCACTTGCCAATGCAAAAAATATTAAAGACAAATATTAAAGACAAATATACAAATGAAACCAGAAGCATTTTTGCTGGGACTTATGAATGATCAACTTAAAGAAAAAGGAGGAACGTTGTTTTTGTACATGACAACAGCTGCCAGACTATTTTATGCGCAATACTGGAAAAAGACACAAGTAACATCAACGGAGGAATGGTTGCTTATGGTTTCGGAGATAGCGGAGATGGCCAAACTTATGTCATTAGTAAAAGAAAAATCAACAACCTCGGTCGAATTGGACTGGAAACCTCTGATATAAACAAGAGTTACAAAAGAATGATGTATTTGTTTGTGGGTTTTTTTAATATAATCTGTGGTCTTTACATAACACTGGGATAGCTAAAGTGAAGTTATTGATAGCCTATGTGACTGACATGAAGAGTGCCTCAAATGGAATATGGCCTTATATCTTTTGTACGTGTGTTTTATTAGATGTCGTGTATTGTATTGTTAGTTAAGTGTGTAACGTTCTGTTATGCTTTCTTTCTTCGCTTGTCTTTTTTTCTATTTCTTTGTAGAAAACAATAACATTGTTAAATTTTTTTAAAAAGGAATCTGAAACCCTCAAGATTGGGGCATGAGGGGGGAGGGCACCTATCCCAGGCAAAATCTTGACAACAATACAAAATTCAATAGATTTGGGGGACTCAAATAATGTTCAGTTATGACATGCTTTCTTTTCAATCAAGAATAATTCAGCATTTTTTGAAGGTGGCAGATGACCACTCCAATATCTCAACTACCTCAGAGGCTTAGAAAGGGCACAGACTTTGCAGAATGTCACTCTCATAGTTTTTCATTGGTATTCTTCCTTCAAAGTACTTAATAGTACAGAAAAGCAGAGGATGAGTTACAATCTCAGGTCCTTGTTTACCAGCAAACCCATTTATTTATTTATTTTAAAAATTGAAAATATATGTATTTATTACATTTTTATACTGCCCAGTAGCTGAAGCTCTCTGGGGCATTCACAATTAAAGCCATAAAATATAGCAAACCAGAACATAACATAAAGCATTAAAAGATTTTAAAAATACTGTGTTAAACCAAAATTAACCCAGCAGCCGTTACAGCCCAGGAAATGCCTGTCTAAAAAGATGTGTTTGCAGGAGGTGTTTAAAGAATGTTACATTTCCTGCCTCCTGAACTGCACAAGGTTTCTTTTCCCCCAGATGGCGGGTGCCGCTACGGAGTAGGTCATTTGTACCATCATACAAGGTGCAGAAAGGGGGCAGTGAGTAACCTCTTAGGCAGCCATTATGCAGGTTGTGATAAATCCAGGTGATTTTTTTTCCTGGTTGTGCTTTTTATATTGTATTTTTTATTTGTGTTTTTAGACTGTTGGTTGTTTTATTACGCTTTTCATGTTTTTAATTTTTGTGAACCGCCCAGAGAGCTTCAGCTATTGGGCGGTATAAAAATGTAATGAATAAATAAATAATTTCCTTTGGCAGGAGCTTGTGGATAATGATCTAGGATGACAAGGTCCCTGTCTGGTCCACTTCTGTGGCATATAGGAGGCTCCAATGTGACTTCAGTCATCAACGTCCTCATTTACCCTCCCTGTTTTCAGTGTGCCTCATTGCTATGGATAGAGGTTAGCAGTTGCTTGATGGGGCTGGGATGGAATTTCACCTACCTCCTTACTTGGGCTATGCAATGTGGGGCATTTGTCTTCCTGAAAGCACTCTTGTTTTTATTATTTACATGCCTGTTACCTTTGTGTGATAATTGCATCCTTATCCTGTGCCACATGACACTTTGTAAGCTGTAGTCAATAAACATTGTGGTCATTTATAATTTGCTCCTGGCCACGTGTGGTTACCGTCCTTCCAGCCCCACTTCCCAATTGGCACTGCTGGCAAAGTTCTATGCATGTTTAGTAAGAATTATGTCCAATTGACTTCGTTAGGGTCTAAACATCTACCATTAAACAATACTATAGGGTAAAGGGAACAGTGGAGACTTGTGAGATTTGACAGCAGGCAGGCAGCAGAGTTTTTACATGACAGTTTCTAAGCAGATCAGTCAGAGGAATGAGAATTTTGGATTTCAGCTGTGGCCTTGACTGTTCAAACTTATTTGAACTCATCCCAGCAGCATAAGATTGGAATCCTGCTCAAGGGATACAAATATCTAGTTACGGTAGAAATTACTAGGTATTGGGACTGGAATGTCCAAGAGCAGAGTTGGTATATACAGTTAGTAGCTGCTGAATTGTGATTGAAATCCAAAGAAGAGATAAATATTGAATGAGAACTAAAGATAGCTTAATGTTTTGTTGTTGTTGTTGGTTGTTGTTGTTATTTTGCAACAGAAGTGCAAACAACAAAAAACAAGCCAGCAAACAAACTTGCTATGCTACCTCTAGTATCACCTATTGCTGGGAAACATGGGTTGGAGGGTGCTTTTGCAATCATGCCCTCCTTATAAGTTTCCCACTGACAGCTGGTTGGCCACTGTGTGAACAGGATGCTGGACTAGATGGACCCTTGGTCTGATCCAGCAGGGCTCTTCTTATGTACCTCCTACTGCTGATGAAATTATCCTCCTTTGAATAGAACAGCATATTTGCTCTTTGACAGGGGCTAGATCTATACTACTGCTTTATAGCAGTATTGAAGTACCCTGATAACTAGGGATGTGCTCCGCTTCTAATCGAATTAGAAGCGGAGCGGGGGGCTTCGCCTGCCCTTAAGGCGGAGGCGAAGAGGATTGGGGGGCCAGCGAAGTGTGGCGAAGAGGATCGAGGTGAAGGCGGATCCTTCACCTCGATCCGGAGCTCTGCCGGAAAGGTAAGTGGGGTTTACCGGGCCCTGCCGCTGTCGCCCATGTGGCGACGGCGGCAGGGCCCAGTAACCCCCCCACCCTCCTCTCCCTTATCTGCCTCCATTCACGGTCCGTCGGCATCTTCAATTGAGCCCGCGGTTCAACCAGGAAGTCTGGACCGTGGACGGAGGCAGGTAAGGGAGAGGAGGGCGGGGGGGTTACCGCTTGCAGCCCAGACTTCCTGGTTGAACCGCGGGCTGAATTGAAGACGCCGACAGACCGCGGACAGAGGAAGGTAAGGCCCCCCTCTCCCTTGGTCCCTTACCGGGCTCTGCCGCCATCGCCGCATGGGCGGCGATGGCGGCAGGGCCCGGTAAACCTCCCGCCCTCCTCTCCCGTGGCGCCTCTCCCCTTCACTGCGGAGCTCCGATTCGGAGCTGGAGCTCCGTGGCGAAGAGGAGCGGAGTATGGGCGGAGCGGCACGGAGCGGAGCGAGCCGATCCGAAATTTTCGGATCGGCCCGCGGGGCAGAGCGGGGGGGCTGTGCACACCCCTACTGATAACCCTTGGGGCACAACCCACATTCCATATACCACTTTCATAGTGTTATTTCCTGCTTTTCATTCTACATTATAATGATTAGACACAAGGTGTAGATCTGGCCAGGGAGAACCGTTGCAGTGAACTGCATAAACAGTTTTCACATACACAGTGCATGCCACATAAGATACATTTATTTATTTATTTATTTATTACATTTTTATACCGCCCAATAGCCGAAGCTCTCTGGGCGGTTCACAAAAATTAAACATACTTAAGTATCATAATTTAAGTATCATAATTCAAAATGCAGTTTAACATGAAAATGTACCGAAACAGGAATATGGATAAAAAAACATGTGAAGCTGACATGTACCAGCAACAGACAGATTCACTCATCCTTAACATGCATTTGTCAAACCATTTCACAAATAACAGAGGTTAGTATTACCAAAATTAAAAACAAAACAAAAACACCAAACCCCTATTAAGTTTAATCCTCCTGTTTCATGAATTTACCTCCCTGAAGATAAATTAATGCTATTTACCTTCAGTAAACACACACACACACACACACACACACACACACACTGCCAGGATAGCAATTACAAACATATGAAAAAGAGTTAAACAGAAAATAAAATCATCCAATAAAGTAACCACAACAACAGAAGCAAAAGCAGTAGCAGGGCAAAACATAATATCAGTTTTATTTTTAACCCTGTGTAAGTTAAAGGGTGCTGAAAAGACGTAAGAGTAGGTGTCAGTTAAGTTTATCTGAGAAGAACAGTCCATGAGTTGAAAAGGCTCTAAGGGTCACTCAGAAAGGCCCTACAACTAAGAAGGAAGTGCATCGACACCTACCTGTGGGAAAAGTTATCCTAGGGCAGAAAGGTCTTTAAAGGTAAACAGCAGCACTTCAGTCTGTGCTCAGCAATGGACTTGCAGTCAGTGAAACTGTTTGCAAATGGACATGATAGGTTTCCAGGGCCTCGGCACACTTGTCTTATAAGCTAATGGAAATTTCTAAGAAGGCATTTGTATGCATTAAGTTCAATGCATAGGCCACTTATTTCGTATTTGATCAGAAACACGATCTTTATATAGTGCTATGCTAATTTATATCAGGTAGAGTGATGCAGCTACGTCAGCCACGAGACAGATGCTGAGGGGCAGATAATGGTGGCAAGACGTTGAAGGACAGAGCTATGTATGCCATGCAGTCTGTTCTGTACGCCTGAAGGTAGCGTGCTGCCTCTGGTAAGTGGAGGATGCTTTCCTGTCACCAATATTGAAATAAGATTTAACTGCCACTGCAGTCAGCTTCTATACATGAAATAAAGAGAAGAAGCACCTTAGCATTTGCCTCAGGCAGCAAAATGTCTTGACCTGGTCCCAGAAAAATCAGTTCAGCCTAGGGATGGGTGAATCTGTCAATATCGGTTCTGCACAGTTTCCTATATTTTCTGACCTTAAGTTCATTCCAGCCCAATTCTATACATTCATATGTATTTTCATGGACAATATTCCTAATATACACACTTAAAAAGTACATATTTTTGCAAGCAATTGCTGAGTCGTTCAGGAGGTGCAAATGGATGAATTAGCATAAAAATCAAGAGAGAACAAATTTCTCACCCATCCCTCGTTCAGCTTTAGATAATTGCAGTCAAAGTGATCACTGATCCTTTTCTGGGTAGCATAGTAATAATAGTTTTCCTCTGGATAATCACACAGGATATATTAGCAATAATTAAAATCTTCAAAACTGGTGGAAGATCAAGAGAGAGAGAGAGAATAATTCAGCTGCCGCTTTCTGAAATGTTCAGTGTGCATATGTGTTATTAGGCATTTTCTAAAAACTTTGAAGTTATATCACTGGCTCATGCTTAGCTATGATTTGGGAGCACTAAAAGTACATTTCTAGATTTGTGATGCTGGTGTTATGTTCAGTGAGACTGAAATGGTAACAGTTTTCCTCAGGCTGATTCTGATGGGCAAACCCAGTTTTCATTAAAGAACCGGGAATAGTGTTTTAGGAGAGTGACTGTGGAGATGCATTACTCTGCAACTGCTCATCCCCCTGATATTTTCTGTTTGTGGAAATTTATGCAGATAAATGTATTTCATAAAATAAATATTATAGAAGGGAAGAGCAAATGAATTTGTTTACTGCTATTCATGCAAGATCTTTCTGTAGAAAAAGAAGAGAAAAGTTCCACTTACCCAGTCAAGCAGCAGAAATAATACCATGTGATTTAAGAGGCCAATCTGACATTGCAAATGACATATAAAGAACAGCTTTCATGAACAGTTCACAGACAGCCCGGAGGCTGAAATGCGTTTGTTCAAACTGTTCATTAAATAATCATAAAT
The DNA here is from genome assembly GCF_023053635.1 of Elgaria multicarinata webbii. NCBI lineage: Eukaryota > Metazoa > Chordata > Lepidosauria > Squamata > Anguidae > Elgaria > Elgaria multicarinata. The sequence continues at coordinate 116,007,815 of NC_086172.1, forward strand.
AGGAAATAAAAGTCTGAGTGTAGGGGTTGGTCTTTTCCTTGTACAACATGCAAAAGGAAAGATAGAATTGCTGTGGTGGAATAAGGTATATTCAGCCATTTGCCTGCTCACATTTAAAGGAAAGAAGTACAACATTTGGATCTGTAGTGGATATGTGGACTTCACAGAGTTCCAAAATTCTGCTAAGAGTCCTGTGTAGCTTAACACCGTGGGTAGATTTTAGCAGGCTTTAGCTGAAAATAGCAGGCCTCATTCCCTGGATTTATTTAATTATTTCTTACGTTTCTATACCGCCCAATAGCCAGAGCTCTCTGGGTGGTTCACAAAAATGGGCCTCTCATAGTTATGTTATCTTTTCCTCAAAGATTCTTACCTCAGGATGAGTTGGGAAGTTTTCATTCCTAACGCGGCACTAGAAAGGCAATTAGCATCCCAGCTTAAAATGCTTTGGGAACCTGTGAGAGGGACCCCCACCCCCTGCTTCTTCTGAGAGCAGGGGAGGATTGTAGCCTGTCTGATCCTGAAAGAAAGATAGGCAAGAATCTTGCAGAGGAGCCTATTTATTTATTTTATTTATTTATTGCACTTATATACCGCTCCCATAGCCAGGGCTCTCTGGGCGGTTTACAGAAATTCTAAAATTAAGATAAAAACGAGTATACAAAATTTAAAATTCTAAAACACAGAACATACACACATAAAGCATTAAAAACCGTTAAAAAAACCTAAACATGTGGGTGATTAAGATGTGCCACCATATGCCTGGGCAAAGAGGAAAGTCTTAACCTGGCGCCGGAAAGATAGCAGCGTTAGTGCCAAGCGAGCCTCGTCAGGGAGATCATTCCACAGTCTGGGGGCCACCACCGAAAAGGCCCTATCCCTATGAGATCCAATCCACAGGCTTTGTGTTTCAGGCCTTAGCTAGACCTAAGGTTTATCCCGGGATTGTCCCAGGGTTGTTCCTGCCTGCTCCTGGGATCCCCTGTGTGTCATTTACATGAACAGGGATGACCCCAGGACGATCCCGGGATAAACCTTAGGTCTAGCTAAGGCCTCAGTCTCGCTTCAGGGGCAATGTGCACATTCAGCCTGGAGTACTTCTGTGGCTCAAAGGGACGGCTTCCATCTATAGTGCCCCCCCGAAAGCCAACCAGCTATGAAAGCTTGGTTAGCTGGAAGGAGGTGCTAACTTTATTTGCATATATATATTCTGCATCCATTTTCCATCAATACTGTCATCTTTTTTGCACAACTGGCTTGTTTCATCTTGATAACCAAAAGGACCTGATTGATGACTTGGACCTGGCAGAACCAGAACCCAATTCAACACAGGGTCTAAAACTTTCTGAAACAAATTAAGAAAAAAACAACATACAAGTTCCAGCTGGCTGGGGAATTGTAGGACTTTTTCTGTCAAAATATGCATAGGATTGCAACTTTTATTGCATATTTTACTCTTGGTATTCTCACATAATAGAGTATTTCTAAATTGTACTAAATGAATCCACAACAAACAAATTATACTAAATAATCCACAATGTGTTTTGTGAGCCCATAAAATTCCCACAGTTCAGATCTTGCAGTGATGAATACTCCAAGTGATCAGGAACCTGGTACGGCACGGTCCGTGATTTTTTCTTTACTCACGTTTAAGAAAACACACGTAGAACTCCCTTCCAGACCTTGCCAATTCAATACAACAAGGTCCAAAGCAAGGTGGGTAGGGCCGGTGTGCCCTGGGAGATAGGGGGTAGGATCAGAGCATATGGCCTCGACTTTCTACTCCCTTTAAGCCCATATGTGTTCGCTGAACGAGGCTTCTGTTGAGCCAAGTGCTGCATCAAACCGCCTATTAGAAATATTATAGTTGTACACAATAATTACACTGTTATTTTTTTAGGATACTGTAATATTTTAAATGAGCCGGTGTGGTGTAGTGGTTAAAATGTTAGACTGGGATGCGGGAGATCCAGGTTCTAAACTGCACTTATCTTTGACGCTCACTGGGTGACTGTGGAGCAGTCACTGACTCTCAGGGCTCATCTACACCTAAGGGTGTGGCAGGAGGGAGGGGGCAGGATTGTGGACTTACCTGCCTCCACAATCCTCCCCCAGCATCTATACAGCTGTGCGACATCCCAGAAGGGAAGAGGGACATTGTGGGCACCCCCCCAAACTCCGCATCCCCACCCCCGCCATCCCAGGAATGGTGAAATTGCTGCCCCTTCCACCTCCATGGGCATGGAGGCACCCCGTGCAGCTCAGTGCCTGTTTGAGGACCCGGGAGGCCACACCACACCAGCTGCAGTCCTCAGGGTTGTCCTGGGACTGTGGAAATACTGGGACATCTCCAGTTTCAGTTATCCCAGGGAAAGTCCCCAGTTGACCCTGGGATCCCTTGTGCATCATTTGGATGCACAGGGATGACCTAGAGATGATCCCAGCATAACTGCCTGGTGTAAACGTGCCCTCAGCCTAACCTACCTCACATGGTTGCTGTGAGAATAAAATGGAGAGGAGCAGTAAAACCGTGTTAGCTGCCTTTGGTTCTTTGCAAGAGGGGGGAAAGGTGGGATATCCCTATAATAACAAAGTAAAAATTAAACAAAACAAAACAATTGAATGCTTATATATACAAATGAACACCTCTCTGAGAAAATATGTTTTCTTTATCAACAGCTATGTAAAAGAAAGTGTCTGCTCATGGTCTATTCTTTGCTATTGAAAGTTTTGGATTGCATCAGCTCCAGCATCTTCTCAGAGCAAGCTGTTCTTTTGGCACAAATCATCGTACATCTTGCAAATGTAACCATTTATTTTTTCTTGCCATTTTCTGCAGCTACTTGCTTCACAGCAGACCTGTAGCACTTATTTAACAAGCCTAATTTGAAGAAGAGCGTAACTGTCATCCTTTAAAAAAATAAAAAGAAGAGGAAAAAACAAAGAAGTTTCTGTAAATGTTAAGCGGAAATGGCCCTCCTTCAGCTAGCCCATTAGAAAGGACTATCTGGAACCTCTTGATCCATGAAATGGCGGTGCTTGGAAATGTAGCTTGTATTATCAGTGGGAATTAACACAGGCAGGGGCTTTTTAAGATGACTTTATTATGCATCTGGCACAGGCGCACTTGGCTTCAGCATTTGGGAGTGTGTGACTTGACTAGCCCTCCAGGGGAAATATTGAGATGATTACATTTGCCTTCCAACCTCAGCAATGCTTCAGTCTGGGAAGAGAATGTGAGAATTGTCAAGGCTGCCTCATGGACTAAGAACTTTTTTTTTCTTTTTCTTTTTTGGTGGGGGGAAGCAGGAAGCGCTGAATTGACAAAAGGGCACCATACAAGTGGTAACGGGCAGTGGCTGCTTTGGTGGTGGGGACAAACATAACAATTGAGGAGAAAGAGATTTCAGCATCTGTGTGGCATTTCCTCTTCTAGCTGGTTCTCCTTAGTCAAGTACATATGTAGGGAGTTTTCTTGGTGCTTTCCATAGAGGTGCAGGTGGAAGCAGTACCTAGGACCACTTTTTTTTTTACTAGCTTCAGCTAGGATGTGGCCCTATCAAGAGAAAGCTGACATTGTCCGGGGGCTATTACACACCGGCCCCAAGGACATGGTAGACCCATCTGAGGCCTGCTGTAATGGATTTGCTAGGCACTTCCAGAATAAAATCTTTAGCATCCGCCAGGACTTAGGCTCCAGTGTTATAGCAGGGCAGCTCCTTGCCTGTTTGAGGACCAGGGAGGCCACGCCACAGCAGCTGCAGTCCTTGGTGTGGTGCTCTGGATACCTTGCTAGATTCACCTTTCCACATCAGTGGATTCCCTCCAGAATCACTCATTCTACAGAGAAATAGGGTGTGCAGTGATCACATGCCCTGTTTCTCTTCAGAATAGCTCTCCCTGCAGCCTTCCAAACAGCAATTTGGTAAGCTGGGGAAAATGCATATCTTCTGGGAAACAAGCCATGTGCTTAATGCGTGCTGGGAATACACTGGGCTCTTACATTTGCGGGCACAGCCATGTCCGGTTGTGGAGCTGGCTGCAGCAGGGGAGAGGTGCATCCCCCAAAGGGTTCTGCAGGGTCCAGTGCACCCTCAAATTCTCCAAAGCTTGCTTATTTATTTATTTATTTATTTATTGCATTTTTTATACTGCCAATAGCCGAGGCTCTCTGAGCAGTTCAGAATTAATGTTACCCATCCTTGCTTTAGTTGGTCTAGAATGCAGCTTCCTGACTAAAAGGCAAGAGATGTTTTGAAAATGTCAGCCGTGCTTTCTCTATTACACTATTTTTGTAGATTCGATTCAAAGTGCTGTTTATAATCTGTAAGGCCATAAATTACCTAGGTACAGGGTATTTTAAGGACTGTTTCCTGTGTGAACCTGCTTGGGCACTTCATTCAACAACTGAGGGAGGCCCTATGGACTGTCTCACATCAGAAATTCAATGGGGATGGTAAACACACACAGAACACACAAGTACTGTCTTTTGAACTGCAGCACTCCTGCAGTAGAATGTCCAGAGGGTGTGATATGGCTGCCTTGCTGCTTGCTTTGGCAAGTACCGAAACATTGGTTTCCGAAGAATGCTTTTGGCCTGGAGTAATTTTATTTGCTGCTGCTATAAATTTCTTTTTGCACCTTTAAAATCGTCTTTTGTAGTTGTTTATTACTGTGTTCATTGCCTCAAGGGGCTTTGACAGAAAGGAGTGATATCACTGCTTTAAAAAATAAGTAAAATAAATATTTCAACTAGTCCTCCCACACTTTTACCATTCTTACTCAATTTCTTAGAAATGAAATGGCTTTTCAAAAGAAATCCAGTGGTGAAGAAAAGTTTGGATAAATTCTCATAGATTGGGTTTGGATTACTTTACTTAGGAGGTGCCTGAGGAATGTGCATATGTCCTGTTTTTCACTGTACAGTCATCTCCCTGACAATCTGTAGCCTCCCCAGCTTCCCACTCTTCACTTAAAGCCCTGATAAGTCATCATGAGGCAATTCTTCCCATAAGACTTTTGAATCAGGAAGCACAGGCAGCCTGGGAGACTACAGAAGATGTAAAAACGCAGGGACAGCACCCATGATTGCCTCAGACTGATTAGGAAAGCTCAAAAACACTCCCCAAAATACATTATAACCCTTCTAACGAGGAAGAAGCCTCTTTCATGGGGAAAGAAAACTTTCAAGTAATTGGAGGACTAATTTAGGCACAGGACTAGTCCCACTACCTTCCAGGAGCTGTACACAACATTGCCCATCTCACACTTGCATTGTGGTGGATACAAAACACAGTTGATGCTGTTGCCACTGGCAGTGGCAGCACACACACACACACAAAATCCCTTTCAATAAAACAAGAAAGAAGTTTTGCTGCAACGTCTGCCAATGATGAGTCCTACCTGTGAGAAACTGTTGAGAATTTCTCTTCCCCCTGAAGAAATTTGGTGAAACTGTCCCCCCCCCCCGCTGCCAAATATCTTTGCCCACTAACATGGTGGAGAATTTTGAGATGCTATTTGCATTCAGCTCAAATTTTAACTGGCAAATAGACCTTCGTGTAGATAGGGCTGTATGTTGTTTGGTACACTATCTTGCTTTTGGCTCAACTGAGTTCCGTGGGGTGCCCATTTTCTCCCAAATTCCATTGAGCCAACCATAATTTGTGAAAAGAGAAATTTGTACAAATTACGACTGCAAATAGTGTAATTTGTGCAAATTTTGGTCACAATTTGTGAAAATTACGTACATTTGCCCACATTGCACCTTATAATTTGTGCAGATTAAAAAATACAGGAAAACATCAACTTGCCCAGATCCTCAGGATAAAAATGGACTGAGGTCCATGGGAACGAATTGTCAAGCTCTACCCCTGGATAGCTTTCTTTGACAGCCCTACTTTAAGACCTTTTCAGATCAAAAGTTGGGTTGTCAAAACATTATTGTTGGCTTTACAAACTCTGTTCTCCTCTGCATAAGATCCCTAGGGTGATTATTGCCAGGACAGAAGATCTAGAAAAGTTCTCACTAAAAAAGAACCATGTAAAGGGAATCAACAAGGTTTAAATGCCAATCACATCTTTTCCCCTTTAATTTATTATTATTGAGGCCCTGAATATCAATTATTTAGATCACTGACAGTTTTCCTTCAAAGGGGATACTTGAGCCATTTGAATGCAATGGCATATTGTCTGAGGAAATTAAATGACATGAAATGAAATATTTCTGCTGAAATATTACCCTAATAGGATGATTGAATTTGTTCAAACAGTCACTCAGAATACTGTTATTACAAAACAGATGCACTCATTCAGAACCACAAATTGTTTTATATGCCAGCATAATATCAATAAACACAACAAAACTTCTGCTTTTCAGGTTGTTGTTTTTTTGAAGGAATAAGTTTTGCTGGTTCTGAAGAAATCAGTATATAGGGGGAAAAATATATGCCGGCCAACCCCTTCCGTCCAGCAGGGTCCCGTTCCCTCCATGAATGTCAGGTGGCCTTTGGTTCAAGTCTTGATCCATCCTTTTATTTAATATATTTAAACAGAGAGCTTTCCTGCTTCCTGATATCTAGGTGGCCTTGAATTAACACCTTGGGCATTGAACTCAGAGCAATCCATGTACACAGGGCTGAGCTTCTGTATACCTTGGTAGCTACCACTGGGTTAACCTGTAGAAGAGGCCAAATAAGGGCCAAACTAAACATTCTTCTAATTATACACAGAGAAGCTATACATGATTAGGTTTCTTTACTCCAATGTGGTCACTATGTCACTTTTCTCCTTACCTTGGGCTGGCATGTTTAAAATCTCATGAATTATTGTTCAAATCCCTTGGGAGTTGACACTGTTTTACCTTTTCAATTCTCACTCTGTCCAAGATAGTATCCTCACCATTTCTGAAATTTATTCTTAATAATTCAGTGAGACATCTATACCTTTTCCCTTCTTTTTCTCATTTTCAACAATCAAGATTATTGCACAGATATTTTGATTTTCTGTAATTCTTCCTTTTTTCCTTTTTTTCCCTTTTGCTTTGTAAGTTTTGGCATTGTGCTTCTAGTATGAAGTCTTTCCAAAACTGTCAGTTCTCTTGAGCTGCTTTTTTCATTTAGCTTATCTCTTCCCAGGGTTTTGCTTTGCTTACTAACTCTCTGAGTTTGTTGATAATATGCAGCAATCAATATAAAAGCTAAGCTTGCATTTTCCATTGATATTTGATCAATGGCTCTGACAAAATATGTGAGTGATTAGTCATATGCGGGGTTGATGAAATGATTGATGTTGGGTTATATTTAGATCATAAAGATGAAACAATGCCCACACAGATTGCATTTTGGTTTTGCCCTGGTCTTGTAACAGCAACATATTAATATTTCAGTGGCACAAAGGAATATTGAAATTTTTACTTCTGAATGGGACAGATATTATTTTTGGAAGCATCCACAGGGCATAATTATGTCCTCTGGCACACCATGTACAAAAAGCATGGTATTTGGGTCTTTCACAAGGGATCTCTCTTACTGGGTTTATACAATCACAGGGTGGTTAACCAGCCTTGTTGCTCACCCCCACACATGCCACTCGATTTACCTAATTACGGGTCCAGTTTGTTGTGAAGTCTAAACCTGGCAAGGGTGGGTGGCTGGAGTGGTTAACAAACTACCCAGCAACTTAGAACATGCCATGGAGTCTGGTTATTTTGTTAACCACTCCAGTCAATCACCCTTGCTGGATTTAGACATCATGAGTGGTTAACAAACCACCCAGAACCCATGTCATGTTCTAGGGTTGCTTGGGAGTTTGTTAACTGCCACAGCCAGCCACCCTCACTAGGTGCCCAGAAAGGGTAATTAGGTAATTGGGTGGCACTTGTGAAAGTGGTTAACAAGCCACACAGCTTATTTATAACCCCCACTAATGAACTTGCCCACTATCTCTTCATGGCTGGATTTGCCTGTTATCATCTAGGGATGTTTTGGGAGTCCAAGACGGGGGTGGAGTCCCACCCTGCTCAGCATCTCAGACCACGTTTGCCAAGCCGCCACCACTTACCACACCCATTTGCACAAGTGTTGTATGATCTGTAAGAGCCCAGCAGCTGCCCGTCCCCTAGCAAGCTACCATTTTGTGTAAAAATGGTGGCTCAGGGTTTTCTGGATATGTAGTGTTTGTAAATGGTGGCCACAAAGAGGCAATTTATGCAACATCACAGATGTAAATGGTCCATTCACACCTGTAATGTTGCATGAACATTACAGCTACCATCTACACAACATTTACATTTCCGTGAAACCCCAAGCTGCCAGTTTTGCACAAATCAGCAGCTTGCTAAGGGGATGGCAGCATGCAAGGCGAGCTGGGATGGGCAGCAGCCACATGGCAAGTGCCCAGCAAGAACTGGGGACTCCACTCATCCCTATTATTATCAGTGTTGCTCGAATGATCACTGCCCAATGGTCTTTGGATGGGACGGTTCTGTTTCCTGTATAGCATTTGAGTCCTTCAACACCATTTAGAGCCAGTGTGGTGTAGTGGCTAAAGTGTTGGACTGGGAGTCAGGAGTTCCGGGTTCCACTCAGCCATGGAAACCCACTGGGTGACTCTGGGCCAGTCACAGACTCTCAGCCCAACCCACCTCACAGGGTTGTTGTTGTGAGGATGAAATGGAGAGGAGGAGGATTATGTATACCGCCTTGGGCTCCTTGGAGGAAAAAAGGTGGGATATAAATGTTGTTGTTGTTGTTGTTGTTGTTATTTAAGTATGTTGTCACTCCAAAGGACTTCACTCAGGTTTTTTGCTGTTTAGGATTTTATGAGCTCGGTCGGTGTGTGCCCCTCAATTGCTCACACCAAACCCGTGCACAGTTTGCCCCAATGAGCTGGTTGCAAGGCTTGAGAGCCCTTGTGAGCCCTCAGCAACCACCTGTTCTTTTCCTCCCTCCACGTTAATGGTGGCAAGTGCCTGCCATTAGCATGGAGGGGGGAAATATGCAATATCTGGACCCTCCATAAATCACACATTTCCCTCCCCCCTGTGCCAATGGGGGCCTAAAGGGCTCTATAAATGCAAGGGTGCCCTTTAATGTCCCATTGGATCAACAGGGGGAGTGCACTTTCTAGAGGCTCTGGAAAGTGTGCAATTTCCCTGTCCACACTAAAACTGGCCACCATTAAAGCTCCCCCCTCTTAACCTGTTACAGTTTTTAATTTTTTTTAACATGTTTTTAATTTTACTCTAGGCTTAATTCTATTTTAACTTTTGTAATTTATATTTGTATGTTTTAATTGTACATGTTTTAATCTTGTAAACTGCCTTGAGACCCAATACTGGGAAAAAGGCAGGAAAATAATAATAATAATAATAATAATAATAATAATAATAATAATAATAATAATAGCAAAAATAGCAATTTCTGGCTACTGTAGTTTGCAACACTTAAATTTACGGCAGTCCAGAGAGGAGGCTGGGTGGCTTAACATCATGTGAGGAGGCCTCAGATAAGTCTGCGGGTCGGCAGGAGGGCAAATGCGGGCCAGCAGCTGGGAGGGAGTGGGGGGGGTAGTGGCTGGAATGGGGAGAGTCTAATAGACTCCCAGTTGGCCTTGCACCTGGCTTTCCTGGATGCCCATGGGCACCTGGAAAACCACAGGCACCCCCCTGCTTCGGATTTGGAAGTGCATCCAAAGTGAGGCAGCCCAGGAGTCAAATCAGGGCCAATTGGGAAGTGCTGTGATTCAAATCAGGGTGTGTGTGCAAAGCCTAAACAACATGTCTTGGGCCAGCCTTGGCAATATTCAGCCACAGGCAGGCTGAATGTATACTAATCCCATGTACCCGTATTTCAAGGCGATGTATGGGTTATAAGCCTGAAAGCATGAAATCATATTAAGGGGGATAGACAAATTGAGCCAGGATCACTCTGCCTCTTAAAAGGTTATTCCCCCACAACATTTTCAAATGAAAAGGAAACGTGTTTTAAATTAATCTGTCATCCTGTTATTATTATTAATAAAGGTTTAGCTTCCGATGGTGCTTCCTGTTTTATTAATACTTTCAAATTTCTCTTTGATTTGAGGAACAACCAAACAGTTCCTCATTATTCATTGCATTTTGCCATTCTTTAGATGTTACTGAGCATATTTCTCTCATGTGCCTTTGAAAAGAGATACCCCCACCCCTCAGCATCAGATATGATGAAGCAGTTCCACAACAGCAGATGAACAAAGGGAAACTTTCCTTTTACCGCCTGTCTAATAATTGTTTCTTGCACCTTCAGCATGTTTAAGGGATTCCCCCCTCCTGCTATGTGAACACTGTTCTTTTGTTTAAAAATAGCAATGCTTCCCCACCCCTTCTTCCCCCCTTCTTTGGCTTGTTTCTTATTTTTTTAATGTGTGGTTTAGTGCTAGACTGAAATTCCCCCTATTTTGGGGAAATTTCTCTCTCCCCCCCAAAAAGCATTCTTTTTTTCTGCATCGTTCACAGGGAAGGGAGGAAATTTGGAGAATTTTCTTGGGGAGAGGGCTGGGGTTTCCACATACCTTTTAAAGAGTAGTTGGTTCCTGGGGTGGTAGAGTAGGGGGTTCTTAATATTTTATTAGTTTTTCAAAAGAACATCCCCTTCCTTCGACATTTGGAGGAGCCCAGCAGTAATAAGTGAATGCCTATTGGAGACCATGTGACCTCACCCTCTCCAATAATCACTCAGGAAGAACTCCTGGGCTCCTGAAAATGCCGGGGGTGTTTTGAAAAAATAAAATGAAGACTCTTCAACAACTGGCTACCTCTTAAAAAGCATGTGGAAACCCTGCCCACTTCCTGAGGAGAGAATTCTCTGAAATGCTCACCTTTCCCAGTCTCTTTTGCCTGAGATTTCATTCCCCTCGCCCCCTATGAAATGCCAAAACTGGAATGGTTGAAATTTTCAGCCCAGCACTAGTGTGGTTGCTGTTAGTGCTAGAATATAGTACGACACAATACATCTGGGTTTAAGCCAGGCTTTTTAATTTTAAATTTCAGGCTTTTTAATACAATTTTAGCCAATGCAGGGCAGGCAACTTGAGGACTTCCAGGTGTTTTAGCCTAAAATTCCCACCAGCCCACCTAAAATTCCCATCATAGGCTGTGCTGGTTAGGGCTGACAGGAGATGTGGTCATCCAGATGTTGGCCTACAAGTTACCCATCCCTGTTCTAAGTCTTAATCATGTGATACCTCAGTACTGTCAATTGTCCCACATGGTGGTCAAGCAATTAGTGACTTCCAGTGGTTCACCGCAAGGCTTTCCAATTTTCAAGTAACCCATATATTGCTGTTATGTCCAGCACAGAACCTGTCCCCTTCCAATGCCTTTCCGAAGACCACCAGAATGATGTCATGCCATTTGCCTTCCCTTTGCAGGAGTTACATGAGCCATACTTTGAATGGGAGTTTCTTTTCAACTCAGTATCTCCAGGTAAAGCGCTTCTTCACACCTCAGTGCATCAAGTGCCCTGTTTTGTTAATAAATTGAGTTTTGGAAGTATTCCTCATTCCTTTTTGAGCTTCAGTAACTGAGTGCTACCCTCTTGATGTGCCACAGTTGCAGTAAAGATGCCAGCTGTGCCATGGACAGTGTTATTTAGCAGTATCCGGAGGGAACTAGTTATTTTTTCATCTTGAGAACATTATTTAGAAGTGATATATGGCACATTAGATCTCTAGTTTTAAAAGTATTGTATTCCCCCTTTACTTAAAGAGTATCTTTGGATGTGACAATAAGTGAGAGAGAGGAGAGGAAACACAACTGATCTGCACCTCCTGTTCTCCATTCTCCTCTGCCATAACTGAAGGAGAGTTCCCACATCTTTTACCCACAAGGGCATACGGATGGGCAAATCCGTATCACTTTTGCATATTTTTTACCCATATTCCATTTCTGCAATTGAAAAAAAAATCATTTCCAAACACATATTTAAAGGGACAGATCTGGATTAAGGCATGTGTAACTTGACTGGTTGAAGTACAGTTCCTCCTTCTCACTGCAGTCCAACCAGAGGATCAGGGACCCTGTTGAATGGGATATGCTACAGCTCTGAAAATCTGTCTTTCCCCTCACATTGACCTTGACCTCAAGCTTGGTTCTGAACACTACATCGGAATGGGGGGTCTCCTAAGGAGACATCCTTGTTCTGCACTCTCTTTACCACCACTTCACAGCTTTTGGTGTTATGGAATCCATTTCTTTATCTTGGCCGCTGAAGATTCTCACCGCACAATGAATGGGAAAGGGGTGAGTGCCTACATTAAGAGGAAGAGGAAGAGGGAGGAGGAGGAGATCCCAACAAGAAGAATGTAGTAGCTTTCCTCAGGCAGTGCCAATCACCAAAATTGTGTTGTGGGTAAACCAAGCTTTGAGGACAATCTTCCACAGAATTAAAAGACAAGAATGAAATACTGCAGATGGGAAGATAGTAAAGCAGGGGGAGGGAGTCTGTGGAAACAAATTATCTCCAGATAATCCAATTGCCTGTTGCTTGCAGATCTCCAATCTGTTAATTATTTCCATTCATCCTGAATCAGATATCTGCTACAGAGATTCATTAAAAGCCCATCGAAGACTGCAAAACTATTCAGTGTCTTTTATTTCCATCAAAGCTCGGTATCATCTTCATTGCTATGAAAGCCCTGAAGGCCAACTTGCCTTCCTCAAATATAATGTATAATTCCTTTATAGCAGTCGGTGCTTATCATTGTGCATTTGTGCTTATCAGTGTGCATTTAGCCGTACACCCCACATCCACTGCAGCTAAGTATGTGGGATGGTAGATCACTGGGACAGAGGGGCTTGGTGGCCTGCCTTAGAAAAGCAAGACCTCAACCGTGAATTGCCCGAATTTTTGTGGGACCTTTTGCGAGTGAAGGAGGCAAGACAATAAAGAGACAACACAACAGTATGGATTGAAAATTGGGCCACATTTATTAAATCTGATCCACAAAGGGGGATCCCTGGGCAGCCATTCCATCGACTATGCCAGCACTAGCTGGCCAATTAATCAGACAAAACATTCTTTGCCTGCTGAATGTAGGTTATAGAATCGGCAGCCCCAGGATTTCCCCATTTGGGGCAAATGGGGCATCCCCTGTCACATCCCCCTGGGCTGTGAAACACCATCCTAAGCAGTCCTGATCCCCCCATGGGACCACAAAACCCTCAGCAGGAGGCCCTCAGGCATGACCTGTCACCACCAACGATGCCTCAAAATTATCACCATCCCAATCCAGACAGACATAGCCCATCCAAACCAGCCTTCCTAGGGGAATGTAACCAATTGAACCAAAAGAAAACCCACTTACAGTGTGAAGCAGGCAAAATGACACCCAGCAACCCAATCCAACTGTGTGCCAAAAATTCCTGCTGGATAGAGGAAGCTACACTTCAAAGAGGCCAGGAGGAGGGCTCTGCAGGCTACTATCCCCTGGTAAGTCCCTCCTCCAGCCAGTGACACCACAAGTCCTGCCAATGCTGTGGCTTGCCGGTGCACCTCTTCACTCCCCCTCCACACCCACAATGGTGCCCTCCCCCGCAGTCAGAGAACCTGAACATGCGGTGGGGCATATGCTAAGAATGTAAGTGTCCTGTGGATAAGAATGCTAGCCTGCCCAGTCTAGCATTCTATCCCTACAGTGGCCAACCAGATGGAAACCCCCCAAGAAAGGCATGCTGCTATTTATGATCCCAGCAACTGGTCTTGAAAAGCATACTGCTCCTGATGGCCTTATCTTCTGTGAATGCACCTAATCACCCTTTAAAGCCATCCAAGTTGGTGGCCATCACTTCCAGTTGTGACAGCAAATTCAGTGTGTGAAGAAATACTTCTTCTCACCTCTCCTGAATGTTCCACACTTCAGCTTCAAGGATGACCTTAGGTTCTAGTATTATGAGGGAGTTTTGCAAGAATTAGGGAAAGGGTCTAATGAAGGTCCTTTCCCCACCCATGCTAAAGATTAGGAAGGTAGACAGGCAATGCAAGAGGAACTGTTAGGGGTAGTGGACTGGCATTGTGAGCAGACTGTTGGGCCTTATTTGCCACCACTACAGGACCAATGTTACCTAGAATGCCATCCTAGCTGACAGAGCATGCCATGCCCTTGCATTTGAACTAGCACCAGTTCCTTCCTGTCTTTTACAGCAACAGACTGTAAGAAGCCAAAATGTCATGAGGAAGAATGGAATACTTAACATGATATTACAACATTAAATGCAGCTTCTGCACACTTTTTAAAACAGTAATAATAATAACAACAATAAAGCTGGTGTAAAATAAAAGATTTTCTGAGATCAAAAAGGACAGACATTGCTATTTCAATAGTCTGCTAAAGTATATCCCAAACCACAGCCTTGTTAAGCTGAAGGGGAAAGATTTAAGATGATTTAACCACATTGGCATTAATCTGTTTAAATTGACTTAAATCAAATTATTCTGATTTAATGAATTGGGGATGGAGTGTGCAAGTAATGGCCACCAAGGAATGCAGAACCACAGCTAATTTATGATATCTTCAATGTAACTGCCTTGCCAGGTGATACAGGAGAGGAATCCAGAGACTATGTTCCCTGATGGAAAACATTAGGGAGATTTCTTTTGGAGATTTTGAAATCTCTCTCTCTCTCTCTCTCTCTCTCTCTCTCTCTCTCTCTGCCATCTCTAGAGCTCAAGTATGGTTAGTTGATGGCAGCAGGTTCCATTGCCTCCATGCTCATCTTTCTATTTAAATTTCAGCTGTGATGTGTAAGGAAGAATTGGTGGACTGTGTTTTAATACGTTAATCAGCACCTGTAAACCTGCTTTGTGGCACATCTTGCCATTTGTGAACTATTTCATATATGAGACATTTCAGAGAGAGGTCTGTGTGTAGGAAGAATACCTTCTGAATGAAACTGTCTAGGGAGGCCTTTAACATGAAAAAGGCAGAAACCTTTGTTATCCCCAGAGGTGGTTCTGAGACTGGAATCATAAAGGCAGTCTTCCTTTTTTATTTTTCTTGAATGTGATTATAATTGTTGGTGTAGTTTAATTGCTGAGGGAAAGGTCTCAGATTGGAAGCTCTGGAGACTTCAGCAATTTTGTTAGTCTTGGTGAGTGTTCATCATAATTAATAGAAGTGAAAGCTCCCTCTAACCAGTTATTCCATACTAGTTTTCTTAAATGCACAATGTTTCCAGTCATCATTACATACCAGACTTCTCACAAATATATTTTGCTTGAATATGTTTACAGAAAATAAAGTGACAAATACTGTGAGTTGTATCCAATGTTAGACTAGCGGAAAGGTTACAAGAGGTATTGATCCACTAGCTGTTGCAGAAGCGCTAGTGGAAAAACAAACACAAGCAACACCTAGCCTAAAGAGGTCATAGTGAATTGTGTAAGGGCTTGTGGAACAGCATAAGAAGACTCAATGTACTCAAACGGACACTTGCAAAATGATGAAATAGGGTTTTAGCAAGAGGTTGAACATTTGCACTAGTTGAATAACACCACTGGATACAACACAATAGCCACTATATATACACAAAGGGTGCAATCCTATGACATCTGCCCTTGATACTTGTAAGCCTCCAAACTCAGAGGCTTATGAATATCCAGTGCAGAGCAGGAGGTGCTAAGGAGGCTATTGTCACCTCCGCCACACCTCCTGCTCTGCATTTCAGCTATGAAGGCTTTTTGGCCCATTTACGTGAGCAGTCACAGAGTAGGATAGAAGGAGGCTGGAGAGCCTATGGAGATGGTGTAAACTGGTCTTCCAGTCCCTCCTTGCCCATGAGAAAGCCCCTTTACCTTCTCTCTCAGATTGCTTTTGCAGTGTCCTGAATGCCTATTAGAGACTGTGTAACCTCTCCCTTTCCAATAGGCATTCAGGAAAAACTGATAGGCTCCTCCAAAGGCCAGGGGTGTTTAAAAAAATAGAAAGAAGACCCCTCAAAACATTTTATTTATTTATTACATTTATATCCTGCCTTTTTTCCTCCAAGGAATCCAAGGAAGCATCCATAATCCTCCTCATCTCCATTTTTATCCTCACAACAATAACAACTCTATGAGGTGGGTTGGGATGTGAGTAAGTGACTGGCCCAAAGTCACTCAGTGAGCTTTCGTAGCTGAGGTGGGACTAGAACCCAGGTCTCCCAACTTCCAGTGCCACACTCTGCCCTCTACTCCACACTGACTCTCCTACACTTAAAAAGATATGAAGAAACCCTGTCTCCTTCCCCAAGGAGAAAATCCCCAACTCTTCCAGCCTCTGTCGCTAGAGTTTTCATTTTTTTCTCTCCACCCCCATCCCCCGAAGAAATGCCAAAAATGGAATAATTGAAATTTTCAGCACAGCAATAATCACAAGTTATTCAGGTAGCCAACCCTCTGGCAGACCCGAGCTCTGCCTTCTACTCAATCTTTGGGGTGGATTGCTTGTCCTTTGTGACTAGCCATGCATCCCATTGTAGTCAAAAAGGTCGCCTAGCCCTGGGTTATAATACATGCATAAAATACAGACGAAACTCAAAATGCCCCCACATGTAGAAGGCAAGGAGATAAGATGCTGACTTGAACCCAGAAGGGCCTGGACTTAGTGACTGAGAAGTTTTGCATGCAAAGGGTCCCAGGACCCATCCCTGATATATAGATGTAGGGCTGGGAAAGACACCAATGGGAAACTCTAGAGAGCCCCATTCGGCCACAATCATCACTGATACGGCAGCAGAATTGTGGTGGCAGCAAAGAAAATTGGGCTTTGAGACAAACCTAAATTTCACCTTCTGGTTAATGCTGTAGCGGTTTGCTGCTGAAATTTTCAACCACCACCACTGAATGCTGTAGTAGCTACTGGGCTTTGAAGTCCATGGTGATTCCAGAAGGCAAAAGTGTTGCCTGACCCTCAGAAGTTGGCCATCCATATATCAGGATGGATTTCCCCTAGCACTCTGCCCTCCCTGAATCTCCCAAATCTGTTCCAGAGGACTAGAGGCAGGGGGATAGGGATAGGGGGAGGCGAGACTAGGGATGTGTTCTGTTCCGTTCAAGCTGAAGGATTTCCATAGTGTTTCTGGTCCAGTAAGTGGGAGGGGGGGCAAACTGCACTGGATTTTTCTTCTTCTTTTTAGATTCCAGGAATTTCTTATTTTAGAATGACTATCAGTTTCTACCACTTCCACAAATTGCAAATTGCACTATCTTTATCATTATGATTATGGATCTTGAAATGTTGCCGTTTAAAAACAACAACAACCACGTTTTATTGCTGCTCCTGTGTAACTCCACATGATCGCAGGTCCACCTATCTGTTATGTAGCCACACAGGGGCATATTCCCCTCTTGTCAATATTTTTGTCAGTTTCATCTTTTCCACGCATTACTTTATTTAGCTCAGCAGAGCCATATTCCATACTTCTCAAACAACTAGTCAATTCCTTCCTGCAAATCAGAGCCAGGAAAATGGGGTGGGAGCTACAACTGTTAAAAGCACTTGCTTGAGACTCAGGCAAGTGTGGAATGGAAGCAGGACACCCCCAAATATCAGTTCAACGCTTTGGGTTGCTAAGTCAACAACCTAGTTCCTTTTATCAACCTGTCAGTGGAAAATTTGTACACCCTTTAACACTGACAGCTCAGCAAAAAGAGAACGGGGGGGGGGGGGAAAGATTGTAAATTGCAGCCATTTTTTTTTAAAAAAGTGATCCATGTATTGATTTCACTCGCTGCAGAGTAACCTTGTTCAGAAGACACCTTAAACCATGGTGGTTAAGGCTTTTTTGTTAACAAGACACCTTAAACCACTGTGGTTTAAGGTGTCTTCTGAACAGGGCCAATGTGTTGTATAAACAATTCCTAACCATGGTGGCTGCATAACCACGGTTTAAACATGCTCACTAACAATTTGCTGCAAAAGACATAGCTGCCTAATCATGGGTTAGCATGTCATCTGTACAAGCCCAGTGGGTTGACAGCAGCAGAGGGAAATATAATTCAATCCACATGGACATACCCCCCCAAAATCCATGGAGCTTCACCACCAAACAGAATCCTCCTACATCCCTAGGGGAGAGTAGAGGACACGGAAATCCAGCTTTGTCAGCAGAAGTCCCATTGCACTAGCAGAAATCCACTCCAGTGACATTGGATCCAGCCCAAAGCATGTATAAAGCATCCTCTGCATGTGTTTTTAATGCTATTGTAAAATCTAGGAGCAGCAGCCTCCCTCACATAACAAGAAAGTCCTGGAAGATAGGAAATTAGTCGTAAAAGCTTAGGAAAATTCGATAAAGTTTCCAGCCTTCTCCTTCTGCAATTGTTCTATCGGGAGCATAACATCAGGTTCAGTGCAGGCTCTGTTAATAGCTACAGTGCAAAGGTCTGACATCAGTGTTGCTAAGGTTAACAGCATGGTAATTAGTTGGCAGGTGTGCATAAAGAAGAGGGCATGGCGGGTGTGGAAGAGAAGGTATTGTAGAAGGAGAGGCAGCATGAATTTGTGTAACTCAAAAGAAAAGCAGGTTGAACTTCACTTATCCACATCACAGCGTTCATTGGAAACTGGGAGAAAGGCTGACAGCCTCCTGCTAGGTTGTTGCATTGTGGCTGGCCTCTTACAAAATTAAATTAGCTGGAGGGGCAGGGGCGGGGGGGGGGAGTCAAGGAAGAGGTAAAGAAAAAGAAAAAAAGAGGCTTCAGTCTTCTTCTAAATTCAGTAGTGTTTAGGTCTTCAGGATTTTATTCATATACAAATATCACCAAGAGTTACCTAGCATATAACTGTAGACAGAGCATTGGAATTTAGTCTTATAAGAAGTGGATGTTTGTAAACAAAGAAAAATGGCTAATGTGTTTTGTTATATAATAGCTCAATATGTAAACTGTTAGTGAGGTTCTTTTCTTTACAGATTTGCTTAAATCCCAAGTGCCCCTTGCTGAAGTGTGAGTCACTTTGCCATGAAGATGGGTGAGCACTGCTATTTTTCTCCATGAGGTGCATCTTCCTTTGTGGTGATGGCCACCAATTTGGATAGCTTTAAAAAGGGAACTACTCCAGCTTCTAGATCTGAATCAGGCACAGGCAGGCTCTTTATTTCAGTACTGGGCTTCCAGTGCAAGGTGTGTGTGGTTGTGGGTGGGTGTATGTTCCATCCGATTACCCATCAGAGAACCACCCCTTTTTGGATAACTACTCTAATCAATGGAAATTAATCAAATGCTTACAGCTCCCTCAATTTTAAAGATATAGAGATAAAACTTGGCACAGTGATAGCTTTTAAGGAGGGCTTTAGTTCTGTCAAGAATCAATGAGATTGGCTCATGCTTTAATTTTTAGGAATTTTTAAAATGGAACTTAGCAAAAATGCTTACATCTGTGGAATTTTTATAGACAAATAGATGAAACATGGCAACGTGATAGCACTTAAGGAGGGCTTTTGCCATGTCAAGTTTGAGTCAAATCCATTCATGCCTTGATTTTTTTAGGATTCTTTTGTTTTTTTAAAAAAAAACCAGTCCAGCCTTCTCCAATCTGGTGCCCTCCAGACGGAACACCCACACACCCACGCCCTGCACTGGAAGCCCAGCACTGAAATAAGGAGCCTGCCTGTGCATGATTCAGGTCTAGAAGCTTTCTCACTCACAATGCCAGCCAGCCCAGCAGCACTTTCACACTGTGGAAATGTGGATTATTGACTTCTATGAGTCTGAGCAGAAACACACTCCCTCCCCCCCACCCACATGGCCAGAATCAGCAGCCATTTAGTGTTTCCCACTCCCCTGAACACTGCGATTGGAGGAGAACATGGTCATGGACAGTGCTGTGGCAATTCCTAATTGGTTAGCCACAGAAGTCAATACCCCTCCCCCCACTCAGCATCTTCCAAATATGGAGATATTAAATTTACACACACACACACACACACACACACACACACACACACCAGGATAATTTCGGAGACTTTAGAAGCGTGGATCGGGCATGTCTCCACTCTGGTGTTAAGTGATGAGTTTGGAAGCAGCCAATCTCCACTCCGGAAGATCAAATGCTCTGTGGGTGTTCACTGTTGCCAGATAATTCCAGGGTGGAAGGTTCTTCACTGACACCTGGGAGTCTTGGGAAATTTCTTCCCCTGTCCCATGTGGGCTTCATGTCTAGCTCTGCTCTGAATCTGAATTGGAATCAGAATCATATTTATGTTATGTTATGGCTTTGGTTTTTCTAGGAGGGAAATAGAAATCCTTTTTTAAAAAAATCATAAAAGTTGTTAAAAGAAAAAAGCCAAAGAATGCCACGCCATTTTGCCCAATCACAAGAGGCCAACAATCTAATATTAAAAATGGCAGCATATAAATTTACAAAATGTATTTTAAGTAGGGATGTGCTCCGCTCCGATTAGGAGCGTAGAAGCAGTAGCGGATTGGCCTGCTCCGCCTTACCCAGAGGCGGAGTAGGAGCGGACCGCGGACCCCCTAGAAGCAAGGCGAAGAGAAGCGGCCATTTTTCGGAGCTCCGAGTTCAGGCGGAGCGCTCCGGTCGCCATCTTGAAAACATTTCGCCATAGGATTGCATTGCGGCAAATAATCGCGCATAACTACGTTGTTTTTGAAGCTATCATTCTGAAAATTCTTGTGCACAGAGAGTCGTGGATGGGGGTCATTTTGAGACCACTCTCACCTCTCTGCATCGTACGGGTCACGGGCTATATTTTTGTGAAAATCGGGTCAACCGCGCGGCTCAAACTGCGTTTCCGGCTTTTCGCCCATAGGATTGCATTGAGGGAAAGAATCGGGGATAACTGGGGGGGGGTTTAAGCTATCATTCTGAAAATTCTTGTGCACAGAGAGTCGTGGATGGGGGTCATTTTGAGACCACTCTCACCTCTCTGCATCGTACGGGTCGCGGGCTATATTTTTGTGAAAATCGGGTCAACCGCGCGGCTCAAACTGCGTTTCCGGCTTTTCGCCCATAGGATTGCATTGAGGGAAAGAATCGGGCATAACTGGGGGGGGGGTTTAAGCTATCATTCTGAAAATTCTTGTGCACAGAGAGTCGTGGATGGGGGTCATTTTGAGACCACTCTCAACTTTCTGCATCGTACGGGTCGCGGGCTATATTTTTGTGAAAATCGGGTCAACCGCGCGGCTCAAACTGCGTTTCCGGCTTTTCGCCCATAGGATTGCATTGAGGGAAAGAATCGGGGATAACTGGGGGGGGGGTTAAGCTATCATTCTGAAAATTCTTGTGCACAGAGAGTCGTGGATGGGGGTCATTTTGAGACCACTCTCAACTTTCTGCATCGTACGGGTCGCGGGCTAGAAGTTTTTAAAAAATCGGCGGGAAAAATACCTTTTTCAAAGGGCTGAGGGGCAGAGTCAGCTCCCGGTCATGATGATCCCAAAGTTGGAGGAGGGCATAGGCAAAACAGGTAACTTGGGATTCTGGGAAACTTCTCTTTCTTCATCTGAACGGGCTTTTCCCCGTGTTTTTTAACACACCTCGCAGGGATGTTGTGTGTGGGGTGCCCGATTTTCAAAAATTCGCCAAAAATCAGGGGATGATGGGATTGCTTTGAAACTTGGCGTGCATGTGTATATCCCCATGAGGTGTCATGGTGCCAAACATGAGGTTTCTAACTTGAACAGAAAAAAAGTTGTATAATTTTTTAGCTTTCAATGCAAGCCTATGGGGGGGGGGGGAAACGGAGCTCCGGATCCGGATCCGGAGCTCCGGGCGGAGCGGAGCGGAAGTGGGCGGAGCGGGGGCGGGGCGGAGCGGCCCGATCCGAAAAATGGCGGATCTGCAAGTGAAGCGGAGCGGGGGGTCCGTGCACACCCCTAATTTTAAGATCCTCAATGTGTTTTTGACTTGGAGAAAACTTTATGAACTTATTTCTTGTCTTCTGAGGCAAGCCAATTGTTGCTAATTGGTATTTATGGGCATTTTGTTCAGAATGAATTCATGAATGAATGGCAGGCAATCCCTGGCAACAGCCATCTTTCCTATTATGAGCACAACTCCATTTATTCTTGCTTGCTATGTGGTGTAACTGTATAGTCAAGACTTTTGATGATATGAAATGAGTGCTGAACATAGACAGGATATTGGATGCTGTATCTTCAAATCAATTTTTCCAGAGTGATTTAAGCAGAGAATTTACCCTGTTCACTTAACTTTTATCTCAAGCTAACATGGTAATGCACCGCACATCAAGCCTTTATCTCCACAGTTCATAATATAAAAGTTCATTTACAGCACAGAGTAATGGGCATATTATATTTCTAATTAAGATTAGTCATCTGTCCACACCCACCCAGATTTCCACTGTGCTTTTAATTTATCATTGCTTAGTTAAATATACCTAGTTTAATCACAGTAACGCCAGTAATAAAATCATTATAACCAAAACTGTACTGAATTAGTTTAATCTTTTGGGAGAGGGAGTAAGGAGATTGGGTGGGGGGGAGTCCACCCCCAGTGTTACTCACCATCTCCCATTGTATCCAAATGCTAAATTGCAATAGTTACACCAAAGTGCAGCTCATGATTTTCTTTCCTTTAAATAAGTTAACTTTCATGCCAACACCATGTAATTATTCAGATTTTGATTGTAGGGTATGTGTTTTTGTAGTTATGGGAAGAGGGCTATATGAGTATGCATAGGGTTATATGGGTAGGGCTATATGGGTAAGGCTATACTATCCCATGGCAAGAGCAAAAATGTTTGTAATATATATATATATATATATATATATATATATATATATATATATATATTCTGGAACTGCTACATATGGTTGCATTTGCAATGGCATAGCAAGCTATGGTGGAGATGTTCAAGTCAACAGAATTCTTCTGAGAAATAAAAAAAATAGTATTATGTGTTTGGTGAAAATTAATTATTGCACACGATGCAAAGAAACCTAGGGGTTGACACTGCTTTGTAAGTGATTCTTTCAAAGCCCTACAACATTGCTGCTGTGAGGAGGGAATGATAAATTTAGATGGCGGGAGGGAGCACAGGCTATCCGGTCAGAAAACCACAGCGTTGGCAGCCATTCAGCTCATCAAGTCTGCATCCTACCCTGCATTCCCACACTTACCCTGGACTTGGACCCACCCCCAGAAATGTCCACTGGCTTAACCCCAACCAAGACCACCACTGACAAGACAGAAAAACATCATGGCAGTTTCAGGTGTAGAAGGCCCGATGTGGCTGTGAGTTGGCAGCTGTGTCATATAAACCACGCAATGCCACTGCGCAGCCACCACAGGGTAAATAGGCCATATAGACACCCCGTATTGAATTCATGGAACTGGAAGTGGGTGCAGGAAGGCCCTTTAAACACATTCAAGTAAATGGGCATATGGGCATCTGAATTGCAGCTGCTAATTTTGGGGGCAGGGAATTCCAAATTATGTGTTGCATTAATAAGTAGTTTGGTTTGTTTTCCCAGAGTATACCACCAATCATTTTTAATTGATGATCCTGAATTCTAGTGTTATGAGAGAGGGTGAACGACTTTTTTTTTTAATATGACTAATTGGAATTTCAGCTCTGGATTTAAATCCCAAAAATTTCGATTCACGTGTTCAAGTGTTGGTTTCAAATGAAACTTTGAACCATCTCTAGCCTTAAATCTAGTATCAGTGTCATGCACCATCAGAAAAGAATAGAAAAATTCACAAGTAATGCAGAAGCCCAACTCAGCTTTTTTTTTTAAGGTTTAAAATAGAGCTGTGCACAAGCAGCTTCTCAAAATTCTCCACCCTATTTTTGGGTAGAGAAATTGGGAGGAAAATTTCACCAAATTTCTCCAGGGGGTGGGGAGGATTCTTCAACAATTTCTCACAGGTAGGCATCACCATTCATTTATTTCCAAAGGTTTGTTGTTGTTGTTGTTTGCACTGCCACTGCAAGTGGCAACACCATCAACTGTGTTGTCAGCCTAGCCCCATTTTGGATCCTCCACAATGCCCCTTTTACCTAACATCATTCCAGGGCATTGAAGGGAGGGAATGAAGCGACCACAAAAGATAATGGTGAAAAATGTGGAGAAAATTCTGAAAAGTATCCTTTTATTTCTATGAAGTAAGAAAAAGAAAACTCTCAGGAATTTGCTGAAAGTTTTCTTTCCCCATGAAAGGGGCTTTGAATGCCCTCCCCTCATTCTCAGGGCTGTTTATAACTTATTTTGAATGTGTGTTGATGGTACTTTTGACCTCAACTAATCCCAGTGAGGTGACTAAGGGTACTGTCTGTATTATTCTTTCTATTACACATCTTACCATTGCTTTATAGTCTCCTAGGCTGCCTGCACTTCCTGATCTGACAAAGCAAATGTGAGGAATAAAATTCCATGATGTCTTCTCCTGGGTGGGGCATTGAGCAGGGGGTTGGACTGTATGGCCTTTATAGGCACCTTCCAACTCTACTATTCTTTGATTCTGTGATTCTATGATGTGCAGGAAGCCAAGGAGGCTACACGCTTTCAGAGATGTGAATGTATGATGAAAGACAGGACACTCAAACACACTCTTCTGTCATCTCATAAGTAAGGTAAGCACAAGTACCCTGAATCAAACCCATGATAATTTCTCTGAAATTTCTTCTCCTTTGAATTCCTTTTTGAAAGCAGTTTCTTTTCTATCAAATTGAATGAGAATGGTTGAAATTTTCATAGGAGAAATTTTCAGCACAACACTAGTTTAAACTCAATGCATGAGGAGAAGGAGCACTCCAGCCCTGCCTCTTCCTCTCATTGCATTGATTTATTTCAATTCCTGGAGGGTTACAGTCTGAAGAGCAGAACCTCCTGTATCTGTGGAGGCTTTCCAAGCAAGATAGAACACAGATTTTTCAGCATTCTGACTCTTGTACAGAGATCCCATGGATAGAGGCGGCTGTCCTCTTCAGTTGAGGTCAACAAGGACAATGATGGAAATGGGTAAGGGCTGAAGTGCTTCATCTCCTCACAAGTTGATTTTGTACCTGTTTTAAAATGAAGTGTCTCCTGATATCTTCTTCATGCTTTATTTTATTGGTAGCGATTTTCGCAGTTCGCACATCTTAGGTTTATATAGATCACTGCCTATCTGGGAGTAAGTACCACTGACCATAGTGTGACTTATTTCTGAAAGAATATGAGTAGGATCATTTTTGTATATATAACAGATCCTAGCAAAGGTAGGATGTGAAGTCTGTAAAAAATGTGTCTTTATTTTGACAGCATGGTGTGGAACTCTGATAACACCCAATTACATATTTGTGTGGTAACACACACACACACACACACACACACACACACACACACACACATGCTACAGCTGCTACCAAAATTTAATCTAAAATTAAATTTGATGCCGTTATTTGGGGTGTGCATGTTTGCATGTGAGTGTGCTCCTCCTCACACAAAGCTTCAAAGAAATTTCCCGGGAAGTCAAAAGGGTTTGGCAATAATTCTAGTGAAATTTCTGAAATAAGTTCTGAACTTGTGGAAGTTATCACAGATTCACAAAAGTGAATTTTGCAGCTAATTTGACAGTTACATATTTGCAATTATGGGTTATCTTCATAGTCTTCTTTTTAGCTGCTTCTAGCCCTTCACGTCTTACACTATTCTCTGTGTCTTGTCATCCCATTCCTACCATCTGAGATTTTCCCAACACATAAGGACTCCATGAAATATGTAAACCATTTACCACATTTCTTTCTTCTCCACGGTGACTGCTGATACCATATTAATCTGCACAGGTTTCTCCAAACCTCCCAGCCAATTGATTACAGAGTTGTTACTAGCATTCACCTAATATATCATTACCTTCAGGCATTTCTCTGCGGTCCAGCTGGATTAGGGCATGAAGTTATTGCATGTGTAGTTACAGCATGTAATTACACAGCAATTCTTTGCTGGGTCAAGTACAACCCAACAAAACAAAAACCAAGCAGCTACTAATAAAAGTTACCATCAAACAGATGTTCTTATCACTTTGGTTAGAGAGTGAAGTATACAATTCTGCTCACCAGTATTCAGATAGTCTAGGTTGGTGATGTTCTCTGAGAACCTCTGAAGTCAAGTACAACCGTGGGAAAGCCTCTGGGAATAGGGGACTGTCCCTGATTTTTCACAGAGGTGCAGAATAATGTCAGGGACACGGTTAAAGGCAGCCTCACAGTAATGATAAAGTTTGGCTTGGCCACCACAGCCGGCCAAGATAAGTGGACTCTTGGTTAAACATGATACAAAAAACCAAACTTGATAAAGTCTGGGGACTTATCAAAGTAAAAGCCACCTGTGGGAAATGTGAACAGTGCTGTAACTGGGACAGGATATCTAACTTGTTCTAGAAAGACTTCCAACACAGCTGGGTGTAGTCATTAAACTTGGCTGATATTTACCTCATCACAGAATCAAGGTATTAATTAAAGGCTCCCAGATATCTGAGCTGTAGCAGTTCTAATTCTGCACCGAGTCTTCTAGTACCTGTTGATGCATAAGATGTAGATTTAAAAAAATAATTATCGTGAGTAGAAACTTATTGCCTCTTAGCTGCAGGCCTTACATGGTCACTACCCCTAGCGGCAGGTTGCTCAACCATCATTGGCTCTCACACTATCAAGCTCAGCCAGTTTTAATTACTTATGGTAATGAAAACTTGTATTCCCTCAGAGTTTTCTCCTCTGGGTTCTCCCATGCTTGTTGTATGTGTATTGAAGCCTTCTTGGCTGTAAAATAGTTGTAATTTCCCACTCAGCTTGTGGCCAATGGATTCTCTTATGAATCTTCCAGCCAAAATATATTTGGCAGCATCTGGGCCCAATGAACTGGGACTCTTGTTTTTAAATCCCCTGTCGCAGATGTTCTTCAGCCAGTGTGAAACACTGCCAAAAATGCCCTTTAAAATATGACCAGAAGCCTTCATTTCTGCCTTTGGTAGACCTCTGAGAATTCTTGTACAACAGCTACATTTTTCTCTTCTCGTCCTCTTGAGCCAAACTCCAGGATATACATCATAATCTATGGTAAGGGTTAGACCTACATTTGCAAAAGAATGTGGTAGTGATGAGGTGGTAGAATCCTGTGTTAGTAGAAATAATGTTGCCACAGATACTGCAGGTAAAGGTCATATTTTCTAATGCTCCTTTACAAATACAGGTGTATGGGACCTTTTTTCAGCTGCATTGGCTGCAGTCAAGAACAATGGAGACCACATTCCAGGAGTTGGAAGGGTTACCCCCACTACTCGCATTCTTGCCCAGACATGCACGTCCATCCACACACCGATTCCATTCCATTCACACACACACTTACCCACTCTCTCTATTTCTTTCTTTCTCTCTCTCTCTCTTTCATATGAATGCACACACAGAGAGAAAAACAGACACACACCACATGGAAAAATAGCAAACTGCCCAAGTATAGAGAGATTCTTTCCCAATAGGCAGATGACTGACTTTCTGTGTTGCATGGTGAGAAATGACTCCTTTTCTCACCACAGCATGGATAAGTTCTTACCTTTAACCAGCTGCTACTCAGAGACAAGAGCATTTCCCTGCCTTTCAAGTGGTGGGGCAGGCTTGGGAGAGGGGCTGGTAGGTCAGATAGGAACCCCTGTTGGCTATCTCTGGCTACAACAGAGTTTCATCATGCCTGTTATAATACTTTCTGTACAAATAAAACAAAAACAGTGTGTGTTTAACAAAGAGCAGCATTCAAAAGTGGTTCTGTTGTTCTAGTTCTCTAAGGGCTCATCTACACCAAGCAGATATTCCATTATGAAAGTGGTATGAAAGTGGTGTATAAAAGGCAGGAGCCACACTACTGATTTATAGTGGTATTGAAGTGCACTGACAACTGTTGGAGCCCATGACACGTACCATATACTGCTTTCATAGTGTTATATCCTGCTTGGTGTAGATGTGTCATGGGCCCCACCAGTTTTCAGTGCACTTCATTACCACTATAAGGCAGTACACTGTATATCCTGCAATGCACTTCAATACTGCAATAAAGCAGTGGTGTGGCTCCTGCCTTTTATATACCATTTTCATACCACTTTCACAGAGGAATATCCTGCTTGGTGTAGATGAGTCCTAACTATCACACATGATTCTCCTTTACTTTATGAGCAGTATCCAATCCTGTCATTCCACAGACTCAAATGCGGCTAGCGGAGCTCCACTGGATCTTTCCGATATGGAAGCGCTTACCCATTACGCTTGTGCAACCAGTTGTGCAAAGCAGTTACGCA
This sequence comes from Elgaria multicarinata webbii, assembly GCF_023053635.1. NCBI lineage: Eukaryota > Metazoa > Chordata > Lepidosauria > Squamata > Anguidae > Elgaria > Elgaria multicarinata. The sequence goes on from NC_086172.1 coordinate 116,036,087, forward strand.
AGAGGTTGCAGAGGCAAAATGTACAATCAATTGCACAACACATTGCACAATGGATTTCACAACGGGCTGCACAAAGTACAACCACTTGCACAACTGCACTTGTGCAAATGTAACTTTAGTTGGATTCTTCTCTCACACCTGGTTCAGTACCTGGTTTCCACTAGCACAGTTTGTTGTTTATTCATTCAGTCGCTTCCGACTCTTCGTGACTTCATGGACCAGCCCACGCCAGAGCTTTCTGTCGGCTGTCATCACCCCTAGCTCCCCCAAGGTCAAGTCTGTCACCTCCAGAATATCATCCATCCATCTTGCCCTTGGTCGGCCCCTCTTCCTTTTGCCTTCCGCTTTCCCTAGCATCAGCCTCTTCTCCAGGGTATCCTGTCTTCTCATTATGTGGCCAAAGTACTTCAGTTTTGCCTTTAATACCATTCCCTCAAGTGAGCAGTCTGGCTTTATTTCCTGGAGTATGGACTGGTTTGATCTTCTTGCAGTTCAAGGCACTCTCAGAATTTTCCTCCAACAACACAGTTCAAAAGCATCTATCTTCCTTCGCTCAGCCTTCCTTATGGTCCAGCTCTTGCAGCCATAGGTTACTACGGGGAATACCATTGTTTTAACTATGCGGACCTTTGTTGTCAGTGTGGTGTCTCTGCTCTTAACTATTTTATCAAGATTTGTCATTGCTCTCCTCCCAAGAAGTAAACGTCCTCTGATTTCCTGGCTGCAGTCAGCATCTGCAGTAATCTTTGCGCCCAGAAATACAAAGTCTGTCACTGCCTCCACGTTTTCTCCCTCTATTTGCCAGTTATCAATCAAGCTGGTTGCCATAATCTTGGTTTTTTTGAGGTTTAACTGCAACCCAGCTTTTGCACTTTCTTCTTTCACCTTCGTCATAAGGCTCCTCAGCTCCTCCTCGCTTTCAGCCATCAAAGTGGTGTCATCTGCATATCTGAGATTGTTAATGTTTCTTCCTGCGTTTTTAACTCCAGCCTTGGATTCGTCAAGCCCAGCACGTCGCATGATGTGTTCTGCATACAAGTTAAATAGATAAGGTGAGAGTATACAACCCTGCCGTACTCCTTTCCCAATCTTAAACCAGTCCGTTGTTCCGTGGTCTGTTCTTACCGTTGCTACTTGTTCATTATACAGATTCCTCAGGAGGCGGACAAGATGACTTGGTATCCCCATACCACCAAGAACTTGCCACAGTTTGTTATGATCCACACAGTCAAAGGCTTTCGAATAGCCAATAAAACAGAAATAGATGTTTTTCTGGAACTCCCTGGCTTTCTCCATTATCCAGCAGATATTGGCAATTTGGTCTCTAGTTCCTCTTCCTTTTCTAAACCCAGCTTGTACATCTGGCAATTCTCACTCCATGAATTGCTGGAGTCTACCTTGCAGGATCTTGAGCATTACCTTACTGGCATGTGAAATAAGTGTCCGATAGTTTGAATTTTTTTTAGTGTTTCCCTTTTTTGGTATGGGGATATAAGTTGATTTTTTTTCCAGTCTGATGGCCATTCTTGTGTTTTCCAAATTTGCTGGCATATGGCATGCATCACCTTGACAGCATCATCTTGCAATATTTTAAACAGTTCAGCTGGGATACCATCGTCTCCTGCTGCCTTGTTATTAGCAATGCTTCTTAAGGCCCATTCAACCTCACTCTTCAGGATGTCTGGCTCTAACTCACTGACCACACCGTCTGACCTATCCCCAATATTATTATCCTTCCTATACAGATCTTCCGTATATTCTTGCCACCTTTTCTTGATCTCTTCTGTTTCTGTTAGGTCCTTGCCATCTTTGTTTTTGATCATACCCATTTTTGCCTGGAATTTACCTCCGATGTTTCTAATTTTCTGGAAGAGGTCTCTTGTCCTTCCTATTCTATTGTCTTCTTCCACTTCCATGCATTTCTTGTTTAAAAATAATTCCTTCTCTTCTGGCTAACCTTTGGAATTTTGCATTTCATTGGACATATCTCCCCCTATCACTGCTGCCTTTTGCTTTCGTTCTTTCTTGGGCTACTTCCAGTGTCTCAGCAGACAGCCATCTTGCCTTCTTGCTTTTCTTTTTCTTTGGGACATTTTTTGTTGCCGCCTCTTGGACAATGTTGCAAACTTCTGTCCATAGTTCTTCTGGGACCCTATCTACTAAATCTAGTCCCTTAAATCTATTCTTCACTTCCACTGCATATTCCTTAGGAATATTAGTGAGCTCATATCTAACTGATCTGTGGGTCTTCCCTATTCTCTTTAGTTTGATTCTAAATTGTGCAATAAGAAGTTCGTGATCTGAACTACAGTCAGCTCCAGGTCTTGTTTTTACTGTCTGTATTGATGTCCGCCACCTTTGGCTGCAAAGGATGTAGTCCATCTGATTTCGGTGTCGGCCATCTGGTGAAGTCCATGTATAAAGCCATCTTTTCGGTTGTTGGAAGAGTGTGTTTGTTATGCACAGTGTGTTGTCCTGGCAAAATTCTATCAGCCTATGTCCCGCTTCATTTTGTTCTCCTAGACCATGCTTACCTGTAATTCCAGATGTCATTTGACTACCCACCTTAGCGTTCCAGTCTCCTGTAATGAAAATAACATCTCTTTTTGGTGTAGTATCCAGTAGGTGCTGCAGATCCTCATAGAACTGATCTACTTCTGCTTCTTCAGCATCTGTGGTTGGGGCATATATTTGGATCACTGTGATGTTAAATGGCTTACCCTGAATTCGAATTGAGATCATTCTATCATTTTTTGGGATTGTATCCAAGCACTGCTTTAACCACTTTATTATTAATTATGAAGGCTACTCCATTTCTTCTGTGATCCTCTTGTCCACAGTAGTAGATCTGGTGGTGATCTGATGTGAAGTGGCCCATTCCAGTCCATTTCAATTCACTGACACCCAATATATATATATTTAATCTTGACATCTCACCAATAACCACATCCAATTTGCCCTGGCTCATAGATCTTACATTCCAGGTTCCTATGGTGTGTTGATCTTTAGAACATCGGATTCGTCGTTCACCACCAGCACCGTCGGCCGCTAGCCATCCTTTTGGCTTTGAGCTAGCCTCACATCTGGGGCTAGTTGAACTTATCCTCTGTTCCTCCCCAGTAGCATTTTGACCATCTTCCGACCTGGGAGTCCCATCTTCCGATGGTATACCAACATATCTCTGGTTGTACTGATCCATTTAGTTTTCACAGAAAGAATACTGGGGTGGGTTGCCATAGTGCCTTATGACTACTTTCAACCATTTACTGTTTTACCATGTTTACTGTCCTTTGTGGTTCAGCAGCTAAAACTGCTTCATAGGCTAAGGCTGCCTATAGTTCTTAGATTAGAACAAAAGTAGTTTAGATTATAATCCTGTACACACTTGTCCCATATACACCTATTAAACTCAATAGGAATTACTTTGAATTTAATATGCATAGGATTGCACCGTAAAAGATTTAAACTGCAGGTCAATTAAGTATGTCCACTTGGAAGGTCAAAGGCATTCTCTGCTCTAAACAACCAGGGCTGCCCCAAGATTATGAGGCAAATGGTGACATGTCAACTATTCCCAGATAGGTAAATGCCATAGCTTCTCAGTCTATGTTGATTACCTATATGTAGCATATGGAGAAATTCATTTCAGTTCATTTTTGAACATGAGATGGAACAAGCTTCAAGGTGGAATTTGGAGAACTTCATTGAGCTTGAGATACACATCTCTAATTCAACATTCCACTCTCCATTCTCTTGACATTTCCAAATTCAGAACCACAACATAGTTCTTCCACCACCCAGACAGTCTTCCTTCTATGCCCGCTTTTTCTTCAGCTTGGCTCATGAAAGCTCTGGAACTACCTACATTGAAGCACCAGAGACAGTCTGTTGACAAGACAAAGTCAATCCCAAAGTTACACCAAGTGACAACTTGTATTGAGAAACTGCCCCCATGAGTGGTCTATCTGATTGCATACAATGGAAGATGCTCTATACAGTTCATTCATCCATCTAGTTCAGTCTGGATTACTGTAGTGCATTACATGTTGGGGCTTCCTTTGAAAACAGCCTGCAAAGTTCTGCTGGTCCAAAATACAGCATCAAGGTTGTTAATGGAGACTGGCCAATATGATCAGATTACACCAGTGTTGCCAATTGATGGCATTAACTTATGGAGCCCTAAATGTCTTGGAGACAGGTTACTGAAGGGTTGTCTCTTTCTACATATATCTGCCTGGACCCTATAATCTCAGAGTCCCTTCTTAGGGTGCCACTAACAAATGAGTTGAGGCAGTTGGCTGCTGAGGAGAGGGTCTTTTCAGTGGTGGCAGCTCACTTGTGGAATGACCTCCCAAGAGAGGCTTGCCTGGCACTTACATTGTAGTCTTTTTGATGAAGAACCTTTTATTTCCCCAGGCTTTTTAGCCCTTCAGTTTTAAAAATTGTGTTAGTATGTTTTTAGATATTTTCACTGCTGCTGGCTTTTATCTTGGTTATGCCTTTGGTTTTATTCTGTTTTAAACTTATGGTTTAATATTATGTTTTACTGTGTTATTGTATTTTATGGTTTTAACCTGTCTTATAAACCACCCAGAAAACCTTGGCCAATGGGCAACATAGAAATGTAATAAAACATGAATATTATCTACACAAAGTAGGAGTGGTTCTCCAGGGTTTTAGACAAGAATCTTTCCCAGTCTGACTTGAAAAAGCTAGGAACTGAACCTGAGACATCCTTCAAGAAACCATGAACTTCTGAACTATGGTCCCTTTCCAAAGAATGTATGATATAATATGGGAGCCACAAATCATGGCAACTGAAGTCTTACCTTTTGTGAAAATAAAAATTTCAACTTAACATTTTCCTATTCATGAAAGAAAAGTAGGAGGCTGCAGTCCTAAATTCACTTACTAGGGAGTAAGCGCAATTAACATAGTGGGACTTCTGAGTAAACGTTCATAGGATTATGGCATTAGCTAGACCTAAGGTTTATCCTGGGATATCCTGTGTGTAATTTACATGAACAGGGATGACCCCGGGAGGATCCCGGGATAAACCTTAGGTCTAGCTAAGGCCAAGGTTATTGGTCTGTGCATGTGAGTAGGTCACTCACACGAGCAGTATTTTTAATCCAAGTATGCCCAAATGTATTGTCTGAAATGGCTCTCTCAGCCTCATTTCAGGCTCCATGGGTTTCTCCTCCAGCATGTGGCTGAAATAGTGTAGGAGAGAGAAATGAAGACAAACCCAAGTGTTACACTATCCACAGCTTTGAAGTTAGGTTTGCACGGATCAAGAACGATGCAGTTTCCAAGCTGCAGTTTGGTGGATGCTATAAGTGTGAATTTATTTTTAAAGATGAACTTCAGGATATAGTTAACAAAACTCTTTATTATATATTCAATGGACAGACACACTTTCTCTCATGATAGTAAGTTAAGGCTACCATGTGTTACGTGATGTGCTCTCATTAGACCCATGTACAAACTTACACATGTTCCAATGAGACTTACACCCGCTTATAAGGAATCTTTTGACATTGGCAATAGAACATCTGTGGCTAAGTAAGGCGATTCTTACTCAAGAAACTTACAGCACTGAAGGGGATAACGCCACAATGGCACAAATACAAAGGCACAAGCTTTGGGGAAATTAGCTGAGCAAGTAGAGGCTTATAAGCAGTTTCAAGACTGAAAAATATACTTTTTGAGACTTAAGAGCATACACACAGAGACAGCAGGGGAAAGAGTAGAGGGAATCTTTAAAGGCAATATACCTTTCCTTGGGCTGCAGCCCTTTCCTGTAGAGCAGAACTGGGGAGCATTGCAACTCTTGGTCTTAGGTGAAGAGGAAAAGACTACAGCGAGGCAAAGCACTCACCCATGGCAGCTTGCTCTCGCAAGCTGGAATGTGTAGTATGCTCTGTGTTTCTGGTTCAAAAGAGAGAAAGAGAGAGAGCTAGCCTGCTTCTTCCCCCAAACTTGAGGGTTTTTGTATGATCTTATCTAAAGAACTACTTGCTATGGGAACAAAAGAGAGTGATTTCTGATGATGGCTGTACTTGATGCAGCCTGGAGTTCAGTAACAGGGCTGCATTAGCATGTGTATGACCAGGTATGACTCTTGCCATCCAGCATTCATATTCTGCTTAGTTTTACCCCTACCTTTGTCTTTGGGAATGCATTTGAAGAAGTATCAGGAAATGGTTACTTGACCCAGGCCTTTTGTGAATGCTCTCAGTCTGTAGGTGGGGTTTTGGGTTGTTTCAAAATGGAGTCAGTACTGCTCACAGAAGCTACCTTGTAACACATGATATGGCTTAAATTGTTTTAATTTAAATTGTGTATCTATTTTTTATTTTATTTTATTTTATTTTATTACCAGTGATTTGGTTTCTTTCAGTGTTTTTCTTTTTCTTTTTTGAGGGGTGTGTAGAACTACCAGCATGCCCTGCTTTAATATTTTATTATGTTCTTCATAGACTTTGTCTTTTAGACTCTTATTGTTCACCTTTGTAAATGTCCTCTTAGTCTTTCCCAACTTTCCAACACCTTTGTTACACTGTGGTTTCAAAACTGAGTGCAGTGCTACACATTAGGTCTTAAGCTGCATCCTATACCCACTTACCTGGAAATAGGCCCAGTAAACTCAATGGGACTTACCTCTGAGTTGACATGTAATGATTCTGAAAAGGATGGCATTATGAATTCTTAATGCTTGAATATGATACCTGTGCTTCAGAATGATATTGGCTTGGCATAATTATTATTTAGAGTTATATTTTTTGTATATATCTTACACCGTATGGTATTTGTAGTTGGTGAAACCTAGTCACAAACTAGAAAATGGATGGGTGGATGAGATGAGACCAGAGAAGTGGCATGTGAGAAAGATGGACAAGAGAAATAGAAATGAAGAAGCGGAGAGAGGCAGGAAGAGAAAGAAACATGATAAGCTGGCAACAAAGGGACAAAGATGGGTGGGAGAGAATGAGAAGGATGAGAATACCGGTGGCATGAGAGGAAGAGCAAGCTGAGAAGGTAGCAAGAAAGATAGAGATGTGTCAGAAAGAAAGAGACAGGCAAGAAGACGTGGTGTGTGTGTGTGTGTGTGTGTGTGTGTGAGAGAGAGAGAGAGAGAGAGAGATGTGGTCATGGTATATCTGGAAAGTGAATTGGTACATTTTTAAAAAGAATGCCTCTGCAATCCAGGAGTAGTCTCAATTGGGCATTCAGTTCCATTGCTCCTGAGCTCAAAGACTGCTTTGATGTTCTCTTCTCACCCTTGAGGTGTCTCTTATGAGAATGTGTAAATATGAATTAATATCAGATGGATGAGGATGAAATTAAAAAATGATCTTTAGAATACAGTTGACTAGTAAGTTTAAATATGAATCCTCAGCCTCACCATACATGTTCATGTCCAATTTAGAAAAAGGTAATAGGAACTGAATGGAACTATGAAGGGCATGTCCAGATGGTGCTACTTTTAGGAATGTAAATCATTGTTTTAGTGGTTTCCCTTTCTGAAGTACAGATGTACAGAATGCTGCAACCATTCTGAGAGACAATACAGCTTTAAGAAACTTGTTTAAGGCCAAAGTAAGCTAGAAGTAAAACATGTGTTCTGCACCAGCACATTTCTCTACTTGGAGCAAATACAAAAGGTACTCCAAGAGAAAAGCTTTTTGCCATTCTGCTGAACATGTCCTCCACAATTGCAGCAAGTTCCACAATTAGAAACATGGGAGGTGGCCATCTGGGTGAGCCCTTGGGCTTCATACATATTCCTGTAGGAGACGTGCTTTCCAACCCCAGGTATTCTAGGCTGCAGGCTATTGATGGTCATGTATCATGATCATAAAAAGATAACACATTATTTTGAGGTGTGTGTTAATAGTAGCGAGGTACCTTCCATGTTGCCTTTGTTGTATAGAGTTTGCCCCTTTTTCTGTGGCTATCAATCTGGACATTTTACATAATGTTGGAATTACACAGAAAGACCAAAGAATTTTGCTTGTTTGAGCTTTCTCTTGTAGATGGAAGGTTATTTTGCTCACATCTACAAGAGTTTCCTCTAAAAAGCCAAACCTAGCAATCAGTTCATCAGTCCAAGCTTCAATAGGACCTTAAATGCCATGCATCCCACAGTGCTTTATTAAAAGGCAAAATTAGCAACTCAATTAATTATGAATTATTCAAACAAATGAGTTGTGAACATTAATTTAAAATCTGTAAATGAGCCAGCAAAGCCAATTGCCAAGGATATGATTCCAGAACAAAAGTGGACAGCAGCTGGAATCTCTTTGAAAACCCCACATTGGTGACTCAACTAGGAATGGGTGAGAAATTTGTTTATTTTTGACTGGAATTTATCCAGTTCACACCTCCCGGAAGCAAACACGGATCTGAACACAACCTATGGTCAATACATCTCTGAGCTTGCAGTGTGATTCATGCAACAACAATGCATTAAAAAGATCTGTGCATTTGAAGAATGCACTCAAACATGCATTGGTCAATGGGAGAAAATGTATGCCTTCCAAAATGTGCACAATCCCTTACATTTTGGGGGAATGCACCCACATTTTCATGCAATCCTCATGACACAGATCTCAAAATGTGATATGAGTTGAAACAAGCTTTGATGTGGAACTTGACAAGCTTGACAGATTTTTACATCTCTAAGCACAGCCCCATATCTGAAAGAGGACTGAAGATTTTATTTAGGAGCTTGTCTTGTAACCATGGTATTGGAAATGAGTCAATCCTTAATTTATTAATATGTTCAGCATTTACATCCTATTCCATTAGAACAACTATTCCAGCATTTTGTCAGTTTAGCACAATCTTGAAATTTATTTATGTATTATGTTTATTTTGGATTTCTAAGTTGGTGTATCCCAGGGGATCCAAAGCAGATAGCTGCCACTAAAATGAATACTTGCTTAATACTGAGGTAATAAATGCTTGAGCTAGTAAAATGGTCTAACCTCATCTCTGGAATATTCTTCAAGCTGGTTCAAAGATGCCTGTATATTACTTGGTTTCTTAACATGGTTGCTATACACTTGACCACTGTCAACTGCATAATTCAGAGATTGGTTTAACATCTTGTATTAAGAGCTTTTCATGTTCACTCATGCTCCAAAATGCTGTGTTATACAGGCAGTATACATATGGCATGGTATCCTATGTTGTGGATAGTTCCAATCAAGGCTGCAATATTATACCCACTTACCCATGAGTAAGCAACATCCAGCATAGGGGGCTTACCTCTGAGTAGATATGTACAAGCATTGGAAATATATGAACTTTGTCCGCAAAAAGAATTTGCTTTCAGATTCGGGAGCTGCAAACTTATGTATGTATGTATTTACGTATTTATAATATAATAATACAGAAACAAGATGCTGCTGCTGCTGCTGCTGATAATGATGATGAATTAAAAAACATTAAGGGTGGCAGCAGAGTCCGTCACAGGTAAGGAAAAGTCAGTGTGAAGAGTTGCTTAAAAGTTGCCACTGTTTCTGCCTCTTGAACCACACATGGGAGGGTGTTCCAATGGGCTGGTGCTACCACTGAGAAGGCCCACTTTCATACTGCTACTTCGCAACATTCCATTGGCCATGGGATTGGAAAAATTCTGGTAAAAACCAAACTGAAATGAATGTTTCATATAGCCCTATTTCTATCTTTGCAATATGGTGCAATGATTTGATTGTATCCAGTGCACACACATACCTCACAGAAAGTGATTTGAAGGAAGATGGGTCAGAGCTGCAAATCATTCAAAGATGCAGTGGATCACCTACTCTGCTGAACCTGCAGATTTTGGTCTGGAATCATAACTCCCATGGGGGAGTCCTTATCATAGGAAGATCCAGATGTCCGTTAGGAACAGATCACCCCAGAGGGACCTGTCACTACCCAATATGGCACAGGGTGAGGGCCATCTAGGTATTGGGTGATACCTCTTCAGGAGGCTAAGATCTCAGTTTCTGAAGTAGGGGGAATGCTAAGCCACCACCTAGTCCCTGAGAATGCTGGTGATTCAGACTACGATGTTGTCTAGGCAAAGGAATAACTGCTTACTGAAGATGGCTCCTCATTGACAGGGCCCTCTTCATGAAGAGGACTTCTTACACAACCATCTGATGTGACAAAGCTGTCCTGGGTGGGATCTAGAGGCTTTAGCATATAATCCCTCAGTGGATATCTGCCAGCTGCTGGTACAACACCTTTCCTCAGCTCCTAGCATCTTGAATCATTATGACTGATCTGCTGTGCTGCTCACCTTTGCACCACTGCTAGATTCTGAACTGTGTTTTATATATTATGGGACAATAGACCATTTAAATCAATATCAGCTTCTATTTGAGAAACTTCTCTGAAAATACTGGATAGATGGTATCGGTCGCCAATACAGCTAGCACATATTGCTTCAAGATGTAGCCCCCTCCGTTGGAGAGGCTGTGGGGTAAAAGGCACGCGTTTTCATTTATGGTGGACTTGTCCACACATACAGGGATTTTGGAAGTTAATGCATAAAGAATTAATGGTTATTAGTAGAGAAAGGATTGTATGTGATCCAGAATTATTTTTATTATCAATATACAAAGGATCTAATGTAAGTTTGAAATGTAAAGATTTATTTTTATTAACTGCTGCTCGCCAGACACACAGCAGTGGAAAAAACTGGACAATTTGAATTTATTGGCATGGTACCAAAATATATGGTCAGTGGCAATATCAGAAAAATAACTCATGATTTGCTTCTAATCCAAGGAAAAACAGAACCACTATCCTTTTATGCTATGTGGTGGAGATTCATTCAACATACATCACAACTGGACCTACAACAATAGATGCCTGCTTCAGCTTCAGCTTTGAGTATTTGGACATTATAACAACAAATGAAGATCATACAGTACACTTATTAATTAGTTTGTTTATTTGTTTATTTAATTAATATTATTTTGTCCTTCTATTTTTTTCTTCTTTTCTGTCCTTCTTTGTATCATTTCCCCCCTAAAATTGTATTAATTAATTTTATATAACAGTTGTTTAGTCATCACTTGTTGGTTTTATTTTAAAAAAAAAGAACAAAAAAATCCTGTGTTTTTGTGTCCAAGTGTGGCCATGCCTCAGGCCCTGCTTTTGTTTCTATCCTTCTGAAACTATGTTTTCAACCTTTGCCTGCCTACTGGCTTCTCCTGCTTTGAACTGCCCTCTTGCTGGACTGATAAAACTGTGCTCAACCTTTTGCCTGTCTGCTGATGTGCCGCATAGCTGGCCCAGCAGGACAGCTGCTGAGAGCCATCAATTATTTAATTCATTTATTTCTCCTTGGTGCACAGTAGCAGTTCCTTTATGGCACATGAGAGTTTGCCCTGGTAAGCACAGGCTACAACAGTCTGCATTAACAATTTTGTATTCCACTACATTCCAGGTACCTGTGGAGATTGTGAGTTCATACTATACTTGAGAAATCATGACACACATATAGAAGCATAGTGCTATGCCAAGTGAAAAGTTTCTAATAGTGCCCGCAGAATTAATGATAATCTGGTGCGTGCGTGTGTGTGTGTGTGTGTGTGTGTGTGTGTGTACAGGTTCATGGTATATTTTTTATTGTGTATTTTAATACCCTGCCCCCACACAACTGCAGTTTTCTTGGTACCAGGAGCTTGGCTAAATTGCTTATACAAAGAGACAGAGTATAAAATACAAGCTATATTAATTCCTTCAGTTGCTAAGGGATCTATACCATCAAGGGAAAATAAAATGTCAGACAATACAACCTCAGTGGCGATAACAGAAAGAGAGAGAGAAACAGACAGACTTTTTAGTACGTTTGGTGTTTCATTCTCCCATCTGCACTTACATGTTTTATCACTAACTTTCTGCCCTTTGGTGAGAGTTGCCTCTCTAGACAACATAATCTTCTATTGCTTTATAATGCTTGATGATTTTCCGCCTCTTCCACAAGAGTCCATTTTTTTCTGAATGATTCCTATATCTCGCTAGTGTTGTATGTTTCCTGATAAGCAGGCAGAAATCTCCATGGGCAACTGGGCATGCTGGTGTATAACAAAGAAGAACAGGTACAGTAACAAGACATCCCAAGGGTTGCTGTTTCCTTTCAGGAGCTTCAATGAGAGGCTAATGAAAGAAAATTGGAAAGAGGAGCCTGCAAATGTGAAATAGGAAGTTACAAATCCGGAGATGAAATAATACTTCTGCTAAGGGAGCCTGCATGTCACTGCAGCAAATTAAGAGGGGATGGAACCACAGCAAATCAACGTGAGACTGGATGATCAGACATGAAAATCCCAGCAGAGATTTCTATATCAGTGATGTTTACTGCTACAAAATTACCCACAGCTGTATTCCTGCTGAGTCAAGAAGTTAATTAGAAAACCTAAGCTGGTCAAAGCTTCCAAATCAGAATGACGGACTTTGAATAGTCAGGGATAAAAAAAATGCTTAGATCATATCCTGCTACTATGTCGGAAACACAAGCAAGATCTGCAGCAATGGCTGATGGGATACTAGCAGGAGGACTGAGGGGGGAGGGCAGGAGATGAGTGAGTCAACTCAGCATGGACTAATAGTCAACTCAATGTTGATCCTGATCCATAGCATAGTTTACTATTATCCTGTCACGTCGGGAGTACCCCTAGATAATCAATTGTGAAGTTGATTATTACTCCACCGTTGACTATTGTGTTGTTCAAATGCAGCCATAATGTTCCATATAAAATGATACTTCATAAAAGCAACTGGTAGTTCATGAGACAAATCTGGTCTAATCTCAGTGGTATGGATGTATGAGAAATTTGTTTCAGTTCATTTTGATAAGGAACTACCTACTTTACACAAACACAGACATGGACATAATCTGCAGTTCAAGTCTGTACATTTCCAAGCTTGCAATGTGATACATGGACACCCCCCACCCCCACCCACCCCAAAATGCTTTCATCAGCGTTTGTATATTTGAAAAATGTGAATGAAAAAATGTGAACTTCTGAAAAATGCCCACAAATACACTTTTACCAATGGGAGAAGAATGTGTACATTTGATAGATGTACACAACTGAATTCAGAAAACTGTGATGAATTTGAGTTTTGCTGATTCGCACATCCCTACAGTGACTTCTTTTAAATCCAATTGTGTTGATGACATCCAGGCCTTAAGATTCAGCTGCTAGCACCATCCTACCTGCCCAGGCCTCTTGAAGATCTGTGCAGTTGCTTCTTTCTTTCCCCCTCTACCCCCAACATGTATTATTATTTTCCATAGTGTTTTGGGTTTTTTTGGGTGCAGAACCTTCACATGATGAAACTGACAGCCAAAATATAAAAAAACCAAAAACCAGTAAACAGTACCAGTAGGATGGAAGGGATTGAGAATTATGTGTTGAGCCAGGTATGACTGTGCTGCATAATGCCAGAGGTGTTTTGACAGTGTAGGAAGCTATTCACATTATATGAGCCACAATTGCGGCTCCAGTAGATAAGGCGATCAGTCAGATAAGGGTTTCATAATGTTAAATGGAAATCAGTAGGGTTAGTCATCCTAACCTTAATAAAATCGAAAGGCTTTCACCAGTCTTCCTGAAAAATGCATGTACCAGAAAGAAATATCTATTTGACATAACCTGAAAATTTCAGGAAGATTTCAGGAAGATTGAGAAAGACCAAGGGAGAAAGAGCAGTTAACAGAAAAAAGTGACATGCAAAAGTGTTTCTGAAATTATGGGTTTGCAATCATTGTGCCCATCCTTTGTAAAAAGACTATTCACTCCATATTTTAAAGTTCAATGTTCTCTTATTCTCTTTCTATTGCATTTGGTGCATTTTTATTATTCTATTTACTTCTTTTTTAAAAAAAAAACAACTTTTTTTAGGTATGCTTTAGGATGGATTCCTGCATTGAGCAGGGGGTTGGACTCGATAGCCTTATAGGCCCCTTCCAACTCTACTATTCTATGATTCTATGGGAGTTCATAATGTGGCACTTGGAATATTGAGAGGGTAGGGGAATAACTGCCATGTGAGGAGAAGTAACAGCAAGTTTCTGGGACCTCTCTCTGTGTGTATATGTAGACAAGCAATCCCCTCACTGTGACCAGACCACACTGATTCTGTTAACTGGACTGTGCTTCCAACCATTCCCCTTCTTCCTCTGCACCCCCTTCCAACCTGGTTTGCTTTATTTTTACCTTTTGCTTAACTCTGAACTGTATTAGCAAATTTTGATTTGTTTGGGGAGCTTTTTGGGCTTAGCCTGGTTTTTGCCTCCCTTTTGGGAGTCCTCTTTTCTCTTGGACATGTTTCCCCTTGACTTTGATATTATTCTGAGCTATCTTTCCACTGGATGATTTTGGGCCACTCACTGACTTTCAGCCTAACTTACCTCACATAGTTTCTGTGAGGATGAAATGGAGGAGGAGGTTGTCCATGTATCCTGCCTTATGTTCCTTGCAAGAGGAAAAAGAGCAGGATATTATTATTATTATTATTATTATTATTATTAATTTATTTATATAGCACCATCAATGTACATGGTGCTGTACAGAATAAAACAGTAAATCGCAAGACCCTGCTGCATAGGCTTACAATCTAATAAAATCATAGTAAAGCAAAAAGGAGGGGAAGAGAATGCAAATAGGCACTGGGTAATAACAAATGTAATAGTAGTAGTAACAATAAATGAACTGTAATCAGGACTAAACAATGAGGTGCCCACATTTGTGATAACACCAAATTATTTAGAGTGGTTAAAACAAGGAGGGACTGCAAAGTGCTCCTTAAGTTTCACTCCATAGTGGAGAAATGAACATCGAAATAGCAAATGCAGTTCTGTGCAAGCAAGTGTAAACTGATGTACATTGGGGCAAAGAATCCCGACTTTACTTATACGCTCATGACTGACCAAGACAAAGGCCTTGGGCTTACGGTTGACAGCTTGATGGCAATATCGTCCCAGTGTGCAGCTGTTTTGAAAAAAAGCACACTCCATGTATTCCAAGGCATAAATAGGAAAGGAACCGATTTGGCTGAGAGGTTGGGAAAGGCACAGGGACAGTAATTTCACTCTTCGCAGGGAAATTTCTTCAGATTCAAACAATAAGGCAGTACATGACGCAGACAATATGGAACATCTTGGCTAGTCCCAGGCTCTCCATCCTCCCAATCTGGATTTTGGACTGAAAGACCAAGGGAAAGTGTGGGTGCATGGAGGGTATGTTTTCAGCAAGCACAACTTGTGACATTGCACAACGTCATGACTGATCACAGGGCATATCAGAAAAGGCGTCAGCCTTAGCTTCCAATTTCCTGGCTTTGTGGAGTTTGGACCAATGCAAGATAGCCTTATCTTCTGGTCTTTTAAGCCAGCAGGTTTTTTGATTAGCAAATTGATTTATGTTTGGAACTTCGTGACTGGTGTAGGATAAGACGTTATTCATGATCCAAAATTCCATATGCAGATGGGACTTTTGCAGAAATATGGGAAATAATGTGGGAAATAATGAGTGTGGGAAATAATGAGGCAGACAAAAAATTGGGATTAAAACAGGGCTACATTTATTAATACATCTGCAGAAAGGGAAATCCTAAGTGGGCATCTTCTCTAATCGGCCTCATGGCATTTGTTTTATTTTGTGAGACATTCACAGCCTGAGAGTGGTGCCTCAACATCTGCCATCTCCCAAGCTTCCCCTATTTGGGGTAGGGAGACCTTCCGTGTGACCCCCACTGCCTCGTGCTGTAAAGCTCCAAGTGGGTAAGGAAGAGTGGCCTCAAAGGTAACCCTTATCTCTGCCAGCTGGGCTGTAAAACTCACAGCTGGGGAGCCTCAGGCATTACCCATCACCGCAATGGTGCCTCTGAATGTTCACTGACCCTAACCTGCTCAACATGCCTGCCTAACAGCAAATGTGATGAAATTGTAAACAACATCAAATCAACTTAATTATTTCTCCCCACCTGTCTAACAGTGTGAAGTTGGTGAAAAAACTAATAATCAATGTCAGATTATGAGCAAAATATTCTTACTCAGCCCTCCTGAAGGATGACCAGTGAGGTCATACTGCTTACAGGGAGGGAGGGAGGGAGCTGTGCTTTGAAGAGTAGGGTAGGGGCAAGAGCCCATAAATGGGCTCCTATTCCCCTTCCCCTCTCCAGTGGCGCCACAGGGAGGTCCCCAATGGAGTGCCTCCTCGTCTCGTCTCCGACCCCCAACTGCAATAGCCTCCATGCTCAGACTGTGCCGGGCATGGAGGTAAGATATTTGTGCAAAATAGCTTCTGTATTCTGTATTAATGAAGGGAGGAGTTGAATGTGCATCGTCTGTCTACATCTATGATATAAACTGTCCACTATCTTGATATAAACATGATCACCTTCAAATATGAGGGTATACACATGGAATTTCTGAATCAGGGCAGTATAACAAATGTAATTCATGTCTGCATAGAGTTCAATGTCTTCTTTCCATTTATGATGATTTGGAATGGAAAGTACACTAGTGTAATAGAAAGTATAAAAGTAGCAGAATGTAAGCTTTTCCCTCCCTTTAAGGAATCACTTAAAGTATGAAGAAAAGGCCATTTGGAACATTTTCTTTATTAACCTGAGAAATATTTAGAAACACATGGTGATTGATGTTTCTTCAGCATCCATTTTGGAATTAACAAGTTAGTACTACTCCATATTGATTGTAAAAGTATCCAGACTTTGATTCATCCCTAAAGAGTAGGCATCTTGCACCCATGCAATTAGAATCACATGATGGGTGAAATGAAGGACATGGTTGCTGACCCTGGCCCCTTTGTTGTATTCCCACCATTCACTTCCTCATGCAATGGAGGGAGAAGGTCAGAAGTGTGGAGCCTCTTCTACACAGGTAGGCCATCTTGGAAAAGATTTATATTTGCCACTTTAGTTGTGATTCCTTCCCTTTCAAGATTGACTAGAAATATCACACTATGTCCATGAGGGAAGAACAATCTCAGAGTGTTCTTCAATACTACATGTTCTGCACCTATCATTTCAGAACATAATAGCAGCATCCAGTTGGTGATATAATGGGGATGGTGGAGTGGTGGTGAAAACGTATGAACAAATTTTGAATGTATCTTGGAATATATCCAGCCAAACTTAGGTTTTGGAAATCCCATTGATTTCAATTGAATTGAACTTTGTTTGGATTGTGCTAAATGTACATTATGTGATGTTCACCATAACAAGATGCACTTGCAATCACTATGGATCATCATTCTGGTATAGGAATGCTTGTGTTTTATTTCACAACCCAAGATGTTATAGTCTTTGCAAAGAAAATAATAACTTTTGTCCCTGAAGTGCCAAGCAGTGTTAGAAATTGTATTATTATTTTCCATTTTTCATGAGCAGCCATGGGAACTGAATGACAGATATACAGGGCACAGGATCAGCAGAGGGGGTTACTTAGTCAGATACCAGAAATATCCTGCTAGAGCCCTTACTGTTCTTTCCTCATTTTGCCTCTTCCTTAAGCCTACAGCAATAGGAATTAGTTCCTTTTGTAGCACTTGCCAGGGCAGGCTACTGAAATTATGAACCCAGAAGACTTAACAAAGGCTCCATTTTTAATAATGTGCAACACTTATAAGCCGGTCATTTTATGAGGACAGGAAATAGAGAACTTCAAAGAAACGGCAACAATATTCTCTTTCATACAGAAAAGTGTTCTAATCAATGAATCCAAAGTCTACTAAAACCAAAGTGTAGTAAAGCCACCATTTTGGGATGCTGTAGTTGATTTTCACTCTGAGCTTTGGAAAATGCACATAACTAGACCTCTTAAAGATGAACAAACACTTATTGACTGAACCTGTATCTAAGATACAATCTCGACTGTTTACTCCAGGAATACCCAGTATCATTGAGGAAGTGGTTGTGTAATGGTTTCTAACTTCGGCATTCTTTTCATTATAGCTTTATATCTGCTCCAAATAGCAGAAAAATGTATGAACATAAATTGAACCTTTTGTCACTAACTTTGATTCTACATAGAGTTTGAGTGAATTGGTCCATAGAAATGGAGTTATTTAAAATACAATGGGTATACAAGAAAATCAGAAATAATGGATTGGACCTGGACTTGCCCTTTCACAAATGGAAGATGCCTTCCATTCATGAAGGGGCCGATATCCAGAAGAAGTTCCCCATTGGTTGAAGGAGGGATGATTTTTGCAGTCACATGCAGACGTCAACACCATCTTCTGCACAGAACTTCTGTCAAGTGTACTTACTATGGAACAAACTTGATGCCATGAAAATAGTATACATCATATGGGATGGGATAAGCATATGACTTGTGTTATGTTTTGAATGGAATCAATTATTGGCCTTGTAGCTCAGATTTTTATTTAGTTAATTCTACCCCTCCTTTTGATCCAAAAACTTTATACTCAAAAGAAACTTATGGTCAGTTTAAAATACAATGGAAGACAGGAAGCTTCATTTTCCTAAATCAGATCATTGGACCAGCTAGCTCAGTATTTGTGTAAATTGTCTTGAAGCAGCTCTCTAGGCTTTCAGATAGCAGACTTTTCTAACTTTAGAATATTGGGGATTTTTAAGTCCACATGGAAATTCATAAGCATTATTGTGCACTTTTCCCCTAATGCATACATTTTTGTTTAATACACACACACATTTTTCGAAACATTATTTCCCTTAATATAAGCATTTTGGCATGCATGCTTTAATTAGAGGACCCCATTATAAAATTAATTAGAGGACCCCATTATAAATTTTTGGAAGGATAACCAAATTTCAGTTCACTTAGTGGCTCAAAAGTGCAAAATTAGGAAAGTGTGCATTGAAATGTGAACTGAACAAATTTCTGTCCTGAGTCCCTCATTCCTTTTGCACACCCATGCCAATTCCCAGCCTTTAGTCCTCATGCAGTTTGAATGCCTGCATAGGGCTGAAATTACTGATCTGACTGTTATTTATTAGCATCTCACTATTTACTACCATTTGAGGAAATAAGAAGGGGCTTTACTTTAAGCCATCTTGAGGTAGGAACTTATTGCATCATCAACACACAGGAGGAAATCACGTTTCCTTACCATCGCTTCTCCGTCCACGCGTTTGTCCTTCATTACTTCCTCTTTTGAAAGAGGAAGTAAAAAAAGTGCACGTGGCCCATTCAGTGGGACTTTTTGAACTTGCTGCTTCTCTTGCAAAAAGCAGGAGATAGCAGGAACTTCTGTTTTAAAAAATAAGTCAGACTTACTGGGGTGTTTTTTTGTCACCGAAAAAGGCTAGAAGAGGCAGGAGGCATTCAGGAGGCAGATGATGTCATGAGAGGGACCCTCGAAAATCCATGAATGCCCAGTAATGAGCGTGCAATAAAATGCTTGCCTGATGGAGCTCTTAGTATATTTCCTAATGTGAACACCATGCAGAAAGCCAACAGCCCTAAGCTGACAGGACTTTAACAAATAAAGTAGGATCTATCTAGTTATGTTAATTGTATGCATGTAATGTAATTAACTTCAAGGTTGTGTATGTGTGTAAATTCAATATAAACTGCAAGGAAGCCAAAAATGTGCAGAGAAGCCAACAAGGTGCTCAAAGAAGAGAGAGAGAGAGAGAGACTCCCCACTCCCATGTTTCCATTGAAAATCACCTCCCAAAGCTGCTATTTGCATCTGCAGGAAAACCTCCTTTGGTAGCAATGGAGGCTTCCTTCCCTGTTCAAATATCCGCTTCTGGGAGACTATTTTTATTGGAATCACAGCAGGCAGGAAATGGCTACACTTCTTCACTGATCTATGTAATCCCACTTCTACCCAGCCCACCATGCTTGTGCTACTTACCTTTGAAAATAAAAACAAATACCCTGAACATTCATTACATCCATCCAATAAATGCCAGTTATAATTTGGCCCTTAAAGTGAACTGATAGCAACTGCTAAAAGTTCAGTCCTATGACTTGCTGCACCGACACACTGGTAGATATTAGACACATTGTGGTTTAGGATGAAGTGTACCAATGGCTGTGTCATTAAAACACATGATACTATGTGAACATTGCTGTAACATTACAAGAACTTCACAGGCAGATGGCGGCAACAGCTTTGCCACAACCTGTCTTGACTGTCTCAATCTGTCAGTTGAAGACCACCAGAACACATGTTTAGGATCACAATGTTGAGCTCTTTCTAATACCATATATTTTAAAATAATAGTTATTTAATAAAAACTCATCAGCTGGAGAAGAAATAATACATTCACCTAAAAATACCCATTATTGCCTTACATCATGAATGGTCCCTGCAATTCATTTCCAACAATGTAAGTCTAACAACATATGGATGAAAATAAATCTATATAAATAAAAATGAAAAAGACCGTTCGTTACTGTCTTTATGTAACTATGTTCTCTATGGGGTCAAAGGTTTGTCTTAAAATCGAAGAAATAGGCCTCCTCAAAACCAGTCCTGCTGATCATTGTGACATCACCAACCAGTAGGCCAATCCGCTGCCTCTGCCTCCTCTCCTATTTGCATGTTCTCTCACAATTGGCTGAGTGAATATAGATGTCACACCTGTGACAGTTACACGTTCTGAAGAAAGGTAACTGCCAGGAGTTTCCGCTAACCTCCTCACCGTAAAAACATCCTTTTTTAAAAACCAAACAATTTGCTTTACTTCATCCAAATAATGCCTCGCAGAAGATCACACTTAGGTCGTCGTACTCGCGGAGCGGAAGCACTGCGACGAGAAATTGCAAATCAGACTGAGGAAGAACGGGTATCAGCAAACGAGAAAAAAAGAAAAAGAATGCCTCAAATACGTGCCAAGGAACCAGCCAAGCAACGTTCAGCCAGACTTGAGGATGCACGGTTGCGAGCACGGCAATCGCGTTCTACAGCTTCAGATCTGCTTTGTTCTCAACAGAATGAACGTGACAGGCTGAGAGCGGCTGAAAGACGTCAACGAGAAACAGCACATCAGCATCAAACACGACTCCTTGGTAAACAACCACACGATTACAATCGCCTTGCATTCCGGTACAACCCAGCTGATGATTATAGTTTGAGGCGGCATGTTCTCATCGGCACTGTGACTGAAGTGTGTCCTTATTGCAAGGCTTTTAAATTTAATGGAGAAACAAAAGGAATGTGTTGCGCTGCTGGAAAAATTAAACTGCCTCAACTTGGAGGACCACCAGAGCCATTACAAACTTTGCTTGCCGGATATACCCCAGAATCAAAGCATTTCCTATCTAACTTCAGGAAATACAACTCATGCTTCCAAATGACGTCGTTCGGCGCAGAAATCATCACAGCTCCATTTATGCCAACTTTCAAAGTCAAAGGACAAATTTATCATAAAGCCGGCTCCTTCCTTCCGTTTCAAGATAGTCAACATAAATTCCTACAAATGTATTTCATTGGTGATGGCAATGATGAATTGAATGCGCGCTGCGGAATTTATACCGGCATAAAAAGGTCCATCGTTTCAAAACTGCAACAGCTACTTCACGAAAAAAACAATTTAGTACATTTGTTCAAAACAGCAATTGACATGATGCCATCTGATACACACAAGATTGTTATTCATGCTGACAAAACGCCTGCTGGAGAACATGTGCGAAGATTCAATGCTCCAACTATAGACAAAGTGGCAATTGTTATAGTCAGAGATCAATCTTGACAGGACCTTTCAAAGGTGAAGATGTCCTTATTCCTCGCATTCCTATGATTCCAACAGATATGCCATTTCAATTTAGGAGATTGCAATTCCCAATTCAATTGGTGTTTGCAATCACCATCAACAAAGCTCAGGGCCAATCTTTAGAATTGTGCGGTTTAGATCTAGACACAGATTGCTTCTCACATGGACAATTATATGTTGCGTGTTCTAGAGTCGGCAAACCAGACAATCTCTATATCTACACAGACAATGGAACAACTAAAAATATTGTATATCCACAAGCATTGTGAAATTAAACATATTAGAAATATCCACTTTGTCTTTTCTTTCTTTTCAATTTAACCAGACTGAGCCACAGCAACGCGTGGCAGGGTACAGCTAGTAAATAAATAAATAAATAAATAAATGGGACTACTCTAATGAAAACCCCAATCAATTACTTTCCAGGGCTGTTAGACTACACTGCCTTTTAAAATTTCAATACAAACAAAGAAAGAGGATGAAAAAAAGGGTTTGCTTCAATAAGGTGCTGTACTTTCCTTGATGGGAAAAAAAATCAAGGAGAAAAAAAAGTATTTCATTATTTTCAGATTGTGAGATGAGCCTTTGTAGAAGAAGAATAGGGCAATTCCTGTTGCTTAAACAAACAAACCAATATTCACTTTTCCCACATTCAGAAGGCTATTTAAGTAAATGGTCTCTAGAAAATGAACTGTTCATTGATCTTCTGCAGACTAGTTTGTAGTCATTTAAGTGGAACTAGAAATGGTAGGACAGATTCTGTTAATGACTGCAGCTATATAAATCTGTTGAAAATACGTTTAAGGACTCTCTGTCCATGATTAGTTCTTGGATTAACTGAAAGCGAAGTGATGTGTAGGAGGTATTATTTGGGCCTAATTTTGAGGTGGCAAACCTATGTCTGGACCAATAGAGGCCGGTGGCTCTGTTTTTGGTGGGGCTGCAATTTCATTCTGGGTTTCAATAAGTACCAACCAGTACCCTAAATGAGCTATCCAAGGTGCTGAATCCTCATCCCAAAATGGCTTCAGAACCTTGGATAGCTTCTTTGGAGTTCTGGCTGGTTCTGACTTCACCTAAGTCCCCAAGGCGTTACTGGACTACTTAGAATCATAGAATAGTCCCGCCCTCTGCAATGTGCAGGAAAACCAATTAAACATCCATGATTGGTGGCTGTCCACCCTCTTCTTAAAAACATCCAGAGATAGGGAACCCACAACCTCTGTGGGTAGACTGTTCCACTCTTGTACAGATCACGACATCAGGAAGTTTCTCCTTGCACTGTGCCTCTTTGTCCCTGGGGAGGAAGTGACTGGGGACCCCATAACATCTGTCCAGTGCTAATCCTATCATCAATAGGTGTCATTAATGGCAATCCTCAAAGGCGTCTACTACATATAGTTTAGAATTTCATTTTGGTTTGTTTTCAATAGGAATTTGCCAAAATTCTCAATTTCTTCATAGTCTCGATGGAAAATACATGGTATTTAATAAATAAATAAATAAATATGAATAAATAAAAACTGAAACTGTAAGTTTCATACATCCAAGCTTTAGAGTGCTTAGCTCTTAAAAGTCTGGGTTAGAATCCCAATGCATGCAACCATGCTTGCGGTGTGAATAATATTTTGTGTTTCCTGACAGGTGCCTCATCTTTAACAGCTGTAGGGCATGCAAATACAACACCATCTTCTCCATATTGGGAATAGCTGTACACAATGAATTTGTTCAATGCAGATGAATGAGAATCTTCTTTCATTTCATTTTTATAATACTTTAGCGACATTCAGAAATGTCTTCATATCCAGGATGGAAATAACTTGAGATTTAAAAAAATCTGAAGTGAAACTAGCAGATTTGTCCATTCCTAGCATCACCCTTAATTAATACAAATCAGAATGAAGACACCAGTACAAAGTGCTTCTAGAATAAAACGCTGAAGTCTTGCATACATTCAGGAATGCTTTCCCCATTTTCCTCTGCATTTGGCTCTGCATCTCCCCATATACAGTAGCCATATCTGACACTGTGCAGTTGTGTTAATGACAGAAGGGGTGTGCTGGATTGAACCAGAGGCCTGTATTCCATCATCCCACTTTCCACAGTAGTCAGCTAGAGACGTATGTGAAGCCCACAAGCAGGACATGAGGGGAATTGTCCTCTCCTGCTTTTGTTGCCCAGCAACGGGTATTCAGTGGCACACTGCCTCTGATCCTACAGTGACACCCATTTTATGTAAACTTTGTGACACCCTGGGAGATTAGATTGACCCTTCCATTTATGCAAATATATTCTGTGCCAACCCTCCACCTACCCTTTTCATTTCCCTGCAAAAGGGGCAGTCATTTTTCTGCTTCATTCATGGAGATTGAGAATTTCAGAGAAATTTCTCAGAGTACAGGGCTTTAGTGTTTACCTTACAGTAAGGAGGTGGCTGGGGCAGGTGTAGGGCAGGGTGAGCTCTTTATGTTACCATTTTGATCCCATTCTGTCCTTGCAGCTTCTCTGGCTGCTTGAGCTTTCTGAAAAGTCCCCTAGAGGACTTAACTGGAACTTCCTCCCTTGGGGCTTGCTGCTGCCTACTGAGTCTGCTGCTGCTGCTGCTGCTGCTGCTGCTGCTGCTGCTGCTGCTGCTCCTCCTCCTCCTCCTCCTCCTCCTCCTCCTCCTCCTCCTCCTCCTCCTCCTCCTCCTCCTCCTCCTCCTCCTCTTCTTCTTCTTCTTCTTCTTCTTCTTCTTCTTCTTCTTCTTCTTCTTCTTCTGTTTTGTTCTGTTGTTGTTTTGGAGGAGGAGGCGGAGGCAATCAGCTGGCAACATATCTCCATTTCTCTGACCCTATGCAAATGTTTTTGTTTTATTTTGTGGTTGTTTCAGTTACACATAGATAATTACTTTAATTCCATAGACTAGCAATCACATCTGAAATTTTGTTTTAAAATTAATATTAAGTGTATGGGAGGGAGCAATTGCCATTAGGACTGCCCTACATGGGAAGAGAAGGTTCCCATGTAGAATGTCATTGAACATCCATGGCCGTGTTGTGAGCTGCCTTTCCAGAAAGATCATCTTACACAAAATGGCAGTTTGGGCATGTCCAGTAAGATCATGTTGCATAAAAGGTGGCCATAAAATGCTCCATTAATGCCTGTAATGTTGTGTAAATGGCCAATTTACAGCCACTATTTACACAACATGACCTGACAGTAAATGATGCAGCTGCCATTTGGTATAGCAACAGAAGCTCAGCATGGGTTAAGCTGCTTTGTTGGACTCTCAGACCCAATTGGGCACTCAAGACATCCCTAGACATGACAGAAGTGCACAAAATTATGCATAGTGTGGAGAATATGGCTAGGGAGACATTTTTTCTCCCTCTCTTATAATACTAGAACTCAGGGTCATCCCATGAAGCTGATTGGTGGGAGATTCAGGACAGATAAAAGGAAGTACTTCTTCACACAGTATATAGTTAAACTATGGAATTCACTTCCACAAGATATAATGATGGCCACCAGTTTGGATGGCTTTAAAAGAGGGTTTAATAAATTCTTGGAGGAGAAATCTATCAATGGCTACTAGTCCTGATGGCTATGTACTACCTCCAGGATAATAGGCAGTATGCCTATGTGCACCATCTTCTGGGTAACATGTGTAGGAGGGTGCCATTGCACTCATGTCCTACTTATGGGTTCCTGGTCGACAGCTGGTTGGCCACTGTGTGAACAGAACGCCGGACTAGATGGACCCTTATATACTTAGAATGCTGATCCAGAATGGCTCTCATATTCTTAGTTATGTGCATCCATTGGCACCTGTGGGTTTTGTTCAGGTTAGAGGTGCAAAATATTCAGCCTGCAGGAGCATATGGCCTACTCTCCCATTTCTGGTGGCCTACAAGACCCACTGCATCTGCCTCAGAAGTGGCACAGCCTATTCTATTCTTATCTCTATTCTCTGGTGAGAATTCAGAGATAAGCAAGGGAATTGCCAGGTTTGTGTGCATTTTAGTGTGTGTGTGTGTGTGTGTGTGTGTGTGAGTGAGTGAGTGTAAGTGCATACATGTGTGGTCCTTTGGACCAAAATGTATGTGCACCGCTGACCTAGGTGTATCTTTCCCAACCACCAAAAATGCCCCCAAACATAATGTTTTCAATGGCAGACCAAAACCCAAACCTGCAAACGTTGCTAGATACACATGATCAGATGCTTATAGCAGCCAAACTGAGAAGGCCTTGTATTTATTATGTATTTATGTTAATATACACAAAGGAGAAGAGCACACAGAACTGATTGGTCAGGATCAATAGGCAGTCAGTGGGCCCATTCAGAAGACACCTTAAGCCATGGCTTTAACCATGGTGGTTAAGCCAGAAAGCTAGGCGGTGTTCAGAAGACACCTTAAACCATGGCTTTAACCATGGTGAATAAAGCTTTTTGCTTTATTCACCATGGTTAAAGCTGTGGTTTAAAGTGTCTTCTGAACACATCCTGGCTTTTTGCCTTAACCACTATGGTTAAAGCCATGGTTTAAGGTGTCTTCTGAATGGGGTCATAGTGATCTATAAATGTTGGCCTTATATTTATATGGTTGACCTCATGTGCCTAATATCAGGTGATCAGAAGGAATAAAGAGAGAAGTCCATATACAGAGAACTCTGTGTGAGAGAGTTCTTGTTTAACCAGTCATCCTTTCACCATCAGTTTAAATTTCTGAGCTGATCAAGTTGGCAGCAGCAGCAGCAGCAGCAGCAACAACAACAACAACAACAAGATAAATTATTCCAAACATTCCACAATCCACTTATTTGTAAAACTAGAGATAACAGAACATTAATCTGAAAGGAAATCTGGGGGGGGGGGGAAGCAAAGCCATTTGGAATTATAGGTTTGAAAAGCCTCTGTGTTCAATGTTAGTAATTAAAATAATACCGTAGGCACGTTCATATTAAGTAGTAGCTGAGCACGCAGAAACACCACTGGGAACATTATCCGGTGCTATTTCTTGCTGCTTCTGTTTTGCTTGAGAAAATTAATGCTAACATTGATAAGCTAGACTCTAAAAAGCTCATAACAAATTCAGGTCAGACTGAGCTTTGCAGTCATATTCTGAAAGTGAAAATCATTTCAAAGACTTAGCAGCTCTTTTCTTAAATGTTCTCAGAAGCCTGAATAACACCCAAGGCGATCAGATAGGTGTCAACAGGGTTTCACCAATGGAACTTCAAATTAAGCTTTATTGTAATGCTGATTGGGGAGGGGGCGGGATGTGGCGAATAGGATAGCTTTCCAGGGTGTTTGGTTTCTGTATATAAGAAGCGGCCTTGGCTTTTGTTTTTGCTTTTAAAGTTGGACGTTTACCAATTTAGAAGAATTTATCTTCCTTTAGAGGTTCACTAGACTGGAGCAAACAGATAAATCTTTTCTTTGTTTGCAAACCCATCAAAAGATAGCACATCTCTCAAGAATATATATATATATATATATATATATATATATATATATATATATATATAATCAGAAATGGATTTTGCTGGGGTAATCTTGCAGGGTTGGTAATAGGATTTAGAGCCTTTCACTTCTATGACTATCTTGCCACCAGCACAGGTGAGCAGTGAACAAATGTCACTGCTGACAGATAGCTGCCTGGTGGGCAATGCAGAGTGTGCTGGCAGGTCTCTGTTAGGCTGTGAGGGCAACAGGAGCAACATCCTAAAAAGCCAGTGACAGGAGTAGCCTCATAAACGTCTTCTGAGTCAGGGAAGAATAAATGTTTAGAGTGTCATGGGAAGTAGTTTTCAGCCATTTGATGAGGGGTTAAATGAACACACACCACGCACTGTGAGAGCAGGTTCCTTCCCTTGCCTATGCATGTTCATTACAAAAGGTGCAAAGGCTTAGGGTGGCCACATGCCCTATTTTTACAGATGACATTACTCTGTTTGACGCTGTCCTCTTTTGATGGGCTGCCCAGTCCAAGTCTAATGTAAATAGGAATGGAGAACAGCAGGGGTCTTGAAGTTGTTCATCAGCAATGACCACCTGGAAAGCAAACTGAGCAGGCACACAGGTCATCTAGTCAGCCATCTCCACTATACTGAGATGTAATGTATTTCTGTTTAAATGCTACTAATAATGTCTAAATATGAATCAATACATCTAAACATGCTATTTTTATGTAAATTGGCATTCTTTTTTTCTCCAATTTTGGTAAAGAAACCCCTTTTTTAGGGGCAATACATAAGTGGCCACCCTAACAGAGAGCACATGTTTGACCTCACCTAACACACATTCATTTTATGCCTGTATAAGGTTGAAAAGGACTATGGTAGACTCTTCAGGTATAGATGTTTGCAGATTTTGGGGGAAAGTTGAGGTCTGGAAACAAAGCCCTATGAGAAGAGACTGAAAGAACTGGGTATGTTTAGCCTTGAAAAGAGAAGACTGAGGGGAGACATGATAACACTTTTCAAATACTTGAAAGGTGGTCACACAGAGGAGGGCCAGGATCTCTTCTTGATCCTCCCAGAGTGCAGGACATGGAATAATGGGCTCAAGTTAAAGGAAGCCAGATTCCAGCTGGACATCAGGAAAAACTTCCTGACTGTAAGAGCAGTATGACAATGGAACCAATTACCTAGGGAGGTCATGGGCTCTCCCACACTACAGGCATTCAAGATGCAGTTGGACAGCCATTTCTCAGGGATGCTTTAATATCGATTCCTGCCAACTCAACTATTCTATGATTCTATTATTCTAGTTGTGATTTATAAATGTAACCAAAAAACAAAAGACTGAATCACAAGGGATATACATACACATATGTCCCATGTGGACATTTAGATTCACAGTTTATGGGTTGCATCAGTCTCCTCTGCCATGCACATAATATACAGTGTTATGAGGAAGTGCCATTTGGATGTCTAATTTCCAAAGGCCAAATATCTGTGAACCATCCCATCCCAAAAAAGGAAGAGCCATTGTACACATTTGGCATACACATATTTGAGCCTCTGCACGGAACATCCACGTCATGTTATGTTTTAAGGTCATACAAGAGCAATACGCAGAGCAATATAAATATACTCCATAACAGAGGTGGGCAGAAAGACAATCTCCAGACATTTTGGACACCAATTTCCAACATTCCCATTCATTGACCATGCTGGCATGGGTCATTGGGAGGTGAAGTCCACAGCGTCCAGAGATCTAACCTTCTGGGAAAACCTGTTCCTATAACAACATGAAACAAACCATCTATATACACCTCAAAGGACTCTCCAAATCACTTCTAATTTCCATGAAAAAAGGGGTTGGAGAATAAAAAGCTCAGAATTGTTCCCAATAGTGCTATTCTCCTGCTGCAGGTGACAGAAAATGGAAAGGAGAAGTAGGGTGTTATCAAATTTTTCAGCAGTGAGACTTAAGTCTCTCATTATTATGCTCCAAGGCCTGCCAGTTAGGGATGGGCAGAGCAGGTCTGCTCTCTGATGAGGCAATTCTCTCCTTTGATTACGGAGCAGCTCTGTCTCTCCGCCCTGTCAGATTACCCTATTATAGCCTATGGGAAACCAAAATACTTACATTTTGAAGATAAAGAGTTAAAACTTGGCACCCTGGTAGCTCTTAAGTAGGGATTTAGCCATGCTCAATTGAAAGCTGATCCCTTCATTCCTTGATTTTTAGGTTTTTTTAAAACTTTGAGGTTTTAAAATTATTTTTTTAAAAACACCACTGTCATTTTTAAAGATAAAGAGATGAAACTTGGCACCCTGGTCACTCTTAAATAGGAATTTAGCCATGCCCAGTTGGAAGCTGATCCCTTTAACTCTTTATTTTTAGGATTTTTTTTGAAGTTCAAGGACTTAAAATATTTGTTTTTAAAAACACAGTCATTTTTAAAGGGAAAGAGATGAAACTTGGCACCCTGGTTGCTCTTAAGTAGGGATTTAGCCATGCCCAGTTGGAAGCCAATCCCTTCATCGCTTAATTTTAAGGATTTTTTTTAAGTTCAGGGTTTTAATGAAAATCCCTTCATTCCTTGATTTTTAGGATTTTTTAAAAAAAACAACAACCCTAAAATCCCATACATACACACACACACACTCACTCACATATCCAAAGTTTTGCAGGACCTTTAATCCTTTACTTTGCTGATGCACATTTGTGCATCTTCAATTTATAAAAAATAGTGATCTGCTGTGTTCCCTGACCACTTGCTTTACTGGAGTGAAATAGTGGGGGGGTGCTCTCCCTATTTGATGCCAGACAAGAACAAACATAAATATAATACATACATATATATATATATATATATATATATATATATATATATATATACTTGAGTCCTGTCTTCAAAACAGGAGATACTGGTACTAGCAATAGCAAACATTTCTCTCGTTGCCCCTTCTTCTCTTTACACCCAGCCAAGTTGCATCCATACTTGTGGTACACAGATCAGCCTTTAACCGAAGATTCTTTTCCATATCCTAATATTGGCTTATGAGACTGTATGGATCTACACTGCCTTCCAGTCATCATCACTTCCTGGGACAGCTTATTTAAATGGAATGGTTTTCATTATTTTCATAATGTAAACCATTTTCCCTAAATCCTTCCTTTTAGCCAACATCAATTTTCCAAGAAGTGAAAAAAATTGGTTGTAGTTTCATTCTAGCTCAGACACAGCTCCCATAATTTAAACACCAGGTATATGGTACCAAGCTCACACACATGGGGGACTTTGATTTTTGTAGGAGACTGGTTTCTGAAAGTTCTGCAAGATCTCTTGAGAGAAGATGAAGTGCATATAGGGAGTAGAACTTGAACTCTTTCTCACTCCATGAGCTAGCAAATGAATGAGTTCCAGGGTGGGGAAAAATGGGTTATATCATTTGCAAGCCCTCCCGCTAAGCACTGTGATTGGAGGGAGGGACCGGGAGGAGTCTGTGGCTATTGGTTAGCTACAGATGTCAATCTCAAAACTACTCCTCCCTCACCCCTTAGTGACAGTGCCTTCCTAATATGGAAGTGTTCAGTTAGATGTCCATCAACCTGAAATGAGCCCTCATGACACCTAAAACAACTTCAGATATCTAGGGATGCACTTGGGGCTCTGAACTATCTTCTAACCACACCACAGGTTTCCAATGGTTTTAAAACCACCTCCTAACTGCACTGTGATTTCAGAGGTCATCGGAGGTCAGTCGGACCCCCAGATATTTGGTGCAGAGCACACACCCCTACTGCCCATATATGTAATACAGGCACAATTTCTTTGTATGATCAGGCATCAGAAAGAGCTTTAGTGGCTATAGATTAAGGGTACTAATCATGAAATGACACCCCTTGTTTGCATAAACAGGGTATCTCAGAAACTTGCACATAACCTTTACTCCTGTTTTTTCAGAGTGCCCCTTAGAATAGTAATAAAGGAATCATAAATGACTCATGTTTCTAAGGCATATAAGAAGGGTAAACATAAGGGATGTGCTCCGCTCTGATTAGAAGCAGAGAAGCAGAAGCGAATTGGCCTGCTCCGCCTTGCCCAGAGGCGGAGTAGAAGCGGACTGGGGACCTGTAGAAGCACAGCGAAGAGAAGCGCCCACATGCAGAGCGCTTCTCTTTTCGCGGAGCGGTCCGATCGTCATTTTGAAAAATTTCTCCCATAGGATTGCATTGCGGAAAAGAGTAGGGGATAATTGTATTGTTTTTTAAGCTATCTTTCTGAAACTTCTTGTGCTTAGAGAGTCATGGCTGGGGGTCATTTTGACCCTACTCTCAGCTTTCTGCGTGCTGCGGTTCGCTTGCTATATTTTTAAAATAATCAGGTAAAACAGCGGGAAAAGGTACCTTTTTCGAAGTGCTGAGGGGCAGAGTCAACTCCCGGTCATGATCACATGATCCCAAAGTTGGAGGAGGGGATAGGCAAAACGGGTAACTAGGGATCCTGGGAAACTTCTGTTTCTACTCTAAACAGACTTTTCCCAGTGTTTTTTTAAAACAGTAGCCCCACCAAATGCACAAACACAACCAGAAATCATATACTAAGCAAATATAACAGATAGGAAACACAGCACTGCTAACCCACCATAACCTTGGGGAACAACTGAATAGATGTGGTGCAAGGGGATGAGCTGCCCTAGGGCATGGGGACGTACCCAGTGCACTCTCCTGACCTTGGAGAGCCATCAGAGCCCTCCAAAGGTTAACCCATGGAGAGAATGCATGTCATGAGTTGAAGTGAAAGTTTGCTTCTTAAAGACTGGTCCCTAGACAGGGACAGTCAAATTGGCATGATTCCCCCTCCCCCTGGGCACGTCCATTCCCCTCTTACTGGTAAAAGACAGATATAGCCTTTTTAAAAAAATTCTTCTTGTTGTTTATTCAGCAACACTGCTGCTTTTAATTCCACCCCTCCTTTGTTTATTTATTTATTTATTTATTTATTTATTTATTCCATTGATTTTATATGCATTACTGGCTTTGAAACTATCCTTGGCTCACTTCCTTATGCCCCCAGAAATGTCTGCTGCCTGCCTGCCTTCCCTCCCTCCTCCCCTGCCCGCCTCGCAGGGATGGTTTGTGTGTGTCTTGCTTTGACTCAGGGGAGAAGTCCTTCCTGCGCTCACTTAGAGTTTTGGAAGTTCCAAATCAATTTTTCAAGTGTGGAAGAAGATTCATATTTAGGTTTATCTCTACTCCCCAATTCATGGCATGTTGGGATTTCCTTTGAAATGGGCCCATTGAGGTGTCTGCAGCTTTAAATCCCTGAGATACTGGGGTGTCCGATTTTCATAAATTCCCCAAAAATCAGGAGATGATGGGATTGGCTTGAAACTTGGCATCCATGTGGACACATGGATAAGCTGTCACGGGACCGAACGTGAGGTTTCTGACGTGCAAATTGACGGAGATATCGAAAGGGGTGTGAATTGGGGTGAGTTAAAAGGTTAGAGCCCCGCCAAAAATCAGGGGATGATGGGATTGGCTTGAGTCTTGCCATGAATGTGGCTCTAGATGGCATCTGGGGGGGTGCCCACTTCATTTTTTTTTTATCTGTCAAAACGCCGGAGAACAGCCCATGTCTGCAAATGGGGTGTCCGATTTTCATAAATTCCCCCAAAATCAGGGGATGATGGGATTGGCTTGAGGCTTGGCATGCTTGTGTATCCCTGGATAATCTATCATGGTGGTGAGTTTGAGGTTTCTAACGTGAAAATTGATGGAGATATCGAAAGGGGTGTGAATTGGGGTGAGTTAAAAGGTTAGAGCCCCGCCAAAAATCAGTGGATGATGGGATTGGCTTGAGTCTTGGCATGAATGTGGCTCTAGATGGCATCTGTGGGGGTGCCCACTTCAATTTTTTTTATCTGTCAAAATGTCGGAGAACAGCCCATGTCTGCAAATGGGGTGTCTGATTTTCATAAATTCCCCAAAAATCAGGGGATGATGGGATTGGCTTGAGTCTTGGCGTGCGTGTGTATACATCCATGAGGTGTCATGGTGCCAAACGTGAGGTTTCTAACTTTCACAGAAAAAAAGTTGTATACTTTTTTGTATTTCAATGCAAGTCTATGGGGGAAAGCGGAGCCCCGATCCGGATCCAGAGCTCCGCAGCGGAGCGGAGCGGACTATAGGCGGAGCGGGGCAGAGCTGAATTTAAAGCTCTGGCATCCCTGCCCTCATACCAGTGGCGCCAGGGCAACATGTTTCACCACACTGTCCAAGTGCCTGCCCAACATCTCCAAATGTGCTCAAAATCTAACCTAGCTTGCATAACTAGGGCCTTCCCTTTTAGAAGCCCTAAGTCATTACCACCCAAGTGTATAACCAACACCTGTGGTGGGCATTCAACATTTCCAGCATAAAACAAGTGGAAGAGACCGCTCCATCTCGAGCCTCACCGTCCCAGCCACTGCACCGTAGCCTCAGGACATAAGCCCAACTGCGTGCCCACAGTTGATCGCGTTGATCGATTGCGGGCCCAGAATACTATACTGTGCCCACAGATGACAACCTTAATGGGCTCCGGGTTCCTCCCAAAACCTGCTGGAGAAAGAAACTATCAACTTCAAACCATGAACGAGAGGCATCATTTGTGAACATACGTCCTGAAAGCACCTGAACGCCATCTGCCTACAGCCCGAATAGCTGCCTCCCCCATTCCTGCTGTCGCTGCTGTAGAAGCACCACCAATCCTGAATGAATGGGTTCCAAAATTCATCTCACCAAGTCCCAAGGTGGAAAGCGCCTTCTTAGTGACCGTCCAAAATTGGTACCTGGAGAGAGGCAAAATGGAAAACCAGGAGCAGAGCCCCTCCTGATGATGAATGCCTTTAAGGCAGATACTGGGCATATTTCATCCTGTGTGGCGGAAGCTAAAGTAGTCCAGGCACCATGGCCGCGTTGGTCTGTTTTAGACCAACGCAAATGAAACTGAACACGATCCGAGTCCAGCCTAAGATCCTCCCACTGAAAAGCCCTAACAGACTTGTCACTTTTAGAAGAGGCCAGGACCTCACTAATTCTAAAAGTGCTGAAAAATAATGTAAGTGTTGTAGCATGAAACAGATCACATTTAAATGTGGAAAAACAAAGGCCCCCCCCATGCTGGGCCTAGGTATTCAGAGTAACACCTATAAATAATATCCAAATTTTTAGTCAGAACCACGGCCTTGTCTGGATGCTTCTGCTGAACAACACCCATAAATATGATAAATCCTGCCAGCCAATTACCACAGGCCAATTACCCCAAGCCGCTTCAGAAGAGGAAGAAGGTTGCGCTGCAGGCCGCTTGGCCGGAGGGTGGGCAGCCCACCTTTTCCCCTTCTTGCCACCCATTCCCTTCTTAGGAGGCATGACACTGGTATACTGCTAAAAGGAATTCAAGGACTAAGGCACAACAGCAATATGACTAGTAACAATGCACAATAAAGAAGGCCAAGATTATGCAAAAGGAATGAATTTAAACAAGTGAATAGATTGGACCAGTAATGCCTTCCCTTGAAGTAAACCTAAAATTAGCAGTTAAAATGGCCACCACCTAAATCAAAAGCAAAAGTAATTGAGGACAAAAAGAAGTAGGCCTCAAACACGCATAATACCACCACCACCCTGAACCGGGTGCTTGAATGAGCACCTGATACTGGAGAGGTAGGTGGCAAAGCTCCTACAGAATGTGGCTACCCTGCCTAAACTAGGCAGAGGCTGCGGCCTTGCAGGCCCCGATGCCCACACCACCCCCCAAATGCAGGGAAAAGCAAAATTTCCCCCCTTCTCCCGCACAGAAGCGCTAAACTGCAGCTGACGCTGCCCGAAGCCGCCACCGCCGAAAAACGCCGCCGCCCAAAATACCGCCGCTGCTGAAACCCCGCTGCCAATGCAGCAAGAAGTCGCTGCAGCGGAGGCCAGCAACTGCTGGTCCCCTCCGCCCAAAACAATTGCCGCTGGCACCGAATCACCACCGACGAATCGCCGCCACCGCTGCCGAAAGCGCTGCTCCCCATTCTGACTGCTGCTATACAGCAGTCAGCTCAACAGAAAGAGGCCGAGGCCTGGGCGCGGGCTGCCTTTATAGGCTCGGCCCCGCCCCACAGTCACATGGCATGAACATGGCCATGAACAACGTGGCTCATGTGGAGCCTTGAAGAGCATGTCCTTTGGCTCCTCCCCACCCGCAATGGCCGGCTTCCCGCCCAAGCTGTTGGCTGAGTGAGTGCCGGTTATTTAGGTAGACAACACTTTTAAAAATAAATATATGCTTGCACAACTAGGAATTGAATTATGCTGCAAACCTTGGTGAGAATTATTATCTGCCAAGGTTAAAAAAGAAAGGGGAACTGGGTCCATATGATTAACATGGATTTGTCCATCACTGCCCATCTGCATACATTATCGATATATTTTGTAGACTTGCAAATGCGGTAACATAGAGCCAGAGGAGTATTTGTTTAAAAGGTAGAGTATAAGTACCGACGAAAGTCTAATGGAAATTAATTATTCCAGTTAACCCTTTGAATGTTCGCATTTGATAATGTGCCAGCAATCTAATTGCTTAGCAATTTCAGAATTACACAGCCCAATTAGGATTTGTGCCATGTAAATCAAATCCCACTGGAAATTAGAAAGGATTTTTTTCTTTAAAAACAAACAAACAAACAAAACCTGTTCCATTCCTGCCAACTCCTTTACTTTTATCTTGCAGTTTCCCTTATTTATTTATTTTTTAAAGACCAGATCATTACACAGGAACAAATGTTTTCATTTATTTGAAAGTAACATTTATGGTGGTTTGGGGGAGAATTTAGGATATGGATACCCCGAATCAGAATCTCTCTCTCTCTTTTAACAAACATTCAAAAGCAAGAACTATTGCATGATCACACCATCTGTCTTTGATAATACCAGCATCAGCCTGCAACTCAAAGAAGTTCATCATATTCTTTAAAACAACCACAGACTGGCTTAAAGCCCAGGAGCAGCGGGAGTTTGGGTGAATGTTGCTTGATAGATGCACTGACTTGTATTCAGGTATTCTGAGTTGTAAATAAACTATGCAAGTACAGAGTTGGGTAGATGAGAGCTTTTTAAAGTAGTATTGTATCTTGTTATCCTCATCCTTAGAACTTGTATTATTTGTTTTCCAGAATCTGAGCTGGATTCATATTGACTTCTGGACATGATTCAAGGTGGCGGTTTTGACCAATAAAGCCCTAAATAGACCTAAGAACTCAATCATTTCATATCACTTACTGATATTATTAAGATAGGAAGGAAGTACACATAAGGTGTGGCATGATGCCCTTGAAAATGTTATCCCTATCTTGATGCACCCCCCTATAACAGCGGTTCTTAACCTGTGGGTCGGGACCCCTTTGGGGGTCGAATGACCCTTTCACAGGGGTCTGCTAAGACCATCGGAAAACACATATTTCCGATGGTCTTAGGAAACTGTATTGACTGAACTATGTCATGTATCATCTTTTGTATTATTAAAGCTATTGTTATGTATTATTTTCATTAGCAAACCATCCCATGACAATGGATCGTGTAGAGAAGAACGAAAATAATTTTATGGTTGGGGGTCACCACAACATGAGGAACTGTATTAAAGGGTCGCGGCATTAGGAAGGTTGAGAACCACTGCCCTATAATATATTATTTATTCCTTTTTGTAACATTACATTGTACAATTACCTGATCCCTCACCACCAGCAGACAATTATGAGGAATTAGGTGGAAAATGCACAATGTGATGACACAGAAGAAATTGCCATAGGACGGCCATCTTGTGAAGCATCCTGGTGTTGGGTATTTGGTGTGTTTTGTCCTGAACGCCCCTCCTTTTTAACAAGTTATACATGTCTATGTTCAAGCACTAAGGTAAGGAGAAATGCATTCATGGTAGGGATGTGCTGATCAGCAAAACATGACCTTGTCAAAGCTTGCTGAATTCCATATTGAAGCTTGTTCTGACTTGAATCTGTATCAAATGGTGGCTTTGTTTTGTTCTTTTCTCATGAAAATCTATGTATTTTTGGTGCATATTTTTTCCAAACATACACATCAATTTTGCACACCGTTGAAATTCTTCTCTCATTGATTAAAGCATATTTTTTTTGCAAATGTTTCAAAAGTAAACTTCTTCCATTTTCATGGACATTCTAAAAATATACCCATGCTGTTGAACTCAAGTTTTGGAACCCACAAATGATATTCCAAGTGTAGAAATGTACAGACGTCGAACACAGATTGCATCTGAATCCTTGTTTGGTTCAGAAGTTGCAAACTGGATAAATCCTGATCAAAAATAAACTGAAACAAATTCCTCATACATCTCTAATTCATGATGCTTGTCCTGCAGCTGTGGAACCCCTTTCCCTTAGAGATCTGCCAAAAATCCAAGCATCTCTGCATAACAAGACAATAATATTCTTCCAGCCTCAGAATACGTCCATCTTGTTAATGTATCCAGACATTCTAAACAGTCAAATATATTTACATTCTCAAGGTTTCTTGATTAAAATGAACATATCTCATCCTTGTTTAGCACCCACCCACTCATTCCCTGTGTGTGGTTTTTATAAATGTCTCACCCATCAGTGATAAATATATGCAAAATCCTGCCACAGTGAGCCAAAGTGGTACACTGCTTAGGATGCTGGGTTTCCATATGGGAAAGCCAAGCTTCTGTTCCCCACTTGGCAATGAAATGTACTGGGTGGCCCATATGCAAGTCTTTGTCTTAGCTCAGCCTACATCACAGATCAGATGTCTCCAAAATAAATGGTTGCCCTGGCTTCCTTGAACAAAGGGTGAGATATCAATTTAATAAATACATATGGAACCCCCCCTCCCCCATTATGGCTAAGTTGGTTATTAGCAGCGGCTTCATTACACAATGCAGAGCAGGAATAGGAAAGGCTGTTACTTTCTCAATATGCAAATCTCTCTGTCTTTCTCACTCTTTTTTGTACCGAATTATGTCTTTTCTTGAATGTCAGCCTAAAGCAAGATAATCTCTGCTTTACAAAGATTAACCCCATTTATACCAATTAACACATGGTAAAGAAGGCTTTTAATGTTTTACACCAGCAGAGGAAGGAGAATGCTGTGGAGCAGGATTAGAGTGGATCACCTATTTCTTTAGTTTAAAACATGTCATTAAATAATACATAATATCTGCCAAATCTTTTGTACTTTACAAATAGCAAGTGCTTAAGCTGCAGAATCTATTGCCGGAAGTTGAAAAAGTGGAACACATATTCACTCCCATTGTTCAAAAGTAGGAAGGAGATGTAGGAGGGATTGCATTAAAAGGTCAGTGTACAGGAGTTTTGGTTATTGTAGCACTCTGCAAGATTATGGGAACTAATATTTCCTAATGAATTTTAACAATGAGCAATATCAAGCAAGTTTTGATGGCTAGAGTCCAGAGAAGGGTTTTCAGTGGATTTTCCATAAGCTGATTGGTGGGAGATCCAGGACAAATAAGAGGAAGTACTTCTTCACAGACCACATAGTTAAATTATGGAACTCACTACCACAAGATGTAGTGATGGCCACCAATTTAGACGACTTTAAAAGAGGTTTGGATAAATTCCTGGAGGCAAAGGCTGTCAATGGCTACTAGCCCTGATGGTTGTGTGCTATCTATTCGAGGCAGAAAGCCTGTGTGCACCAGTTGCTGGGGAACATGGGTGGGAGGGTGCTGTTGAACCATGTTCTGCCTTGTTGGTCCCTGGCCAATGGCACTTTTTATGTTTTTATGTGGTATATCTTCACCTTAAGACACTCTAAAACTTGAGAATCATTTGATAATATTACCAGATCTTTTCTTGGTAAAGGCTTAGCTGATTGTGCTCTCTCGCTCTAGCTCACTCACTCTCGCTCTGTCTTTGTGTGTGTGTCTGTGCTGGAATAGTCATAGTTTTATCTTTTTCAACCCCTAGCGAACTACATATAGAGTTGGGGCATGTAAAAATACTAAACAAGGGAGGGCATCTTTGGGAATGTCTGGGGCCATTTTCTCTGACACAGACACACACACACACACACATGCCACATAGGCCACACTCCTGCCATCATGCTGTGAAATTCTGTGGGGTGCCATTAGGAAAAAATAAAAAGAAGATGGTAAACTGCAATGGAGCAGTAAGTCAGATTTAGATTTTGGGGGATTTTTTAAAAGACTTTTTTCCTGCTGTATAGTGACCCCATTTCAGTGGCAACCCACCAATCTTTTTGCCACTGCAAGCTTTAGGGGCATGGCAATGTGTGTTGACAGGGGTACACTGGGGTTTGGCAGGAGTTTTTTGAGGCCTGTGGGCTGTGAGTTGCCCAATCCTGGTCTAAAACCTATTAATATGCCCTACCTGCCATATGTCAACAATCAAAACATGTTTTAGTTTACAAAAACGTAAACACTTCGCATGCAGGTTATTATAAATTGGATTTCTTGGTATTTTTGTGGTGGGTAAATGTAAACTAATACATGAAGGATCATCTCTTATGACTGAATGCTGGCCTCAATGTTTTCTCTGTGCTAGTTGTGGAGCTCAAAATGTGTTGAATCTTTCACATGGCCCCAGAGTTCCAGCTGGGTCTCACCATGAACTGATTAAAATAAAATAATTCATAGTGGAAGAAAAACAACATCTATCCTTAGGCTTCAGATTTCTAACAGGGAAGGGATAAACCTTGATTGGAACTGGTGAACTGCACAATCTAACAATTCTTTTTTCTTTCTTTTTTAAGGAAATATGATTCTACTGGCACTATGGCAAGGGACAAAAGAGTACATAAGGTTGACATACTCCCATGTAAGCATGAATAGAGAGGTGACCTGAGTGTCAAGCACTGGAGACAAAGATGAAGGTACTTTTTCAAAGGTACCAATGTGGTTGAGGTTAACAGCAAAGCAACCCACTTAAACTAATGGGAGTGGGATAGCTAATTGTTCTGCCTTGTTCCTTTGAAAAACTCTGCTCTTGCAGGAACTTCAAGGTCTTAAACTTCTTGGATGAAGAATGGGCTCGAATGTTTGCCAGTAGGATATTTGTAACTGGAATGATAGGTTCAGTTGCATGATAACTTCAGTTGCACGGACTTCATGTGTCTATTCCAGTGAACAGACAGATCTGGGACAGATCTGGGAACAGACAGATCATCCACCACTAACAGCCATCCAGTCGCAACGTTAAACTAAAACTCAGCACAGCACAGAATACCATTAAAGATGTATGGGAATTTGGTTTTTGTTTGCAGAACATGGAAGAATGCCCCATTCAAAGCTCCAAATGCACCAGCACATGTCCACCAAGTCAAACACATGTTCGTACTTGTCTCATTCCTGATTCCAAGTTCAATTTGTAGACAGTATCAGTCTATGAAGGATATTTAGGGAAATTAGGAAATTTGTGCAGCTTTGGATAGATTTGTGAAAATTTGGAGAAATTTGCACACATCTCCTATTTGATCACTGTTTGATAAGTTCAAGTTTCCCAATCATGCAGAGTGAGCAGTGATTGCAAATGCAAATAGGAATCAGGTGTGAGATGAGCACCAAGACAATGTTGATCCTGGCAATCTCAAACATTGCTTGTTTGCCTATTCCTAGATACCATATGCATATTGCCTAAATAGTGCATCTGGTAAGGCCATGGCCCTGAATAGCCATAATTTCCCCACATTTTGGAGCCTGGGTGAATATGAAAAGCCCTTAACATGACATGTTAAACTGATCTGTTTGTTTGTTTGTCTATTGAATCTTAAAACTAGCCTGTCCCCTACCAATGAAACAGGGGGTGGTGGTTTTTGCCCTAAACCCCTATCCCGGAGTCCTTCATCTGACCTTCTGTGAAACCTCCTGAAACCATTATTTTTCTTTCTGCAGAGATATCAGGTATCTAAATAAAAACTTTTACAAACCTTATTATCTCATTTGACCTTCTGTAAAATCTCCTGCCCACTTTCTCACCTCCTCTTATTCTGCAGATGCCCTGGCTCCTTGAGCCTTCTGCAAACTCTTGGCCTCCTAAGCCAACATCCTCACTCCAACCATCTTTAAGTAAACTGGTGACTAAAACTGAACAACAGACCCACACAATTTAATTCCATAATATCCCAAAAGCAAACTATAGGCTAAAAATGGAAGAGAGTTCTGTTCCTTCACAACATAGAAAACAATTCCAGTTACTGAAAAACAATTAATTACTCTTCTTGTTCTTGATGTTCCTCAGAGAGAAGGTAAATTAGAGTTTTTAGGTTTACTTCCTCTCTGATGTTTAGGTTCAGATATAGTTTTAGCTCCTGGTCAAGGTTACATTGGTTATAGAGATACATTTTGGGAGATATAGGAGGCAGAGGAGCAGAAAAGGCAAGGCTTGGAGGATGAAAAAAATGTGGAGTTAACAGGATTTGTTAAAAGGACAAGGAGGATAGAGAGGATCAGATTATTCCAGGAACGGGGAATGACAGAAGGCTCAGACATAGTAGTGGGAGAAGGAGACTAAAGGAAAGGACAGAATGTGAGCTTGTGCTAAATGAAGACTGAAGAAGCACTGTAAGAGGAGACAGGAAAAGGTCAATAATAAGGAGCTTCAATATAAGACAGGGTCATAAAAATAAAAAGAAGAAGAAAGTGCACTGACTCTGTTGCAATAATAATAATAAAGTAATAATAAAAGTTTACTCACTTCAAAATGTTATATGCCTGAATACCAGCAGAAGAACACAAGTATAGAAAAAACATCCTTCTCTCCCTTCCCCCACCCACCTTCCATTGAAATTATTGGGCCATAGAGCTCCTATCAACAGCTGCTGCTAGCTGTCCACAGAATGCCTGTCATTGTTCCATTTCAATAACAGTATGAGTACTCATATCACAGAGAGGCAAAGAACTCATCTCTCAATAAGAGCCTTGAAGGCCCCAGGGCAGTGTTGCTTTCATAAAAGGAATAGATTTGATTTACTCTGCTATTTTTAACAGAATTGAAAAGGAGCAGGGGGAGAACATCTCATCACTATATCAGTCCCGACATGCTGACACCCCAAGCTTCATTCAGATCTACATTCCTCAGTCAGCTGGCATATGCCAGGAAAGCAAGCAGAGTGAGGACACTTTCCCTTCCACTCACATCTATTTTGCCTAAACTAATACCGTTGCTGCTGACACATCCTTATTGATTCAAGCCCTTCTTGGTCTCTGACATGTTTCCTGTTGGTTGCCTGGTAACCAAAATGTTTGTGCAAGGTAGCCAGGCGCTGGCATTCTCATTTCAAGATACAACTTTTTTGTTTTGTTTAAAATGAGTGGGGAAACACAAACAATTCACATTGCTAGAATGTAGATATTAAGACTAGGGAGGTCATAGAAATTCATAATGGATTTCTATGAATCCGACCATCAGGTTCCACAGCGCTAGCTGTGCGAATTCTGCAGAGTGGTTTATCACTGGGTGGGTGGATGTTGTGGTAATTTGCATTAGTGCTAATGTGAATTATCACGAGTGGATGAGAGAATGAAAGTTGTCTCACAATCCATGAAACACAAATGGAAGAATTTAACAAAATCTGTACCTCCCTAGTTAGGAGTAATGCTAATTGGTTGGTCCACATGCACAAAAACCAGTGATTATGCACATTCACCACTCCTCATAGAGGACTCATATGAGGACTCCTCATAGAGTCCTTAGAGGACATTGTGCAAATTTCCAAGACAATATACATACTCTCCAAAATCAGAGTATACTTGGGGAATATGGATGTCTCAGCAGGGGCATTTTCAGAGCAATATCCAAAATTCCCAAGGGACCTTGGGGAATATGGATATCTCATCTGCATTTTGTATATTCTCAAAGCATTTTGTATATTCTCCAAGACATATCAGAGAAGCACATGTTGGCAGAATTGTGTGCACTGCCTTGTCAATATGTACATCTTCAAGTCAATATGCATAGTCTCCAAGAAACATGTCTTTGATTTCTATCTGTAGTTGCTACAGTCTTTCCATGGCAGTGCTTGTTCTTCTGTAAAACAGCCTGCCATTTTGGATTAAACCGCTGTATTCTTTGAGAGCAAGGGATATAAAAATCACTCTGCCCTTTACTCCAGGGACCAACACTTCCTTTAGAGTCCTAGTTGTGCCATGCAAGAGATCCTGCTCTCCTTACCCCCTCAATCCTCCTCAGTCTGGGCTTGTCCCCACCAGAATGATTTCTTGGGGCAACATGGCCTATAACCTGTCCTGGAATCTTTTAAAACTTTGTAGTGACTGGAAACTGAGTCCTGGGCCTCATCTACACCAAGCAGGATATTGCACTATGAAAGTGGTATGAAAGCGGTATATAAAAGACAGGAGCCACACCAAGCAGGATATAGCGGTATGAAAGCGGTATATGGTCTGTGTCAGTGGGCCCCAACAGTTGTCAGTGCACTTCAATAACGCTATAAAGCAGTAGTGTGGCTCCTACCTTTATATACCACTTTCATAGTGCAATATCTTGCTTGGTGTAGATGAGGCCCTGGTCTGCATTGCAACAGATTGAGGTGTTACAATTCAGAGGCGCTTTCAAGGACTGTATCTAAAAATCAGGCTCCAGAGTTTTAGAACCAAACTAATATCAAGGTGGCACCTAAATGTAGAATTATGTTGTGTTCAGATTGATCTACATAGTTATAAGTTATTTATTGATATTCTTCAACATTACTTGCAGAAGAAGTAAGTAAAAAGGATAACACCCCCTCCCCAAATCCCACAGTTCACCAAGTTGCCCATTGTATGGGGCTGTATGAAACTATATTGGACACATTGCATCGGTTGCAATTTAAGGTGTTTGCATTGAGCTTTAAAGCTCTAAACCAGGGTGGGTAACTTGTAGCCCTCCAGATGTTTGGGCCTACAACCATTGGGTGAGCTGGCTAGGGCTAATGAGGGTTGTAGACCAAAGCATCTGGAGGTCATCAAGTTGTTCATCCCTGCTATAAACAGTTTGGAACTAGAGTACCTGAAGGGCCACTATCACCTGTATTAGCCTGCCTCTACTTGGAGACCAGCTTCCAAGGCCCTACTTCTATGCCAGCCTGCAAGAAGAATAAGGGACTGTAAACCATTCTTAAAGGGTGTACACATGTCTGTTTTGCATACCGAAGGCATTTTTATATTATTATGAATACATGGGCAGTATATTTAAAGTCCTTTAG
The DNA here is from genome assembly GCF_023053635.1 of Elgaria multicarinata webbii. Classification (NCBI taxonomy): domain Eukaryota; kingdom Metazoa; phylum Chordata; class Lepidosauria; order Squamata; family Anguidae; genus Elgaria; species Elgaria multicarinata. The sequence goes on from NC_086172.1 coordinate 116,080,536, forward strand.
AAAATGTCAAAAAGTATGGACATGGAAGAATGTAGTAAGACCGCTTACATAACACATATACACTATGCCCAACACACTGGCTGATAGATGCAGCAGTCTGTTAAAATTTTACTTCTCAGGCATCAAAATTAGGTCTAAGTTAAATGGCATCACTGCAAGGGGGTAGCAAATTTCGCTGCTAATCACATTAATCCACAGCACTCTAGAAGGATTAAGTATGTTATCATTAACATCACTACCTGAATTTGTGCATTATGTGTTTATACATGAAAATGCTGAAGATATTACCACCAACTAAAACAATGTACCACAATTTCTAGATCAGACATTGCTTTTCAGAACCTAATTTCAAATCAGCTGACTCACGCATCCAGTTCAGATGGCAAGATGTAGGCTAAGAGGTAGCAAGCTTTGCAACCCATACAATTGTGGACTAAGAGAACAGAATGTGATATATTTGTTTGTTTTCTACGCAGCCATAGTTGTATATTATTATTATTATTATTATTATTATTATTATTATTATTATTATTATTATTATTGAGTGCACATAGAGTGCATTGCAGTAATCTAACTTGGAGGTTAGCAGAGCATAGACAACTGAAGCCATATTATCCCTGTCTAGATAGGGGCATAGCTGGGCCACCAACTGAAGTTGGTAGAAGGCACTTCGTGCCACTGAGGCCACCTGAGCCTCAAGTGACAAAGATGGCTGTAGGAGAACCCCCAATCTATGAACTTGTTCCTTTAGGGGGAGTGCAATCCCATCCAGAACAGGTTGAACACTCTCTATCTGGTCAGAAGAACCACCCACTAACAGCATCTCAGTCTTGGTTGGTAGGAGATTCAGAACAGATAAAAGAAAGTTCTTCTTCATACAGCACATAGTTAAATTATAGAATTCACTACCAGAAGATATAGTGATGAACACCAATTTGGATGGCTTTAAAAGAGGGCTAGATAAATTCCTGGAGGAGAAGGCTCTCATTGGCTTCTAATCCTGATGACTATGTGCTATCTCCAGTATCAGAGGCAGTAAACCTATGCACACCAATTGCTGGGAAGATGGGTGAGAGGGTGCTGTTACATTCATGTTCTGTTTGTGGGATCCTGGTTGACAGCTGGTTAGCCCTTGTGTGAACAGAATGCTGAACTAGATGGATCCTTCGTCTGATCTAACATGGCTCTTATGTCCTTATGTTTATAATTACCGTATTTCTTCGATTGTAAGACACCATCAATTGTAAGATGCACACTAATTTCACTACCACCAACAGGGAAAAAAAACCTAAGACACACCTGCAATTCTAAGACGCACCCCATTTTTAGAGATGTTTATATGGGGGAAAAAAGTGTGCCTTAGAATCGAAGAAATAGGGTATATGATAATTCTGGGAATTTAATTCAGGTACCACAATGCAGCATAGAGTTAGGCATACTTAAGGCCCCCATTGATTTCAATGGGGCAACAATAACACATAACTGGACTGGATTTTACCTGGTATGTTTTAATAAGTGACTCATCCAAAAATAAAGATACTTAAATTATCTTCCGCTTTAGAAAATGTTTGGTTATTTCACAGGTAGGGATGTGGAAAGGTACAGAATCAACAAAAGTAAAATGTAAACAAGATAATACATGTAAAACATATATTCTTCTCACTCCTAAATCCTAATAAGAATAAGCTGACACTATCATACACATCTTTTACAGAAGGCCTAAAATTCTAGAGGTGATACATTTCAAAAACAAATTTCCTCATAGTTTCCTTTAACGAAAACAATCCATTGTTTCTGTGCTTCATATGTGGCTGAATAGAACTCCTGTGGCTGGTAATGATGTAAAGCAAGTATTGTATGGATGACTGCAGTTGCCAAGGGGATTGTGAAGCAGGCCTTTCTTCTCCTGGAGGTGTATAATTGCAGGTACTCAGAATAGATATAAATCCTTTTCCTACTTTCAGTGATGTTCAGTGTTCCACCTCTTTCTTTGGAAATAAAAGTAGAAAGATAAAAGTTATTCTTTAAAATACAATGAGGGTCCACGAAATGAACCATATGGCCACATCCAAAACATATTGGAAATACATGAGATTCAGTGGATATTCAAAGGACCTGCTCATACTGTCACCTTTTCCCTACTGACAAGAAGCCATATGCCAGCAATTGCAAAGGGAAGGTTACTATGATGAATCAGTTTACACTGAAAAAAGAAATTTCTACTATTTCCTTTCATGGGTACCAGTTCTAGTAGCGTCCACACTAATAGTTCCTCCATTTTGTCATGGCCATACAGAGTGCCAAGGTGGGACTCATACTGGAGAAACTTGTTTTCTGAATTAGCCTAAAGATGCTCAGTGAAATGGACCTACAGATCAGGATAACAATGGATAAGGGCTAAGCCCATCTTCTATTAGTTCCACAGCCCCAATCCAAGTTTGAGCCTGAGTGTCTTCCTTCTTCATTAATAGGACTTACAACAAATGGGTCCCACAATGAAGAGCTGTGGTGTGGCATGCTCCTGTTCAAAAGTTCCAGGCCTTTTCAAGAATAATTCATCCATTCTATCCTACCATCCAATCTGAGGTTTCCCATTATTTTTCCCAACAGCCAATCAAATCAGATGCTGAAAATTCATCCTCATAGAGCTATCCTTCCTCTTTGTTTGGTTTTTGTTTTTGTTTGCTCTTGTTGTTTTGGGGATTTCTGCAAACCTTGTGGTACCCCTAAACCTACTGATATCTTATCTTGACGTGGCCAGGTGCTCCTGGTATCCCAGGTGGAAGCGACAATAAACAGCAAACATTCATAAAGCATTATATCTATGGGCCTGTTCAGACAAGACACTAAGCCATGGTTAGGGCACTAACCCTTTTGCAGTAAATGGTTATTTTTGAGATTCCTGGATATCTGCCATCCATATTAAATCAATCTGGTGGAAAGTGTTCTTGAAAGAAATATATGTCTAGATTTGTAAACAGGGAATAAGTTAATAAGTCTCAAATTTTCAAGAAACCTGGTTATAAATTACAATATAAATTACAATATATGTACCTGATCTGATGTCCAGAGTGACTATCTGACAGATATACAATACCTGACCGGTTCTGTGCTTCTTTCAAGGTAACTTGCCCATGTTATTAGGCTGCACAAGCTGAAACTTAACCAAAACAATAGGGCAAACCAAAGCAATACCACCTCAACCTGCTTCAGAGGCCAATTCAGAGCTTCTGAATCTGTCCCAAAACACCTTGGCCCAATCTGGACCAGATCTGACCCACTTTGGATCTAGATCCAAAGCAAGATCTGGACATCTTAAGCTGGTTGGATGTTGTGGTTGCCAGAAAATGCCTTTTATGGCTGCTGTAGTTTCCAACATTAGAATCATAGAATCATAGAATAGCAGAGTTGGAAGGGGCCTACAAGGCCATCTAGTCCAACCCCCTGCTCAGTGCAGGAATCCACCCTAAAGCATCCCCGACAGATGCTTGTCCAGCTGCCTCTTGAATGCCTCTAGTTTGGGAGAGCCCACAACCTCCCTAGGTAACTGATTCTATTGTCATACTACTCTAACAGTCAGGAAGTTTTTCCTGATGTCCAGCTGGAATCTGGCTTCCTTTAACTTGAGCTCGTTATTCCGTGTCCTGCACTCTGGGAGGATCGAGAAGAGATCCTGGCCCTCCTCTGTGTGACAACCTTTTAAGTATTTGAAGAGTGCTATCATGTCTCCCCTCAATCTTCTCTTCTCCAGGCTAAACATGCCCAGTTCTTTCCGTCTCTCTTCATAGGGCTTTGTTTCCAGACCCCTGATCATCCTGGTTGCCTTCCTCTGAACACGCTCCAGCTTGTCTGCGTCCTTCTTGAATCGTGGAGCCCAGAACTGGACGCAATACTCTAGATGAGGCCTAACCAGGGCCAAATAGAGAGGAACCAGTACCTCATGCGATTTGGAAGCTATACTTCTATTAATGCAGCCCAAAATAGCATTTGCCTTTCTTGCAGCCATATCACACTGTTGGCTCATATTCAGCTTGTGATCCAAAACAATTCCAAGATCCTTCTTGTTTGAAGTATTGCTGAGCCAAGTATCCCCCATCTTGTAACTGTGCCTTTGGTTTCTATTTCCTAAATGTAGAACTTGGCATTTATCCCTATTAAATTTCATCCTGTTGTTTTCAGCCCAGCACTCCAGCCTATCAAGATCACTTTGAAGTTTGTTTCTGTCTTCCAGGGTATTAGCTATCCCACCCAATTTTGTGTCATCTGTAATTTGGTCAGTGTTCCCTGTACCTCCTCATCCAAATCATTAATAAAAATGTTGAAGAGCACTGGGCCCTGCGGTACCCCACTCGTTGCCTCTCCCCAGTTTGAGAAGGTTCCATTGATAAGTAGGTTGAGAAGTTTCCATGATTTTGCAAAGATAATAGACAAAGGTTCTGAGAGTTCTTCTGCTAGCTCCTTCATTACTCTAGGATGCAGTTCATCGGGCCCTGGAGATTTGAACTCATTCAAAGAAATTAGGTGTTCTTTGACCATTTGTTTATCAATCTCAAACTGCAATCCTGCCCCCTCAACTTCTGCTTCACTTTTTCCAGGGGGGGTCATAGACCCGCTTTTGGGAGAAGACTGAGGCAAAGTAGGAATTGAGCACTTCAGCCTTTTCTTTGTCATCTGTTATCAATTTGCCATCCTCATTAAGCAGTTGAACCACCATTTGTTTCCTCTGTCTTTTACTACTCACATATCTGAAGAAAGCCTTTTTATTGCTTTTAGCATCCCTCGCTAATCTCAGCTCATTCTGAGCTTTAGCCTTCCTGATGCCATTTTGGCACTTCTGCGCCACCTGTCTGTACTCTTATTTTGTAGCCTGGCCTTCCTTCCACTTCCTATATGTATCCCTTTTTGTTTTCAGGTCATTTCTAAGCTTTTTGTGGAGCCACATTGGTTTCCTCTGTTGTCTTCGATCTTTTCTCCTTGTTGGAATTGTTTGTAACTGTGTCTTTAAAATTTCCTTTTTTAAATACTCCCACCCATCCTGCACTCCTTTTCTCATTAGGCTCATTTGCCATGGGACCTTACTTATCATAGTTCTGAGTTTATTAAAATCAGCTTTCCTAAAATCCAGAGTACGTGTATGCCTACACTCGACTTTTGTCTCCTTCATAATCAAGAATTCAAGTATGACGTGGTCACTTTCCCCCAGAGTTCCCGTAACTGCCACTTTATCCACTAAGTCATCCCTATTGGTCAATATGAAGTCAAGGATTGCCGATCCTCTAGTTCCTTCCTCCACTTTCTGTAGGAGAAAGTTATCACCCACACATCAGGAATTTCTTGGAAGGGCCGCTTTTGGCAGTATTGGTCTCCCAACAGATATCAGGGTAATTGAAGTCCCCCATCACTACTACATCACACTTCCTTGAAACACTGGCAATTTGTTTCTCAAAAGTTTCGTCCTCGTCTTCTCCTTGATTGGGTGGTCAGTAGTAGACTCCGATTATCATGTTCTTTTTATTCCTTACCCCATTTATTTTAATCCAGATGCTCTCGATGGGGCTCCCAGTCTGATCCGCCTGTATTTCTGTGCAGGGATAGGTATTTTTAACATATAGTGCAACTCCACCTCCCTTTCTATTTCTTCTGTTCTTTTTGAACAAGTTATATCCTTCAATTGCTATATTCTAGGCATGTGCTCCGCTCCAATTAGAAGCGCAGAAGCAGGAGCGAATTGGCCTGCTCCGCCTTGCCCAGAGGAGGAGTAGAAGCAGACCATGGACCCCTAGAAGCAAGGCGAAGAGAAGCGCCCATTTTCGGAGCGCTCCGGTTTGCGCGTTCCGCTTCTATCACCATCTTGAAACATTTCGCCCATAGGATTGCATTGCGGAAAAGAAAGGCGGATAACTGTGTTGTTTTTGATGCTATCTTTCTGAAAATTCTTGTGCTTAGAGACTCGTGGATGGGGGTAATTTTGAGACTACTCTCACCTCTCTGCGTGGTGCGGGTCGCGCGCTAGAATTTTTTTAAAAATCAGTGGGAAAAATACCTTTTCCGAAGGGCTGAGGGGCAGAGTCAACTCCCGGTCATGATCACATGATCCCAAAGTTGGAGGAGGGGATAGGCAAAACGGGTAACTTGAGATTCTGGGAACTTCTCTTTCTTAGTCTGAACGGACTTTCCCCAGTGTTTTTTAAAAGAGTAGCCCCACCAAATGCACAAACACAACCTGTGAAATCATATACTAAGCCAATAATAAGAGATAGAAACACAGCACTGCTACCCACCCTAACTTTGGGGAACAACTGAAAAGATGTGGTGCAAGGGGATGAGCTCCCCTAGGGCATCCCATGTGGACGTGCCCCCACTCTCTCCTGTACTTGGAGGGCCATTAGAGCCTTCCAAAGAGAGTAACCGGGTGGAGCAATGCCTATCATGAGTTGAAGTGAGCGGTCTACTTCTCTTAGTGGTGGAGCAATGCCTATCATGAGTTGAAGTGACAGTTCCACTTTTCTGTTGTGGTGAAGCAATGGCTTTCATGAGTTGAACTGACAGCCTTGCTTCTTAAAAGACTGGTTGACCACCAGTCAAATTGGCAGCTGCTGCTTCCCCCTCCCCTGGGCACGTCCCCCTATTGCTGGTAAAAGACAGATATAGCCTTTTAAAAAAAGTTCTTCTTGTTGTTTATTCAGCAACACTGCTGCTTTTAATTCCACCACTCCTTTGTTTATTTATTTATTTATTCCATTTTATATGCATTACTGGCTTATCCTTGGCTCACTTCCTTATGCCCCCAGAAATGTCTGCTGCCTGCCTGCCTGCCTTCCCTCTCTCCTCCCCTGCCCGCCTTGCAGGGATGTTGTGTGTGTCTGGCTTTGACTCAGGGGAGAAGTCCTTCCTGCGCTCACTTGGAGTTTTGGAAGTTCCAAATCCATTTTTCAAGTGTGGAAGAAGATTCATAGGTTTATCTCTACTCCCCAATTCATGGCATGTTGGGATTTCCTTTGAAATGGCCCCATTGAGATGTCTGCAGGTTCAAGCCCCGCCAAAAATCAGGGGATGATGGGACTGCCTTGAGTCTGGGTGTGCGTGTGTATCCCTGGATAAGCTATCATGGTGGTGAGTTTGAGGTTTTTCTTTCTAACGTGCAAATTGACGGAGCTATGGAAAGGGGTGTGAATGGGGTGTTGGATTTTCATAAATTCCCCAAAAATCAGGGGATGATGGGACTGCCTTGAGTCTTGGCATGCATGTGTATCCCTGGATAAGCTGTCATGGTGGCGAGTTTGAGGTTTCTAACGTGCAAATTGACGGAGCTATGGAAAGGGGTGTGAATGGGGTGTTGGATTTTCATAAATTCCCCAAAAATCAGGGGATGATGGGATTGTCTTGAGTCTTGGTGTGCGTGTGTATACCTCCATGAGGTGTCATGGTGCCAAACTTGAGGTTTCTAACTTTCACAGAAAAAAAAGTTGTATACTTTTTTAGCTTAATGCAAGCCTATGGGGGGAAAAACGGAGCTCCGATCCGGATCCGGAGCTCCGAGCGGAGCGGACATGGGCGGAGCGGGGGCGGAGCGAAGCGGCCCGATCCGCAAATTGCGGATCTGGAAGTGAAGCGGAGCGGGGGGTCCGTGCACTCCCCTACTATATTCCAGTCATGGGCGTCATCCCACCAAGTTTCAGTTATACCTATCAAGTTGTATTTGCCTTCATGTAATAAGAGTTCAAGTTCATTCTGTTTGTTTCCCATGCTCTGGGCATTAGTATATAGACATCGAAGACCATGTGTTTTATAGTCTGGCTTTGTTCCTACATTGTTGTGGACACTATTTTGGGGCACTATTGGAGCTGTTATCTGTACTGTGGTACCTTGGCCTTCATCCATTGTTGCCTCGAGGTTTACATCTCCCGCCCCTGTAAGATTCAGTTTAAAGCCCTCCTGATCAAGTTTTTCATGCTGTGGCGGAACACATTCTTTCCAGCCCTTGTGAGGTGCAACCCATCCCTTGCCAGCAGTCCATGTTCCAAGTAGCGTAGCCCGTGGTCCAAGAATCCAAAACTCTCATGTCGGCACCGCCTTCGTAGCCAGTCGTTCATCCGGAGTATTTTCCCTTCCCTTTCTAATCCTCTTCCAAGAACCGGGAGGCTGGATAAGAAAACTACCTGGGCCCCAAAGTTCTTCGGTTTCCTTCCCAGAGCTTCAAAGTCTGAAATGATTTCTTCATAGCTCTGCTTGGCAACATCATTTGTTCCCACATGGAGGAGAAAAAAGGGCTATGTGTCCGTGGACTTTATGAGCTTTGGTAACCCTTTAGTCACATCTCTAATCTGTGCTCCAGGGAGACAACACACCTGGCGAGTCCATGGGTCTTCACGACATACTTGGGTTTCAATCCCACGCAGCAGGGAGTCTCCCACAACTACTACTCTTCTCTTCTTCTTGGTTGACCTACTTCCTGCCTCTTGTTCATTGTTGCACGGTGTCTCCTGTACTTCTTCCTCTGCAAACTGTCCTTCAGACTCATCCTTCAGAAGCTGAAAGTGGTTGCTTAGCTCTAATGGTTCCACCAGTGCAGAATGCCTCCTAGTTCTTCTGCTCCTGTCACTCTTTTCCAGAGAGTTTCCTCTTCATTGGCTTTCTTCCCCTCAGCATACTCCACTTCTGCTTCAGCTGGCTGTTGCTCTTCAATCTCATGTGCTTCTTGTTGCTGTTGCAGTTCCACTGTTCGGTCTAAGAACTTCTCTTATTCTTTGGAGGGTGGACACTCGCCGCTCAAGTCCTCTCACTTTTTCTTCCAAAAGTGCCACCAGCTTGCACTTGTTGCAGGTATACACCATGTTGAGCTCAGGCAGAAACACAAACATTGCACACCCTTTGCAGGTCACCACCTCTAGGGGCTCCTTTCCATCCATATTGTCTATTTCTGCTTTGTTTTTTCCTTTCTGATTATAGTGGAATTGCCTTTGCTTTGTCCTGTCCTCTCTGAAGGTACACAACTATATGAGTATGTCTTAAAGGAAAATAAGATTTTTTGATTGGGTGGTTGTTGGGGTTTTGTTTTTGTTTTTTGGTTTTGTGTGTGGTTTTGTGTGTGTGGGTTCTCTTTATGTTTTTCTTTGTTTTTCCCCCTCTTTTTTTTTCTTAGAGGCCTCCCCCTTGACCTCCCCTGCCGAACTTCCTCTGTCAAACTCCTGTTTCCAGTTCCTGGGAACTGGCTTACTTTTCTAGCTTCTACTTGAGCTGGGCCAGCTGCTCTTCCCTGCTTCTGCTCAGCTCCAAGTCAGGAAACATTAGATTTACGGCAATAGATAGTAGGACTGTGCAAAGACTGCCCCCCCCAACTGTTTTGTGGCCTGATCTGGAACTTTCGGATTGGGCCCGAACCGCTTTGGGTCAAACTGACCCTTCCCCACTCCACTCTGCGGAGTGAGATCTGGAGGGGAGGATTGAGATTTTGCCCCCCTTCCCTACTTACTTGCCTCTGTGGCAGATGGTGAAGGCAGGTAAGTGGGGAAGGGGGGACAAAATGGGGTCCGAATAAGCCCCCCTCTCCCTTACCTGGCTCTGCCACTGTTACTGCATAGACTGCGGTGGCGGAGCCAGTTAAGACCCCCTCCCCTCCACTTACCTGCCTCCGTTGCAGTCCAGCACCAGCTTCAACTGTGGCCCAGGCCTCAAAGCGGAAGCAGTCCCCCTCCCCCCTTACCTGGCTCGACCGCCATCACCACATGGACTGCGGCAGTGGAGCCAGGTAAGCCTCCCACTTACCTGCATTCGGAACTCTGGATGGAGGCGAACCGCTTCGCCTCGATCCACAGCTCCCCCAAATCGGATCCACCTTTGGCAGAGTCGGATTGGGTCGCTCCACTTCCGATTCATGATCTGAATTGGAGTGGAGCACAGCCCTAATAGATAGCCCCCATCTTCTTTAAAGGCAGTGGCTTTCAGGAAGGACGGACAGCAGCCAGGCCCAAGCGGATGGGTCAGTTAAGTCCTGGCCACTCACACATCTTGGCAGGTGGGGGACAGTGAGTCATCATTGCCCCAGATCACGTTGAAGCACTCTGAAGTGCTTCAGTCCCAATCCATCCCATTTTGGGCCACTTTTCCAATCTGGTACTGATTCGGATTTGGACTGGAGCAGCTCAATTTGGCCTGCTTTGGTTCAGGATTCAGGTGTGTATCCAAAGTTGTGCACAGCCTTACAAAACAACATGACTAGGTGGAACACTGGCCACAAACACCTCTGCCTCTGGCAAAATAAATGTGAGCAATTTATTTTTTAAAAAATGTATTGCCTTTTTATTTGTGAATATTAACAAAACAGGAAAAAAAGAAATAAATTGTGCAATAGAAAAAAATACATGTATAGGGATATTATCATTTTTTCCCCATCAGATAAACCATTCCTTTAAAAAAAATGGAGAAAGTTATGCATGGGTTTCAAGAAAGGCAGACCATATAGCCATGTATTTATCCACTCGCAAGTCACGCCTATATAATACCCATTCAAATGTTGATAATGTTAAGTCCTCAGTTCATTGCATTATGGGAGGCAAGCATTTGTCCTTCCAATGTGATAGTATAAGTCTTTTAGCTGTCATAAATGTGAGCAACTTTGTCTGTTGTCACAGTGAGCCTTGGAAGGTTCCTTCTGAGCTTACACAGAATATGCTTCTCACCTCTCAAAAAAAAAAAAAACTCTGCTGAATGATATTTTGCAGACAGAATGGTAGCAAAGAAAGATTGCTTTGCTTTTGCCATAGAGTAAACCCTAAGATTTTTCCCACTTCTATTTGATTATCACAAGCTCCCCTTGCTCCTGTCCTCCAGTTGTTGACCAAGCTAGAGGTGATGGTTAGGAATCAGTGAGAATTTCATTTCAGTTTTGATAAGAATTTACTAAAGTTCACGAAGTTCTCCGTATTTGGGACAAAAAGAACTTGAACTGTTTAAAAACAAAACAAACACAAAAACAATTACAAGGGGAAGGGGAAGTTCCAGAAATAAAAACACAGACACCAGAGCTTGGGGTAAAATTAGGGCATCTTTATTTATTCATGGATATGCTACCCTCCATGGATCTGTACATGAACGTGCGGGAATCTATTTAGTTTAGCTGCAGGCTCTAGCCTGTCCCTTAAGGCGAGCTACTCTGCTGGAAACAGGGGTCGGGTTTCCAGGGCCCCTTTCCAGTTTCACTTAAGTGTTTCGTGAGACTGACTCACATCATCCCCACTCTGGCTGCATAGCCGAGTAGATGAGACAAGAAGGTCTCCAAAGGGAAACCATCTCCTGATACAAAAGCTGAAAAGCCCTCAAGGAGCAGGACTTCTGACTTGCCAATCATCATAAAGGTGCCAGAGTGCTCATCGTCCCTACTCTGACTTCCCCAAATTCCCACACAGCCCTGCCTTTTATAATCAACCTATTTATCCTCCGCGTCTAAGATTAAATCCAGTATGGACTAGGCAAAAACCTGAACATTGTTGAGTTACTAGGCAAAAACCTGAACATTGTTGAGTTATGGCTTTAAAAGCTGATTAGTTATGGCACAGACTGGGTTTCTGGCACATAACCTTTTGTGTTAAGTCTCTGTCTGGGCCTTCCAGAGACTAGCAGAGATTGCAGCGGTTCTCAGCCAAGTCAGCAAAGACATGAATTAAGACAAAGATTTTTGTAGGTTAAAACAAACCTTTTACTGGTAAATAAATATATAATTTAGTTATGGCAGTACAGATACAAATACTTACAAACGGTCAGTCAATACAGCTCACATCAAGTTGGGTAAGGGACATGGAAGTAAAATGAACATGAAAACACATTTACTTTTATAGACAACCTGTACAATGATGCAACTCCTTGCAACCCTTAATTGAAGACAATCAGTTAGACAATTATTCAATTATGACACTCAATGTCCAGGTGTAGAGTTGACCTTTAAGTTTCTGCTGAGTCTTCTGTTCTTCCAGATCCTCAGCAATTAACAAATCAATGGGAAACATAACCAGGATCCATTCCAGGATCCAACAAACATCACCAGATGACAGGGAACATTCCTACTCAGCCCCTCCTACAAAGGAGGTGACTGGTTTGTGATTCCTGTACTAGTTCATAAAGAGGGAGGGTGGGGGTGAAATCAAAAGAGGCTGAGGAAAGCCAGGGGTGAGCCTTTATACCCTTGGCTCTGTCCCACCTCACGAGGGAGTACATGTACTGGTTGCGTTTCTCTTTCTGGCTCCCCCCAGTCGCAACAGCCAACCCCTACCCCCCACAAGCTGTGCTGGCTGGGTGGGGATTGGGTATTTGGGAGAAACCAATGCCGACAGATTTGTCCATCCAAACCCAGGGCTTTGAATGCCTTGCTCTTAAAATTATTGGTTTGAATCCCTGCATATGCAACATGGAAAGCATTGTGATTTTGTCACACCATCCATGATCTGGATTAGGTCAGCTCAAGTGTTTATGATGGATAGTGCAACAAGCAGGAGGTCTTTTGGTGCCTATTCATCACAATGTGTTTGCAGTTCTTCTTGGTATATCAAATATATGGTATCTTATAACCCCATATAGCAAGGGGGAGGAGAAAGGAGTCCAGAGAAATCAGGGAAGAGGCAAAGTGCAAAAAGCAAGCTCTTCTAATTGCACCACAGCATCAGTTACAAATCGCTGTCCAGACATTGATAGAAGAAACATCAACAATTAAAAATTGCTTTCCAAATATTGACTATTTGCAGAGGGAGACAAAACAATACATCCTGCATGCCAGCTTACCATTCCCTTGCAACCTTTTGAGCAATTATCACCCATAATGTATTTTAAACAAGCAAAATGCATTCCTTTATTTTATTTTCCCCTTTATCTAGAGATGGAAATGGAATATAACCTAATCGTGTTATTTCAGACAATAAAACAACTGTGAAGTAATTATGCAACTTTAAATTTGATCATGGTTGATTAGTAAACACCTGGAATTTGTAAGTATATAGAGAAACTACTATAATTCTCCTTGATTGTAGTTTAAAAATGAAGAAAGACTGAGGTATGGGCAGGTGTAGAATATAATTTGGAGGAGACAAAGCTTTTCTCAGATAATATATATAATCAACTGGTAACTGTAATCCTATGCACATTTAGTTGAAATCAATGGGCCTTACTTCTGAGTAAAATGCATAGGATCACAGCCTGTCATTATATCAGTCAATTAACCTGTGCATGCATGTGATTTGAAAAAAATAATTAAAAGGAGCATAAGGGGAAGTTCCTTCCTCCACATTTAAGAAGAACAGATTGAGTTTCCCCTGCCGCTCTCCTCCTTGTTTTCCCTTTTCTTTGTCCTAAAATTTCACACTGTGGCCTCTCTTGTTAATTTACTGTGATACTTTAAGAAGAAGGGAAAGCTGTTATAAATCCCACAGACAAAAGAGGAGTTGTAGGAGGCTGGAAGACAGATGATGGTTATATCACAGAGTAGTGTGCAGCGTGGCAACCTATTTATATTATTTAGACTGTAGAGAAAAGCCCAAGGCAATGAGGTCAGATCAATTTGATTCAGTCTACATAAAGTCAGCTGTGAAGTTATGATCTGCATCTAAATTCATCCAAAATTCTTAGGACCTACGAATTCGACCCTAATCCATATCAGTTTGTACTAGGGCCATATGGAGAAATAAAATCATGTATGGGAATGTGGTAAAAATAATAAAGAAAAGTGAGATGATTGTCAACTTGACCATGCAAATGCCTTCAGTGGGGGAAGCCATGCACTAGGAATGGAATAGTTATGAGATGATTTCCGTTCAGCAATAAAGCACTAGCTGTATATACTTCCACATTCCCCCCCCCCCCCAAGTTCAACATTCAGAACTGAGGGTATTGGGCTGCTCAAACTTCATTCCCATTCCTGCCACCCAAGAGCTTTTTTTAATAAAAAAAAAAAAAAAAAAGGAAAAAAAGCATGCCAAGACATTCCTTCTAGATGGGAGCTCCCACTCAGTTTCATTAAGACTGGAAAACACACACAAACACACCTAAAAATAAGCAGTGCCAAGAAATTTCTTTAAGAGTGGAATCCCTCACTACAAGTGCTTGTTTCCTTCCTCACAGGGCATGTCTAGACCTGTTGATTTCTTGGGGATCGCCCTGGGATTATCCCTGTGCATCCACATGATGCACAGGGTAACCGTGAGGAGCCGGGAGCTGGGCACAGGGCGTGGAGAGCCACAGGAACTCCTTGTCCATCAGGGGTGGGGTGGGGGAATGGGATTTTTTAAAAACACACACACACACATTTGCGCAGGAGCGCTCTCGTGCTCATTTGCGATAAAAACAAAAAATAAAATGGCGGGTATGACGTCCTCCTGGGACAATGTGCGCCATGTGTAGATAGAGGGGGAGGATCCCACAATCACTATATTGTGAGATCCTCCCCTTCCCTCTCAGAAAGCTGGGAGGTCTAGACATGCCCACAATTTAAGATGTGTATAGTAAAACAATTTCATTTAGTTTGCAGTCCTGCACGCACTTCTCTGGGAATAAACCACAATGAACAAAGACAGATTACGTCCAAGTAGCCATGCCTAGCATCACACTATTAAACTAATAAAACAGTGGGGGTGGGGGGAGTGTCCAAAGAATAGAGGAGACTTCCAAATAAAACATAGCTCATGTAAAAACAATGGGCTTACATGAAAAGAAAAGCCATGAAGAACACGTTGCTAGTGTGAGCTGTTTTGACAGAAAATCAGACCACCTTTGCAAATAATTGGCTCTCATTCATTAGATAATAATAAATCATAAAATGTGTTAGATTGTTCTTGAAATAAGTAAGCCTAATGAAGAACATAGTTTAAAAACACACACCAAGGCTTCTCAAATTATTTCACTAGAAAGTCCAGAAACAAGATTGTGACTGTCCGTTACAATATTTCTTACTCAGTATAGTGATCAAACATAAAACAATTAGGTGTTGTTTAAAAAGTAGGCCCTACCTTGCAAGATGATCAAGGATATTGGTAATGAATGCATTTGAAAAACAAAACAAAACAAAAAACAATAACTTTGAAATGATAGTATAGAATAAAAAGATCAAAATTGTCCGAAGCCAACCTTATAATAATATTTTAACGAAAAATTTCATTTTAATTCATAGAATTTGTTCCTCCCAATTAGCTCAGCATTCAAAATTCCAACAGGTTAGCAATTTGATTGCATGCTTCAACATTCTACAAACAAGAATTGGTATAATGTTGCTTGCTCAACAGAAAAGCTGTGTGTACCAGATTTAAGAAATGAAGAGACTTGCACAGCACCTGGAATACTACTACTATCGGCTAAATTCTTTTGAAATTCTAGTTCCAATTAAAGGTCTAATAGCTTCTACCTTCTAGAATATGTTTAATCTCATGGACAACTAACATTGGGAGAGGGATCTTAAACAGAGCTTTAATCTTGAAGCACAGAGATGGGTTAGGAAAAACATAAACAGTTCTACTATGGATTTATAACAATTCTTTTAAATTATTTTCTTTGTAAACCACCCAGAGAGCTTCGGCTATGGGTCAATATATAAATGTAAATAACAACAACAACAATAACAACTATATGATGGCCCTGTTCAGCCTGAGTTCGATCCCAGCGGAAGCTGGTTCTCAGGCAGCCAGCTCAGGTTGACTCAGCCTTCCATCCTTCCGAGGTTGGTAAAACGAATACCCCCCTAGCTGGGGGAAAGGTAACTGCGACTGGGGAAGGCAATGGCAAACCACCCCGCTACAAAGTCTGCCAAGAAAATGTCAGCGAAAGCAGGCGTCCCTCTAGGCGCCAGCAATGACTCAAGCGCTTGCACGAGAGGTTCCTTTCCCTTTCCTTCAGACATAATTTGGGGAAGGATGGTTAGGTTAATCATGGTGCATGGTTAGTTTGCAGTCCTGCCACACACACACATACTAACCACCTGCATAACCACCCTCCAACCTAAACATCCTTGCAATGTGGCTTCTCTTTGCAGTGCTGCAGGGGCTCTGCGCCTGCGCGGAGCTCGATTGAAAGATTCTACAGCTAAGGCATTCTGGGTGGGAATCCCTACTACTATGTACTGAGCATGCCACGTTTATGTAAGGGCTTGGAGAACCATGTGAAGAGGTTTTCATGCTTCTTGGCCATTGGCTGGAGGACAGGGATGTTTTCACTTTATGCAGCTGCAGGTGTTTGTGCCTCGGAGCATGGAGTGCTCAAGGTCGCTGTGCTGACTGCAACTGCGTGGAGTGAGCTCCATTCATTACTATGGCAGCCTCATGGCTCCGGATATTTTTTTTTTTAAAAAAAACAAACCTAAAGGGATTTTTTAAAAAAAGAAAAGAACAGCTATTCTGTCAAATATAAGATAAAATGAAGAGAAAATTATCAGAATTTTAATTATGTAACCTGTCATTCCATGAGGAGAAGAGAACACACATTATCGCCAATATTTTCTCAGCAATCACAGAGAGACAAAGAGAGAGAGAGAGAGAAAGAGATTTTGTTTTTCTTTTCTACTTTAAACTGCTGCCCTGCCCTCAATCTTTCACCAAACTTCTTGAAGTTTTCAGGTTATATAAAATCAACATTTCTTTCTGGCACATGTACATTTCAGGAAGATTGGTGAATTTTTTCCCAATTTTATGAATGGTAGGATGACACCCCCTCTAATTACCCCTTTATCATGATTGTTGTTGTTTATTCGTTCAGTTGCTTCCGACTCTTCGTGGACCACTCTTTGTGGACTCTTCATGGACCAGGCTGTGCATGTTTAAATTGCATTTTATGCTGTATTTTGTGGGTTTAATTTTTGTGAATTGGTCAGAGAGCTTTGGCTATTGGGCAGAATAGAAATGTAATAAATACTAGATAGGTCCAAAATAAAATTTTAAGTACTGTCAGTTTAAGTTAGTCTTTCCTTTCTAACTCTCTCTCTCTCTCTCTCTCTCTTTCTGTGTTTTCTCTGCTGCTTTATTTAGTTTAGTTATTATTGCATTTATATCCCACCTTTTTTCTTCCAAGGACCCAAAGCAGCTTACATAATCCTCCTCTTTTTCATTTTATTTTCACAACAGCAACCCTGTGAGGTAAGTTGGGCTGAGATTCTGTGACTGGCCCAAAGTCACCCAGTGGGTTTCCATGGCAAAGTGGGGATTAGAACCCAGATCTCCCGATTCCCAGTCCAACACTTTAACCACTACACCCCACTGGCTCTTTATCTTGGTGCTTTATCAAGACAGCTTGGGTCTTTGCTTAACTCACTGATTTTCTAGAACAATCTTCTTGAGAAAATGGCTGCCGGTTCTTTTTACGCAGAAAGGAACATGTCAAGCCCATTGGAACACAAAAAGAACATAGCCAGAACAAACTGTTATACTAATTCAAATTTTCAACAGATGAACTTTTAAAGTTGAGAAGGGTCTGATTATTAACCTACTCCTAGGGATTCAGGCCTTACAGAGAGAAATTGGCTACGCTTCCTTCTTTAGCCACCAACTCTTGAGTGAACTGAGGGTGGAGTCTACTTTCCTTTTTTACTCCTCACTCCCTGCCCATAATTGTGGGTGTCCCACACTTCAGTCCTCTAATGACGATGTAAAGAAATGCCCTCCAGTCTAGTCCATAATTATTAAATAATTATGTATAGGTTAAACACTCATTTTTTCTCTCCTCCCACATGAGCCCTAGAAAGAGAGAGATTGTATTCCCTCTTTCCTTAACTGTTAAAAAACAAGGACAATAAAGTGGAGAAAAAATGTTTCCCCCTCTCCCTTTTTCTAAAAGGCTGGCAATGTAATTTGTGCATCATATCTTGGATTCTACTGTTAATGAATGAACTAGCCACTATGCAAAATTAAACAGTGACTGCTGTTATTATGTGCTGGGCATGGGGTAGCCAATTTATAATGAATTTAGCCATCTCATTTCATGCTTAGACCCATACAAGAATCATCATCACATTTGCCAATAATCACCTCATTTGATCAAGGTCAAAGCAGAGAAGGAACAGAGGCTGAATTTCTCTTTCACCTATAGGTAATTTCGTCAGATAAAACCAGAAAAGCATAGCATGGCAGTAAGAGATAGCAACACTGCTTCAGTCAAATCACTTATACATTCTTTGGTGATTATCAAACACATCAGTCACCTTTGCCTGGAATTTAGTTACATTCCCTACAAAAAATATCACAGTTCTATTCCATCCTTATGCAGTGCAAGTGCAAGCTTTCCCACCACCTATTGCTTTTGCCATGTTGCTGTTGTTGTTGGTACAGAAATAAACATAAATAAAACATTTTTGACTATGTACAGCACCATGTACCTTGAAGGTGCTATATAAATAATAATAATAATAATAATAATAATAATAATAATAATAATAATAATGTCACCATTACTGCTATGTCACCACCACTTATCCCCACCTCTCAGCCCTCACAATTGCATTTGCCACTATCTACCCTCTGGCTCACCCTAAGAATCCTCTCAGACTGAGCCAGAAGGTGGGTTCTCCGAAGAGCCATATCAGTTGCTCAGGCTGGCACAGCTCTTTAGAGCCAGCCATGGTCAGGTCCAAATGCTTGCCTCCAAGGTGGTCCTTCTGCAAAGACAGGCATTGTGGGAAGGTGTCCCAGGAAATTGCTTGTAACTTGTACTCTCCTGAGTCAGCTCTTCCACAAATTCCAAGTATTTGGGCCTGGCCAGCTCTCTGAAGACTTGTGCTGGCTGTTTTCTCTGGATGACACAGCTCTATATGCTCAGAGCAGCCAAGATGGCAGGTGGTGGCGCAGATAACCACACCAGCTGCTTTCCTGTTGTGGTATTTGCCACAGTGGAAGAGCAGCTGGCAGGGCTCTCCAGGCCCCCGTCATGACGGCGGCGCTTTGGCGCCACAGGGTGCCTGGCTCCCACACTTGTGTTCCTTCCCGGCATCTGCATGGGAAGGCATGCAAGGGCAAACTTTCCCCACAGCACTGAGCTCTGGGAGGGATGGGGCAGGAATGAGGCAGCCAGAGGAGGACGAGCAGAGGGACGCCGGGTGCCCAAACCAACTCTCCTCACTCTGACCTCCCTCTGGCTATCCGTTCCTCCCCCCATTTATTATTATTATTATTATTATTATTATTATTATTATTATTATTATTATTATTTCTGTGCAGCTGCACAGATACACATAATCAAATAAAAAGAGGGGAACAGGACCTGTTCCTCTTCTCCCCCCATTTTAATTCTTTTATTTTTAAAGAGGTGTGGGGCCTGTTCCTCTACTCTCCCTCCCCCTGTTTATTATTATTATTATTATTATTTACCATGGGGCACAGGGCTCTCCTCAGCTCCTGGAGGTCCACCCCCTTCCCTGTCCAGCACATGGCAACCGATCAGGGGGCACCATGGGCTGTGACAAGCCTCTGCTGCCAAAAATAGTCGGGGTAAGTGCCTAACTTTTTTTCAGTGGAGTTTCTGAGGTTTGCCCCCGGATGGCTTCACAATGGCGGCTGTGTCATGTAGATGACCTGCCGCTACTGAGAATCCACCCCAGGCAAACCCTTCATGTAGACATGTCCCAGGGCATGTGCTTTAGTGATACCTTGCTGCACTCATGAGGCAGGGGGTTCACCATGCCTCATGAAAAGGCTGGCCCTGCACATATTACCAGGAATATACGGCAGTGTACATGTTTTTTCATTGTATGTTTACAAGAACCATGTTAGGCAGGGTAAGCAATAGTGATGGTCCCAAAATCAGTCACTGCATTTTACCTCTCATCAGAGATTTGGATCATACTCTTCCTATTCATGTCCAAAAATCTAGCCATTACCCTAAACTGCCTCACTGGTATTTTCAAAAGAAATAACAGCTCCAATTGCTATACTACAGTCCCAGAATCCACCCAGACATCAGTATCATTGGCCAAAATAAACTGAAATAGATCATGGATCTCGAACTACCACAACCAACAAGAGATTGGAACAAATCCTATTACGATAATCTGATTTCATTCCAATCTTGTGTCAACTTTTGAGGTGTTAAGTACATATGAAAGTGGTGATAGCGGGGAATTATCCAAGCCAAAGGAAATTATCGAGGCCAAAGGAAATCATTTTGGCAACAGCAGAAATGCTGCAATTAGGATTATTGAAATAAAATATTCAGATTTCTAGTTTACACAGTGTCTTTAGACTGTAACTGGGACATACAGTTAATAAGAATATAAGATTTATTCATTTTAAAATGCACATTTTCTTGGCAAATAAGGATATGTTTTGGAATGTGCCAATTACACAGCATTTTGTGATATTTATAATGACAGGTGATATCTTAGTAAGGCTACCTACTATATATGTTTACTTTGGAGTGAGTCACATTGAAATCAGTAGTGTTATAGTACCTGTCTCAAATCTTTCCTGTGGCTACTGATGGGCCATTATATTAGTGGGTGGATGGAGCATGCTTAGCTTTGCATGCTTAGCAAGGCGTCTTCTTCTGAACAGAAAGTGGACACTTCTGCATGAAATGGGATATTTCACTATAAGGAACTATATTCACTAAGGAAACTGGTAACTTCCTTGTTAAAAGTGCAACAATGCAATAAAATAAAATAAAATAAAATAAAATAAAATAAAAATCATGCCGGAGAATAAACTGGTACCAGACTGGAAACTCTGAATAGAGAATAAAATAAAGTAGATATAAGAGAAGACAAATGCCAATCAAAGACTTAAACTGGCCAGATGTTGCCCTAACTAGATATCCTGCTTTTCTTTAAGAGTTCTCTGTGGGGAGGCGTGCAAAGGACCAGCAGTAGGAACAAGAGGAGGCGCACGTCATGCGTGCAGCCTGCTCCACTGGGAAACGTGGGAGGAACCTGCAAACCTGTGGCCGGTACAGGCTGACACTGGTCACGCCAATGGCCTCCCTGCAGCTGCTGATTCTGCAAGACGCTGCTCGTTGGGCTGAGCAGACAGGAGACTGGAGCGTCATCGCCGCAGCTGCATCACTCTCTTCTCAAGGAATGACAAAAGGAGGGCAACCAGAGCATCGCCGCTGCAGCTGCATCTCGCTCTCCCCATGAGGAACCAGCTGCTGAGCACATCCTTGGGCTCGGAAGCCACACAAACAAAGTGGAGGCTGAGAGGGGTGACTTCTTTTGACTCCTCTCAGACTAGTGGCACCATACTGTGCTCAGCCTATGGCTGGCGGGCACATCTCCTCTCTCGACCCTGCCCGCAAAGGCTTCCCCAGGCCCAGGCTGTGCCAGGCGTGGCAGAATGGCACAACTGGCTAGATGTTGTCCTAACTGGATATCCTGCTTTTCTTTAAGAGTTCTCTGCAATGCAGAAGCTTAGCTTCTAGATAAGACTACAGGCACAGTATCCTTAAAATGGAACAGAACTCTAAATTTACAATTCTGTATGCCTACCATGTTAGAGGTCTACATGACTACATGCTGCAAGCCAACATGGACTTGATACAATTTCTGTGTTAGTCTGTTGCAGCAAAAAATGATAAAAGAGTCTTCTGGCACCTTAAAGTCTAACAAATGTATTCTGGCACAAGCTTTTTGTGGACACTGTTCTCTTCATCAGATCCTCATAGCAAGGATGTGTTGGCAGGAATACATTCAAGGCCATAGAAAATGTTGACAACGTTGACTATACCTGCAGTTTCTATCCTGAATGTCAAGTCTATGCTAAGTAAAGCTGTAGAGTGGCCAACAATGATTAAAAAAGGAAGAAGAGGTGGTGCAGAGAAAAAGAGTGGGGAGCTATTTTGAAGAAAGGGATGGGGTGGTGGTGATTTGAACAGTGAAATCAGAATATTCCTGAAGGATAATGTACCATTTAACCATAAAGCACATGAAAGACCAACTTGATTGCTTTTTTGACCAATTTCAAAATCATTGAATCATAAAAATAAGAGATAGGAAATGTCTATTAGATCATCTACGTCATTCCCCCTCCAATGTAGGGTGAAATTAAGAAAAGGACAATATATGCTGTATGTTTGGAGAACCTTTGTAAAAGTTAAAACTAAGAGACTGGAACAATATTACAGAGGAAATGGTGGAAGTGACATTGTATGAAATATTTAGCATTATGTAGAAGAAAGGAGGACGAAATGTCTGCCTTGCAGATCATCCTAAACAGGTTTGATCAGAACAAGTAAGTTCTGTTCAGTGCAACTTATTCTAAGTATGTATGCTTCAGGATTTCTGCCTTAAGGTATTATACTTGTCTGCCTGGAGGGTTGGCATTGTGAAGTATTCAAAAGATGATGATGATGATGATGATGATGATGATGATGATGATGATGCAAAGTCTTTAAATATAGGCACGGTAATACCACAAACAGCTTGAGCTTCCTTTGTGTGTGTGTGTGTGTGTGTGAGAGAGAGAGAGAGAGAGAGATCTCCTGTAGCAGTCCTCATTCAGCTTAAGCAGAAGCAAGCTGCCTTTTAAACTGAACATAGTCTTTCTTCTTCAGAAGGTGGCATTGCTTTTGAGAAAGTTTAAAAGAAAGTCCAACGTCATTGGATCACAGCCGGTCAATGTAAGTAACATGCTAACAATATGATTACTTAGTTCATCTGCAAGTCAGGCTTCTTTTTAAATTCTCCAGCAATTCTTAAACAGAGTTCATTTAAGCCAAAGCCTAAGCAGTGAGCCTCTTTTAGTGCCAGGGATACTTCAGTGTTAATCAGATTTAGGAATACTTCGATGTTAATCAGATTTGGATATTATTGTTTGGCGACTGTTCAATTTGATTACTGCTGGAAGAACTAACAAAGTTCTGAGAGTTCCAAGGGGACTATCATCAAACAAAAAATGTGAATCGTTCCAAGATGCAGAAGAACAACCACAGTCTACCCAAATCATAAGCACTGATAGCAGAGTGTATGTTTCCCCCCTTGAAAACTCAACATGCTAGCTCTAATACATTCTTTGATTCATGGGTAGAAAGAATAACACCATTTCCCACAATGTGAAGTATAAATTTATGCCACAGAAATCAGTGGAAGTGTGGAGCCTGATGACACCAAAGTGCAATATATTTATTTGAATTTCTTTGTACTAAAGTTCAAGGGCTCAAAGCAGTCTACAACATGTTCTAATCTCATCATATTCTCACATTGATGCCATGAAAAATAGTGTCTGTGTTGCTTGTCACCCAGAAGTGGCATGACTCAACAGGAATCAAATCTGGATCTCCTCTGAATTTCACTGAAGTCACTACAGCAATTAGTATTGAAAGAAGGTACCAGGCCCTTTAATTACCTTTGCACATAATTGCATTTGAGAGGAATCTTTTAAATATGTGTAATGGTATGTGATGGTTGGTTTAAATTCATATGAATAACTTTTTTTGTAAAATTACTGTGAAGAAATTGCTGTGAGGAAGCCAGTGAAGTCCTGGGTTTTGTATTGTACAAGCATAACATAGAAGTTGAACCTCTGAAGTGTTACTGCTTCATCTTTAAGAACCAATATTTTGCTCCATGCATGCCATCAGATTAATAGCATTGTTTTTATGCTGTGGCCACTAGAAGTAAAGAAAGGTCAATGGGTTTTTTTTAGGAATACAATACAATGTTGCATGTGTATTATTAGAATTAGTATTAGTATTAGTATCCCTCCTTTTCTCCAGCAAAGGAGATCGTTACCTTGTCGTGGTGCTGGAGCTTGAGCATCTCAAGGATACCATGAGCTAAACCGTGAAGGGACACCCAAGACGGGAAGGTCATGGCAGAGAGGTCAGACTAAATACGATCCCTGGGGAAGGTAATGGCAACCCACCCCAGTATTCTTGCCATGAAAACTAAATGGATCAGTACAACCAGAGATATGTCGGTATACCATCGGAAGATAGGACCCCCATGTCGGAAGATGGTCAAAATGCTACTGGGGAGGAACAGAGGATAAGTTCAAGTAGCCCTAGATGTGATGACGCAGCTAGCTCAAAGCCGAAAGGACGGCTAGCGGCCGACGGTGCTGGTGGTGAACGACGAATCTGATGTTCTAAAGATCAACACACCATAGGAACCTGGAATGTAAGATCTATGAGCCAGGGCAAATTGGATGTGGTTATTGGTGAGATGTCAAGATTAAATATAGATATATTGGGTGTCAGTGAACTGAAATGGACTGGAATGGGCCACTTCACATCAGATCACCACCAGATCTACTACTGTGGACAAGAGGATCACAGAAGAAATGGAGTAGCCTTCATAATTAATAATAAAGTGGCTAAAGCAGTGCTTGGATACAATCCAAAAATGATAGAATGATCTCAATTCGAATTCAGGGTAAGCCATTTAACATCACAGTGATCCAAATATATGCCCCAACCACAGATGCTGAAGAAGCAGAAATAGATCAGTTCTATGAGGATCTGCAGTACCTACTGGATAACACACCAAAAAGAGATGTTATTTTCGTTAAAGGAGACTGGAACGCTAAGGTGGGCAGTCAAATGACATCTGGAATTACAGGTAAGCATGTTCTAGGAGAACAAAATGAAGCAGGACATAGTCTGATAGAATTTTGCCAGGACAACGCACTGTGCATAACAAACACTCTCTTCCAACAACCAAAAAGATGGCTTTATACATGGACTTCACCAGATGGCCGACACCGAAATCAGATTGACTACATCCTTTGCAGCCAAAGGTGGCGGACATCTATACAGACAGTAAAAACAAGACCTGGAGCTGACTGTAGTTCAGATCACGAACTTCTTATTGCACAATTTAGAATCAAACTAAAGAGAATAGGAAAGACCCACAGATCAGTTAGATATGAGCTCACTAATATTCCTAATGAATATGCAGTGGAAGTGAAGAATAGATTTAAGGGACTAGATTTAGTAGATAGGGTCCCGGAAGAACTATGGACAGAAGTTCGCAACATTGTCCAAGAGGCAGCAACAAAAAACATCCCAAAGAAAAAGAAAACCAAGAAGGCAAGATGGCTGTCTGCTGAGACATTGGAAGTAGCCCAAGAAAGAAGGAAAGCAAAAGGCAACAGTGGTAGGGGGAGATATGCCCAATTAAATGCAAAATTCCAGAGGTTAGCCAGAAGAGATAAGGAATTATTTTTAAACAAGCAATGTGCGGAAGTGGAAGAAGATAATAGAATAGGAAGGTCAAGAGACCTCTTCCAGAAAATTAGAAACATCGGAGGTAAATTCCAGGCAAAAATGGGTATGATCAAAAAGCAAAGATGGCAAGGACCTAACAGAAACAGAAGAGATCAAGAAAAGGTGGCAAGAATATGCGGAAGATCTGTATAGGAAGGATAATAATATCGGGGATAGCTCAGACGGTGTGGTCAGTGAGTTAGAGCCAGACATCCTGAAGAGTGAGGTTGAATGGGCCTTAAGAAGCATTGCTAATAACAAGGCAGCAGGAGACGACGGTATCCCAGCTGAACTGTTTAAAATATTGCAAGATGATGCTGTCAAGGTGATGCATGCCATATGCCAGCAAATTTGGAAAACACAAGAATGGCCATCAGACTGGAAAAAAATCAGCTTATATCCCCATACCAAAAAAGGGAAACACTAAAAAAAATTCAAACTATCGGACACTTATTTCACATGCCAGTAAGGTAATGCTCAAGATCCTGCAAGGTAGACTCCAGCAATTCATGGAGCGAGAATTGCCAGATGTACAAGCTGGGTTTAGAAAAGGCAGAGGAACTAGAGACCAAATTGCCAATATCCGATGGATAATGGAGAAAGCCAGGGAATTCCAGAAAAACATCTATTTCTGTTTTATTGACTATTCTAAAGCCTTTGACTGTGTGGATCATAACAAACTGTGGCAAGTTCTTGGTGGTATGGGGATACCAAGTCATCTTGTCTGCCTCCTGAGGAATCTGTATAACGAACAAGTAGCAACGGTAAGAACAGACCATGGAACAACGGACTGGTTTAAGATTGGGAAAGGAGTATGGCAGGGCTGTATACTCTCACCTTACCTATTCAACTTGTATGCAGAACACATCATGCGACGTGCTGGGCTTGACGAATCCAAGGCTGGAGTTAAAATTGCAGGAAGAAACATTAACAATCTCAGATATGCAGATGACACCACTTTGATGGCTGAAAGCGAGGAGGAGCTGAGGAGCCTTATGACAAAGGTGAAAGAAGAAAGTGCAAAAAGCTGGGTTGCAGTTAAACTTCAAAAAAACCAAGATTATGGCAACCAGCTTGATTGACAACTGGCAAATAGAGGGAGAAAACGTGGAGGCAGTGACAGACTTTGTATTTCTGGGCGCAAAGATTACTGCAGATGCTGACTGCAGCCAGGAAATCAAAAGACGTTTACTTCTTGGGAGGAGAGCAATGACAAATCTTGATAAAATAGTTAAGAGCAGAGACACCACACTGACAACAAAGGTCCGCGGCTGTGAGAGCTGGACCATAAGGAAAGCTGAGCGAAGGAAGATAGATGCTTTTGAACTGTGGTGTTGGAGGAAAATTCTGAGAGTGCCTTGGACTGCAAGAAGATCAAACCAGTCCATACTCCAGGAAATAAAGCGAGACTGCTCACTTGAGGGAATGGTATTAAAGACAAAACTGAAGTACTTTGGCCACATAATGAGAAGACAGGATACCCTGGAGAAGAGGCTGATGCTAGGGAAAGTGGAAGGCAAAAGGAAGAGGGGCCGACCAAGGGCAAGATGGATGGATGATATTCTGGAGGTGACAGACTTGACCTTGGGGGAGCTAGGGGTGGCAACGGCTGACAGAAAGCTCTGGCGTGGGCTGGTCCATGAAGTCACGAAGAGTCGGAAGTGACTGAATGAATAAACAACAAATCCCTCCTTTTACCCAATACTGGGCCTCAAGGCCGCCTTACAAAATTTAAAACATATACATTTTAAAAACTATGAAAAGAACTTCCTAAACTAATAAACTGACTAACTCCTTTTCAATTATATGGTAGTTGCTTATGATTAAATGGCATTAAGGTCATAGTTTTCTCATAAACAACAATGAAACTGATGCTGCAACCTAGCTCCATTTAGTTGGGAATAAACCTCATTGTATTCATGCACTGGATTGCACATTTCCCCAGTTTAAAAACCAATGCATCCAAGCTTTCAGGGAATGACCGCTCATTTCTTTTCAAAAATAATGTGATCTACTGGTGCTTGTTTTAAAAGTGAAATGAAAGGAAACAACTCGTCCAGTCATCAGTGCGGACTACCAGGAAAATGTGAGAGGCTCATGTCCCAGTATGTCTCAGTATGGACATTAGATATACAGAAGCAAGATTACACATGTGGGAGGCGACAACATGTTGTCAAGGGAGACATCTGTGTTGTTATGGAAACAATCTAAATGCAGCGTAGGCTTATAGAAGGATGAAGAGCAGCTTTATATTGAGGCAGTCTGAGGCCCAATTCATCTGATGCCCCTGGACCATCACTTCCCTATGGCTTCATCCCAAATCTTTCCAGCAACATATCAAATATTGAAATGACACAGGAGGAATTTCCTCAGGCCCAACTGGGAATATGAGGTTGCTAGCCTAGGACTTTCCCATATGGTCTAGCCCCTCCCTCTTGTACTTCCTTATTTCATAGGGCATTAAAGCAGCCAAAAATGAAAACATAGGAAAGTTGCACTTGCAGAGCTCATGTGACTGTTGTTTGATTGCATTTATATCCCCAGCCTTCAAGCATAATTCCTGGGTGATCAAAACTCCATGAAGAAAAGTAATCCATTAAATAAGCTGAAAGCAGACTACAAATCATATCAAAATAATCCAAGTAAAACAGATCATCAAAGGTTTAAGAGATCATCAAAGATTAAAAAAAAAATGCTGGGCACCAGAAGGACAACAGTGTGGGTGCCAGGCAAGTCTCTCTGAGGAGAGTGTTCCAAAGTTGGGGTGTGGCCACACTGAAAAGACCCTTTTCATCCTCAGGGGTCCTTCTCTGCGAGCCCCTGCCAAAGGAAGTGAGGCAGGTGGCTACCAGGAGGAGGGCCTTCTCTGCTGTGGAATGAGCTCCCTAAGGAGGTTCGCTTGGCACCTACATTATATGCTTTTAGACGCTAGGTGAAGACCTTTTTATTCTCTCAGCATTTTAACAGTCTATAAATAAATTTTAACTTGGTGTTTTAAATTTGTAATTTTGCATTGCTGCTGTTTTTATCTGGTTGAGCTTTTATATTGTATTTTGTACTATGGTTTTATACTGTTGTTTTATACTCTGAATGTTTTTAATTTTTGTGAACCGCCCAGAGAGCTCCGGCTATTGGGCTGTATAGAAATGTAATAAATAAATAAATAAATAAATAAATAAATAAATAAATAAATAAATTTCCTCAGTAGCTAGGTTGGCTACTTATGTATCATAAAAAATATGAACAGCATCATCTCCCACCACCACACACACACACATCAAAAAAGGACAAAAGAGGACACAGGGTTTCACTAAAATTTCATGCGCTAAATTATATGTATAGATCCAAATGTGTAAATAATTACTATAATTAAAAAAAATACAAAACATTCCACCATAGTGGAGAAGACTGTGACCAAATGACCGAGTGCTAACTGTTGATGGACATATTCAAGGGCCCCAGCTGTTGTTACTTTAATCTTTAAACTAGATTTCAACAGGGCAGCCCTTCAAATAGAGGGTGTCTCCAATTAGAGGACTGGCCTCTGTAAAACAGGACACATGGCCACCCTACCTGAGTCACCTCAGATGATGGAGGTATACTTGGAGAAAGGCCTCTGAGAATTATATCAACGTATAGGCAGGCACAGTATGGAGGCAGATATCTGATAAAAGTGGGACTGAACCAACCTATACTAAGTTAAATTATTATCAAGTGAAACAGGAAACACATCTGCCTTGGGTAAAACTGCAAGACCTATCAGATTTGTTTATTAAAATCTGAGAAATGTTCTTACAATAACTAAATCCAAGACAATATATGAAGTTTTGTCCCCACAGTGAGGGTCGGATTACCTGTTACATTAATTGTGTTGTGTGTAGCTGAATATCTCTTTTTAAAGAAAGTGCATCGAGCCCCAAGTTGGATCAGGACCACCATGCATGCAGTGTGGAGGTTTAAACCATCTCTCCAGTTCAGTATGGCTCACCTCATCTTAGCCTAGTAACATGGAAAGGAGCCCAATACAAATACATAGCCTAGCCTTTCAAATCTTATTGCTTTGGATCAAAGATGGAATGCAAGGAAAGTTTCTGTTGACCATCAGCATTGTTATTTTGCATCTACAATATCAGGTCCATATCTTGTGAATGTGTTCTTAAATAAAACTGCAAGTAAAGCCATCATACTAACTCAACTTATGCTTTATATTATTTGAAAAGTACAATGGAAACCAGGGACTTGAGATCCGTATCTAAACTGCACTTCTTCTTCTTCTTCTTCTTCTTCTTCTTCTTCTTCTTCTTCTTCTTCTTATTATTATTATTATTATTATTATTATTATTATTATTATTATATTTATTTGTATCCCGCCTTTTGCCCAATGCTGGGCCTCAAGGCGGCCTTACAAAGTTTAAAATATACATGGGGGGGGAGGGAAACAAAACCATAAACAATTAAAAAATACACAACAAAATTATAAGACATTAACATAGATGGAGGGCTGGATTATTCTCCAAAGGCCTGCTTGAACAAAAAAGTTTTAGCCTAGCTTCCCCAGGAAGAGAGTTCCAGAGCACCGGAGCAGCCACCGAGAAGGCCCTCTCCCATGTTCCCACCAAGCGTGCCTGTGAAGAAGGTGGGACTGAAAGAAGGGCTTCTCCAGAAGATCTCAAAGCACGGGCAGGCTCATAAGGGAGAATACGTTCTTTCAAATAACCTGGACCCGAACCATATAGAGCAGCGGTTCTCAACCTGTGGGTCGGGACCCCTTTGGGGGTCGAATGACCCTTTCACAGGGGTCGCCTAAGACCATCGGAAAACACATATTTCCGATGGTCTTAGGAAATTGTATTGACTGAACTATGTCATGTATCATCTTTTGTATTATTAAAGCTATTGTTATGTATTATTTTCATTAGCAAACTATCCCATGACAATGGATCGTGTAGAGAAGAATGAAAATAATTTTATGGTTGGGGGTCACCACAACATGAGGAACTGTATTAAAGGGTCGCGGCATTAGGAAGGTTGACAACCACTGATATAGAGTTTTATAGGTCATAACCAGCACTTTGAATTGTGTGCAGAAACAGACTGGAAGCCAGTGGAGCTGTTTTAACAGGGAAGTTGTATGCTCCCTGTAACCAGCAATCTGGCTGCAGCTCTTTGAACCAGCTGGAGTTTCCGAACACTCTTCAAAGGCAGCCCCACGTAGAGCGTGTTACAGTAATCCAATCGGGATGTAACTAAGGCATGTGTCACTGTGGCCAGGTCCGACATCTCTAGGAACAGGTGCAGCTGGCGCACTAGCTTTAACTGTGCAAATGAACTCCTGGCCACTGCCAAAACCTGGGCCTCCAGGCTCAGGGCTGAATCCAGAAGTACACCCAAGCTGCGGACCTGCGTCTTCAGGGGGAGTGTAACCCCATCCAACACAAGCTGAATCCCTATTCCATGATCTGCCTTTCGACTGACCAGGAGCACCTCTGTCTTATCTGGATTACGCTTCGATTTGTTCGTCCTCATCCAATCCATTACTACCAACAAACACCGGTTTAGCACAGAAACTGCTTCCTTGGAATTGAGTGGAAAGGAGTAGTAGAGTTGGGTGTCATCAGCGTACTGGTGGCACCGCACCCCACAACTCTGGATAACCTCTCCCAATGGTTTCATGTATATGTTAAATAGCATGGGGGACAAAACAGAGCCCTGAGGGACTCCACAGGCCAATGGCCAAGGAGTCGAACAGGAGTCCCCCAGTACCACCTTCTGGGTCCGTCCATCCAGGAAGGAATGGAGCCACTGTAAAACAGTGCCTCCAAGACCCATCCCAGCTAGGCGGCCCAGAAGGATACCATGGTCGATGGTATCAAACGCCGCTGAGAGGTCCAGCAGAACCAGCAGGGACACACTCCCCCTGTCTAGTTCCCGGCGAAGATCATCCACCAAGGTGACCAAAGCTGTTTCTGTCCCATAACCAGGCCTGAAGCCAGATTGAAATGGATCTAGATAATCCGTCTCATCCAGGAATCCCTGGAGTTGGGAGGCCACCACACGCTCCAATACCTTGCCCAAAAATGGGATGTTGGAGACTGGCCAGTAGTTATTCAATACAGTGGGGGCCAAGGAGGGCTTTTTCAGTGTGAGTCTTACCATTGCCTCCTTCAAACAGTCTGGGACCCTTCCTTGGCGAAGGGAGGCATTGACCACTCCACTTACCCACTCAGCCAGTCCCCCTCTGGCAGCTTTTATAAGCCAGGAAGGGCAAGGATCTAGTATACACGTGGTGGTTCTCACCAATCCAAGGACCCTGTCCGCATCATCGGACTGTGCAAATTGAAAGGTATCCAATAATACTGGACAAGCAGGTGCCAAAGTTACATCCACTGGATCTGCATCAACAATAGCATCCAAGTCAGAGCGGATCCGAGCGATTTTGTCTGCAAAGTGCTGGGCAAATTGGTCACAACAGGCTGTTGAAAGGTCTGAAATCACTTTTTGGGGGCCAGAGTGTAGAAGGCTCCTGACCACCCGAAACAGCTCTGCTGGACGGCTCTTTGCAGATGCAATAGTGGCAGAGAGAAAAAGTTTTTTCGCTGCCCGAATTGCCACAGAGTAGGCCTTCAAATAGGCTCTAGCCTGTGTTCGATCAGATTCACTCCGAGTTTTCCGCCAATGTTGCTCTAGCCTCCGTCTCACTCGTTTCATTGCTGCCAGCTCACTGGAAAACCAGGGAGCTGGTGTGGCTCCACAACGTGAGAGAGGACGCTCAGGAGCAATCATGTCCACTGCCCTGGCCATCTCTGTATTCCAGAGATCAACCAGGGCATCGACAGAATCACCTGCCGAGGCAACAGGAAAATCCCCAAGAGCCATCAGGAAACCATTCGGATCCATCAGCCTCCTGGGGCAGACCATCTGAATCAGTCCTCCATCCCTGCAGAGGTTCTGAGTGCCAGCAAGTCTAAACCCCACCAGGTAGTGATCTGTCCATGACAACGGAACTATATAAAGTTCCTCCACTCTCAGATCCCTGTCACCCCATCCAGCACAGAAAACAAGGTCCAAAGTGTGCCCAGCATGGGTGGGGCCAGATACTACTTGGGACAGACCCATAGTTGTCATGGCGGACATGAAGTCCTGAGCCGCTCCCGACAGGGCAGCCTCAGCATGGATATTGAAATCCCCCAGAACAACAAGCCGTGGGGACTCCAACACCAAATCCGAGACTATCCCGGCTAGCTCAGGAAGGGAGACTGTTGAACAGCGGGGTGGACAGTACACCAACAGAATCCCTATTCTATCTCGGGCACCCACCTTCAGATACACACATTCGAACCCTGCAGACTGTGGGACAGGGCACCTGGTCAGGGGGATGGAATCTGGATAGACCACTGGCACTCCACCTCCCCGCCCTCCAGGCCTTGCTTGCTGCTGGACAGAGAACCCTGGTGGGCAAAGCTGAGAGAGATTAACTCCCCCCGCTTCATCCAATCAGGTCTCTGTGATACAGGCCAGGTCGGCATGCTCATCCAGGATCAAGTCCTGGATAGCAGTTGTTTTCCCATTAACTGACCTGGCGTTCACCAGCAGCAATTTCAACTAGGCATGTGCTCCGCTCCTATTAGAAGCGCAGAAGCAGGAGCGAATTGGCCTGCTCCGCCTTGCCCAGAGGCAGAGTAGAAGCGGACCGCGGACCCCTAGAAGCAAGGCAAAGAGAAGCGACCATTGGCAGAGCGCTTCTCTTTCCGCGGAGCGCTCCGATCGCCATCTTGAAACATTTCGCCCATAGATAACTGGGTTGTTTTTGAAGCTATCGTTCTGAAAATTCTTGTGCTTAGACAGTCGTGGATGGGGGTCATTTTGAGACTACTCTCAGCTCTCTGCGTCGTGCGGGTCGTGTGCTATATTTTTTTAAAAATCGGGTCAACAAACAGGGACAGCGCGGGTCAAACGGCGGTTTTCGCCCATAGGATTGCATTGCGGAAAAGAATCGGGGATAACTGGGTTGATTTTTAAGCTATCGTTCTGAAAATTCTTGTGCTTAGACAGTCGTGGATGGGGGTCATTTTGAGACTACTCTCAACTTTCTGTGTCCTTTGGTTCGCGTGCTATGTTTTTTAAAAAAATCGGGTACATTTACAATACAAACGGTAGGGTAAACCCGGCTGCAGCGCGGCGGGGTTTATTTGAAGCGATGACAGGCACATTCAACTCCCAATCCTGATGAGAATTGATCACCTCATGAAGCATCCTCCAATCCCAGCGTTGGAGGAGGGGACTAAACCAGAGTCACCCTCAGAGCTTTCAGCTTTCAGCGTCTTTGTGGGTTGTCATTCGTGGAGAGAGGAGTTAGTTATAGGTGCTGCTGCTGTGTTTGGATTTTGGAGATAGATTAGGATTTAACTTGGCACGTGTGTGTGTGTTTGTTTGCTTCTTTCTGACTTTTAGCTTAGTTTGCTCTGTGTTTTTCCCTTACTTTGATTTAATATAAACTTTATTTTTAAACTTTGGAGTGTGTGTTTGGTTGGTTGGTTGGTTGGTTGTCCCCCCCTCCCCTCTCTTAAAGCCTGACTGTGTTTCATCTTCCTTCCTTCTATATACCAAAAAATACAAAAAAAAAAAAAAAACCAAAAAAAAATTATTCTCTATTTCTTCTCTCTGTTATTTGGACTCTGTGTGTGACTGTGTGATTGTGTGAGCATGCTGTGTGTGCAGTGCACAGTTTGTGAAGTGCAACAGCCACTGATTGAGCATTTCAAATCCTGTTTGGGCAAAGCATACACACACTTCTTGTCCCATTTCCCTACATACAGTAGGATTAGACACATGGATTAGCTTTCATGGTGCCAAGTTTGAGGTTTCTAACATGCAAAATGACAGAGCTATGGAAAGGGGTGTGAATGGGGTGCCCAATTTTCATAAATTCCCCAAAAATCAGGGGATGATGGGATTGCCTTGAAACTTGGCGTCCATGTGGACACGTAGATAAGCTATCATGGTGCTGAGTTTGAGCTTTCTAACGTGCAAATTGACGTAGTTGTAGAATGGGGCAATTTGGGGTGAGTTAAGCCGCGCCAAAAATCAGGGGATGATGGGATTGCCTTGAGTCTGGGCATCCACGTGGATACATGGATAAGCTTTCATGGTGCCAAGTTTGCGGTTTCTAACATGCAAATTGACGGAGCTATCCCAAGGGGTCTGAATGGGGTGCCCGATTTTCAAAAATTCCCCAAAAATCAGGAGATGATGGGATTGCCTTGAAACTTGGCATCCATGTGGACACATAGATAAGCTATCATGGTGCCGAGTTTGAGGTTTCTAACGTGCAAATTGATGGAGCTATCGAAAGGGGTGTGAATTAGGGTTATGGGTGGTGCGTTAGAGGTTAGAGCCGCGCCAAAAATCAGGGGATGATGGGACTGCCTTGAGTCTGGGCGTGCGTGTGTGACCCTGGATAAGCTCTCATGGTGGCGAGTTTGAGATTTTTAGCATGCAAATTGACGGAGCTATGGAAAGGAGTGTGAATGGGGTGCCCGATTTTCATAAATTCCCCAAAAATCAGGGGATGATGGGATTCCCTTGAAACTTGGCGTGCATGTGTATACCCCCATGAGGTGTCATGGTGCCAAACATGAGGTTTCTAACTTGAACAGAAAAAAATTGTTTACTTTTTTAGCTTTCAATGCAAGCCTATGGGGGGGGGGGGAAATGGAGCTCCGATCCGGATCCGGAGCTCCGAGCGGAGCGGAGCGGAGTGGACATGGGCGGAGTGGGGGTGGGGCGAAGCGGCCCAATCTGAAAATCGCGGATCTGGAAGTGAAGCGGAGCGGGGGGTCCATGCACACCCCTAATTTCAACCCAGGAAGTCTGTTGCCAGGGCCATCCAAATTATTTGAATTGGGGGGAAGTTTGGGGACAACCAACACCCTGTCATTGCACTCTCTCTTATGACAGTGCAGGTGTCTCCCTGCCCTGTATCTCCCTCTGCCCTGTATAACTGTGATGGCTGCTCCTGGACTCCCATCACCTCCTCCACTCCCAGGAAAGCAGATATTCATGACAGGCTGGCAGAACCCTCACACGACTAAAAGGAAGCAGGCCAAAAGTAGGGGGAGGAGAAGAAAAGAAAAGAAACAAAACAAAACAAAACAAAGAAGGGGACAGGCCCTTGCCCTTGTGTACTGCCCTGAAGTGGCTTCCCCAAAGTGGCAAACCCCTTTGGAGTCCCCCTTTTGGCGGCGAGCCTGCCCCCTAAGGAGCCTGCCTCTTAAGCTCCCAGTCCCCCAAAGTTGTTGCAGCTGGGGGTGAGATGTTTCTTTGCTGGGAGCCTGAGTCTGCTAGGAGGCAGTACATATATTACTCACTCACCAGGGCTGGATCTACACTAGTCTTATAACGTTGCTAGTGTCCCTTTCTAACCTGGTTCTCTGTATCAGTTCTCTGTAGCTGTAACATTACTGCAGGGCACATTGTTAAATCCTTTCGTTGTTCTCCCTCCCTCTTCTCTGAGAGCTGCTGGGTTTGCTCCGCCCACTGCCTGCCTCATTCCTAGCCAGCAGTGCAGGGCAATAGTCATAAGCACACAAAAACTCACTCACTCCCAAAACACCCTAACAGAAGTCCCAGGGAATTGTCTGAATGCATAGGAGCCAGCCACTTTGCTGAAGCTAAACAGGGTTGAGTCTGGTCAGGGTTGGGATGGGAGACCAAATTGAAAAGTTTTAGCAGCAGCCACATTTAAGCCCCGCTGGTCATGAGTTTTGGACTTTGGATCCTTGTTAATTTTCCTGCACGGAGCTACAGTGATCCTTTGAGCGCTCCTCAGCTCCTTTGCAAAGAGGGGGGAAATGTTAAAAAAAAATCATAAAAAATCAACCGATGACCCAATTTGATTCGAATTTTAAGGCAGGGTGCATGGGAGTACTTCACAATAAAAGCAGATTCTAAGGTGGAAAACTTCTGAGTCCTTTGCATGCAATTGTCAGTGATTGCACAGTATAACGCTAGTGTGATTTATCTGCTGTAGCAGATAAGATAGCAAACGGGGCAAAGGAAGGAGAACAGGAAGTGGGCGAAGCAAACCCAGCAGCTCTGAGAAAGGGAGAGGAGAATTACCGGTAGGATGAGGCACATGAATCTGTAGCCATGCGGGAACTAAGAAATAGAACCTGTAAGTACGACTCATTTACAACTTTGGAGACCCAGGGTCACGTGATGCTATGCATCACAGTAACCCGTTCAAAATGTTAGAATAACACCTGTGTAGATTCCCACCTGATCAAGTGTGATCTATATATGGAAGCAGACTTCTGGACATGGAATTCTCTTGCATGCAAAATTGTGGAGTGTGTAAAGTGTCCCCCCCCCCAAAAAAAATCAGGGTAAATGTAAACAGTGTGCATGGGTTTGGGTATCCTGTGAGTGAGGATGTAATGCATGAATGACAGTACTGTTTCAGATAGATAATGTGTGACTAGGGTTGCCCAAATCTTGAAATAACTACTTGATGAGGCCTATGTGAAGAGCGCAAAGTGGATCCAATGATGGAACTAGCAGTACTGAAGTGTACTTATAACTGTTGGGGCACAATCCATATCCCATATACCGCTTTCAAAGTGTCATTTCCTTTTTATTCCACGTTCATAATGATTTTACATAAGGTTTAGATTTGGCTCTAGGTGGCATGCCTCAGAGGGTTATTGGCAGATCCAGCAGCAAAGCACAGCAGTTTTCATTGGGTCCAGTTTTTTTTTATTCATAGCCTAATGTAAAACCTGACTATTTAAAGGAGTACATTTTCTTTAAAAATCAGTGGGGACAATTGTTTTCCCCTGCTTTTGTAGTAATTGGCCCAAAAGCAATTAAACCAATAAATAGCTATCCACTGGTTAATTAGGACCTATAGTTGTGATTTAGTAGGAAAGGACGTCTTTTGAAATCAGTTGTGATTTGGTTATTCAGGTAGAGGAAATTCAGTTATTTTCTGCTGAAGCTATGACTCAAAAGAAAGCACATATGTCTTTTCAACCAGAACAGATATATTTTAAACTAGAATGTAGTGAAATGGGACTTGAGATTACTAAATCACAACTTCATATTGTTATACAACAGCCAGAAAAAAGACTTCCCCTCGCAAAAAAATAAAGATGCCTTTGTCCTTCTCACTGTAACATATAGCTTAGAATAATACAGATTTCTAATTGAATGCTGCAGTTATACAAATACTTTTTGCATTGTATAGCTTTT
Source organism: Elgaria multicarinata webbii (assembly GCF_023053635.1). Taxonomy (NCBI): domain Eukaryota; kingdom Metazoa; phylum Chordata; class Lepidosauria; order Squamata; family Anguidae; genus Elgaria; species Elgaria multicarinata. Next base: position 116,117,934 of record NC_086172.1, read on the forward strand.
CCTGAATGTATGTCATGTGGATGTCAGAATGAATAACAATACAAACATGCCTGTATTTAATATATATTTCTATGACAAAATACACTTTTTAGAAAAAAGGGATAGAGCTTTATGGCATTTTGGCTTCCTCTATCAAAGGCAAAAAGAAAAGAAAAGAATGGATTATTTGACATGCTGAATAGTTTGCTACAGCAGATGTGTCTCATCGTTCTTAGAGCTCATCAATCTTGAAATATAATAACCACCGAAATATCATTTTAATATGATGTCAGTGTGGGTTCTCCCTTTTCAGCAAATGTGATTGACAGTCAGTAGCATCTGTTTTCTGCTGTAATGTACATCTGCCAAGCACCTGCATGCATTCATCCACACTTAAACACAGCAAAATCAGTACCAGTTGCAGGGTCAATACATCATGATGCTAAAATACATATACAATAAACTAAGTAATAACCCAACTTCTGTCATTTTAGCCATAGTTGACTTGTGTCACTTAGCGATGGCTAACACTTGTTTTTGTGTACATAATTTTTCCATAGATAGATAGATAGATAGATAGATAGATAGATAGATGAGAACATAAGAAGAGCCATGTTGGATCAGACCAAGGGTCCATTTTGTCCAACATTTTGTTTACCCTGTGACCAACCAGCTATTTACAGGAAACCCACAAGCAGGACATGAGTGCAACAGCCCCCTCCTATACATTTTTGTGATCAGTTTTCCTAATATAATGCATATTTTCATGTTATTTTCACTAATATACATCTTCGTGTGCACCTTTTTTGACTGGTAAACTCCATTGCGAAATTTGGAGTAACACAAATTTCAAAGGGTAACTGAGTTTCGATTGATATGTTGATTTGAAAGTGAAATTAGGAAACTTTGCATTAAAATACAAACCAAACACATGTTCCCCCATCCTAGTATCCCTAGAAGAAGGCACCATCACAACAACAAAAATCCACCTTTTGGTCTGTGCAGTTTTGGAAATGCAGAAATGTACTGGCAGGTTGAGGTACAAGTGAAAGAGCATGTGTGCAATTCTCAATGGATTATTTCATTTTTTTTTAATGTAGAGAAGTCCTGCAAAGACAGGAAAAATGGGGTACTTCACGTGTTGAATAGACAGCTACAACATATGAGTGTCACAATTCTGATGCTTCATTAATCTTGAAATATCATGACCACCAAAGTGCTGATCTTTCCATTGCAAATTGCTCACTCTGAACTGGCATCACACTAGTTTAAATGGTAACGCATCAAAGGGGATGAGTTCACCTGCAGTGCACACAGAAATAGTCCTTCCCTAGGTCAGGTAAGTGTTTCTTTTATGTTTTGTAAAGAAATTAGATCCTCAGAAAGGGCAAAATCAGAGCTGCAGACACATGCTTGCATGTGGAATGCCCTAGGTTCAATGCCCAACATATCCACTTAAAAGGATCTTGGATTGCAGGACTCCTGCGTGAAACCCCAGGGAACTGTGGCCAGAAAGAATATAAAATACCTGCATAGACAGATTGTAAATCTGATTCAGTATAAGCTGCTTCATACAGTATGTCTGTTCTCTTTTACTGCTTATACAAAAAGAGATCTTCCGTCGGCCTATGGGAAATCCACGGTAAAAAATTAAATAAAACCAAATAGACTAGAGGAAGTCCTACCGCACCTCCATATGCTGCATACTTTTTATTTGCTACATTCTAATAAAACTTTAACCTACGCCTGTCTGTGGCACAGGATGAGCAGTCTCGTATTTTTGTTAACATTGTATACTCTCAGAGGTAAGGTTGTCTGTTTTCAAGAATATGACATCATCACAGCTAGTCACTGGTCTGAAAATGTAATGAGGTTTATTTTGTCTCTTTATCCTAAGTATGTCCATGACTGATGAAGAACGGAAAGTCATCCAATCATAAGTCTGGCCATACACATTAAATTTTGTTCTGTCCTTTATTTTGTACTATGAACATCCATGACGGATGAAACGTAGTCTATACCAAAAAATATTGCCTCCCAATCTCAGTCCCTAGTTCCTATGCACTACTATAACTGAGTCTGACTAAGGCCTTAGCTAGACGGGGTGAAATCCCGGGGCAATCCCCTGGATTGTCTCTGTGCATCCACATGACGCACAGGGGATCCCGGAATCAAGGAGAGATGATCTCTCCCTTGCCCCAGGATCTCGCCCTACACTTGAGGTGCACTTTTTCTGCGGAATGTGTGGCCGAGCGTCACAGTTTGTCCTGGTTCCTCGTGGTTCTTTGCAAGTTGGGACCTGTGCACAGGGTGCAGAGCTCCTCAGGAGCACTACACCCATTGGGGGGGTGAGCGGGTTGTTTTTTTAAAAACACCTTACCTTTTGTACACGAGCGCTCGTGCGCATCTTCTTCTTTAAGAAAAACAAACAAAATGGCAGGTGCAACACCTCTCCCACTGTGAACAGAGGGGGAGATCTCGTGATAAAAATATCACGAGATCTTCAACCCTCTGTCCTGCTAGACTGCTAGGTCTAGCTAAGGCCTAAGAACGTGTGTCCGAAACATTGCTTTCCTGCTTGCTTGTACTTCTCTTCACCACCTCTGTGTTTCCCGAGTCAAATGAATACATTTCCAGCACGAGAGATATTGGTCTGGTTCGTGCAATCAAGCAAACCACTATTGTTTAAATAAGCCATAGTGGCATGTTTGTTCATGTAAACTGGGTCAATTGAGTTAATTCAGTCCTACATCTCACACTGTGGCTCAAGGAACTGGTTTTATTAAATATCTTTTACCTAGAAACATGATGTGCTGTTCAATTACTTTTTATTGAGTAGGGTTTGGGTTCTCAGAATGCCTACCCCGCCAATGATCACTCATTGGCTTCTCTGCCCTTGCAAGTACTGAAGTTCTGGGCTTCTTACACCCCTAATGTGGCATCTTTGTCTCAAATCCTATTGGTTGTTTCATTTAACATCCTTCTACATCTATTACGTATACCAAGATCTCTTTCTTTGCTCATTCCTGTGCCTTTCCTATTACCAGGGAAACAGAATTGACTTAGAGTGAATTCTGACTGTTCATGTACAATGGAAAAAACACTCCCTCTCAAACTCTCCCACCACCCATACTCTGTCTAAATTGTATATAGTTGATAGGAACACTATTTTTATTGCGTGTTTTTTATAGACCAGCTGGTGTGTTCTGAGTTTGTACCTAATAAATACTTTAATGCATCTGTCACTTTTTTGGGTGGTGCAAGAATGTTTCCCTTCCTCAAGAACGGATGATTTTGCCAGTATGTACAAATATCTGCAATGGTATTGTGTTTTATTTGTACAGTGATGAGAAAAAGTTCGTGAACCTAATGATAATTATGGAAATTCCATAGTATTACCATGAAAGCCTTTGTGAATCAAAACCAGTCCTTCTATAAATACCCTATAGAATTTATATTAACAAATTATGTGTCTTGTGAAATTAAACACTGTATAAGTTAGGGGAAATGCATTTTATCCACCTAAAGAAAATTCAGAGTTTGTTGACTCCAAATCACTCCTGCAATGTTTAGGTAGAATTACCAAATGTTCCCTTTGTTCAAAAGTGTTGATCATTTTCAAAATATCACTATTACATTGAATATAATTGATGAACACTACCATTTCACTGAATAGTCAAATGAGTTCAGCAGTGTCCTATATAATTTTATCATCCCATACGTTCCCTTATCTTTTTTAATGGAGGGTATGGGCATTTTGCCATGAGTGACGTTAAGAACACCATTTAGCCTCTCTCAGGCCCACAAGATACATGATGTTAGATATATGTGCATCTCTCCCGGCATAATTTCAGGTTGCTCAAATTTGATCAGAGCAGAAACACAGGGAGGACCTAATGTTTTCCCCCAAGGGTCACTTTCCCAGTCAAAATTGCCCTACAAGCAACTTTCCCAAATGAGCGTGCGCAATATGGACTCATGCATCATTCTTCCTGCAGGAAGAAAAGAGCTTGGGGGAAGTAAGTCTTAACACTCTCATAGAAAAAAAGTTAAGTACCACCTCCAACTACTGTTGCTCTGGTCATTTTTTTTTTTTTTGTGGGGGCGGGGGCGGGGAAAGGAAGCATATTGCAATAAAGTCAGGCCACACTTTGTGTCTCCCACATCAAATGTAATTCAGCACTTATCACACATACGTACATGGTAATGTTCCAGAAATTCATTCCAAATTCAGTGCAGGGTCCATCTGAAAGGTGGCTTTCCATTCACATTTGCTCATTGAATGCAAATAAATGTAATCCTGACCTTGAATATTACTGCTGTTATTGAATACGAAACTTTGGGAATACCAGGGTGGTGACAATTAGAAATAGGAAATTGCTACAATATGCATCTTCATATGTGGGTGTTCGAGGTTTCATTGCAGATATGCAAGGCACTGAAACACTGAGGGAAGCTCAGAGGATGGCAACAAGAGAGAGGGCATTTTCAGTGGTGGCCCCCCAATTATGGAATGATCTCCCCAATGAGGCTCACCTGGTGCCAACATTGTTATCTTTTCAGTGCCACATTAAGACCTTTCTCTTCTCCCAACCATTTAACAGCATTTAACAACATGAGCTGAGTTTGTTTGTCTTTAACGGACCCAAAATAGCTGTTTTTTTCATAAGGATACTGTTGTTTTTATGCTTTTTATGTATATTTATGTATAAACTTTGTATATTTGTTTTTAATGTTTACTGCTTTTAACTTTTGTAAACTGCCCAGAGAGCTTCGGCTATGAGGCGGTATATAAATGCAATAAATAAATAAATAAATTCAACTATGAAAATTCCTCATGCACCTTGTATTATTTAAAACATTCATTTTATAAGATTGTACTGCTCACTTACATATAGAGCTCTGTTTATGTATGAGCCCTAACATGTATGCACAACACCTTAGGTTAGTAGGCAATTGAGCACTTCATTGTGGCAGTTCCTACTCTCTAAACACTAATCTTTATTCTTAACTCCTTGATTTCATTATTTTTTAAATCATTAGTTGCTGTTAAGGAATGCACTATTGTTCCACTACTTATTTTCTTCTTCCTTTCCAACTTTAAAAATAGGGCTTAAATGGAATTTTAATGTGATCATATTTTACCATTTTTGTGGAAGGTACTGTTGAGGTGGAGAGAATGCTATAATATAAAATGATTACATTGTTACAATAGTAAAAGAATGCTTAATAATCCATGTTGAAATCAATAATATCCTAAAATCTGATTTTCTTCTGCTTCACTCTTGGAACTGTTTCACATTTTTGTTTGTTTAATCTTATATAAGAATATGGTAGTTTAAGGCTTATCGCTCGAGATCTACCTGTCTCATTTTGCTCATTTTTGTTTTAAATTGAAGCTTGAGCAAAGTAGATGCACAGAAAATGTTGAAAGTTCAAAAAAAGTTCAAAGCTTGAGCTTTAATAGAAATTAAATTCCTCTGTGTCAAGCAGGCAGGGCATGCCTCCACCAGTGGGATAATGAACAGGCCTGCTCAGCAAACAATGTGGCATGTAGGTGAGCCCTGGGTGCAGCTGTGTGGTTAGGCTGTCACCACCAGCAAAGCTTGAGCAAGATAGACGTGTAGAAAATTTTGAAAGGTCGAAAAAGTTCAATGCTTGAGCATTAATAGCCAAACAGGTGGTCAGGGAACTACAGCTCCCATGGTAGGCACACACAGAGAAAAACACAAAGGCAAAGACAGAGGAAGGACCTTTGGCTGTGTAAGTTGAGCCCGCTATCGGAGCAGCCATATTAGCAGCAGGGATGGTGGTGGAAGCGGTGGTGAATGCTTTGAGGCAATGGAGGAGGAGGAGGAGTCCCTAGGTAAGGGCAGGTTTTAAAATGTGGGGTAAGAGGGAAGGAGCTGGGCTTGAGGCCTGAGGAGAAGAAGCCAATGTTGTTCACCAGTGGCAGGTCTGAGTAAGCATGGGCCAAAATCCTCAGTTGCATTGAAGGAAAGTAACCTCTAGTTTCAACAGATTTCTGTAGAATTTATTTGCTATTGTTGTTCTTATTAATTATTATTATTACTACTATTATTGGTAAGAAAGAAAAAATATGTCCCTGTATTATCAGTTCTTCAGAAATTTATCTAAGATTGCGACTCCATGTTATGTTTGCTTACTCAAAAATAAGACCCACTATTTTCAATTATCTCTACTTCACTTCAAGGATAGCAGCCTAAAAATAGAAAATCAAGTTTTCAGTATCAAATTAAGATGCTGCCAGGATTCAGTACATGTTTCAATTTTGCAGGAGATAACTCCTCAGCTATTAAACATAAAATGGTATTTGCTCTACATAAGGCTATGTTTTTCCTTTTAAATATATACAAAGCCCAATTTCAGCCATTGACAAATCATTCCATAGCTGATAAAAAATGGCAACCACCTGGGACAGACTGGAATATACTTCACATCTTTCTGAGCTTTACAATCTGTGAATCGGTTGAATTCTGTCTACGTACAACATATGCAAGTGAATTTTTAATTTAAAAGTCTGATTTCAAATAATAAATTATAGTTAGTATCCTATATCTCCTTATTTGGGAGTAAACCCCACTGAACTCAATGGGATTTGTTTCTGAGTAGATACATACAGTAGAGGATTATAATGTAAAAGAGTTATGTTTTTCTTTTTCTTAAAGCATAATATGAGTCAGGAAAATGTACAATTCAAACTAGCTAAGGCATTGCAATTTTTTTCTGTGTAATTATAACAGTTAAGTGCTTAGTAAAGCTTCCAGGGACCCTCAGTTGTGGAGTGGTATAAAAATGCTAATAATACTAATAGGAGAAGGAATCTGTGCACAATGTGCTAAACCTGCCATAGGTCCCTATTGGCCTATACCAACAGGAACCAATGGTATCATTGGCTAGCATTGAGTACTAGGAGATTTTGTGAAGGGACTGCATGATTGCACCTGAGGAAGTCAAGTCACCTGAGACACAAAAATTAGAGCCCCCTCTACTCACGGTTTATGGGACCAGGGACAGGTGTGATGTTGGATGGTCTGTTACTGTTCTTACAAACACTCACATATATGTAATCAGAGTGGCAAAACAAGGGCCACAGCCAATGATATGCACAGGATTTAAATCAGCCCCCTTGCTTTATGGGAGTCCAGAGCAAGTCGCTCCCATTGCCCTTTCCCCAGGCATCCCTGCCATTATCTACGTGGTCTCTTTGTTTTCTTCTTAGGGGCTCAAGTTAGTATATCACATGGACCCTCCTTGTTCTATCGGTTGCTGCCTACAGGTCATGGTTAGAAATAAGAGCTGCCTGCATTTAGATGGGCTGCTGTCCTCCTCTTTCTGCAAAATGCCTCCTGAAGATCTTTCTCCATAACCTAGAACATTGTTCACATTATCATTTTTTTAAAAAAATCCAGTGACAGTTTGGCCAGTCTCTTTCTGTAGCTAAATAGAAAGTATCTACAAACCTACAAAAGATGCCTTTTCTTTATTCTTAAAAAAATCCTTTGTCTCACAGTCACATGATCAATAAGAAACGTAAGGAGATATGAACAGTTAAGAGAGTGCTGAAGGTGGGAAGAGGTTTAAGAAACAGCAATGATATCATTGTAAAGGAAATTCCTAGATTAGATAGCAGCTTTGGGTTACCTTTTGTCCTGCAGAATAAATCCAGTTATTTGGACAAACAGTAGCCTTGGGATGAACCAACTATGTTGAACAAAGTGTATCTGTAGTTACTGAAAGCTTCATCACACCTGGCCAAATGTGCGGTTCCTGTCGCTTCTTCTGTCGCCACTCCCACGTCGCTTCCTGAATACAGGAGGTAATTAGACCCATTCAGTCAGGTAGGAGAGAGCTTCAACCAGACTTAATGAGGTGTTTTTGCATTGCGATAATGGCCAGAGGGGGCAGAAGATGGGTGAGAGGCAGACATCATGTGAGTAATTCATGAGTGCCCAGTAATGAGTGTGCAGTAAAACACTCGTCGGATGAAGCTTTGAGTAGACCACATCACAATGTTCTATTGATTTTGACTGGGACTGGAAGGGGGGAAATGTTGTGCAATGTATATGTATTTTAAGGATGAACCAGCAAATAGACCAGTCATGGGAAACCTTTGTAGTTAGGATTTAAGTAAATTGATAAAGGTTTTCTTGACATAAACCTTTGAGTTTATTCTATTTTTCAGGAAGTAGAGCAAATGGTGGCATTTTGCAAAGTATTCCTGGGATACTATAAGAGATTATATTTATTGTTTCCATGGTAAAATATGAGTAATAGTGATCCACACCGGGGCAGGATCTACTGTACTGCTTTCTAATGGTTTCTAATGGTTTTGACAACCGTTGGGGTCCATGACACATTCCATATACCATTTTCAAACCACTTTCAAAGAGTTATACCCTGCTTGGTGTAGATCTGGCCTCAGGCTTCTTCTTAAATTTAACTTTTTGGCTATAATAGTCACTTGGCAACCGAAGGGACAATCTTTTCCATATCACAATAGCATTTAGGGCTTCAGCCTCTACAAGATAACTGCTAAACAAATATTATGCGTTAAAACTCTTCAGCCAAAGACCTGCAAATCCCAGCCAAGATTGATGAGTAGGGAAAATACTGAGATCAGATCCAATACAGCCTTGACATATAAATCTTTATCCTCAATTACATTATTAGACTTCATTACCACAACTTACCATATTATAAAGTGGGTTCAGCATTACCTACAGATCTAGATGAATTTACCTTCTTGATGGATAATATCTTCAATTATTCTCATTTAAGCCTCAGCATAGATTCAATCACACTTCCATTAAAGGCATTTGGTTTCAATAAGAGGTACATCATCAATACTTGTAAGAAAAGGACCATTCACACAACTCTTTGTACCTATACAGACTTGGTGAAGTTCTATTGTTAATATATGAGAACCTACCCTTGTGAGCCAATCCATGGCCAAATTATTTATAAACATAAACTGAAAATGATAGTGCATACAAACAATTAAGACAGAAGATTTGTGAATGGCAAAACACCTATTGAATGTATTGTCAGGTATTCGTTACACTGGAATATACATGAACTTGATTTTCAAAGTTCTTATTGAGACAACTTTGATTTACGCCCTTAAAGGGATGAAGATGTGAATTCAGCTTTATTAAACAGGAATAAAACAGACGAATTGGAAGTATATGTCTTCTCTTCTTTCATGTTGTCGTTTGGGCTTCCACTCTCCAGCCATAGTTTTCAAATTTGGTTCACAATAACACATGCCAGCCTATGAAGCAATAGTGGGAAAATTGGTTCAGCATACTTTAGAGAGTAGAAAAGATAGAAAAGTTTAGTTTATACACTTTGTGTTTTTTTTAAGGTAGCTTTAAAAGACATTAACCCAAAGGCCTGACTTACTTTTCCAAATCTGTCCCCATGAAGACTCAGGAAAGGCAAATTAACAGGTATCCTCCAGAAACAGATGGAAGCCAAACAAGCATATGGCGGTATCTTCTCCTCTTGTCTCTTGCCTTTGCCTCTGAGTTTGCACTCCCCCTTCTCCATGTTTTTAAGTTGCCAACCCCTATTATGCAGTAATCTTGTGCCTTAATACTATCTGAGTGCCATACCTGACCTGGTGCCCTCCAAACGTGTTGGAGTACAGCTCCCAGCATGTCCCAGTCAGCCATGCTGGCCGGGGCCTACTGGAAGTTGTACTCCAACACATCTGAAGAGCATCAGGTCAGGGAAAGCTGGCTTAAATTAATCTCAGTAACTTTTAAGAACAGTAATTCACTTCACAATGCAATACTTAAAACAGGTTGCCAAATAACTACATTTCTGCAATAGTGCTGAATATTTAACAGCACCCCAAATCAAATTAATAACAATACATAATGCAATGAATTAAATGAATTCATTTACTGCTCACATATTCTGCTCAGAAGCTTTCGTTTTATAACTGTGGACTGGTATGGATTCAGTTGCTGTGTTGTTGTTGTTGTTGTTATTATTGTTATTGTTTTGTTTTTTACTATTTAGCTTGGTCCTATGGGTCCTATTCAGCAATAAGGGTACAAGAACCTACTGCCCAGACATAACTAGGTACATAATGAACTTCCTTCAGTAGCCTGGCATTGCCACTTATTTTACTTGATTTGTGCAAGGTCTTCTTCATGCCAATCTTTGTGATACCTATGGATCAGAAAGTCCACAGGAAGTTGTCACACGTGCAATCCAGATTGGCTTGCTTGCTAAATGATTAGCTAACCTGGCCTACCCAGTTCCTATTTTTAAACATGACCTATTTTTTATATATACAGGTAACACATTGTCCAGCTTTACTTAGAAGGTGTGAACATTCCACAGGAAGCATAATACAGAGTCAGTCAGTCAGCGCGCCTACCTCACATTTTGCCTTGCTTAGATGATGATGATGATGATGATTACACTGTGGTTCTCTTGCCCAAATTGGTTGTTCACACACCTTTCCTTGTACAGCCTCTTTGAGCCTACCAGCCTATATTTTAATTTTAATCCAACCCCGGCTGGATTTCCCCCTCCCTGTCCTCTCTGTTACTGATTTTTTAGAATGTAAGCCATATGGCAGGCTGTCTTGTTTTGTTTTATTCTGTATAGCACCATGAACATTGATGGCGCCATAAAAATTATTATTATTAATAATAATGATGATGATGATGGCCACCAATCTGGATGGCTTTAAAAGAGGGTTGGATAAATTCCTGGAGGCAAAGGCTAGCAATGGCTACCAGCCCTGATGGTTGTGTGCTATCTCCTATATTTGAGGCAATAAGCCTGTGTGCACCAGTTGCTGGGGAACATAGGTGGGAGGGTGCTGTTGCACCATGTCCTGCCTGTTCATCCCTGGCCAATGGCTGGCTGGCCACTGTGTGAACAGAGTGCTGGACTAGATGGACGCTTGGTCTGATCCAGCAGGACTTTTCTTATGTTCTTGTGGATGTCTTTTGCCAGTTGTGACTATTTTCTTTTTGGGAGTTCAGTTTTCTCTCTCTAGCCCTAGTCAGGTGTCTGTCACTTACCTAGGTGAAGTGCAAGGTCCCCCTGGAGTTTCCCATATTCCAGATAGTACGATTACATTTTGAAACCCACTGAAAACAGCTCAATCTAACTCTTTCAAGTGGCTTGAAATAAAATTGCACTTGGAGCAAGAGAACTTCACCACCATTCCTTGTTGCTTTGAAAGCTCTATATGCTAGACTAGGAGCACTATTTAAGGACAGGATATGGGGAGCAAAAAGATTTCAATGGGGTGGGGTGTAGATTCTTAACAAGGTTCAAATTATAATATTATTTTTAAAGCACCTCAAACATTAGAAGCTATGTAGGGATGCATTCTAAAAAATAAACTGCAAAAAATAAGCAGACCGGTATATTGAAGATCATTTCTTGTGTTTGATATAAATATTTCATCTTAAGCAGTCATGGGCAAAACATACCCACCTCAGTATTAAAAAAAATTAAGCCCCCCTTTTTTTGTGCAAATTTCCATGAGGAGTGGTGGGTAGTTGGTTTTCCATGAATTTTCCAAACCTTGAAATGACTCCACCTGGGAGAGCTCCTTAACCATTGCTAATCCTCTCCCTTGCTGATTTTCCTCCTTCGTCCCCATTTCCCACATTTCCCCAAACTTATAGGATACAGGAGAAAGACCAAAGGGAAAACAGGAGATGAGAAAACATGCAAATGTGAAGAGCTAAATCTGCAAAGCTATTGGACTTGTTCACATCTTCCAATGTTGATATGAGCTCTGGGAATTGCAGGTGTTTTTTTTGGTTTTGGTAGGTCAATAGCTCAGAAGGAATTAAAATCAACAACAAAAAACTGCACATCACAGAGTCTACATCAGTAATGAAAGACTCAGAAAGGTGATTTGACTTAGAGTGCCAGTTTTTGGTAGAAAGGTGAAATATAAAGTAAAATACATACACAGATGTATAATGACTCATTCCCACTCCTTAAATGGAGTCCCTTGCTGAAACAATTACATGCAGTATCTGAGCTACTGTCCGTTTCCCCATTTTAATGAAGGATTGCTGTTTCACCACAGATAGACTCTACTACAGATTGCTTCTCAATTCATAGAAATGTTGGATTCATACATTTCTCCCAAGATATTGGCCATACCTTTGCTTTGATGTTGGAAAGGAAGCCACATGCATGCAAACACATTGTGAAAAAAATGTATCAGCCTTGAAACATTTCACTGTTTAGAAACCTGATAATTTGTCTGTCCCAGTATCTTGCAAAGTGTCCTTAAACTGGAACATTCTCAACTAGTGCCGTCTCATCTGGGAATTGTAGTACTCAAGAGTGTACTTGTCTGAATCTAACCAAAGATCAGTTAGATAGACTTTATGGCTTTATTAATTCCCCGTTGTACAATGTTCCCTGGATGTATTCAATACCTTGATTGTATTTCTTAGCTCATCATGCTTGGTCATATTTAATTAGTTAAACAACTTCATGTTTGTGGCTGTGTTTTCATATAACCAAGATATGTTGTATAGGATGCTAATTCAATATCTGCTCTAATAAACAGTTGGCTAGAACATAACCTTTGATGTTATATAAGCAGCCTTCTGAAAACTGAACTCTTTGCTGTTGGCCTCATTTTACTCTGGAAGACACCACCCAAACAAGATAGAATAAATGAAACTTTACCTTATGGTTAATTACCTTTATTTGTTGGAGAAGGCCACATTCTAACACAGGGGCTAGATCTACACTACTGCTTTAGAGCGGTATTGCAGTGCACTGATAACTGTTGGGGCACAATCCACATTCCACATACCACTTTCATAGTGTTATTCTTGCTTTTTGATTAACATTTGCAATCATTTGACACAAGCTGTAGATCTGGCCATTGTTAAGGTTAGTGCTAGGCTGATGTATTCGGCCCAATGATTTTCAGTACTTTCTGGGGTGGGTGGGTTGCTGATTAATCTAATCTTCAGGGTGTATGAAACTGAAGACCTTTCAAAAGTGGGTGGTTGTCATACCTTTAAAGATGAATTGGACAAGATTTCTTCTTTATTACAAAGAAAAAAATAAGAGCTTTGCTGCCACTTCAGGCATATTGATTGCCTTCAGAAACTCAGCAGCCTTCCCTTTGAAATTTTGAACAGAATGCCCAATGGGAATGACACTTCTTCATAATGTAGTGTCGTTGTCAGAGGCATTCTTGGGGGAAATGATGACGTCCCATGGAGCATTCTGCCCAAATTTCCAGGTAAGCCTACTCACTCGAAAATTCTTCAGTTTAATCTCCCTAAATTTGATGATGAATCAAATAGGGATGAATGGTCCCATACAAGAGGGGGGTATTTGGCCCAACCTGCGTTAAGGTCCATTCTCATGATATGCTGTTACCACAAGGAACTATTGCAGCATGGCATCTTCATCCATTGCATTGGGTAATGTAAAAAGCCCCGGGGCATAGGGGAGGAGCCTTATCCTTGCAGAGCAATGTTTGTGTAGGTACGACCCACAACTTAAGGCTTTTCACATTAACCAAAGATGCTAGGATGTTCTCATGCGGCAACATTCCCATGTGAAAAGAGTCCATTAAATGCACTTAAGCCTATAGAAATCTATTGATTTTCACCACTATCTTTCAGAAATGGTATGTTGATTTTAATGCTGGCAAAAGTAAATATATGGCCAATTTTCAGTTAAAATCCAAAGTGTTTCAACAATATCCCTGTTGCAAAGCTTTCCTTTATGGCAGGGGAAAAACGTAAGACTGTGAACCACCTTTTGACATTTTAAAGCCACACTAAAAATGAGTTGTGTCCAAGTACAGAAAAAAAACCAACAATATTTTATTTATAATCTTATTTTAGTGTTTGAACTACAAATCCTGGTTCTAGAATTGTTTAAAAGATCATGGGTTTGATAGATGCTCACATGAAAATTAATTTCTTGGATCCCCCCCTTTTTTCCACAGGAGATACAGAACAGGTAATTATGTGAAAAAATTAAAAATAAAATATTTTGTTATTTTTGTTGTTGTTCCTTGATTGTTCTTATGAATCTACTGCTAACATCCATTTCCCTGTTGAATCATTTCAAAAAGGGCATGAGAAGAAAATGAAATGAAAAAAGACAAAATAGACCGAATCTCACCACTAGAATTCACCATAAAAACTCCCAAAGCGTTAACAGAATTCTTACAAAAATTCCTAGACCAGTTCTTTAGAGAATCAACTTGTTCTATGAAAAATATGGCAAATGGGACTGGGAGCGGGGAAGAAGAAAGGGAAGGGAAAGAAGTAGGGGTAAATAAGTGCAGCAAAAAGAGGTTCTGAGGAATACACATAATTTTGTCTGCTTTCGCTCACAATAGAATTTTTAATAAATAAATTTCTTTTTTTGTAAAGACACTTTTTTTGAAACAGTAGATTTAGCCCAGTCATTTGTGTCATTTTTTTTAATAAACTGTCTTTTTTGTTTTAAATTCCCCCTTAAATCTGTAAATGTTTTAGATCTGAGTCTCTTGCACATTGTCTTTAGAGTTCATTCGGATCAATAATGGTTCATGCACTGAACTGTGTAGTGAATTTATTGTGTTAACAGTTGTTGTGTGGTTGAAAGGAGACTTATAAGAGTTATAGTGATTTAGGTGCTCATGCTCTATTGCTGGCATGGGCAAATGACTTTCTATAGGTGTATCACCTGTAAGCTCATCATCCACATTAATGATCTCTACAGTTCGTGTTGGCGCATGGTGGTTTTGCCGGTGATGCTGTTTTCTCATTTTGTAGAAAATGACCAACATCACCGCAGCCATGAGAGTGATTGCCACAAAACAACCAATTATGATTTTGGTAGTCTTCATAACCTCATCTATTCCTGGGATCCCATTGCTTGAATCTGTCACAGGGATGGTGAATGTTTTTTCCGTTGACCTTGTGCTCTGTGGTGTGAGAGAGGTTGTCGCATTGGTGGTGTCCCATTCAATGACTGGTGTGGGCCAAACCTGCTCTGTGGTCCGCGCCTCATCCTGAGAAGGTTCCACAGTTTCTACTGTGATGGTTGAAAAATAAGTAATACACTCCTGTGCGGTTACATTGAGTGTCGCAGAAGCTGTGGTATTCCCAACAGAGTTACTCACCAAGCATGTATACAAGCCAGTGTCTTGCGCAGTCACCCTCGTAAAATTTAATGTGCCATCACTGAGCACAGAAATCCGAACCCTATAAGCCCCGTGTGTTATAACAGACCCATTTGGAGTAATCCAAGATATAGAGGTCAGGGATGTTGATGCTCGGCATTTCAGCTCCGCAGCCATGCCTTCAGTGACGTTGAGGTCTGTTGGTGGCTCCACAATCACAGGAGCGTAGCACGTGAAGTAATTCAGGTCAAGCTCACCGATATACCTTCCTTTCAAGCTGGGAGGTGTGTTGCAACGGGCACAGCATGCAGTGTTGGAGGGCGCTTTGTCTTTAATCCACCAGCTGAGCCACAGGATGTCGCAGTTGCAGTTCCAAGGGTTGTGATGCAAGTGGATTCTTTCTAGACGGAGAGGTGTGAAGAGGTCATGAGGCAGTAGTGTTAGATTGTTGTGGGCCAGATTGATCTCTACTAGTGACTGAAGGTTATCAAAAGCATTCCTTTCAATCACTTGAATCTGGGATTGAATCAGCCACAATTTTTGAAGGTGCATTAACCCTTGAAAGGACCCTGGCTTGATAGCAGTTAAGTGGTTCCCAGAAAGATCTAGCTCATCCAGTTTTACAAGTGGCGTGAGGTTAGGAATCTCCCGAAGGTTGCACATAGCAAGGTTCAAATACCTCAAATTGGACAGACCTTCAAAGGCACCTTCTGAGATATATGAAAGCCTTTTTAATTCCCCCAAATCCAACCTTCGTAGGGAAGGGATTCTATTAAAAGCATAAGAAGGAATACTCTCAATGGGATTGTTTCGCAACCAAAGCTCCTTCAGTTTTGACAAGTACACAAAAGCCCCATTCGGGATGGTGCTAAGACGATTGTCAAAGAGTTCCAAAGTATTGAGATTAGCCAGACCATTGAAGGCCCCTATTTCAATTGTTCTAATGTGGTTCCTGCTCAGTTGCAAGACTTCTAGATGCCTCAGGTGTTTGAAGCTATTCACCTTAATGATTTGGATCTGGTTCTCATGGAGATTCAATAACCGTGTATTGGTGGAAATGGCATCAGGGACCTCTCTTAGATTTTTCCTCACGCAAATTACTTTGCTAAACTGATTGCTACAGGAACAGACAGAAGGGCAAGTCTGAGCTCTGACCAAACCAGCGACCACAAGAAGTTGAAGAGCCAGTAGCACCACAAGCAAGGGGTCAAATAGGGCCCTGTTAAACCTAGGACCTATCATTATCTGCTGTGGATGTAAGGTCATCTTGTTCAACATTCATAATTTATTTGGTGTTGGTCCTTCAGGAGTTCCAATAGTCTGAAACAAAAGAGAAATAACAAAGAAAATATTATATCAGCCCCAAACATTAAACTGCACTTTATTTCAAACCTAGAACTTCCTAAAAGTCCCCCCCACAAAAAAAGAATTTCATAAACAATCAATACATACAACTTCCTATGCTACAAATGACAGCTGGAGAATGGTTGTTAATGTAATTGAGGCTCTAAATTATCCCTTGAGCCTTTCAGTTGTCTGTCTAACTTTGTAAAAGACATAGTCAAGAGAAAATAAGGTATAAAATTGAATATAATTCTGCTAGAATATTCTTTGCCTAGATACTGTAAATCATAAAATATTTCCACCAAAGAAGAAAAGACAAAGAAAGAGAGCATTATTTATAAGATTACTGCTTCTAAAACTAATCTGTAATGTTATCTAAAAGACCAGAATCAAACTTTTCTTCTAATGAAAACATGGAATTAATTCATTTAGAAAAGCTAACATTATATGCCTGGATAACTCAACATTGTTGTTGTTATGAAGTTATTTAAAGTACTTCCATGTAAATGCATGTGGTAGTGATCTTGGCTTCTTAGCCCATGTTTGATTCTTAATTACTATACACAGGAACTAGTAGTTAAAAGCCAGCATCAATTCTTACCAAAGCTTCTAAAAATAAAGATGGGGTTGTCAACCTTCAGATCAGATAAACACCACCAAGATGAACATATTTTAAAACTTAGCATTTTTCATCTGAGAAATGGTGTCCAAAACATGTCAAGTACTCAAAATTTCAGCTTGGACACATACAGCTGCTTACCATGTGGATCACCACTACTTTGGGTTGAATCTCCATGCCCACCCACCTCTCTCTGTGTGTGTGTGTGTGTGTGTGTGTGTGTGTGTGTGCATGATTACAGGAAAACAAGTGCACCACATCTGAAATGCACATCATGGAACAAGGGAATTGTGATTAAACCATAGGACATACACCCTTTCTCCATGTTCCTGGGGTGATTTTGCAACTAGTTCATTAAGCCTGGGAGTAGGCAGCAGTACAGCGTTCAGGAGGCAGACATGAATGTAATCCTGAATCTACATGGCCATTGGCCACTATCTTGTTGACATTTGACTCTACATCCCATGGTCAGGTCCAGAGATCCTGCCATGTTGTCTTTGCTTCTTTTATTTCCTGTACCAAAGGATAGGCACTATGGAAAACAATGTAGAACTGAGGAATGGTTCAAGAACAGCTTTTACTGCTTGGCTACAAATGCTGACAAAATGCTTATTGTTTGCTTATTTCAGGAATGCAGATACAAAGAAGCTTCTGAGAACTGCTGAGCTGAGCATCAGCTACTCTCCCACCATTAAGCAGACTCATCTGATTTCCTGATACAGTCTCCTCTATCCTCGTATTTGGCCATAGCAGCAGAGAAACTCTCATTAGTAAATGTGTGCTGAACACAGGAATAAAGAATGGCTATTTAAATGACAGAAAAATATATATCTCCCATAGCTGCAGGGTTGGCAATTTCAGTGTTACCTCCAAAAATGTTTCCTTCAGATCTTAGTGTAAGTGAAAAAAGACCTTTCGACTCTGCAAATGATCATTACCATTCAACGTCTCTCAGTGCTGATTCATTTGTGGTAGCTCCTAAAACCCCCAGCCCTAGGTTCATTTTCAATCTGCTGCTCACTGCAAAGTCCCTGTGCTGTAGAGATTAATGAAATTTCCTATACATCAGCCAAAAGTGAAGTCTTATAAATTACAGCAAGCTCCAAGCACATTTATAACCCAGAGCACACAGATACATAATACATGCATTTAATAGAACAAAAATACTATCAGCCAACGGTATTCCATTTTAAGCTTCAAATTGTTTCATTTTGTAGTAAGGGGGATGGAATCATATGCTTTGAAAAACAGGATGAAAATATATTATTCTTCACATCACAGCCCATTTACAAAAAGCCAATTTTATAATCAGATAATATATATTTATGAATTTACTTATGCATGTTTGACACTAGCTTCTTGCAACAACAGAAAACTATTAAGGCTTTTCTTGGGCACTTTGAAGGCTATACTCTAAGGAAAACTGCACATACTAGAGGTTAAAGATGGGATTAGAATAAAAGAAAAAAGGAAAGGAAAGGAAAGCAGCACCAAAAAGAGAAAAGGAGAGGAGGTAAATACTAGAAATCTATTTAAAATGAACTCAACGAGTTTTGAGTATCAAACCCTTCTTCAGAGACAACTTTCCTTGTCTATTATTTTTTCATATAGCAATGCCTCTTGTGTTGCTTCCTATTGCTGTCATCCCATCTGTTATTTGGTGTTTTTTTAAGTATATGGCAAACTCCCCTGCGCCTACCTTGCACACCACTCACTGGATCCCAGCAGCTTGCCTAGGGTGACCATATGAAAAGGAGGACAGGGCTCCTGTATCTTTAACACTTGTATTGAAAAGGGCATTTCAGCAGGTGTCATTTGTATGCATGCAGCACCTGGTGAAATTCGCTCTTCATCTCAACAGTTAAAGCTGCAGGAGCCCTGCCCTCTTTTGTATATGATCATTCTAGTTATACTTTAGCAACTGTTGTGATGAAGAGGGAATTTCACCGGGTGCTGCATGCATACAAATGACACCTGCTGAAATGCCCTTTTCAGTACAACTGTTAAAGATACAGGAGCCCTGTCCTCCTTTCCATATGGTCACCCTAAGCTTGCCCAAACCTCATGGGCACGTGAGGCAAGCCAGCAGACTGTCTGCAGATGCCCAGTGAGAGCTTGCAGCATTTTGCTGTTCTGTGAGTTTCCATTTTTCTCAAAATCACAGGTGAACTATTTATGGAAATCACTATTTTGCACAAAATGGTGGCCACACATAGTGGCATTTAAGCAAAATTGCAGGTGTAAATGCTATAAATAAATATAATAAAATAGTGACATGTGCTGCTGAATTTTAGCAGCAAATCTCTGCTCTTTCCCATTGCCCTGGCAAGCACCAGTTACATTGCACAAGCACTGGTTTCCGCTAGCACCAATGTCATTAGCACTAGCGCTTGGCCACAGTTTTATACTACCCTGTGTATTCTCAGGGGGAAACATACCATATCAAGTGGCCTAAGAAGATACAAAGTCATGCAGTCTTTCTGGAATAATGTGTTTCTTACTCCTTTAACATTATCTTAGTTCACTTCAGAGTTATCTGCAATTTTTCCACATCCTCTCTAACTGTGCTGCCCATACCAGGCCACTTCTAGATGAAGTGTCATTGGTATCCAGCAACATTTAACTCCAGTAAATGTTGATACCACTGTGGCTGCACCTGCACTTGTTCTCCTTGCACAAATTCTGTGGTCCTCAGTTTGAAATTCCTTTATCACATCACAGAATCTAGTATTAATAGAAACTTTTTTTTTTTTAGAAATCAATCATTATATTGCTATGCTTGAACTAAAGATGGGGCTATCCATACTACAGCTTGTCTAACAAGAGAATCAGACCATAAAGTGCAATCCTTGATAGGATTCTGGTACTGGAATAACACATTGACCCATTCAGATGGCACGCTAAGCCACGGTGGTTAAGCATTTTGAGCTAAATATTATGGCGTTGTGTGTTGAGTGAACCATTCCTAACCATGGTGGCTACATAGCCATGGTTTAAACACACTCACTATCGATTTACTACAAAAGGGTTAGCAGCCTAACCACAGCTTAGAGTATTGTCTGAACAATACGGCAACAATACTAAACATTGAAAACAATGGGAGGTACTTTCATGTACACATACATAGGACTGTGCTGCACAACTTTTATTCTGAACTGCTATCAGAGTAGCAACTAAAGAAAGCTGCTCATTTGTCTTTTTGTTTTGTTTTGCTTACTTATCCCCTCAGGGCTAAGCTTGAATAATGAATCACATTAGCTAGTGATAAAACAGATAAAGGAAACACTGAACTAAAGTTCTCTCTCAATTATGCTATTTCAGTTCTATTAAAACTGTAATGAAACCAAAGCCAAAATTCAGCTTGCTATAGTAGTTAATATCAGAGCTGCAAAGTGAATGCACAGTGATTCCAACCCAGACTTTTAAGAAATAAAGCCCTGGGCTCTGATGGATTAATCTGGCCATTTTTATTTGTTCCACATTTTTTAAAAAAACAAAACAAAAAACACCTCAACTTGTTGCTTTCACATTCATGAAGAAATTGTGAATTCTGGAAAGTTTTTATAAGAAAATGAGACAGACAAAATTCTTACCCATCTGTAGACTGGCATTACTACTTTTATTATAGAAGTGGGAAACTTCCACTGAGAGGCCAGGAAGCAACAATTTGTCCAAAGCCATCCACTTTCCCCAAGTGTAAACTGGAATTTGACCACAGATGAGATGTTGTTTCTTGTTTCATTTTGTTTTTCATCAATCAACATACTTCTATGATGCCATAAGAAGTATCTCTATACCATGCCTGGTTTCCGATCCTACTATTGAAACTGCTTTGTAAAAATGCTTACCAGTGGAGCAAATTAATACTACTTAGTTGGACCTTTAGGTACCATTCCAATGTATAGCAATCCAGTCAAGTATTGTTAACTTGAAATCTCTACTGACCAGGGTGAGATACAAAGCAGTTGCTTAATGATACAAGGACTTATAATGGATCATTAATCCTTGGGCTATCTAAGTCTCACTTCAGTAATTCTTGAAGGGGCATTGATCTTCTGAAGGCTTTCTACTGTTTTCGGTTTCCTTATCCTCAAGGACTGCACCTTGAGGGTCATACCTTGAGGGAAATAAAGGAAGATCAGACACCTAATCAGAAAATTATGAAATAACCCTGACAATAGAATCCTTGGAAATATTCAGAGCACAGAGTCATAAACCCCCATATGCTTACTGAAGAGAATACATCAAAATCACATCAGTGTATTCAGAATGCCGTGCTCTCATGCCAAGACATATTTCATCTGATAATGATTAAACTGCAACACCTCTGTAATTAAAGGGAGCTTCACATACAGATTTGCTTTGTAAACAATTGTCATCACACACCTAGCACACCTGGAGGTTCTCATACTAAAACCTGAGAAATAAATAAAAAATATTATAAACAAACACACTAATAGATATGCTGTATAAAATAATGTACATGCCTTGAATTCTCTCTCTCTCCTCCCCACCCCTCTCTTACCCCACTTTTTCAGCCCACAAAGAATTCTCAAGGCATCTCACTATAAAACTAATTTTAAAACACATAAAAGACAAGTATTATCTCAATGTGAAATGGTTTTCAGTCATTAATTTGTTATCCAGGCTGATGCAAACACATATATAAGAGGTAGCACATAAACATACCACTCCTGAAAAGATAAAGACACAGTGAATAGCACTATTCTGCCATGATTTTTTTATATTCTCTCAAAAGGTAACATATTGTATGAAAGTTGGCTGGCAAGGATCTAGCAAACTAGGACAGAGCACTCTTCAAAATTTTGTAACAAAATCCTCCATTGGAATGAACAAGAGCGGGCATGTCTATGAGCTCCATCCAATGAGCATTTTATTGCACGCTCATTACTGGGCACTCACGGATTTTTTGCAGGTCCTTCCCATGACGTCTGCCTCCCAAGCGCCTTCCACCCCTTCTGGCCTTCAATGCGCAACAAAAAAACTACGATATATTTTAAACCCGGAAGTTGCTTCTCTCTCCTGCTGTGTGTAAGAGAAACAGCGCAATTAGAACAGCCAGCTGAATGGGCCTCATGCTCGTTGTTTACTTCCTCTTTTGAAAGAGGAAGTAACTGAGCAATGAAAACACGGGCTGAAGCAATGGTAGGGAGCGTGTTTCCCCCCATGTGATGGAACTCTACACTTAAGGGTGTAGCAGGAGGGAGGGGAAGACTCTGGACTTACCTGCTTCTGCGATCCTCCCCCAGCATCTAGATGGCCACACGACATCCCAGAAGGGAAGAGGGACATCACGGACACCATTTTTTTTTAAAGAGGAGCCCAGTTGCATGGAAAAAGGTAAAATAATAATAATAAACCCGCATCCAATCCCCCCATCCCAGGGATGGCGAAATTGCTGCCCCACACCCCATGGGCACAGAGCCTCCCCACACAGCTCCATGCCCAGCCCCGCTACTCATGGGGAAGGAGGGATGACCCTGGAGCAATGGCCATACCACCCACACTTGTCGGGATGGTCCCACGACCATGGAAATATTGGGAAATCCTCAGTCCCAGATATCCTAGGGAAAGTACCTGGTCATACCAGGTTGCCCCTGGGGTCTCCTGTGCATCATATGGATGCACAGGGATTATCTAGAGATGACCTTGGATACACAGAGAGCTTCAGCTATTGGGCAGTATAAAATGCAATAAATAAATAAATAAATCTGGCAGGTGTAGACATGCCCTGGATGTTCATGCCCTCTGTACATTTGTGTTTTTAGTCACATGGTAAAAAGATGGTCATTTCCAAATGGGTATGTATTTATTTTGCTCACTTTTTTTATTTCCACAATACCTTGTAGAAAGGTTAGGCTGAGAGAAAGTGAATGGCCAAAGGTCCTCCGTTGAGCTTTATGGCTGACTGGAGGTTTGAACCTGGCAGTAGAGAAATGCAATAAATAAATAAATGGCTTAGTATGTTGTCTGAACAGGCCATGTAAGTACTGTGCAGCTTGGGATTTACATGATGATAACATGACAATGAATGGTGGGAAGAAAAAACAAAAGACAGACATCCAGGACATGGAAAAATATGTCTAATACATTCTAAAATGTACAGCCAGAACAATTCTGCTAAAAGCCCATTACTCTATTCAATTACACAAAGCCACGTTACCTAAGCATCCAGCCTCACAATTTATCCAAGGGAATGTATGCAGGAGAGGGACCACTACATTGCATGAAAGGCCACAAGTGGGATTGCTGTAAAACCTGCTGTCCAGCAAACGGTGACTATATCTTTTGTCCTTGGTAACTATGGAAACTCCCTGAAGGTAAGAGAGGAACACAGACATTTGTGGTCTACAGTTTACAAGCTGTTTATGTAATTATAAATGAGGATTAGATTGTTAGGAGGAATCAAATTATTATACTGGTATGACATTTTGGATGCAGCACATAGGTACAGAGAAATAAGAAGTTAATTTTTTGGAAAATTACTTGTTTTATTGATGTTTTATGTAACAGCGACACATTGCTTTTTATATTGGGATTTGGGGATTTTCTTTCTGTAGGAGGGACTTGTAAAGCCAAAATTAGCAATATGACATTTTGAAATAATGTCTCTCAGCAGCTTCACAGCAATTATGTCCTTTCTATGCCCAGTGAACAAAACCAAGGTCAGAGTGTATTTTCAATTAAACTCCGGGTGTTACGAAGTACAGCACAGCCAGAATTGCAAGCACATTATTACCAGATCTATCACTGCTGAGCAATGAATAGGTCACAGGCACTCCTGCGTACAATATTTGTACACGTTCGAGTATTACAACCAGGAAAACAGCTCAAGTTGATTTTAGAGGCAGTAAGTGACATAAAATTAAGAACAAAGCTGTGTGATGACTCAAGGGGAACACTAACAACTGCCAACATGAATTTTGTGAGTTAGAAGTTGAACAACAAAGTCTTCGGGAGTTGCACAAGAGGCAGCCTTAGCCACAGAAGTCAACAGGACACCTGAGTGTACAAAGGTTGAATGAACAAGCAGTAGTTGTTCAGCATTCTCCCAGTGGAGGGGGTAGGTTACAACAACGTGGAAGGTAAATGTGGCTTGAGTCTCAGTACTGAGACAATGCAACATCCTCATAGGAGCCACATAGCAAGTGGTTTATGAAACGTAGGTGGCAGAGAATTTTCAAGATGGTTATAAGGACTACTGAAGGTCTACATCAGCAGAAGGGCTAAGATGTAAGACGGCCCCTCAAATAAGTGCTAGGTCGTATCAGAGGAGTGCAATACTAGAAGGAGTCAACTGCACAGCTAAAGCAGACTAAAACACTAAAGGAGAAGATGAGGGTAGACAGTAACAGAAGATACAGGGATAAAACAAGCACTTTTGACCAGTCTGCCTTTCTATAATATTCTGCTTCCCCCTTCTAGTCCAAGGAGAGAAAAAAGGCAATGCATGACCTAAGCTTGGTATGGTTTAAGTTGAGGACCACTCAGCTTTCAGAACCTCATCAGTCACTATACTAAAATAGGCAAACCCTATTCTGCCAGTTCTGCCCTGCTTCCCAGGTAACTTCCCTTCCTGTCACAAAGACGAGAAATCATCAGGTCGGCTGTTCTTATAAACCTCAAAGTGTTATGACCTCTTCTGTACCATTGTCTGAAAATTTGGGGATGGTAGGAAAAAGCGTAATTTCTTGCCTTTAATTTTTTTCAGTCAGTAGTTGAGTCTTGAACTACTTATTTGAGAAGGAAACATTATATAACTTAAGGGTTTTAAACCACTTGGGGAGCACTGTATTTCCTGGAAGATGGCAATCTTTCTGCAAAACTCCTCTAGGAGATTTCACTATTCTTATCAAATCTCTTGAAATTTCTAATATCTTTTGTCTGAAGAAGAACCTCCAAATTCACATCTGGTAAAATCTGGTGACAGTGATTCTAAACAAGGTAGTGTTGCTAGATGTTCTTTGTTTTAAGATAAATCAAATGGTCAAGCCTGATTGCTAAATACTACTGTTCCATGGACTGAAATGCACAAACTTCTCTTATTTGAGAACACTCATCTACTTTGAATATACAACTATGACTTCTCTGAAGTTTTGATGTGGAAATTTCCACTAAGGCTGTAAGTCTATAAATGTTTATCCAGTGTAAGTCCCATGGAATCCATGGACCTTGCTTCCAAGTAGTTAGTTATAGGATTGGGCTGTAAATAGGTGCACTTTATTTAAAGAGTAAGATATTTAATATCTGTTTAATTGATCTCCAGATGTCAGAGACCACCAATATCATACACACCCAATACTATAGGTTTATTTAATGACTGGGCATTCAATCACACAGCTTCAAAAATAAAATCATAACTCATTTGGTTTGGCCCTGTATTGTGTGTAGTAAGAAAATTATTCAAGGAAAGCCAAAATGAATGGGGAAATATATTGCTTGCCTGCAAATATATGTCATATACTGTATATTGTACTCCTAAGTGGATGACAAATATCAATATGATAAACAGCAGTCATCATAATGTTCCATTTGACTGCATTGCTGATATTCTTGGTTAAAAATCCATCTCCACTTTGACTATTTCTAAAACAACAGACCGTTTAAGTAGAAACCTGAGTAAAAGAGATAAAATATATTTTTAAAAATATCCCCCTCCCCAAATCTGCTTGGTGGAAAGGCAACTTTAGTATTCAATATTTTAGGATTGCATAGCTTGAAGTGAAGGATACCACCTATCAAAGCTCTGCTTCTGTGTCAAATCCCACTGGAATTAAAAAGAGATGCATCAGAAATGTTTGAAGAATCACACTTTGATGAATTTGCATCAGTTTCCCATTTTTAGGAGAGAGAGAAAAATCCTATAATCATAACATCTAGTAAAATACACAAATAAAACATTCAGAACGTATTACATGGATTAAAGGAAATCTGGTTTCTGGGTGGAGGTAAATGTAAAGTTTCTTACAATGCGTATGCTCACTGTGCTTAAAGATACAGAGTTCTGCAGTTTGTGTTTTGCTATGCATGCCTGGCAATTCAAATGCTCCAAAATGTAATTTCTGAAAGAGGACCACCCCCCTTTTAAACTCATTTCACATGTGACTTCGGGGATGTGCTTTTTTATGTTTGATGCTAAGCATCCATAAAAGAAATGCCATCCTCTGCTCCTTGGAGAAAGGACTATATATATATATATATATATATATATATATATATATGTGAAAGCTACTGCACTTTCTGATGAGGTAGAACCACATTTGCTAAACGTTCCCTGGAATCAAAAGAAAAGCTATACGGTTATCAAGACACATGACAACTGAAGAATGGCATCTTTTCTGTTCAGCTTGATCTTTCGCTGTGCCTTTAATCACACACTCAAGAAAGTTCGGATCAACATAACAACAGAAGGAAACATGGGGTGCTAACAAATCTTAATGGCTCCCAAACTCACACATGCCTGGATTGGACTGGAACTGCAGCACTATTGCATGTAGTTCTGTTCTTCTTTCTCCCCAAGGGCTTTCTTTTATCATGTAAAGCAACTGCAGTTGGCTTCAGGTTGAGCAGTAGAAGGGAAGGGAAGAGAGAGAGAAAGGAAATGTTTAACTCTCCCACCCCCAACCCAGCCAATTTCCATTCAAAAATCCTCTCCAAAGCTCCTTTCATCCCTAAGAAACAGCCTAGGGTGATTCTGAGTGAACAGTAGCTGGGGGGGAAAAAGGTTAAATAGCCTCTTCTGCAACTCCCTACTGCTCTTCCACTCAACCCAGTGCTATCCACAGCTGCTTTGCCTGGGAAAGAAAGCCTTCAAAGAAAAAAGAAGCATGGAGTCATACGGAACATGTAGTTCTGTCATTACAACATTATAAAATAAAACCCTAAATCTTGATGATGATTTTCACTAAAATTAAAATACTGATACATGTTAAGGAGAAAGGGAGAGTGAATGAATTGCTTCATTGAAATGATTTATTTATTGTTGTCCTTTCAGCTTGAGAGACTTCAAAGGGAAAGTAGGGGTATCCCAGCAGCCCTGCTGAGGACCACCCCCATGAAGGCTCCTCCTCCCTCAACCAGTGCAGGCTGGTAGCTCTGATGTCAGCGGGGCAGTGAGTCTGCTCCAGGTTTCAGTCACATCTAGCCAGAACTGTAAAGAAGTTATCCAACCTTGTCTTTATAATTTTTATCCTGTACTTTCTTTATAAAATTATAGAGTGAACTCTTTGGCCACCTCTGATAGCCTGAGAGAATGCATACCTAGCTACTTCTATATATTACAATGGCTACATTTTCCATTAGATGGAGGAGGAGGAGGAGGAGAGAAGAGGTAGTAGTATTTTTAATAGGGTGACCATGTGAAAAGGAGGACAGGGCTCCTGTATCTTTAACAGTTGTACTGAAATGGGAATTTCAGCAGGTGTCATTTGCCCAATGCTGGGCCATATATATATATATATATATATATATATATATATATATATATATATGGAGAACCTGGTGAAATTTCCTCTTCATCTCAACAGTTAAAGCTGCAGGTGCCTTGCCCTCTCTTAAATCTCATAACTCTAGTATACCTCCTGCAGCTTTAACTGTTGTGATGAAGAGGGAATTTCACCAGATGCTGCATGCATACAAATGACACATGCTGAAATTCCCTTTTCTATGCAACTATTAAAGATACAGGAGGCCTGACCTCTTTTTCATATGGTCACCCTATTTTTAATGCACAGACTCACTTATGTGCATGGCTTGTCTGCATGGACAAAAATGTAGAATAGAGGAAACTGTGAATGTACAAATTTAAAATCAATTATAGAAATGGTTAAAGATGAGCACACCAGCAATATGTGCAAGATTATAAAAACATAAAACTGGGAAAGTCCACCAGCCCTACTTGGTAGGAGATTACTATTTATTTATTACATTTATATCCTGCCTTTTTCCCTTCAAGGAACCCAAGGTGGTATACATAATCCTCCTCCTTCTCTCCATTTTATCTTACAACAACCCTGTGAGGTAGGTTGGGCTGAAAGTCTGTGACTGGCCCGAAGTCACCCAGTGGATTTCCATGGCTGAGAACCTGGGATCTCCCGACTCCCAATCCAACACTTTAGCCACTACATAACACTGGTTCTCCCAATGGAAAGCAACCTTACACACACACACACACACACATACACACACACAGGCTGCTGCCCTTGCTATTTTAATCATACTTAATTGTAGAAAAACTACATTCAGATGACTAAAATTCTAGATAGCAGGACCATAACATTAAAACCACACATATTTTTAGTTCATTAAAATAAATGTTCCAAAGCATTTTGCAACCTAAATAAGTAAGGTATGACCCCCTACTTTCTTTTTTCACAAGATGTTCAGATGCAGGACTTTACCTGTAATTTCTAGAGTCTGTTTTGTCTAGTATGCTATGGGTTTAGGTTTTCAAAAGTGCAATCCTATAGAATTCAATGGGACTTGCTCCCAAATAAGTAGGTATAAAATTACAGCTTCAATGCACTTAAATATAATGACGGCTCTTAACTGACAAGTGCCCCCTGGGGTTGCTCCTCTTCTTCACCATTGCTACCTGCTTGTTCACCCGCCTCTTGCTCTGGCACACAAAAAAACCCACAGTGGGGGCTAGAAGGAGAAGCAGTAGATGCCACTGGCTGCTGTCTCTCTGCCTGTCAAGCAAATTAGTGGTAGCAATGGGAAGAAAGAGGACGAGGGACATTAGTAGCTGTGGAAAATGGCGTCCAGAAAGTAAACTTATGAGAGAGGGGTGCTATTGAGAGTGAATTGCCCATGGCCTCTCAAAAACCTGGCACTGCTGTAATATCTTATGTTCATAATGCACCAACCTCTGGGGAGAATCATTATCAGCAACCATACCAAGTACAGGAACATGGCAGGACTTGATTAAAAAATATAATTCATCACAAATGCCTTAATGGCTTGAAGTGTTAAAGGCATCACCTCTGGGTCTCATTCAAAAACAGTAGCCCTTCCAATGGCACCGTGCCCTTTGGCACTAAGCTACAGTGTTGGCTAACTAATAAAGAGAGGGAACGCTGCACTTAATGAATCAACGAAGTCATTTCCTGCAATTCTCTGCATTTCCCAGGATGCTTCCCTCTCCAAGTGCTGATCAGACACAATGCTATATGACAGATAGCAATTGCAGGATTCAAGGTTGTGTGTCCACAATTCTATTACATGGGGGCAAGAGCAACATGCACACAGAGTGGTACCTAATCTATCCATCAGTTTCTGCAATGATTCTAGTCTTTTGCTACAATGGCATTTGTCTTCAGGAGCCAGGAAATGGAAGTGGTTTAGCTGTGAGTTATTCCGTGTCTTATCACAAGTGAAGATAAATTGTGTAGCATGTCAGCCATCATGTAGTATATGTACTGCTAGCCCTTTTAAAATTCATATAGTTATATTTCTTCATACCCCTAGTAGCTGTAAACGCTGTCTTTAATGAGGCTTGGAATGGCTGAGAATTTGCTTGAGTTTGGTTTTGATAACAATTTACCAAAATTTTCATTGTTCTACATCTATTGAAGAAAATTACTTGAGATTTCCAACAAAACAAAGTCAGAGAAACCAAAACTGATAGCTGCGTCTTTCCAGGCCTTTGTATACTACTACTACTATTACTACTACTATTATTATTATCATTATCATTATTATTTATTTCTTACCTGCCTCTCCCTCTGGATCAAGGTGGGGAACAACATTAAATACAACAATACAATGCATAAAACTGGTTAAAAGAGCATATAAAACTGAAACAATATTGAATGATAATCACAACATCTTAAAATTCTTAGGCTTAAAATTCATCTGGGTAGGCCTGCCGGAACAGACTAGTCTTTATGGCTGTCTTAAACTCAGAAAAAGTATTAAGCTGACGAATCTCCTCTGGCAGGCTCTTCTACAGTCTGGGAGCGACAGAAGAAAAGGTCCTCTGGGTAACAGGTGTCAGCCTAGTTTTGGCTGACTGAAGAAAATACTTCCCAGAGGACCTGAGTGTGTGGGGCAGATTGTACAGGAGAAGGTGATCCTAGAGGTAAGCTGGACCCAAACCATGTAGGGCTTTAAAGGTAATAACCAACACTTGGTACTTTGCCCGGAAACTAATTGGCAGCCAGTGAAGTGATATTAAACTTGGTGTAAAAGGCTGAGTTTGAATACATGTCTATGCAATCATGTTAGTGCTCAATTGGGGTTGCCACCTCTTTTTTCTGACAGGCTCACCCTCAACAGTTATATGGCAGGAAGGTATAAATAAATAATATAAATAAATAATTAATAATAATAATAAGGTCCTCTCCATGTTGAAAATCACTGTAACATTTGAATTTGGCGGGTGCAGGTGGGTGATAATTTTCTTTCACTTTGTTTTTGCGAAGAACTTATCAAAGTTCATGAAGTTCTTCATATCTGGGAGAGAAAGAACTTGAGATTTCAAAAAACTGAATGCAGGAGAAAGTGAAACTGATAGATTCACTCATCCTTCATGGTGGCAATGTCTCTCTCTCTCTCTCATATCCACAGCTGACCAATCAATCACAAAAGAATAAGTTCACACAAAGATTTGGCCCATTGTATGTGAAAACATGTTTGCAAATATCCTATGTGCCATTTTGGTTTATATTCTGTTGACGTAGGCTACAGGAATACCTTTCTTGACAACTAAATAAGTATTCTTTCATCCTTTGGCCAGACTCTCATGAGTGCTTATATGCAATGATGGGCTAGAAGCCACTGCTGCAAAATTGTAAGATTATCATTTACTGGCTTCTGTATAAGTTATCAAAGCAGTACAAAAATACACCTTTCAGTTTAATTAATGGTATGTCAAACATTCCTAATCTAAAACCTCATTTCTCCCACCCAAAGGGATACTAAATCCGCAGTTTTAAATTGCATTTACTTGCAGTTTGGTGTCCAAGTTGTCAGCTCCACTATGATTTATTTTTTTCCTTAAACACCATACAAATTACCTTGCCTTTTTGAAATTATATAGTGGCAGGAAGCAAAGCTGCTGTTTTGTGTTTTGTTTTATTAAAAATGATTCAGGATGCTTTATTTCAAGCTCACTTACATGGACTCTAAAAACAACTTCATTTTTCAAAAGCAAAATTTAACAAGCAACACGTAAGAGTGAGAAAAATGTTTGCTAGAGTGAACTTGATCACACTTTGCTCTCTCCTTTTTTTCCTACATATAGTTAGAAGTGAGAAGCAAAGGAATGGGAAAATGTGAGGAAACAGCTGTGGGAATTGGGGAAATCTTCTCAATCCCAGCACCCAAGAAGATGCCCTTAACTTCAGCTAGTTCTAATGACAGTTAAAATTTAACCAATCCAGTGTCTCAACTCTGGGATTAGCATGACGGTTTTGTATGTGACCTGAAAAAAATCCTTGATTTCTGAGAAGTGGTATGTGGTATTAATTTCATAGAACGTAGCAGTATGTTTAACCTTCCTCTGAGGATGGAAAAGCTTGCTAAAATGATTTGTGCTATTCAATTAGCTTTCCAAACATGTTTTTGTTTTTGCAGTAGAGATCAGCAGAAATACATAAATTCAAACACACATGTCAGCTTCCTCACTTCATGGTAGGACTCACAACTTGCACACAAATGCCTTGAAAGTTTAGGATATCTTGCTTTGAGTTTCAGAACAACACCATAGATGTTTTCCCAGTCTAATTTACTCTTGATCTAACACTCACAAGTTCTTAAACATCATTGGCTTGTCATTAGTACTTGTTTTTAACAGTCAGTGCAACACTAGCAATACAGTTGCTGCTACAATATAGCCCTGCATCACCATCAAAATTGTTGCTGCTGCTGCTTCTAATTACATTAAAGCAAAACAAGCAAACACTCTCCCTGCTGATTCTCCACCATGCATTGGATAGACCTGGAGTTAAGAGTTGTCAGTCCTAGTCAGGTTTATATCACATCCTGTGAGTCTTAGGCCACAGCTAGACCTAAGGTTTATCCTGGGATCATCCAGGGTTCACCCCTGCCTGAGCACTGGATCCCCTGTGTGTCACCTAGATGAACAGGTCTGACCCCTGGACGATCCAGGGATAAACCTTAGGTCTAGCTATGGCCATAATCTAATAACCGCAGCTCTCAGGGCTAAGTTACTATGCACATACTCCTTCCATGGATTTAATGATTACATTATTTGTGATATCTCTTTCTCTAATTTACAATACAATATTTACAATACTCAAGCTAGTGATATGCTATTTGTTTAGGTACATGTTAGAGGAATCTCCGAATAGTAATGATTATAACTTAACCAATATATTCCTCTTAAAGCACCAACATTCTTTTCAATGATTAAAAAAAACTTGGTCAATTTAAAATCAGCGTTAAAGCTATCACATGTTGGCTCAAGTCCACAAAGCCAGGAAACTGAAAGTTATGGCTGATGTCTTAAGAAACGTACCTTGTGATCAGTAATGGTGCTGTACAACATCACAAATTGTACTTGATTACAGCTTAGCTCCTATACACCCACACTTTTCCTGGGTATTTCAGTACCAAATTCAGATTGGAAGGATGGAGTGCCTGGGACCAGTAAAGATACCCCACATTGTCCTGGCCCTGTATTGCTTTCAAAATCATCTGAGCCTTGCTGCATTTTTAGAGGAATCTTCCTGTGAGTTGACCTGACACCTATTTGTTGCTTGTTAAGGCTATCTCATGTTGGTTTGTGGACTTGAGCCAACATGAGATAGCCTTAACTATGGTCTTAGTTAAGACTCAGCAGGTTTTTGGTTAAAACTCAGCAGGTTTTTGGATAACTAAATTTCCCTTGTTTCTTTTAAAAGACATATATTACAGTGTTCTGGAAAACACACACACCATAAAACCAAGCTAAACTATCCGCCACTAACAAGTAACTGTTAGTAGTTGTGTACAAATGAGTAGATATGTAAAAATGAATACATATGTTCCTCTATCTTCAGAAAGCCTTACTTCTGAGTAAGTCTGCACAGGATTCTAACATGCCCTTTCTCTTTCCTTCTCTATCTGAACTTCATCAAGTGATCTATCAATCAGTGAGAGTGATTTCCTCAGCCTTCAAAATCACCTCACTTTTTTCTCAGTTCACAGTTTCCTGCTGCCCCTTTCCCACTGCCAGAATCCTGTCAGGAACACTAGAATTCCTTTCAAAACACTGGAGGACTGGCAGCATTCTAGCCTCAGAATGAAACTGAGCATGCTTGACATAACTTCGCCAGCAGTTGCTGCCATAGGCTTTCATGAGGCACAAACACCTTAATAACTTTTGAACCATTGCTCAGAACTTCACAAGACGAATGGAAGGCACATCTCCTAGACAAACCTGAATAAAGAACATCAACAGGTTTCACCAGAATTTGATATGCTGAACTGCAGCTTGGAGTTTTTTAAAAATACAAATGTGTCAGTTTTCAGCACCTTTTAACTTGCTGTAACTGTGGCAATGTATATCAGATTACACCGAAATTTTGCACAAGTGTAGAACTTATAGGGTAGATTGTAAATGCCATGTTTCACATTTTTAGCTAAACAGGTGTCATTTTAATAAGAAATAGAATTTTGAGCTTATAATGGTGGGACTTCCCTCCCAACACAACTCCCCCCCCCAACTCACCTTAACTCCTGTGGCCCTTTAATTTTATCCCCCAAGGAACATACTGCACCTCATTATCATCATTTCCCACAGTGCAATGGACAGAAACCTTTAGACTGGTTTAACATCATAGATTGATCTCAAACATGAATTAGTGATACATACTGGAAAATATCACAGCAACCCATTATCTAGAATGTTTGATCTTAATAGAGTCTGACTACACATCAAATAAGGTAGAACAAAGAGCACAAAGCAATCAGTACTGTGTTAAAATCTGGTAACTGAAATCTTTGATGTTTTGATTCCTTTCTTAATCATGTAAACACAAGAATAAGCTAATAGAATCCCTCCGAACACACACACACACACACACACACACACACACACACACACACACAGAGCAGAAACTACAAGATCTGGAAAAATACAGAAGCAATTTACCAAACTTTAATCTTACATTTGTTTACCCGGGATGAAGATCTATTGAACGCCACGAGGCTTACTTTTGAGTAGATATGAATATGATTGCACTGTCTGCCTCATAAATTAGGCCTAGAAGGCTTTTATATTTAAAAACAACAACAGAAGTTGAACTCAGCAATTTTATTGGATTGTATTATAAAATGTAAATCATATCTTCTTAATGGGGAGCACATACTAATTTAGAGGAAAAATGTGATTGTGCAGGATCCAATAACAGGGTTGGGTGGGTGTACGTGTTTTAAATAAAACAAACCATGTTGTTGTAAAACACATCAATGCAGTTGATCGATTTGTGCATAGATCAGGTTAAATATGTAGCTTTTTAATCAGCTTCTAATACAATGTGTTCAATATGAAATGGTAAATGTAAACTTTAAAAGTCAAGTTTTCAAGCAATGAATTGCCTTTTGCTTAGGTGAAAATTATTCCCCTGAAAATTTAAATAACACCATGGCATTAATTTTAGTCAACCAATGAAGGAATAAATTAAAAGCAAGAAAGTTAATTTTGACTAAACTAAAGAGACATTTAATAGTTTAAGGGAGCAATCCTATGTCACCCAGACAGCACCTGGGGGGACATAGCATTGTTTGGTTTATGAGTTCCAAGGTCAGAAATAGGTCTCTGATCTCAAAGCCCAGAAACTGCACTACCCATGCCCTCTGCCGTGTAGCCGGAGCAGTTCTTTCTACACCAGCTACATCTCTATGCTCAGAAATGGAGCACAGGGTCAGGAAAAGGGGGCGTTCCCAGGCAGGAAGGGCAGGAGACTGGGGCATTGTTCATGTGAGGAATCCTATGGCTGTCCTAGCCTCCTTCTGCCCTATCCTTGAAGCCTCTGCTAGATGGGCAAAATTGCTTAAATGGAAAGTGGTAAGCACAATGTCACTCTGAATAGGATACTTGTAAGTTACTAGAGCAGATCACATAGGATTGCACCCTAACTTTCATTTCTTGTTATTTCAGGAGCTTAAATGTTCTACCATTCTACAATATTTAAATTTAAATATTATAGCCATGCTTTCATCTGAAAAAGGATTTCAGGGCAGTGTACATGAAAGAACCTATAAAATAATACAACACAAATCTAAAATATAAGAATGTTCTTAAATGCTTGTTCAAATTAGTGCTGTGCTGAACATTTCTCTCACATTTTTTTCAACCACCACCATTCAAATTGATAGAAAATACATTGTTTTCAAAAAGAAATTCAATGGTGAAGAGAATTTAGGAGAAATTCTCATGAGTTGAATTTGAGGTTCTTGTGCTTACTTTACATGGGAAATAGCCAAGCAGTGTGACCAAATGTCCTGCTTTTCAATCTATAATCCTCTGTCCAGTACCATGTAGCCTCCTCGGCTTCCCACACTTCAATTAAAGCCCAGGTGAAGACATTATGAGGCAATTCCTCCCATCGGGCTTTTTCAGATCAGGAAGTGCAGGCAGCCTAGGAGGCTGCAGAGTAATGGAGAGATCTGTAATAGAAGGAAAATACAGGCTGGGTTCAGACAACATGATAGCCAATGGTGCAGACTTACAGACCATTTTTCTAACTTTCGGGAAATTCACACAAATTTTGTCATAGAAAAATACACCATTATTTTGTTAAAAAATAAAACAGAACAAAATA
Source organism: Elgaria multicarinata webbii (assembly GCF_023053635.1). Lineage (NCBI taxonomy): Eukaryota > Metazoa > Chordata > Lepidosauria > Squamata > Anguidae > Elgaria > Elgaria multicarinata. Next base: position 116,153,830 of record NC_086172.1, read on the forward strand.
TGCATTTGTCCCATTAGGCTAAAGTGTGAAAATGTACATTTTGCAGGAATTTGTGCATTTTGGGTGTGTGAGAGCATTCTTGCATCTGCAAATCGGGGCAAATTCGCATCTGCCAAATTCACATTTGCACAAATTTGTATGTGCAGAAATCCAGCTCATATCTGATTCAACAGCAGTTCATGTAAAAAAGGATCCAGGGTTTTATTAGACAAAAAACTAAAGAAAAGTCAGAAGTTTAGTGCAGTACAGTAGATAAAATGGTTAATGCAGCTTTTAGGCAAATCAAAGAAGTGTTGTGTCCATGTCACAAAATGCCTATTCTATTCTGCTTTGGTCAGACCTCGCCTGGAGTTCCAGGTCAAGTTCTGGATATTGACAAATTGGAATGTGTCAGAACAGGACAGATCAGTGGAGCTCCCTTCTGTTAGCTGTGCTGACATGTTCCATTCCAGAAATGAAAATGTTGGCTTGTTTCCACTTCTTCAGGAAGTGGTGAGTTCTGCTGGTGTATAGGCAGCACTGCCGGAGCTTGGAGACCAAGTCCTATGAGGAAAGGTTTATTATTTATTGATTGCATTTATATACCGCCCCATAGCTGAAGCTCTCTGGGTGGTTTACAAAAATTAAAAACAGTAAACATTAAAAATATACAAAATTTAAAACCATCAAAAACAACAGTATAAAAACAACAGTATTCATTTAGTATCCAAAGGTTGAAAGAGTTGTCTGTTCTTAACCTGGAGAAGAGTTAATTAAGAAGTAATGTGATAAACATCTTCAAATATTTGAAGGGCTGTCACATAGACTGTGGAACACATTTGTTTTCTGTTGCTGCAGTGGGATAGAACTTTATCCAACAGTTTCAAATTACAAGGAATTAGATTTTGACAAAAGATTTGGAAGAACGTCTTGATGGTAGGAGCTGTTCAACAGTGAAGCAGACTGTCTCAAAAGGCGGTGGACTTTCCTTTTCTGGGGGATTTTAAGGAAAGGCTAGATGGCTGCCTATTGGGGATATTTTTATCTGGTTGAGCTTTTATATGAGCTTTTATATTGTATTTTATATTATGGTTTTATACTGTTGTTTTATACTTTGAATGGTTTTAATTTTTGTGAACCGCCCAGAGAGCTCCGGCTATTGGGTGGTATAGAAAGGTAATAAATAAATAAATAAATAAGTGCTGTAGCCGTGAATTTCTTGAACTGATCCTAAGTTATGTCTGGTTTTGAATGTCACAGATTTTAGCCTAACTAATCACCTATGCACCTATGTTCTCCACTGATCAGAAGAAGGATTAGTTGTATTGAGAAGCTTCTGCCTTTAATATCTTGCTGTTCAATGACCCTCCTCTGTAAAAGATTAGATGGACACACACACACACACACACACACACACACACACATACACACAGAGCCAATCAGAGTTAATTATTACAGCTAAAGCTGACTCATTACAGCCATTGGCTTATGTGGAATGAAAACACTCCTGGAAAAGCTTGCCTAAACCAACTGAGTATACAGAATAAAATGCTGTTGAATAATTATGAAGTAAAATCTTCAATTTACTATTAATTACCATTTGACCCACCGGAGCTATCTATAATTTAACTGCAAGGCACATAACAATTGGATAGTCTTAATGCCTGCCAGAGAGATTTAAAATATTTTCTCTTAACTGCTGATATTTAACTAATATTCCCAATTTTTTTGGGTTACATTTTGTTTTCTACAGAAAATAAGCACATATTTGCACGCACATACACACAGAAACACACATACTTCTAAAGTCCTTAGTGCTAACTAATTGTATCCTTATTACCGATTGCAAAAATAGAGTTTTCAGCATAATACTGAAATGGCATAATTGTTAATGCTAAACATTTTAAGACAATCCCTAGAACACTTAACTAAAATGTCACTCTTAATAAAAGTTGTGTGATTTTATAAGGATGCAAAAGGCAAAATAGTCAAAGATACCAGCTAATTCTGAGAGGTGAATACCTGAGGTTCCCAAAAGAGGAAAAAGGGAGGGAGGGAGGGGGATCTTATGACTCCCTCTCTCAACCTAAATGTGAGGACATTTGCCTGTTTCTTAATTGCATTCTGAAGAGCAGCAATATGGAAGACAGTGGCTGGCTCTGTGGTATTGTGTAGTTGTTATTGCACAACTTCTAATTACTGACATGCTCTGTTGCTATGGAGTGAGGCATAATCCCTCATGTTTTGCTCAAGTTCTTTCTCACTACTTTTTGGTCATTTGTTTACCAGCGTAGATAGTTAATATACTCTTATAATCTTTAAAAGTTTATTCATATCAATAACAGTGTTATTTCAAAGCTGTCAATCACACATTGAATTATATAAAACAAAACATGTCCCCCTCTTTTTGGAGTTATTCTTTCTCTTCGGAAAATGACTGGCACTTTTAAAGAAAGATAAAGTTGCTTTTAAACCAGTATATTCCTCTGCTGTGGCTTTTAAGACTGTGAAGATATAGCTTGTATGTAATTTCACATCTTAAAATCTATCATATATGCACAAAACCAACTGAGCTCTCTCATCATATAACTCACAGAGAAACCTAACTCCAGAAATATGACCACAATGCCTATCTTAACGTAACAATGATCACTTGATCATAAGCACAGTATAATAATCTGGACACATGGGGGTTAATTTAGAACATATCATTATGGGCTAGAGCAGGGGCATTGAACCTCTTTCAGCCCATGGGGTGAATTTTTTAAGGAAGCTCTTGGAGACCTAAGGAAAAACAGGCTGGGGACAAAGGCAAAGGAAGTGGGCCCCAAATCCAAAAATATCAGCATATTTTATTTTAAACTTTTTACTGCTAGTAACTAAGCCTTAGAGGAGGGATTCCAACCTTTTAGAATTGTGTGTATGTGTGCGGGGTGCTTGCAAAAGCTGAGAAACTACCATACAACCAGGAATCAAGTAAAAGTGGGTTGGGCTAGAGGAAAAACATTGTGGCCTTCTGAGAACCTCAGAAGGCCAGATTGGAATCCCTTGAGGGCCACATCTGGCCCATGAGTCTGAGGTTTTCCACACCTGGGCTATTACAAGACTCTGCTTCATCAGACCCATAGGGCAGTCTCAACTGGTGAAGTGGATGCCTCTTTATCACAGCTCCACTGAACAGAGAGAAACAGCTACCTAGGGAGGTTGTGGGCTCTCCCACACTAGAGGCATTCAAGAGGCAGCTGGACAACCATCTGTCAGGGATGCTTTAGGGTGGATTCCTGCATTGAGCAGGGGGTTGGACTCGATGGCCTTGTGGGCCCCTTCCAACTCTGCTATTCTATGATTCTATGATTCTATGAGAGTGTTGCAGGAAGCAAACCTTAGGGTCAAATGTGGCATTACTTTAATTTCTTTTTTTCCCTTTACAGGGAAATACAGTAGTATGGAGGTGGTGGTGGTGGTGGTGGTGGGAGAGGAACCTGATTGGGACCCTAGCATGAAACATAGGAGGCGTTGCTTGCAATTCTATGCATGTTTAGACAGAAAAAAGCCTCACAAAAAAGCAAAGCCCCAGCAGAGATCCATGACAACATCCATACATGCTACACAAACTGGTGTACTCATAAGGGCAATTTTGCTTACTGGATAAAACAACAACCAAACTGGGGACAGTGGCTAGCTGATGAAAAGTGGAACAGGCTTGTCCAAATCAGAAAATTCAATGCAAAACAGCATAGTTTTGTAGGTTGAGTTCCAAGAACTAACAATAAACTTTTGTAAGAGAGTATATAAATGAATAATAATAATAATAATAATAATAATAATAATAATAATAATGGCTTCATGAAATAAGTAATTTCTATATGGCATTTATAGAATTCCTCATGTCCATCCCTATTTGGGAGAATGCAATCTGAAGTCCTTTGAAAGAGTCTACACCTCCCGGCGGTGGGGGGAGGATCTCACGATATGCTGATCCTCCCCCTCAGTCCACACATGGGAGAAAGGAGGACACTGTGGCAGCCATTTTTTAAAATTGAAGATGAGCGTACGAGTGCTCCATAGAAAAGGTTAGTTTTTTAAAAAAGAGGATCCCGCACACACACCCCTCCCACCCCCAATGGGCACAGAGCTCCTGGAGAGCTCTGTGCCCCATGCCCAGTTCCCTGCATTTACTTGCGAGGAGCTGGGACGTAATCAGGACAGCAGCCCACATGTCCTGCAGTCTCAGGACGATCCCGAGACCATGGGAAAAACCAGGGTAAAAGACATCCCGGTTATCCTGGGGAAATGGTGGGATCATCCCTCCCTGCCCCTGGGATCCCCTGTGAATCATGTGGATGCACAGGGATGATCCCAGGGCGATCCCTGGGATAAGGCATGGTGTAGACATGCCCTATATCTTCATGCAGAGCACAATATCACAATCAATTCCATCTTGTTTGACTAGTTTAATAAGTGAATATACTCACATGTTTTAGAATCTAACAAATATTTCATCTCTCATGTCAATCTCTGGTGGTGCCCGGAACACTTTTTCAAAATGTCAAATGTACCTACAGGCCCCAAACGGTTGCCTACCTCTATTTTAGATTATATCCATACACAGTCACATACATGCAATGTATCAGAGACTGAATTTAGGGCCACTAACGGGGTGGGGGTGGGGATTACTTACCTACTGAGTCACCATAGCCCAGCTTTGTTCCAGGGTAGTAACTCATTAATTTAAAATCTAATTCTGCTTCACTGCTAAGCACAAATGTACAGAACCTTAAACAGCAAAGGAGATATTTCAAAGCATTTTCCTCTGCAGAAACATCTGCAGTACCTATTTTTAAATCAAGGACACAGCATTATGCCTTCATTGAAATTAAGCTACTCACTGCAAATTGAACCAAAAAAAGCATATTTCTAATTAGTGGTGCAACGTAAGAAAAGAAAGAGAATTCCATTCAAGTCCCAAGGTAGCATCAAAATCTCCAGCCAATGTGCCTAATGTTTTCTGTAAGTGATTGACAAATGGATGTTTGAAGAAAATGAGGCAATTAGCTCAAAGCTTTAGTTACTGTAGCTGATATGTATCATAAAATGTGAGTTCATCTTTCTTGCTGTCATAGAACAGTGTGTGTTGCAAGAAGATCCCTGGGCAACACCAAAAATCCCACCACCTTCAAATAAAAATATAAAATGCATCACATGGGTGTTGCTTCTTAAAAAATGAGTGTCTGTGCTACAGATTTCCACTGTTGCCACAAGAAGCCCTAATAATCCAAACGTACTGACTTTTACTGGCTACAAGCAAGACCCACATCACTGCCAACTAAATACTGAAAACCACCTGGACATATAGCAAGTAATCTGCAGGCCCAGACTCTAGTAAACTGGTGAAGCTATCTGCTTTATATCTACTGTACCTTGGACCGAATATGGCAGCTACCATTATCAGCACATTTTTTTTCAATATTTCCATTTCTTTCACTCATTTTTCCTTTCCTGCCATTTCACTTTCTGCTCATCTTCTCCCTTAAACAGTACGAAATCTATAGCTTGGTGGCCCTCCATTCAAGTTAGAGGGAAGCTATTTCTTCCAGTTTGCCACCACAGAACACAGACCATTTACACTATTCCAATTAGGAATTGATTAATGTGTCAATTTTGGTTTCTCTCAATTTCTTATTATTCTATTCTTAAATTTGGTTCATCCAAACATTCAGACTTTTTTTAAAAAAAAAAGTATAAAAATTTATACACATATTCATGTGTTTTTCTCCTAAAACACACATTTTTGTGTGCAATTTTGCCTAAAATACAAATTTTTGCAAGAAAATTTCCTAATATAGTACATTTTAAAACATTGTTACTAGGGATGTGCTCCGCTCCGATTAGAATCGGAGAATCAGAAGCGAATTGGCCTGCTCCGCCTTGCCTAGAGGCGGAGTAGAAGCAGACCGGGGACCTGTAGAAGCACGGCGAAGAGAAGCGCCCATACGCAGAGCGCTTCTCTTTACGTGGCGCGATCCGATCACCATTTTGAAAAATTTCAGATTTTAGGATTGCATTGCGGAAAAGAATAGGGGATAACTGTGTTGTTTTTTAAGCTATCTTTCTGAAACTTCTTGTGCTTAGAGAGTCGTGGCTGGGGGTCATTTTGAGCCTACTCTCAGCTCTCTGTGTGCTGCAGTTCGCTTGCTAGGATTTTTTTGAAAAAATCGGTTAAAAACAGCGGGAAAAGGTACCTTTTCGAAGGGCTGAGGGGCAGATTCAACTCCTGGTCATGATCACATGATCCCAAAGTTGGAGGAGGGGATAGGCAAAATGGGTAACTTGGGATTCTGGGAACTTCTCTTTCTTAGTCTGAACGGACTTTTCCCAGTGTTTTTTAAAACAGTAACCCCACCAAATGCACAAACACAACCTGAAATCATATACTAAGCAAATAAATAACAGATAGGAAATACAGCACTGCTACCCACTATAACCTTGGGGAACAACTGAATAGATGTGGTGCAAGGGGATGAGCTCCCCTAGGGCATGTGGATGTGCCCAGTGTGCTCTCCTGTCCTTGGAGGGCCATCAGAGCCCTCCAAAGGTAAACCTGTGGAGAAGCAATGCCTTTCATGAGTTGAAGTGAAAGTTTGCTTCTTAAAGACTGGTCCCTAGACAGGGACAATCAAATTGGCACAATTATCCCCCTCCCCCTGGGCACGTCCACTCCCCTCTTACTGGTAAAAGACAGATATAGCCTTTTTTAAAAAAAAATCTTCTGTTGTTTATTCAGCAACACTGCTACCCCTCCTTTGTTTGTTTGTTTATTTATTTATTTATTTATTCCATTTTATATGCATTACTGGCTTTGAAACTATCCTTGGCTCACTTCCTTATGCCCCCAGAAATGTCTGCTGCCTGCCTGCCTTCCCTCCCTCCTCCCCTGCCTGCCTCGCAGGGATGGTTTGTGTGTGTCTTGCTTTGACTCAGGGGAGAAGTCCTTCCTGCGCTCACTTAGAGTTTTGGAAGTTCCAAATCAATTTTTCAAGTGTGGAAGAAGATTCATATTTAGGTTTATCTCTACTCCCCAATTCATGGCATGTTGGGATTTCCTTTGAAATGGCCCCATTGAGCTGTCTGCAGCTTTAAATCCCTGAGATACTGGGGTGTCCTATTTTCATTAATTCCCCAAAAATCAGGGGATGATGGGATTGGCTTGAGTCTCAGCATGCATGTGTATCCCTGGATAATCTATCATGGTGGCGAGTTTGAGGTTTCTAACGTGAAAATTGACGGAGATATCAAAAGGGGTGTGAATTGGGGTGAGTTAAAAGGCTAGAGCCCCGCCAAAAATCAGGGGATGATGGTATTGGCTTGAGTCTTGCCATGAATGTGGCTCTAGATGGCATCTGTGGGGGTGCCTGCTTCAATTTTTTTTATCTGTCAAAACGTCGGAGAACAACCCATGTCTGCAAATGGGGTGTCCGATTATCATAAATTCCCCCAAAATCAGGGGATGATGGGATTGGCTTGAGTCTCGGCATGCATGTGTATACATCCATGAGGTGTCATGGTGCCAAACATGAGGTTTCTAAGTTTAACAGAAAAAAAGTTGTATACTTTTTTGGCTTTCAATGCAAGCCTATGGGGGGGGGGGGGAAAGCAGAGCTCCGATCCAGATCCGGAGCTCCGCAGCAGAGCGGAGCGGACTATAGGTGGAGCGGGGCAGAGCGAAGCGGCCCGATCTGCAAATTGCAGATCTGGGAGAGAAGCAGATCGGGGTGTCTGTGCACACCCCTAATTGTTACTAATATATGCTTTTCTGTACCTATTTTTGATTGGAGAATTCCACTGCAAAATACATAGGAGTATGAATTTCCAAGGTTTGGGTTTTGGGTTCATTTGAAAGTGTGAAACTGAATGAATCTCTCCACCATCCCCAATTCAAATAATTACTCAGCCCACGAGAGCAAATTTTCAGAGGAAAGGCTGTAGATGGCAGAAAAGCCCTGTTCCATGAATATGTACTCTGTTCCATTCACAATATGAAGGCTACATACTTTGGACATAGGCAGTTGTGTTATACTGAATCAGTTCATGGCCCTTTCTACACCTAAGGATTATCCCAGGAAAATGGAGGGATCATCCTTGCCTGCTCCCAGGATCCCCTGTGTGTCATTTGCATGCACAGGAAAAAGGCAGGTGAAGAAATGCCCAGGGTGTTAGTTTCCTGTTTCTCTGGTCAATTGGTCCTTTCTACTTTTCCTTTCTCCAACTGTTGGGGATTTCCAAATCACAGCTCAGTCTTACTCTAATCACTTACTCAGTACCAGTCACCCCATTCCTTATATGGAATAAGACAGATGGAACAAATGCAGGACAATTAGATCTAATACATTGAGTGATACCAAATTATAATCCATCAAGCCTAATCTATACTTATACCCCAAAGCATATAACCCCTGATACAATGTTTTACTTATACCAGTACTTGCCCCTTAACCTTAAGGCATTACCCCCACTACTTGTATATCCCTCTAAATCCCTTCGATGCTCTCCCAAAAGCTTATTTCCCTATGCTATACAAACAAGCCCTTATAACACCCCCTTACACATACTAAATAAAGTTGCAAGGCTAAAGAAACATCCCTTCACTACCAGGAGACCATTGCCCATGCAGCCTTTCCCAGGACAAAAAATCGCATTAGAGGTGTTAAGGTGATGCCAAAAAAACCCAGAAAATCCAAACTACATATACATAAAATCCATCATGGCTGAAATTTTCAGTAAAAAATCTGGACAGATTACACTGCAATATGTGCATTTTATTTTTCCAGCAGCTAAAGCTGCTATCTCTTAGCAAAGAATCAGTTTCAGCTGGTTAATAAAAACAAGCAGGCAAACAAAAAGATAAGAACTTGATCCAAAAAATCAAGCTGTTGTTTGAAAAAGCAAACATTTGAGGTCAACCTCTGTTTTCTTGGATTCCCCCTCCTCCTTTTGCCTTGCCTATCTTCAACAAACCGTTCACGGGATGACTAAAGCAGGAAGTCACGACAATGTAGAATTATGTATTATATCTGGACTTGCCTGACTAGGAAATCCTTATTAGCATATACTTCTCAACCAAAATTAGCAGAGCTAAAACATCGTGATGAAGATCATCATTTTTTGAAAAACCATAACCAAACGAACACACACCACTATCAGTTTTCAGGAACAGCCTAAGGGTGGACAGTGATGTTATAACCCATTACACTATCTTAAAACTTGTATATCCTTATCAGGGTTCTGCAGTTTCCATAAATTGGTCCTTCAGAAACGCTTTATCTGAACAACCAATGTTGCATACCACTGGGCTTGAAATCATTAATAATATATAATGAATTTGCATTAATCTCTCAGTGTGCCAGCTTTAGACATAAATCTTATAATAAAATTCAGTAAGTTTCTTGGGTCTTTTTTCCTAACATAGGTAATGCCAGTTTCTCTGTTTTGTACTCCTTGGGTAATATTAGATGAATCATACATACTGCCTATTTTCCAGCATTATCAGCTCTGAAGCCAAATGTAGTTTAAAACTATAGCCTGTTCTATAAAAGATTTTTTTATTATTATTTGTGACACTTTCCAACAAAGTCTTTTTTTTTAAGTTATGGAGGTCAAGAAACCCCTCTTTCAAGTTTATTATACAATTCATGCTATACAAACTTGAGACTTACTGTTGCCCACAAATGCCACAATCTCTGCAAATTCCACACAATAGTCTCTATTTTGGAAGTGTTATGAAGTTCACAATAAATGTAGTGAGTTTAAAATCAGACATTTGTCTTCACTATTTTCAGCTATAGCAATCACGCTGAGTTGTCGGTGAAGCTACATGAAAAAATAGCTGTCGCTATCTCCTAATTCCCTTTCCTAAAATGTTCCATAATAATGAAAAGAATTATTACTTATTATGCCTTAATTTTCCAAACATTAAACAACCAGAGACACTTGCTCAGACATCTTCTATTCTATAGTTCTTGTTTAACTATGAAGCATGGTAGCAATCAAAGAAGCTACATACTTATATGGAACCAAATAGCAATAATGCATTTCAGCATGTGGAATGAGTCAGACCACCAACTCAGAGCTATCACTATCTCAACATCAGACTAATTAACTGATTCCAAAGCTGGTAACTTACTTACAAAATAATCCTCAAAGACAGAATCCAACTGCTATGCATATCATTCAGAAACTCCATCCTTGAATCACAAACACAAGTGGTAATATCATATTGTGCCTACGCACTCAAGGGACTCAGAGCTCATGCAACAGGGATGTGGTGCTTCTAAAGCTAACCTGAAATAAGCAAGGATGACCGTTTTGGATCCAGAAATGGGCATTTCCACTTGTTTCCAGGGATATTTTTAGAGGTGCTAAAGCCCTGCTGGATGAATAGTGGGTCCTGTGAGCACAACCACTGGATACTGCCCATGGAACTAAGATGAGAATAAATCAAAACTGGGTTAAGCTCAATTAACCAAAGCTAAATAAAGGTTCTTATTAACTGAAATAGAGAGAGAGAAAAAACTGATGATTGAAATGGAGAGAGAGGACATGATTTTGGCTCAGGTTTTCCACCAATCTAAAGTATTCTAGCATATCCACTTGTAGGAGTACAATTTTATAATAAAACCAAAGAATATAAGGCAACAAGATATATTGTTGCTAGAGCTATCTATAGGGCAAACATTTTATGTTTATTAAGATTTAAACACATAACTGCAAAAAGCTGTAGGGGGAAGTCCTCATTTATATTCAAAACCGAGACATCGAATACAAGCATTTCAGATGTCCATTAAAAAACTTCAGAACTATCAGTGCAGGTTAAAACGAAGAAACCAAGGAAGATGGGAAAAAATGACAAAAAGGAAAGCAAGCAAACAAGCAAACACACAACATAGCTGCCTGCTTGAAAATATATATCAGAGGGAACACTTTCACTTCCTACATGTGGTTAAGAAGGAAGCAAGACTTTGGATTTGTTTGAAGGGTAACAGACATTTACCTCTTGGATCTGAACGGAGAGGCAACTGTGCTAATATGATGACAGGCTGACCTGATTCCATGATTTGGGTGAAAGCTTTAATCAAGGACTGTAACTAATTTTGCCAAGCTAAGATTTAATACAAAATATTTGGAGAGGAGTGTTGTTGAAGCTGCGAAATCAAGTAATCATGTAATTATCTAAGATTTTAATTACAGAAGAGCTTCTCCATTCTTAACACCAAAGTCTGTTTATAGATGCTATCTACCTCTTCAGAATGATTGCATGTAGGAACAAAATTGTTTTCCGAAGGAACTGGAGCAAGGAATACCAGCTGAGACATTTCAGGGACCAAGGAGTGTTTTTTCAACAACCAGGACCTTCTATGTCAGATGCTTCCCAACATAAGCCTACATGTGGGAGGGTCTCAAGGTACATAAGCCTGTCCCATTCAAAGCTGTCTCACTTTTGCCTTCTGCTTAGCACCCCAGCCTTGGATATTAGTGTAAGTGACAGCAGTTTTTGCCTACTCTCTACTGACTTTTTAGGGGAAATGCAAGAGTTTGTAATGTGGTAGTGTCATTAAATCACTCACTCACAACAACAGGGCAGTGTGCTGACAGGTGTAGAGATCAACAAAGCCCTTGATGGGCACCCTGAGGCACCTTTATGATGAAGGGAGATTTCTCTTAGACTTTTCATTTGGGCTGGGGGACCCAGAGACCGGGAAAGAAGCCCCTTTGAGGCCACCCCACACTTAAATCCATGGGGCATAGGAAGGATTGTGACTGCGAGGATCTCCCTCTTTCTTACACATAGGCAATAGTATTTCTTGACTAAACATAGAAATTATGACAATGGGTAGAGAATGATCCCCACTCCCCAATTCTTTTGAGTAAGGTTGGGGAATTTATGGCCCTCCAGATTATATTTTGACCTACAACTGCTGTCAGCCCTACTCAGCAGAGCCAATGGTGAGGTATTATCAGAGTTGTCGACCATAACACCTGGAGGGCCACAAGTTACCCACCCCATTGTACAGCTAAAGATATTGTTATATCAATATTATGCAATGGTTCATAGGCAATGGTGGATCCTAAATTTCCTGAACCTAACTCTTGCTAGTCCTCAATGTCTTCTTGCTAAAAATAGCTTCTCACCTCAGCTGCAATTTTACTTAGCCGTGCATCCTTCTGCTTTCCTCCCTCATGAATATGCTCATTTAGCTACACTAAGTGATGGCAACTGGGAAGATTGCAAAGATGCCCATTATGAAAGCAAAACATTTATCAGAGGGCCTTTTTTTGTTCCTAAAGCAGTCATTAAACTGGATTACAACCACAGCAGATCAGCCTTGGGCTGCTGAAAAGCAAATTGGACATTAATTGCTGCATTTGAGTGTTTTCTCCTGCACGATTATCTATAATAATATTACCATAAAGGCCTCATAAAAGGTGCAATCCACTGTCTCCCACCTACTAAGAAAATAAACACTTTCGTCTACAAGTAGCATCCAATTATAATGTACTGAACACGGTCTATAACCTCCAGGGTGCAAAAATAGGGTGGCTGATCATATTTGGTAAAGTACTTTTTTTTTGGGGGGGGGGGGGTTTGCTTTGGCATTTATACTGGCTTATTTTGTGGCTTTATCTTGAGAAGATGACCTATACAACACTGAAGTAGCCCCATCAAACTAGCACCTGCAGGCTGTACATAATTCCCTAGATTAACCTGTCAGATTGCTGAATACATTTTTCTTTTTTTGTAGTTCATCTCACAAGATTATCTTGTGAGCTAGAATATATAACTGGCACAATCTATACTACTTGGGTGATTCAGTAAGACTACCATACCTCAGAAATTCTTTACTTCCATATATCATATCACAATTACCAAGATGGAGCAAAAGTGCCCTCTTTGGCCTACTACCCTTATAGCAAGCTTGACTTTCAAGGACACATTCAAATGTGGCTGCCCATTCCTTCTCTTATTTCCAGAGAGTTAGCAACCTTTACCAATATCATGGAGTTCTTGGCATTTCTTTTTCTCAAGACGAAAGGTAATTATGGAAAATCTATCTATCTATCCATCCATCCATCCACTGCAATTAGCACATCTTCCTTCTAAAAAGCTCAGGGTGGGATACAAAGCTCTCTTCTCAGTTTATCATCAAAACAACCTTGTGTGGTAGAGGTGTGAAGAGTGGGTAATCTCTCCCCAAAAGTTGGGGTGGAGCTCTGTTGAGACGATTTTCTGCCCCAATTTCTGGAGTGCCTCCCTCTCTCCATGCTGTCAAATTACCCATCGGAGAACCATTCCATTTTTGAGTAACCTCTACATTATCGTCAACAGGTATTAACAGAAATGCTTACAGCTCCCTCAGTTTTAAAGTTAAACACATGAAAATTGGCACCGTGACAGCTTTTAAAGGGGCTTTGGGCATGCCAGCTGTAGAGCAGATCCCTGCATGTAGTGATTCATAGGGAATTTTTAAAGTCTGAACTCAAATGTCCTCTCAGACACCTCTCGTGGCTTGATCTATATGGCAAGGGAGAGGGAAACAAAGCAGTGGGATAAAAGTGCTTAGCACAATAATAAATAGGTAAATATCTCTCTATACTTGTATGTTTCCGTACAGGTTTCAGCTGATACAGGTTGCTAAGCAACAGTAACAACGTGTAACATCAGCTGATACAGGTTGCTATGCCCCTCGCCCGACTCCTCCAGGCTTTCCAAGGTAATCCTACCCCCATTCTGCCTCTTTGCTCCCCCCCATGAAGGGGGCAGCGCCATAGTCTGGAGCATGAGCGAGGCACGGCTAGGGCCCTTGGTGGCCAGGTGGGAGGCCACTTGCCTGCTGCGAGCCAAGGCCCCGGACTAATCTCATGCGAGCTGGGCGGCCGGCCCAAGGCTGAACCCTGGGGAGAGGGGGACACCTGCTCCCCCTCCCCCCGACCTCCTTGTCTCCCAGGTCTGCCAAACGGTGCTGTATTGGCGGCCTCCAAGCAGCCCGTGCCCCCACGATGATATTTAATTAATAAACTTTAAGATATGCTACAACGGCGTATGTTACGCCGGGTACAGCTAGTAAAACAATAAATGCCACAAAAGCAGCACAGAGCTTGCCCATCCTCAGAGAGAATAGGAGGTTTGCAGGACGAGGAGGAGGAGCCCCCCCCACACACACACTGTCGGTCAGGCACATTGAAGCAAGTCGAGTCAAGGCAACAACATCTTCTCCATAGGAGGCTACGTGGCTTGGCGGCGGCAGAGGAGGACAATGATGAGGAGCCCCCAACCTGCACTGGAAGCCCAGCCAGACAATAGGAGTAATAGTTTAACTGAAAACAGCCTGCCTGACTCAGGTGTAGAAGCTTACCCAGCAGCACTTTCACACTGTGGATGACTTCTATGAGTCCAAGCAGAAATGCACAACCAACCAACCCTGCATCCCGCCTCTCCCTGCATGGCCAGAAGCACCAGCAGCAGTCAGTGTATCCCACACCTCATGGAATGTTATCAAAGTGTGTTTCATTAATTATGTACTGCTTGTGTGCAGTGCACAACCCTAAAATACACAAACATACAAGTACAAGAAGATGTTTTCATGTCAACAGACATACAGACAGTGGGCTGGCTTGAAGAATTTCAATTGAAATGGCTTCTTTTCTCCTAATTTTTAAGTTAAAGAACAGAACAGACACATGGACACAGCTGCCTTGAATGAACTTAAAAGAATATTTGAAGGAACAATTCAAAGAAGAGCCTTTTTAAAAGCATTTCTTAAGATTTTTGGACGTGCACATGCTGGGGGTGGAACAGCTCAAACGAATGAAGCATTAAAGACAGCCAAACAAAGAACAGCTCTCTTTCTCTCTCCTCTCCTTCTCTCTCTTCGACCAAAACAAATGGCGCCAGACTGAGAACCCCAATGAACACAGAATGAAGGACACTGTGAGAAAAAATATATTGGCATTCCCTCCCCCGAACACTGTGATTGGACGAGAACATGGTCACGGACAGCACTGTGGCATTCCTAATAGGTTAGCCACAGATATCAATATCAATTATCCAAATTACCCCACCCCATGACCCCATGTTCCTTATTGGAAGGTTTTCAAATAGATAGACCACACACACACACACACACACACACACACACACACACACACTAAACAGTCGAATAATTTCAGAGATGTTAGAAGCTCTGATTGGGCATGTCTCTGCTTTGAAATTATTCTAAGGGTTTAAAAGCAGCCAGTCTCTGCTCTGGAAGATCGAATGCTCCGTGGATGTTTGTGGTTATCAGATCTTTCTGGTGCGGAGCACACACCCCTAATGTGTGGTAGCTTAGTACGATGAGAGAGAAAGAGAGGCAGGATCACTTCATGGCTGAGGATTTGAATCTAGGACTTCTGAGTCCTAGTCCACCCCACTCACAGCAGTTGGGCCTATAGCAGGATTGTTATCTCAGGAAAATGGAGTTCACACTTGCTCTAAGAAATATAGTGCTGTAAAAATGTTCAACTACACGTTACATTTAAATACATATAACAACATCTAATATTTTTATCTTTAAAAGGGGGGACCATGGGGAGCAAGATTTTGAAAGGGAGAGGTAGACTGTTTAACCCTTTCTGGGTCTGCCATTTTCCCAATTACATATGCCCCTACCCAACTTTTTCCCATGTGAGATTTCTAGTGCATGTTTCCATTACATGTTTGAGGTTGTATAGCAGGAAAACATTCAGCTAGGATGATCTAGAGAAAGAAAAGGAAAATTGTTGACCCCCCACTCAACCATTCTGCTCTAAATTCTCCTATCTCACATCATTTTTGCTTACACAAACACACACACACACACACACACAGAGAGAGAGAGAGAGAGAGAGAGAGAGAGAGAGAGAGAGAGAGAGAGAGAGAGAGAGAGAGAGAGGAAGAGGAAGGTATTAGTGCACTTCTATATACATTAGGATCAAGATTAAGAGATTGTTATTCTGAACTAACAGCTCCTATATAAGGGGCAAACTATGCATTATATGTACAAGATGCATGCCAGAAGGGGGAATGGGGAATGAGTCCTCCCTGGGGATTCTTTCTAAGCCCCATGGATGGAGCTTTCTGCTCTTGGAGCTGGGAGGACACCAACAGACTGTCACAGATAGGAACAAGGCAGGTGGTAGAGATGTTCAAACTTTGCAGAACAATATTTCAGGGTTAAAAGAACCTGAATCATCCAAATAGACAGGGACCCAAGTGCCTGCACATGTTCACAGCCCTCATGAAATAAGCATTGAAGGCAAAGGCACAGCACAGCTAAAAGCTATAAACTACCGGCTATTTGCCTTCTTTTATCCCAGGGGCTTAAAGGCACAGTGTGGGGCAGGAAGAGAAGGACATTTGGTTTGGAAAATGTAAAGGGGTTGTTCAGAAGGCAATAAGTCTTATTCACCATGGTTAAAGCCATGGTTTAAGGTGCCTTCCTCATGGGGCAAACTCTGCAGTCCAGTTTTTCCCCACCTCAAAAGATCTTTTAAGACATGAGACAGACTGCCCCGTTGTAGATTAAAAAGGCAACTGAACTTGGAAAACATGTATAGTTCCGTTAATGCAAATAAGCCCTTCCTTCCATTTTGAAATTCAGTACAAGACATACATGCATCAAGATTCCACCCCCCACAAAAGTATCCCCCACATATGTGTGCACGCGCATGTGTACATGTATGGCAATTTTGATTTTATCTGAAAGGTGTCCATTTATGGTGTCCAAAAGCAATCCTCCATTCACTTTGTATATTAGCCCCACTATTCCTTTTCCCCCCAAACACTTCCTATAGTATTTTCATCTTGACTTTGAAGCATCAGTTCTAGGCCACTGCCGGAGGCAATATACGAGGCTTAATGGTCCAGTGGACCGATCCCACACAGGAAAATCTATCCTCCTGTGCAGCATCCTGTGAGATCTCTCTATCTCACCAGCAGCTGCTGCAATACAAATCATATTGTGCGTAATGGCATGTCTGCCTCGGGGATTTATGGGTGTGCAGTGCAGGCAATGGCGGTGTGAAGATGACGCCAGAACAGCCAGGATGCATACATGTTTCAAATTGCTGGAAACTCCCACTGGGCTGTACTGTGGGGGTGGGGGGGATGAGAAAGCCTGCTTGTTGCTGCCAGCCCCTGCACTGAACGTTCTGTTTCTCTCTCCAATGAGGAAAGTAAAACAATACCCAGCGGTGATGAAAAGAGGTAAACGAGCAGCCTTGAACTATCCATTTCTCCGCTGTTCCAAAGGATGGCTCAGTGCTGATGGAAATATTCATGCTCATCTGAACATGTTCTGCCAGAGCAACTGAAAGGGGAATGCAGTTTGAGGTGGGCAGGGAAATTTGGAGCTGGGTTGCTCGTCCTGACGTTACATTAAAAGCTCAAAGTTCAACATGGAATCATTACTACACCAGAAATATCACAGACACATGCAGTTCACTAATCAAGGTGTGCTGAGATGAATTCATTTAATCTGCTGTAACAGGGGAGGGAAACAAGCAGGAATCAAAAGGCTAATTCATTCATAGCACTTTTTCCCCCCCAGGCAAAGGATTACTCCTGTGGGCAATATCCAGTGTGTGGATTCCCTAAAACTGCATGAACACGTTATGCAACTGCTTTTCTTCGAACAACGCAGCAGAAGGTCCCTGGTTCTACAGATTGGTAGGGAAAGCCATTCATTTGTGCAACATGTTCCCACATTTCGCTTCTCATGGGGGTGTCTTTCACTCATAGAAGCAATTCTTTGCCTGGACATATGACATGCAGAATCATTCTTGCCAACTATGGGAAATGGTTAGCAGGACTAGTATTGACACCGTATTTATAATAAGCATATATGGAATACACTGCCTATGTTGCCTGTTTTACAGACATGTGCTTCTGCATTTTAGATTAGCTCAGCCTAAAACTATATAGTAGTAAAAAGAAGCCAAAGGCAAAGGTAGAACCAGGCAATCTTCAAAACGAAATATTTACAAAAGTTTATTTACAGTGCCTTGGCACTGTAAATAAACTTTTGTAAATATTTCGTTTTGAAGATTGCCTGGTTCTACCTTTGCCTTTGGCTTGTTTTTACTCCTCCACGGGGTTTCCCTTGCTTTTGAACTTAAAACTATATAGTGGCAAATTCAAAGATGGTATGGTGTGGTTCACATTTGAAATGTTTATTTGATCTCTTCTACCACTGGGAGACATTTTCCCTCTCTATGGCCATAGCTAGACCTAAGGTTTATCCCAGGATCATCCCGGGTTCGTCCCTGCCTGAGCGCTGGATGCCCTGTGTGGCACTTAGATGAACAGGTTTGACCCCAGGACAATCCTGGGATAAACCTTAGGTCTAGCTATGGCCTATCTTACTCAACACCCTAAGTTACTGGATGAGAAAAGTGGTGGTGGTGAAACCTGGTTTACATTATTCAAACAAAGATTGTTCTGATGATGCTGATGACCAAACAAAACTATAGTTACAGCGAGAATAAAAAGTAAAATTTTTATGAGAAACCTGAAGACTTTTGCTTATAAGAAAAATTAACATTGCTGTCTGAAATAAAGTGTGCTGACAGGTAGTCCAATTTACCCCCAAATTGGGTGTTAATGAATTTCCCTTCCATCTTAACTTGGCGTACATCTGCTATTCTTATGAACCAAAATGTTCCTAAAATAGACCTTGAAGCAGCCACACCAGTAATCCAGAATGACATTCCCTGTATTTTTCATAGATGGAATAGAAGGAGCAGATGGAAAAGAGCTCCATAGGTGTTGTATACTTTAACCTACATAGCACCACTACACTTAGGTTCTTTAGCATGGATTCTGCACAGATTAGACAGCACATAAAATAGAACAATATATTGCTGCTAATTTCACACATGCAAGTACTTTCCTTGATCTCTCAAAACGTGTTTACTCAACACTTGATATCTCTTAGCTGTACGTGTGAAGAAAATGTTGTGTTTGTGTTCCAGTTGATGACAGCAAACGTCTGCTGGTGGTGTTACAATTGTGATGGCTCATTCCCCCATGCAAAGCTTTGTTTAATGCTGCAGTTATCTAGGGAAAAACGAATCTGTCAATTTTGGATTTTCTGTTATTCATTTTTCCAGTCTTTAGTTTGTCTCACCTCGAATGTTGAGAATTTGTCCAATCTTAAATTCAGATTACTTTGAACTTAAAGAGGTTTTTTTTAATTCATATGAAAATTCATAAGCATTATTATACATATTTCACTGAAGACATTTTGTATGTATTTTTGACTAATATGCACATTCCTTGATTTCCCCACCACCACCAATATAATGCATTTTTAATGTTATTTTCCCTAATGCATGCATTATGTATGCATGTTTGATTGGAGAACTCCAATGCAAAATTAAGAGAAATACAACTTTTGAAGAATCGCTGCATTTTGGTTTGCATAGTGATTCAAAAGTGCAAAATTAGGTGTGTGTATGTTAAAATGTGAAGTGAATGAACTTCTCACCCATCCCTGCAATCAACAAGTGAATATGGTTATGTCAGCTGACCCTCTTTTCTTGCAGAATCTGATACTCCCTTTGAAAGTATGAGAACCAGAAACAATTAGTTTCCGGGCGAAGTATAAAATGTTGGTTATCACCTTTAAAGCCCTACATAGTTTGGGACCAGGCTACCTGCGGGATTGCCTTCTCCCGTATAATCCGCCCTGCACACTCAGGTCCTCTGGGAAGAATTTATTCCAGCCAACAAAAACAAGGCTGACAACTATTACCCAGAGGACCTTTTCTTCTGCCACTCCCAGTTTGTGGAATGGCTTGCCGGGAGAGATTCATCAACTTAACAGTCTTTCAGATTTTAAGAAAGCCACAAAGACTGATCTTTTCCAGCAGGTCTACGCAGTAGAATTTTAAGATGCCTTTTTTAATGGTGTGCCGCATTTAATGATGCACTGGTTTACAATGTTTGAATCAGTTGTATGTATTTTATGGTGTTTCTATTTGTGTTGTACCCCGCCTCAATCCAGAGGGAGAGGTGGGTAACAAATAAATAAATATATTATTATTATTATTATTATTATTATTATTATTATTATTATATTATGTAGGCATTCGGGTTGCTACACTTATACTTGAGAAAATGGTGCGATATACCCAATCAAATGTTTCTATTTGTGTTGCATAAAACAGCCTGAGGACTTACAGATGAGTGATAAAGATTTGTTATGACCCATTGTTATAACAACGTGTAACTTTTTGCTCACTTCTAAGTACCCATCATGGTTCCTGCTCTTTCTGTTCCCTGTCTTCCCATAAATTTAGCTACCAGTGCTAAAATCAAATTATGTTGTTTTATTTATTTAATTATTATTATTATTATTATTATTATTATTATTATTAAAAAGGAGATAGCTAGAGCTGAATGATCGGCACATATATAAATGGGTATTATATTTGCCATAAATGGGATGGCTATATTTCTAATGGGGCAAGAGGAGGTTGTTATTGAAAGATATAATTTCTGCTTATTTATGAAGTATTTTGCCATTTTGTTTCACATTAAAACTGAATAAAGTAATTAAAAATGTATACACATTGGGGGAGAAGGACCTTAGATTTGCCATAGATGGGCATGTTTCATCATATTCACATAGTAATGAAATCCTGGAGTCTGCAGCAGTATGTGGGAGTACCTGATCAACAGATTTTTAATGTTTAGATGGAAATGCTTTTGACGTGTTCTTGACCTTGCCTGTATTCCCAGAAT
This sequence comes from Elgaria multicarinata webbii, assembly GCF_023053635.1. Taxonomy (NCBI): domain Eukaryota; kingdom Metazoa; phylum Chordata; class Lepidosauria; order Squamata; family Anguidae; genus Elgaria; species Elgaria multicarinata. Next base: position 116,174,627 of record NC_086172.1, read on the forward strand.
AATCCAGAGATGTAAAAATGAATAATGACATTAGACTCTTAAAGTAGTCAAGGTAGGGATCCCAATCATTTGCTCAGGGGCACTGTTCTAGGCAACCAGCTGTTTCAGAAAAAGCAGCATGCGCTGTGGGCATTTCTACATGAGGCTTTTCTTCCCGGAATTGTATGGTTATTTCTGCTCCTTCTTCAGTCATAGGCCCTTTGCATTGCAGCTTTCCATTTCTTTTCATTACAAGGAGAGGCAGCATCTCTCCTGAGAAGTGGCATTGTTGTGAGTCAAGCCTTTATTCAAAGGTTTGACTCTCACATATTCCTCTGTAGTACACAACCATTTCCTTCCCCCTAGCCAGTTATTGGTCTGCCTGTCATGCTTGGCTCAACCTGTTAGTACATGTGACCAGGTAGCCAAGCCTCACTGTAAAAACAAAACATAAAAACCCTACCCACCTCTCTAGAGATGGGAGGGAAATCTCATATGCCCAGAGATAAAGAAAGTGGAAAGAAAGTGGCAAATTCCTATTCAAGATCTAAGTGATATGTGTATGGTGGTGGTGAGACTTAAAAGGCATAAGATCAAGGAGAGGCTAATGATTACATCTGTACTGGGGTTGCAGCAGGACTCCTGGAGGTTGTCTCAAAGGACACATGAAATGCATCTTCTTCAGTGAGAAGGCAGCTGAGTGCTCCTTTCTACCTTTCACGGGGCCACCCAGCGTTGTGCTGGTATATCATCTTGTCAGCAACCCCTGTTCAGCAACGGCTGATCTGCTGACCTGCCATCCAACTGCAAATGGTGGAGGAGGAAGTGCCAGGAATGGGAAGGTGACCATTAACCACACTCCTCAGTTCCGCTTATGTAAAGCGATAAGGCAACAATACATGGGCAGTCTGATAGGACGAGTAAAAAACAAACTACATTTTCCTTGGCTTAAAATAAAATGACTTAGGGGAGGGGAAATCTTTGGGGGGAAACAGTAAAATGACTGCATCATGAAAAGCTCCCAGTACATTCCGTGCCTGAGGATTGTCTATTGAACCACGAAGTCATCATATAGAGAAGCCCTGTATATCCTTGAAAGTAAGTAAATAGATATAATGAATTTGGGGTGGGGGATACAATTGCTATCAATTCATCTAGTTACCTCCCCCCTATCTAAAACTTCAGTTTCATTTCTTCATTTTAATCGAAGTTTCTAGAGACATATAGAAGTGCCTTATCTGTGTTGCTTGATAACAGGATTTCATTAGTCTATAATGACATTTTAGTGCTTGTTTTAATCATTTCAAGTGATATTGCTTCATGCTGGGAAGGATTGTTCTAAATATCAGAAGGTGCACTGCCAGGGCAAAGGCTTCCCTTTTCTCATACCAATATATGCAAAATAGCGATATCTTGCAGGTGAGTAGATAGATGAAAAACAGTAAAGGCTATAAGACAATATGGGTTGTCTTCTGATTAAAGCCAAGTGAATAGCAATGAGTATGATTAATTAATTGTTAATGTTATTGAAGTCATAAAATCATAGAATAGTTACATAAAGCATAGGATATGAATAATAATATATATGTTAAACTGACGTTGTAACAATTACAGAGAAGAAAACAGAACTTGCAGTCTCTATGACTCGTAAGATTTTGATTGGTTCATACCAGAAGGGGAGAATGGGCACCTTTTCCACAATCCTCATGGATTTCCCTTATCAAAAAGTGGGACTCTAGTATTTATTTACAATATTTATATACTACTCAATATCTAAAACAGATTCCAAAGCAGTGAACATAGGCATAAACAGTAAAAAGAAAGATAATTAAAAAAGCAATTTAAAATTGTTCAATTTAAAACAAAGGAACCAGAAAACAGTGGCTAGTCAGTTGAGGAAGGCTTCTCGAAACAGAGTTGTTTTCAGGAGGCCCCTGAAGCAGCCTAGTGTTGGCACCTGCCTGACCTCCAGTGGCAGGGAGTTCCACAGAGAAGGGGCCACTACACTAAAGGCTCTTCTGGTGGATTCCAATTGGGCCATAGGTCCATGTATCTATAGCGATAGTAGGAACCCATGTGTTTTATGAGTAGGTGCACGGAGAGAAGCAGTTCAGGGCAAAGGCAAATACTGCACACTTTCTAGGGATGTGTGAGAAATTCACTCTGTCAATTGTATAAATTCACTTATCCAATTTGCACCTTCCAGACCTAAACACATTTTTCAGTCTGAAAACCATCCATTTCCGAGCTTGTGATGCATCATAACAACAACAACAACACACCATTTGACAATATGTGCACATCTGAAAAATGTGTGCATGCTTTTGCCAATGGTTGCATGAATTCAAAAATGTGAACGTTTAAAAACGTGCACAAAATGTGTACTTTGCCAAAAATACATAAAAGTTTCTATACGGATTAAAAAACCAACAACACCAATGCAAGTTCATATGAAAATGGAACAGAAAGACTCTGACCTCAAAAAAGTTTGACAGATCAATCCATCCCTAACATTTTCCGCCCTCTCCATTCTTGTCATTTGTCCAAAGCCAGTGGAGACTGGTGGTCAAAGTGCTGAATCTTTCCCCCCCAAATGGCTTCAAAACCCTGGGTAAATCCTTTAGAGTTCTGACTACGGGCTCTTCTACACCAAGCAGGATATTGCCCTCTGAAAGTGGTATGAAAGCAGTATGTAAAACGCAGGAGCCTCACCAAGCAGGATATAGCGGTATGAAAGCAGTATATTGTATGAGTCAATGGGCTCCAACATTTGTTAGTGCACTTCAATACCACTATAAAGCAGTATTTTGGCTTCTGCCTTTTATATACTGCTTTCATACCACTTTCATAGTGGAATATCCTGGTTGGTGTAGATGAGACCTAGGTCTGACTGAAACCCAGAGTGGATTCATCGCCCCACTGACATAGAGCCACCAGCCTTCACTGTCCAATCCTAATAGGTCAGGACACAGAAACCACAGGAAGCAGAGAATCAAGATTGCTCAATTAACTGAATATTGAGAGGCACAGAGCAAGTGCAGTCCATAGGTACAAGCCTGATAAATAGGAAGAAAACTCTTTGCTGTAACATGGGCATTAAATTTACAATTTTGTTTAGGTTATGTGCTGATATATACAACTAGTACTGACTATTTAATAACTGAAGCAAAGAAGATTCCAATAGATAGATAAGATTTTTCTTAAAACAAACGAATAAAAATTCCAGTGGAAAGCTGAGCTCTTCTAATTAATGAAGCCAACAATAAATATATTAAATATCTCAAGGATACTGATGTCCACTAAAGCCACACAATGATCCATCTATTTTTTAATTTTTTATTGTTATTAAATACTCTGAACTAAAACCCCACAAAAATAAAAACATAAAACATAAAACTACACACATCAATACTCATTCTACAACCTTTCCCCTTGCCACCCCACACTTGGTCAATTACATCAAATCACAGCACTAAATATGCAAAATAGAAATATTGTGACAAGTCCGTCAAAGCATTGCAATAAGATTGTTGACTATTTGGTTTTTTTATGAGCCCCACAGATTTCTATAGGCTTTTGCCAAAGTTGTTCTGTTTGATTCTTTCAGGATGGACTGGGAAAAATATATAGACTACATGAAAAAGGAATCAAACAATGATCCATCTATAACCACATATATACCTGGCAAGCTTGCCACCTTAGTTGGAGTACCTTGTTTGCACCTTACACTGCTATCTTACACCTTCATACCAGGGAGTAAATCCCATTCAACACAGTGGGGCTTACTTCTGATTATACATTGCACTTTTGGGGTTGTTTTCTGTCCCATATTCACTTCCACACTGCAAATGGTTTTCAAAACTTCCAGGTCACATATAATTCCCATTTTCCAGGTCACACCACAGGAGAATGTGATCAGCTAAAGAAAAAAAGTAATAACGACTACCATTGGTTTCTCTTTCATTCTGCCCTTTCTTGCTACAGCAACCCACATAGGACATATGCTCATTCACCTGCTGACTACTCCATATACATCTCAAGATGACTAGCTTTGATTAATTAATCTGACTAATCTGTAATCAAATGATGAACCAATTAATCACATACTTTAATCTGTTAAAGTGTTCATCCCAAAAAATGAACCTGTAACTCTTGTGTACCTCTGACTGCCTATCAGTTTTACTTTCGGGGTGCATGAGTCATGTCTGAAAAATGAGCATGACTGCCATAGATGGTTACTCCTCTGACCTACTTCCAGCAGGATCAAACCTGCAGGCTGGATATGGGATGCACAGATAAAATAGTACTGGACAGTTAGCGGCAGGTAATAATGTTGGTTCCATATAACCCATTTTTCTTTTGAAGAAAAACTAGCAACAACCCCTCAACCATGAACCTACAAATGCTAAAATGAGGGAACATGTCACATCCTGCAGATGACAGAGATAAGAAGGTGAAGTTTGATTAGTACTTATGTATTATTATTATTATTATTATTATTATTATTATTATTATTAGATAAAAATAATCTATTTCAATGTTATTCTCATAAGCTAAGGAAATTGCATGAGGAGCTGAATCACATCCCTTCAATGAAAGGGTGCTTCTCAAATTGGAAAAAAACACCACACCATTATTTAAGCAAAGCTGTCTATCAGCCACAAGGTCATACAAAGAGAGGCAATTTTATTGTTGTGTTGTTGACTGGCTGCTAATCTACTAAGGCTATATTGCAAATTATGCACAGATATATGGATGTTGCGGAAGTCATTTTGCAAAAAATAAAAAATAAAAAAAAATAAAAAAATGATGCCTTGGTTTTTTCCATAAAAGTAATGTTGCACAAATGGTGGCTGTAAATGGACCATTTATGTAGACCATTTATGCAACATTACTTTTACAGAAAAACCCAAGCTGACATTTTTGTCGCAAAATGATGGCTCACTGAGGAGTCAGGCCATTACCGGGCACTCATTGGGTGCCGGCAGACCACTTGGTGGTTCATCCAGGAAGCCGAACCGAATGGTGGTGGCTCAGTGAGCACCTGGCAGTACAGACGGGGCTGAGCTCATCCATCTTTACACAGATGTGCCAGAAAACATAAAGGAGACAACCACTGTGTATTGTTTCATTTTGTGTATGCATGTGTGTGCATGAGAAAGAAAAGAAGGATAATTTTACCTTCTTAAACATTCACATCTATACTCATATTATACTAGAGCTGGCCCCAAATAGTTTGCTTTCAGAGGAATAACAGTAAATAGGAAATGGCTGCCCACGTCAAAGTACATAATATCCAAGGGTGGTTAAGTTCTTTTGGTATCTGAAGCAGAAAATCTCACAAGCATCTTCCTTCTCCTGGCAGAAAAAATAACAACAAAATGCAATTCACAATTTGCTGCCCTTTCATGACACCCAAAATCAGCTGCCAGAGGTGGCCACCTCACTCTGTCTAATAATAGGGTGGACATTGCTAAGTCTTTCCTTCTCAGTCTTATTATCTTCTTATTTACTTGTCCACAGGTGGTTGAACAATAGAAAATGTATCACCATTGGCAACCTTTTATTTGATTTAGTGGCTGCAGCTTTCAGAGATAACTTAGCAAGTGGATTGCTTCTGCATCTTTCCTTTCATTCAGTCCAAATCCATAACAATCCCCAAGTCTGAGGGGAACAGTTTTGTGTGTGTTTACCATGTAGATGAAATGGCAGAATAACATTTATAAGAAAAGAATAAAATAGAAATATGAGTATATATTTATAACCAAGTCCTCAATCATGTCTCACATACTGAAACATTTCTACATACATATTTCAACTTAGACATAAAGTTTTTCCAAATATATTTGCCTTATGGCTTGAGGATATTTTCACCATTGTGGAGAATGTGAGAGTTAGGTGTTGATGTTTTATAAAACTGGATTATTGAAATTAGTGATCATAGTCCAAAATAACTGTGGCATGGCTTCAAGAGACTTTGAAAGTTAATAGCAGTGAAATCATATACATGACTATTCTGAACCAAGTCGATTGAAGACCATTGAACTTATTCCTGATAAGTGTGTATAGGACTGCACTTTTAGTCCTTTTAGCAGAAAGTACTACAGTGTTGGCCATATCAATACCATGATCCCAGCATTTATACTAGTCTTGGACAATCAAGGAAGTCCATACTAACTACCAGTTACAGGTGCTGATATAGCACAACTTTATTCCTTTCTGAAAGGTGTTATGAAGTAGGGATGGGAAAATATGTCAAGCTGGTTTTGTTTGGGTTCTTGTTTCCAATGTTAAGTCATTCCCTCCCAATTCCACATTGGATCACATTTTTTGATCCCACAGAAGAATTTGTATGCAATTTTGTGCATTTTCCCCCTTTTCAAATCCGTTTTTGTCCAAAATTTTCCAAATGTGTTTTTATGGACATCTTTGCAAATGTACTAATTTCTCTCCATTGAGTAAAACATTTCATGCACATTTTTTTTTTAAAAAAATGCCTGCATGAGGGGGTGGGGTGGGGTGGGGGTTGGGTAAACTGCATCACAGACTTCAGAACTGTATGAATTTCAGAGGCAAACTGTGATCCAGTTTGGACTTGGGTTCGAGAAGTGGGAATTTGTACAGTTCGCATTGAAATACAAACTAAACTAATTTCTCCCCAGTTGCTACAATTCTGATTCTTGAACACACACATTTGATGGCAGCTCATTAACATAGCTCCCAGCTTCAAGCCCTGTTAGAATCCTTAGCAGCAATTTAATTTCAGCCTTATTTCTGAGATACTCCTTCCTTAACACAATCTACAGTTTAGCTAAAAATCCTCCATTAAAATGTTGTTTCCTCTCTTCTCTACTATTTTATCTGTGATCTGAGTGCATCTGCTGTCTCAACTTGGCAACAGGAAATCATTCCCACTGGAGGATGAAGAAGTGCTTCTTCTAGACACACTTTCAGGGACACTAAAGGGCAATATTTGCAGACGGCCTGTGGGTAGGGAATTCTAAAGCCTGCCAGTTTCATGTTCAGGGAAAATAAAAATACCAGTTTAATAAAATGCTCCAACAGCGCAGGCAAACAATATGAGATATTATGTTTGCAATCCTCAAGAAAAAGATGGGGACTGCTGTCAAGATTGCAGTTAGTTTGTCAAGAGAAACCATCACTGTTCCTGGCTATGCTGGCCTTTTGAACCATCCCCCAAAGTATGAGCATCACCTCAACAAGTAGCACTTACATACCAATGATTTTCTTATGGTTCTAAAATGCATTGTTCTTGGATTTGCAACAGGATACTTGTGTGGCCTTAAACAGCTGATTTAATCTTGCTACACCTCACTTTTAATGTTATATTGGAATGGTAATAATTCCAGAGCTCAAATGACAGGGGGTAGGGAAAAGAAGTTGATAACCACCCCTTTGTCATTTAATACAGACTGTACTACATATTTGAACACTAAAATGGTTCTTTGATCAAATGCTCAACACATAGTTCCTCCCATACTTAGCACTACTTACTTATGCAGAACCTTTTATTTGCAAATGGCTATTTATTTGCTGGTTTCATATAGTGCTCTTCAATAGATATTCCCAGGCAAGTTCTAATAAATAAAAAATTATAAAACACAGAATCAAGAGAAAGGTACAATAAAACAACCACAATTGTTAAAAGAGCAAAAGGAAAATATAGCAACTTTTTTTTAAGTCATCAAGTGTAAAAACAACTCAGTTGTGAATCGGACAGATCTGAGAAAATGAATAAGGTCTTCGCCTGATGCAGAAAAGATATCAATATAGCTGAGATTCCTGAGGATATAATTTCATTCACAGCATACCACAACTGACAAAGCCCACTACCTTGATGCCATCCTCTTCCCTTCTGTTGGTGGCAACAGCAGAAGGCTTCTGAGGGTGATCTCAGTACAAGGACAGTACCCATTCCTTTAGGTAACTAGGTCCCAAGCCATGTAGAGGAAGATAAGCATGAACACTCTGAATTGGGCTTCAAAATGGGTAACATGTGCAGTTTTTCTGCATGGTAACCATAACCAACCACATGAATACCTTGCCCAAAAAGGAGTTATTTGCCCCCGACAGAGATAGAATTCTCACAAATACAATCCTCCCACCCCCCAAAAAAACCTTCCTAGTCAAAAGCTCACATGTGCATTGGACCACATAACACTTAATTTAGGGTGCAATCCTATATATACTTAGCTGGGAGTAAATGCAATAGGTCTTACATTTGAGTAGACATGGACATGATTGTGCTGTTACTGAATTTAGAATTCAACATATTTGAATTGTTCAGGAGCCCTCTTGTGTTTATTTATTATAGTTTGTTTAAATGCTACACTGTCCAAAGGGGTTGGCATTGATAAGTATGTGAATCATAAACACCAGGGTACATGGGTTAAAATCCATTTTGCCCTTTCCTTAGCCATGAAAATCTAGTCTTTTTTAAAAAGCCTTAATGCAACTTTTAGAAGACACCTACAGATATGGGCTTTGATGAGTCTCCACAGGAAAGATCCTGAGTTATTCTGTCTGATGAAGATCTAATCCAATAAAAGACATTATCAACAACTTCAACTGTTTGAATGCTAACTAGTAAAAGAATAACATTTTGCATGATGACTAGGTGTAATCTAACACTTTATGATACAACTTATGTCCATAAATATACCCATGAGAAATGGGATGCTACATCACATATTCTGTAGTCATATGATAATGACATTTAGGTTAGATGGTAGTTCCAAAAGCACTCAAATATTGATCTAACTCTGCTCCAGTGGTGAAGTCAATGGGACTTTTACCATTGATTTCAGTAGGAGGAGAGAAAAATCAATTCCCAGCACTTGTGAAAATTTCACAGTCAGTCATTACTGATTGAGAGAATATCCAAACAACTAATGATGGGGGTTCAGTTTAGAGCTTCATATCCCATTGCGCACCCCATGAGCTACTTGACTCTCTGCCTGTTTGGAAATCTATACATTTAGCATTTAAGGCTTATTTGCTTTCCTTGCTTCTCACCTAGCAAAAGCTCCCCCCCCACCACATGTGCTAATGGCTTAATTATATTCTTTCCCCTTCGTTTCTTTAGGAGTCATCACTAAGATTAAAATCCTTGTTGAAAGCAGATCTAAGCAAGTAGGTGACTTTAGGGTTCATTTTCTAATTGATCAAACAAACTGCTAATTAAATGCATCTGTGCCTAATCAAAACATGGCTACATAAGCCCAGTGTATCATTTAACTGGGTGCATGAGACTGTATTCATCAAGGGGAATGAAGACTCAGCTTGATTAGTAAGTGGTGTAACACATTCAGATCCTTATTTAGGCCAACTTATACCAGAAGCCATCTTTAATTATTTATACTTTTTAAAAGAAAAGATATTCAAGGGTGTGTGTGTGTGTGTTTGTTTTCCTTACCGTGATATGGTAAGCCCAAAAATTACTATCAATGATATTCTTGTCACCCCCTCCCCTTCATTAAAGAATGAAGTCCCCCACAACTGTATTTCCATATACAGACTGACTGTGAGGAAGAGAACTGCTTCTAGGTTCTGTCTTGGAAGGAGCTCTTCTGTCTTTAGAGTCCTACAATAGGCAGGACTATTATGGAACAACCTATCCTATTCCTCTCTGTTGCTGAAGCTTGTCTGTCTGTTTTGGTGCAGAGAGAGATTCCCTGCATTGCAGGGGAAATTTGGAAGGGAAAACACAGGGGCCTTTCCTTCTACTTTGAAGTTCACTTATCTCTTCTCTCATGCTTAACTTTTTTTCACATTCTCTCTTCTGCTACCTTCCATTCTATAAGCTTTCCATTCACTTTCAAGCTGCATAAATATCTCATGCCTTCTCCTTCAATTCTATTCTTCATTTGGCCTTCTTGAGTCTAGGGGCCATATACCTACCCAGACCTTAAGACAATCTTCAGTCCTTTCGCATGAGCTTCCACCAAAGGAAGTGAGGTAGAAGAGGGCCTTTTCCCATTGTGGCACCTCAGTTGTGGAATGAGCTTCCCAAAGAGGTTCACCTGGTGCCTACACAGTGCTTTTTCAGTGCTGGGTGAAGGCCGGGCATTTTAGTTTTTCAGTTTCTATTGTTTTAAAACTGTTAATATATTTAAATGTTTGCACTACTGCTAGGTTTTATTTGGTAATTATTTTTATTTTATACTGTAGTTTTAAACATTTGAAAAAATATATTTTTGTGTGTTGTATTTTATTATTTTAATGTTTGTGAACATGCCAGGAAGTTCTGGTTACTTGTTATTATTATTATTTTTTATTTATATAGCACCATCAGTGTTGAAGTAAAATTCATCTGCCAGTCTAGTTGGCTTTTCTACATGGAATGGAGTAGGGCACCATCTTGTCCTTTGCCTCAGTTAGCAAAGTGTTTTGGTGTGGCTGTGACAGGTACCATTCCTGGTTCTCCGACCACTTTCTATTCTGTCCCTCCTCAGCTACTTTGGTCCTCCCTGCTAACCAAGACTATGCAAGTCATCCTGTTCTTGGAAAACACAGCTTCTCCCTGAGTCAAAATGACCTTGTATAGCCCTCACAAAAGATGTCCTTTTTGTCAGTATTCTGTAGGCAGCTTCAGAAACACAACTGAAGCTACTTTCAGAATACCTAACCAGATAATTCAGGATGGATAGCTGTGCAAGACTGTTGCAGCAAAAACAACGAAGAATCTTGTGGTACTTTAACAGATTTATTGTGGCATATACTCTAATGTCACAATAAATCTGTTGTCTTTTAGGACCCACAAGCTTCATTGTTGTTTTTAACTTCAGATACTATGCCTGGAGTCACTTTCTAGTATGTGTGGTGCTTGGCAATGCATAGGTCTTAAAAATACACAACTTATTTTCATTTATCCATCCTCTCTTTTGTCTCTCATTTTACTCTGTGTATTTGTGTGTGTGTACATTCTGCAAATGTCCTTTAATATTGCTGCCTATGTATTGGGTTTTTAAATGTCTTTTTAAATTGATTAACTTTTATAGTTTTGTTGTAAATTGACATATTGTAAACCTCTTAGTGTCTTTGAGCAGAAAAAGTAGCTAAGACATTAAGTAATTAATAGTAGCAGTAGTTTTATGAATAGTGAACAAATAGCAACAACAACAACGACACACAACCAAATGAGGTACAGGACAGATGATGATGGATTCACTGTAACAGAGGTGCTCTGATGCAGACACAGCCAAAGGCTGAAAACAGATTCAGTAAACTGAAAAATCTTAATGTAGCAGTTGGCTTTTTTCTTTTCTTTTTACCGTAGTACACAAATGATTTATTGAGCAATCCTCTACTCAAGTTATTCTGGATGAAGGACTGTGGGATTTAATGGAAACTACACTGGCGGAAAACAAGATATGACATCAGCACAAAACATAATCCAGCATAAGTGCCCAGAAACAGTAACAGAATGGCCAAAATGTGGCAGTCATGGGCGGATTGGAGTTGTCAAAGGGAGTAGCACACTTATGCCATATCCTAAATTCTTCTAGGCCACATCCATGCTTCTAGCAATAGCACAACTTTACACTGGACTTGCACAATAAATTCCTTCCCACTGACTTCAATAGGATAGGGGGAAATTAAAAATGGCAATTTCCATATCCACAGCCATGTCAGAGCATAGTATAACTGAATACCCAACCACAATAAATGGCTACCAGTATAAAAACATCAGATGGAGAGACCAAAACACAGATGACAGGTGTATTGCATGGGAGATATATATATATATATATATATATATATATATATATATATGATTTTGTGCATACTTAAGAGCTCACATGGGTGAAATCTGGTGATCAAGCAGCTTCTTTCACTGAAATTAAAAGCAATGCTGTTTTTAAATTTCCTTGAATCTGAAAATCAGGATAAGGTATTGTATAGGAGTTGCAGAAAGGAAAAAAGTCAGGAAAATCTTGCGTAGGGCTTACAACCACAGAATTATTGCCTTTAGATTACACATCCCTCAAAAAACCATTCAAAAATTTTAGGTCAAAGAGTAATTATTATGTTTTCCCCTAATTTTGAAAGAAATGAAATGATTTGACTGTCCTGTCTATAAAATGAGAATTATATGGTTGGCTTTTGTTTGCTTTTGGTTTTGCGGCCACCTTTGACTCTTGCTGATATTAAAGAGAAGTGGCTTGCTTGTATTAGACATAATGGTGCTGAGCAAGTTGTGGATGTTGCCAATAGTTTATGTAATTTCCTGAGAAAGCCAATTTCAACAATTAAATTGGTCTGTTGCATAAGTTGTGCATTTTTGGTAATTGAATAATTTGAATATAATGGGGTGAGGAAATATTATACATAGTGCAAGCTTGGAGAATGATTCTAGAATCATCTTAGGAAAATAACTTTTTAGATTTAATATACCAAATATACAAATAGAACATATGCATGACACTAAACATACATTCAACAAGAAGTGAATTAAACCAATTTTCTATGTTTGTCCCTGCCTTTACTATATACAAGAAAAGGGTTAGGAAGGAAAAGAAGGCAAACTAAACTGTTTAAATGATTCTATAATCACTAAAAAACTATATAGCAAACATTGCAAAAGCTCTTGTTTATTGGTATCCAAGTTATATTGGTGTGTCCTGTAATCAATAAAAGGCATCCAAAGTTGTTCATTTCTTTCTGTTTATCTGTTGTTCATACCATGTCAAAACCTTGACCTAGTAATGGGCCCACCTGCTTGTAGGATCTTTCTGCCATATCAAGCCCCTTCCCTACAGGGTTAAAAATATTGGAATTATTCCCTATGACCATGTGAGCCCATTCCTAGGTTATCTACTAAACACCACAGTCCCTTTTTCCTTTAAGATTGTCCAGCTTAGTTTACTTATTATTCAATCCTAATCATGTCTTCTCAGAAGTAAGCGGTATTGCATTCAATGTGACTTACTTACAGGTAAGTGCGTATAGGGTTGCATGCTCTTTTGTTTCTTTTTATGCTATCTGTCCCCCACCCCACCATTTGTCCCAAAGTTTCTTTGAAGTACCCCCCCCCTCCATGATTCATACGAACCTAGCTGTGGTGCTAAAGCCACAGCAGTAAACAGAGACCATTCCAAAGAGGTATGGCTGATGCTGTACGGACATGACCTTAGAATGCCAAAAACACGACTGCCAGTTTCAAATGTCTTTTAAAATTTAGAAACAAATACCATGCAACAAATACCACATGTCTAGGGTCAGATCTACACCAAGCAGGATATAATACTTTGAAAACTGTATATGGAGTATGTCATGGCCCCCAACAGTTGTCAAAACCGTTATAAACTGTTTTAAAGCACTAGTGTAGCTACTGCCTGGATTCCCCAGCTACCAGTGTATTTTACAACCTACTTTCTGATGTTGTTACTTTCGCTGTTACTTTCCGCACCACAGACATAGCTGAAGGGCAAATAAGCTAGGTTTTTCAAAAGGCTTATTTTATAATTAAAGACTCAAGTGCTTCATGTGGAACATGAATAATGTATCTTATAAATCTTCTTTGATATATGTATACACAATATGGAATCATTATTTAGCAGTAAAAGTAAAAACATGAAGTAAGTAAAATATGACCTAAAAATGAATAAATGTGAATGTGTAGGAGAAAGAAAGGCCCCAGGGTATAGGGCTGAAATTCATGAAATTACAAGAAAATCATTATGATGATTATTAGGCACTTGAACAGCACCTTTCAAATGAGTACTTGAAAGCCATTTTCAAGTAATTCATTAGTTAAGATTGGGACTCAACATTCCCAAGAATGAATGATTATAATATTCTTCATAGACTGATTTAGAGAGGTACAAGATGCACATTCATCCAAAACGCCATGCCTGTTTTGGCATGGATGGTGCTTGATTTACACAGCTGGCCAAGGCTCCTGGGTATGTCTTTACCAGGGCCAGATCTACACCAAGCAGGATGTGACACTTTGAAAATGCTTTGAAAACTGTATATGAAGTGTGTCCTGAGCCCCAACAGTTGTGACTATTGTTATAAACCATTTTAAAACAGTACTGTAGATCCTGCCCTGGACCACAAACCAGCACAGACCTAGATACATGGTTACTCTCCACACAGCAAAATGTTTGCCCTAGAGACACATGGTAAGGAAACAGGAACTTGCATTTTTCCCAAAATATGTCAATCAGTCCTAAGTACCCTGTTCTTCAGGTACATGATTCTGTAGTACATAAATGTAGGACATCTTTGTAATGCTTATTTCTAGAAAATGCTAAATTAATGACATTTTGAAAATTATGCAGTTAAACTCAGGGCATAACCCTCCCCCACCCGACATACACAACCACACACATAATACAGGGAATATTACAGCATAGAGTAAGCAAAACTGCTTAGGGAATGGACTGTGGTGGTTTGTTTCTCCTTCACACACTTGAACCAACCTTAGAGACTTCCAGCAGAAGTCAGCAATGGGAAACTATGCTTGCAGAGTGCAAGAGTCACCCATTATAATAAAGAAAATAGCATCTTCACAGATCAGTGATACCACTGCATTGGTTGAAACCAGCTGGGCCAAAAGAGGCCTTTCTGTTTCATCTGTGCCACTAATATCTGCCAGATCTGTAGCTTTAAGAAGTCAAGGCCTTATTAACCACTTACCTTGCAGTTAATATCTTCAACCAATGGTAGTCAGTGTTATTGAAACTGGTTCTTTTGAATACATTGTTTATGGATAAAGTATTTTATTTAGAAATGATAGAACAGTGTGCAAATTACTTAGGACTGCTTGACATATTTTGAAAAATGCAAGTTCATATTTTCTCACTGTGTGACTCTAGCTCAGGGATAGGCAACCTGATTACCTCCAGATGTTTTAGACTACAACTCCAATCAGCCCCAACGTGACCAATAGGCATGCACTGTAGTCCAAAACATCTGGAGAGTAAACAGATTGCCTGCCTACCTGTTCTAGATTGCCTATTCCTGATTATTTTTGACAATAGCAGAGGTCTGCATGAGTCTTGGTAAAGCTGTTAATTCTAATGAGGGGAAATCTACTAGAACTGAGGTCAAGAAACGTAGGCATATCCAACACACACAAAAAATGGATTTAATAAAGTGGTAGAAATAAAAATGATGGGACTCAAACTGTAATCTGTATTATTCAGGAATGGAGAAATCCCAAATGCTTGGTAGCCCAGACAACAAAGAATTTGAAATATTTCAAAGTACTGATATCTGGGATCTTGAAGTATTTCTTCATCCTTTTCAGTATTTTAATAGTAGCCTATTAGAAAGGTAGGCCACTTTCTTAGCTTGTTTTCACCAAGCCACATCATGGAGGAGAAAGCTATCTATCAAGGGCTACTAGATATGTTAACCCCAGTATCAGAAGCATTATGCCTCTCTGCATACTAGTTTCTGGAGAACAGTTCAACAGATGCAGTGAGGATGCTACGTTACAAAAAGGACAGAAATACAAAGACTCAAATTAGCTATCGACGGTGAAAGGAAATACTAAATCAGATTAATAAAGGCAAACACCAAGTCATAATAATATCAGCTTTCATCTCACTATGAAAACAGCCATACAACATAGCCAACTGCAATATGCCATGTTGAAACCACAGTGCTGATGTTGCCATGTAACATAAGGAATATTGTAAGAGAATGATCAACAGTCAGAGGCTCAGGCATTATTTGTGATACGGAGCCAGTGATGGTGTGAAATGTTTATGGAAAATTCATCTGTCTTGCAAAATTACCATTAGGATGTCAAATGACTCATTTCAAGTGAGTCTTGTTCAAGGGTTCCCACCCCCTGATGAATAGAAAAGAATTTTGTTTTGGACTTCAGGGCTTATTTTTCACATCTCAGTGGCTTGGCATAGAAAGGGAAAACAGTTGCCCAATTTCTGGATATATGAGCATCCCACTTCTACTCCCTGGCTGTATGTATTGCCTGATGTGAATGTGTAACAGATGCCCCAAAGTGCAGTTTCTCAGCTTCCGTGAATATATATGGAAAAGGCAAAGAATTAAGGACAACACAAAACCAAGGGTAACTAGTATCCCCCCACCCGAGTATGATTAGTACTTTAATCACGTGGAATATCCCTTTACGAAGCCAAACTAGTTATGTACTGGGAGGGAAAATCACTCTGCGATGCTTTTCTCACCTCAAAAACTCATTAGCTAACCACAACGAATTTAACACAGATGCATGAAGAATGGGGAGGCGTACTGTGATTTCCCCCTCCAATCCTCCCTGCCACCAAGTCAGACTTAATATAAATTTACCAATTTGCTGTTAAATTTGAAACACTGGGTAATATTCAGGACAGATTTCAGCCTCAATGGAATCTAAAGAATTGACTGCCAGGAACTTTGGGATTTCAGATTCTGAAATAACATTCTGAATGTTATGGAATGCTGTGTAAGAAAATTTGATTTTTTTCATGTTGTTGTTTCACCAACCTACATCATGGAGGAGAAAGCTATCAAGGGCTACTAGATATGTTACCCCTGGTATCAGAAGCATGAAGCCTCTGCATACTAGTTTCTGGAGAACATGACTCAGAAGGTGCTATTGCATTCATATCCTGTTGTGGGCTTCCATAAGCATCTGATTAGCTATTGTGGAAACATAATCTTGGCCTAGTCATGCCTCTGGTCTTATCCAGCATGACTTTTCCTATGTTCTTATTATACATGTTCAAAATGTGCATTTTCACACTGCTAATTATATTAGATCAACCCTCTCATTTATGAGAGCAGGTGAGTTCACATGTGGAAGAGAAGAACCGAGAAGTGCTTTGCAGGATCATTTTCAGCCAAAGTGGCTTAAATAATGGTCCATGGTTTCTGGGTGGTTTGTTAAACATGTCAACAAACCACTTTTGTCTGATTAGGTTGACACAGCAACCTACTAGTGGGGGTTAGGTGGTACAGGCTGAAAGCTCAAAACAATCATGCAAAACCAGCCATTGGCTTAATTCAGACATGTTTGTGCTATTCGGCGGTATAGAAATGCAATAAATAAATAAATAAATTCTGAACTGTGAGTTTATAACTCCATGGTGGAGTTTTTACACCGCTGTTGAGAAATTTATTGATTATTTATTTAAAACATTTGTATCCTGCCCTATATCATTAAGATCTCAGGGCGGCATACAGATAAAAGCATACCGTATAAAATAATAAATATGCACAGTTAAAAACAAATCAAATGTGTTGTCTGGCGGGAAAGCTCCACCCCACAGTGGAGGTTTTTTTTAGAAAACACTCCATGCTAAATATCCACGCTGTGCGGAGGAGAATTCCTTCACAACCATGTGTTGTGTGTTGTGTGGAGGGCTCCGTGGAGTTTTCCATTGCATTGAATTGACTTTTCCCATGGCTACAGAGTTCCCTGCCAAGAGAGGCGAAAGGAGCAAATTCTGCTCTAGGAGAGCTGCCGGGATTGTTTTTGCAATGATGGCTGATAGGGTACCATCGAGAGGACTGAGGGAGGAGACAGGATGGAGGAACTGTTATTGGATTTTCAATAACAATCAGCCTACAAAATGGTTGTAGGGGCTATACAGTTTGCTAATCAGTGGATATTGCCATTCTTTGTTCACAGTTAACTCTCCTATGCTAACAGGGTGGCTTTGGATCCCATCAAGTGTTTGCTATCATTTGTAAAAAAAAAACACCCTTTTTTAAGAAAACCTATACCAATTCATGGTCCTAAAAAATTACAGTATAGGATCATTTGTCCTGTATCATCTCCCCTTCCTTTTTTCATTTTTTTTTAAATCACATTTAACTTACTAAGCTGTCAGACGTTTAATATCTCATCAAAATAAATGGAAAAGTGAAATTACCTAAGATAACTGGGATCTATTCTATCCACACCAATTTTACAAAATAGGGACAGGGAAAAGCTTGGTCTGTGAGCATCATCACATGGGGGTGGGGACAGCGATTCCTTACCGTTGCTTCTCTGCTCGCATGTTTGTCCCCTATTAGTTCCTCTTTTGAAAGAGGAAGTAAACAACTTGCACGTGGCCCATTCAGTGGCCCATTTTGATTGCACTGCTTTTCCTGCACACAGCAGGAGATAGCAGAAACTGCCATCTTGAAATATAAGTCAAAGTTACTGGGGCTAGAAGGGATGGGAGGCGTGTGGGAGGCAGACAACATTGTTAGAGGGACCCTTGAAACTCTATGAGTACCTAGTAATGAGTGTGCAATAAAACACTTGTCTGATGGAGCTATGTATCATAAATTCCTTTTTTAAAAAAATGTGTTTATACCACTTACAGAGCACTGGAGGAGGATTTTGTTTTTGTTTTTGCTGTTTTAGTAAACCTTTTTCTGTACACTCCTGTGTGTGGGAGTGAGGAACTATTGCAAACCACTGCAGGAGGCTATTGACTTTGTCATAGGAGTTAACACTTTCATACTGCAAACTTGCATCACTAATTTCTTATTTGTAATCTGAGTGTTTTTGGAGGTGGGGAACTTGATTAGGTTCTTGAGCTACATGAAACCCTTTGATTATTTCCTGTGAGTAGGGTGACCATATGGAAAGGAGGACAGGGCTCCTGTATCTTTAAAAGTTGTATAGAAAAGGGAATTTCAGTAAGGGGTCATTTGTAAACATGAAGCCCCTGGGAAAATTCCCTTTTTGTCACAACAGTTAAAGCTGCAGAAGCCCTGTTCTCCTTTTCATGTGGGGGGTGTCTATATGACAACACATTGGAGCCACGACCCCCCAAAACCCTGCACTTGCGCTCCTGCAGCATTGTCCCCATGGAAAGGAGCGAGCACAGGGTTTGCATCAATTAGAGAAGGAGGAGAAGTTGTCACCACCCCATGCACTGCCACTCCACGCACCACCACATGTTGCCACATGAGCACTGCTGTGCATCTGCATGTCCCCCTTTCATTTCCCCCCCACCTGGGGCTTTCCCTGCCAACCATTTCTTTTGCCCGACAACGCTGGAGGAAGTGCACCGAGGAATTCCAGTGGCCATTCAACTCACTGCTCCAGCCCTGCCTGGGCACATGGCAACCATTCAGGGGTTGCCATCTGCCCGGCCACAACTACAGCATGACTCCAGAGCAGCAACAGACGGCAGATGTGCTTTCATCGCACCGCAGAAAAAATCAGGGTTAATTCCACAACTTTTTTATTTCCGAGCTTCAGGGGAAAGCCCTGGGATGGTTCCGCAGTGGCTTCTGCATCATGTAAATAACACAGAGTGACTACGGAGTCACCCTGGAGCTTTCCCCACATATAGACAGCCCCATGGTCACCGTAGCTGTGAACAAAGTATTTCACCTATGCATTTTTGTTTTGTTTCTATTTTGTTTTCCCTTCTGTTGACATTGTAGGATCCAATGTACCCCAATAGTTATACCATATGTTTAAAATGGGTTACCAATGGAACCCTTTTTTCTGTTAAATTTCAGTGATTTTTAAAAATCACTCAGAATCTTTATTCCCAGCTAAGACTTTAAAGGGGTATGTTTGACCCCAAGTGCAGACTGATACTGTAAATTAAAAATGGTAGAGGAGGATTACGAATGGTGATGATGAAGTACAAGTACATTGCTGTAATAATGAAATAGTACAGTGAGGAAAGTTATTTATGAAGCTGTAAATTGGTGATTAGTATAGTGGTTCATCTAATATAAGAGAATATACTAGATAAAAATAGGGTTGCATATGTGTGTGCATATATGACTTGCTATCCAGTATTAGAAAGAGGATGACTTTGTGAGCTGTACTTATGGTTTGGGAAGGGACCACAACTCTTTTGAGATATTGATGCAACTGAAATTCTCTGGGACAGGGATTCAGAATTCCAGGCAAACATGGTTGCTCAGCCACTTCCATATCCTGATCTGAAAATGCTGGTAGCCTTTCAGAAATCTAGTCTGTTTTCAATGACAGTGCTTACATGGCTGTATTGTCACAATACCTGCATTGTCCTGATACCTTTTAACATCCAACAAGGGATGTGCAAATCAGCAAAACTTGAGCTTTCCAACGTTCTCCTGGCCAGGTTTGCATGATATGAGAAGCCGCACTGTGGGGGGTAATTATGCAAATTCCAACCAGCATGTGTGGAATGCGGGTGGGAATAAGCCACTGTGACTTATTTCCTTTTCCATGGGCTCATCTACACCAAGCAGATATTCCATTATGAAAGTGGTACGAAAGCAGTATATAAAAGGCAGGAGCCACACTACAGCTTTTAGTTCACTGACAACTGTCAGTGAAGTGCACTGAAAACTGTTGGGACCCTGACACATACAATATACTGCTTTCATACCACTTTCATAGTTTATATCCTGCTTGGTGTAGATGTGTCATGGGCCCCAACAGTTTTCAGTGCACTTCAGTACTACTATAAAGCAGTAGTGTAGTGTAGATCCTGCAGTGTACTTTAATACCACTACAAAGTACTAGTGTGGCTCCTGCCTTTTATATACTGCTTTCATACCGCTTTCATAGTGGAATAACCTGCTTGATGTAGATGAGCCGCATGATCATGCGAACCAGGCCAGCACCTACTCCTGCCTTATCTTGTCTAGCGTCTGCAACTAAACATCAGGCAGGGATCACAAATCAAATACTCTTTGTACATACCCCCTACATAGCTTTTTCATGCTATATTTACTGACATGGGAACCATATTCAGCTGTATCCTTGCTCCTTTCATCATTATTCATTAACACTGGAAGCTTGTAGTACCATGGGAGGCATCCATGTTGTGGCTCCTTCCCACATCAGCTTCATTTCAGTTTTGGGAAGGAGCAATTTTGATGTGAACTGCCCCCTGGTCCTCTGGCCCACACCACAGGCTTCCTATATTACAAAGCAACTTAACAAGGAGCAGGACGCTGCACATTGTCCCACAGCAATACATTTATCATGGAAAAGACCCAAGGAGGAGAAGAGCTAACCAGTTTCTCTATGCCTTGAAACTAACATGCTTAGAAGCCATTGCACTGTGCCATCACTTGATGTATCTTCTGTGGACTATTTGAGTTGTAGACAATATTTTATCCAGCACTGAATCTGATAACACATATGGGAAGATATATATGGAATGGATACATTCTGTACATGGTATACTTTAAAATATAATAGATATTATACTTAAGTTAGAGTTGTTGGGCTGCTCGTGCTAGGCCCACAACATGATTGAATTCAGCAGATATCAGAATAGCCATGTTTGGTTAAAATTAATGACAGTAGAGGAAAAATCCAGCTCTCTGAAAGCTGCTTCTTATTTTCCTAAACCTTGGTGATGGCATCTTAGTTGATTATAAAAACATAATGAGGAGGAATGATAATATCTAATAAGATGCTAACAATAGAAGCTGAAAAAAGCTCACAAAGAACATGGAGTCATAATATCATCAGAATGTTTGGAACAATGTGCTGAAAATATGAGCTGATAAGTCATACGTCAAACCTGACCTGTGTAAAAAGCAGAGTTGTAGATACACTTCTCCCTAGATATGGCTTGTGTAGGTTCACAGAAGTGAGGAAATTGAAATAAAAAAACAGCAAGGGGGGGGGAAATCTAATCCTCTCTCTGGTAAATATAAAAATATGTTCTAGGCACATAAAATGGCTTCTTCTTCTTATAATACTGCTCCCTTCTTCTTTGGGCAACTTCTGGATATTTTCCACTTTCCCTCCCACATATGACTTGATTGGAGACAACTGGAACTTTTGCCTTGCTGCATAGTCTGGCTCTGATGGAGATAGAATGATGTGTAGATATGATTTTTACCTATCATAGTCAAATAGTCTAATAATATGGGTTATTAGGAGATGTAAGTCTAGAATTACTATTCAAATTGCTTTGATTGCTGTGTTAATGACATTTCAAGACAATTCTTATGCCATTCTTAAACTATTTATATCGTTTTGTTGATTTGTTGAATGTTTTCTTATGACCTCCTCTGGCCATTTATAATATTTTTTATTAATACTAATGTTACTATGCCTGTCTTTACATTGATGTAATTTCCTACATAAAGATAGTATTATTTTTAGGCATTGTGCAACAGTAAACTAATTGATTGTTTTCAGTTAAAACTTTGAGTCTGTGGTCTTTTACAGTGATCATTCTTTAGCTTTCGACCCACTGAGTTGCAAAGGTGCAAATCTGAACTCAGATTAGACCACCTAATTAACAAGTGTCTAAGGCCAGAAAGAGTATGGGCTGTAAAGGCGGGATCACACAAGCAAGCAAAGGATATAAGGCTACTTTTCCATTAGCTTCTCCATGTGACAGCTCATTAGACTGGTTCTGAGCAATGGAGTCAAACCCTAAATATGTGAGTGTTAGCTGGAACATACAAAGCAAGCAGGAAACTCCTGCTGTGAACTCAGGGAGAAAAGCTCTTAGATTTCTCTGCACAGCCATACCGAAGTATTTGGGCATAAGTTCCCCCATGGAGTTCTGGAGCAAAGTTGCCATTAAACAGCCAAAAGAATAGCACCATCCGAAACTGAAAAACAAAGGAATAAAACCAGGAGCCGGTATGAGAGCAGAATGCCTGCTGCTAATAGCAACGACGACAGCTCTAGGTAGCATGGCCATTAAAGACACACAGGGCTGCCAACCCAATGGTATAAAAATCCAGGGGGAAATGTCACGAACATCAAGTGAGTTTTCTTAACAAAATGGCTATGTTTGCATTCTGTACCTATGATTTTTATAGGGCTAAAAGGCAGAGGGTTTCACTTTTGTGAACACTTTTGCACAGGCGACTCAATACTGAAAAGTACCCCTCTTTGGACAGTTTTTCAGGACAACAAATATTCCATTTCATTACAACACTATGTAGCCTATTGGATTTGGTTATGTTAAAATGTAACAGAGGCAAACAAATCCAATTCATACTGAGACCTCGGCCACAGCTAGACCTAAGGTTTATCCTGGGATCATCCAGGGTTTGCCCATGCCTGAGCACTGGATCCCCTGTGTGTCACCTAGATGAACAGGTTTCACCCCTGGACAATCCAGGGATAAACTTTATGTCTAGCTATGGCCCTCTACAGTTTCTCTTTCGTTGTTCTCACTCTGGTTTGACTTCCCTTGCCCTTAGCGATATTGCCATGGAATCAAATCTGCTTGGCTATGTAATATCAAGAGGTTATCATATACACAGACTGCTTGATCCCAGTTTCGTTTGGATCATTTCATTTTGTTCACCAAAGCATAGATAGAAAGATGGAACAATGACAATGAACAGCAACTAACAGAATCAACAAGAACATGTAGTGAAATCCAGTGTATCTTTTCCTCTGATGGATCTGTTTGTCAGTGGGATCAGAAATTTCCCCACTGTGCACTGTAAAATCTGCAGCTGTGGTTGTGTGTGGGGGGGGCATAGGGAGTGGAACATTTTACATACATACCCAAAAATGCAACTTTCACCCAAATCTATTCACAGATTACTTTAAAAAACATTATTTTAAAGTCAAATTCATTTTTCCTTTTCTGTATTCTATGTGGTCGAGAAACTTATTTTATTTAACTGAGTCCTCAGCCTCCATTACTGCAAATATTGAGGTGAGTGGTCAAATATTTTCTTTGATGAAAACAGTGAAATCCTCAAATAGCGCAAGGGAATGATAAAGATGAGATTAGCAATTGAAAGAGGAAAAAGATAAGTTGTGGGGAAGCAATTCCTTTGCCAAAGTGTGAGTACAATTCACAGACTCCTGCCAACATGCAGGTTGAGGCCAAATGTATGCTACAAGACAAAGGTGAATCCCTGAAGTGCATATTGAAAACTAAAAAAAGGTAAACCTTTTCTCTGACATGAAATTCCCCCACCTGCTCTATGCTGCCTATAAAATTAGATCCAAGTTTCAAATGTATTTATATAAGGATTCTGTTTTAATTTCCCATGCATGTTCCAGATTTAGCTTATATTAATTACAGCATTGCTCCAAATAACCAAATAAAGGGAAATGAAGCCCTGAATGCTAGGAACTTCACACATTATCCCAAGAATGTTAAAACTACATCTAACGTTCAGGCTACTTTCATTTTCAGAATAAGTTAATTCATTACAGTGGGCTTAGGAACTTGTTTATTAATTAAGACAGTGCACCAATCTCAGAAGGGGGAGTCAGAGATCCAGCTCCCTTCCCCTGCTTTCTTCACAGACAGTGTAGAAAGAACTGTGCCAGCTATGATCTGAGGTTAGAAAAGCCATCTTGGAGGAGGAAAGAGGGTGTTCCAGTGGGTGGGGTGGGGAGGGGAGGAGACTGGAGAGGTCAGGATATAAGTTATCCTGAGACTCTTCCACCCCATTCCCTCCCCTCCAAGGCACCCTTGCTAGACAGGCTAAAAAGGTTGTCTAGCAAAATCTGCAGGATGGTCACTTTTGCATATAAGTTTGTTCCATCCCATTTATAACATTTACAACAACAAAAATGCATTTAAATGTTATGTATGAATTAGGTTGGCTCTTTTAAAAATGTTAAAACTTTCTAATATCTATGCTTCTGAGAGCCTCATTTCTTGAGTATGGCATTAGCTAGACCTAAGGATTATCCCAGGCAAATGGAGGGGTCGTCCCTGCCTGTTCCCGGGATCCCCTATGTGTCATTTAAATGCACAGGGATGATCCCGGGACAATCCTTGGATATAGGCCTGGTCTAGCCATGGCCTATGAGTGCAATTCTCTGGAGATTTTAAGTTATTTCATCAGTTTATATTACTTTATAGTAACAGCTTCTATTTATAGTAAAAAATTCTAGAGGATTGTGCAATGTATACATTTCCATAGATCTATGAGATGCTTATGATCACATATGCAATTTATGTGATAACGTTTGTCTATAATAGAATATGTTTATTAGGCAACTTATGTAGGTTTTAGCCACACATAAAGAAGCAGGGGGGGAACAAAACCAAACAAAACAAATTGAATTATGCAGTCAATACAGTATTTCCAATGTGAAGATGAAGCCCGCTTATCACGCAAAATATAATGCATAAGTTTAAAATTATAGTTAAAATACACATTCAAAGGGAGAGCAAGATGTTTGTAAGCACAGGATTATTAAGCAGAACAACTGGCCTCTAAGTCTCTTCTGATCTGGGCTGCTTTTACTGCAAATCTTGCTACGTTTGTCTCTTTGTGTCAACCAACTGCTTGTCTTTAGTCATACATGGGAGTTGGGAAAGTGCTTCAACGGCCACCTGCATTAACAAGCATGCAAAATCTATCTGTGAACAGGAGTCTCTGATAGCAGGATTGCCGCCTGAACTTTTGTCCCTCCTAGAAATAGCAATGGACAAGTATTACATCTGCTTGCTTTAAAGAAAGAACTGTGAATAAAAGCTGCTTTCTTGATTTTGAGAGAGGCAGCTACCTTCCTTGAAAAAGATGCAAATAGGGATCTTCCTCATCTCTGATTAGGCCTGGATGACTGAAGAAAGAGAATTGGTACAATGCAGCTTCTTGCTTAATACAAACAATGAACAATCCAGGTCTTTGCATCTATACCCCAAATCTTGATCTCAGCAGCTAAATACCAAGAGAAGGACTGAGGAGGAGTCATAACACTGTTGGATTAGAACTGATGCTGTGATAAAGAGGAAAGAGGAAACCCTTTGCACACTTGAAATATCTGCGTACCACCCCATGCGTTCTGCCCTCTAGAACTATTACAAAAGAATCTACCCTTATCCCTTCATACCACAAGAAGCATGAAACACTGAAGAGGACCCCACTGTGTTTAGGGAGAAGACAGGATGAGAAAAAAAGATGTTCCCCTTGCTTTGTCTCTTGGACAGATATGTCTAGAATGTAATTGCAGCCAGAGCAGTTATACTGGATCACTCAGCACAGCATTCTTGCCTAGTTTAAAAGAAACTATTGTAATATAATATATAATATAAATTCTAAAGTTCATGTTATGGTATGTCAGTTTAAGTGGGAGTGCAAAATCCAGCCCAGTATTGGTGTTGATATTGATATTGGGTTACAACCCAGAGCTGGCTTCAATGGTAGGGATGGTTGGGCACTTGAAGGTGGAATGCTCTCCAGCAGGGGCCCACTAACAAGAGGTCCCTGGACTTGTTCCTCTTCTTCACCAATTGTAACCTGCTTGTTCTCCTGCCTCTTGCTCTGGCCCAGACAATGATAGTGATGAGAAGGAGAAGCATTAGATGTCACTGCCTATTTGCTCACTGGCTCTCTGGCTGTGAAGCAAGCACATGGGAGCAATGGTGAGAAAGAGGAGCAGCAGCAACAGAGCTAGTCACAATGGTTGTAAGAAGGTAGATTCATTGAGAGTCCAATGGAAAGTTTCTTGCCCAAGGGCCCTGAAAAACCTGGAGCTGGCACTGGTTAAACAGGTATGGCTTGGTGTTGGAAAATATATTCCATTTCATTGGGAACAAATCAGGACATGTTAAGCTCAGTGATAACTCTTCTAGAATCAGGGCTAAAATTCAAAAAACAGAAGAGCCAGATACTATGAAACAAAAGAAGGGTCTAGATAAGAATTAAAGGACAAATATATTCCTGACTCTACCAGCACAATGCTGGTACCCAGGGAGATGCTTCAAAGTGGAATCCTGGGTCCTTTAGAGGAGCAGGGCTTATATTTACCTGGTTCTCAATTCTTCCAGCATACTGATGCCACCCAGGACTGGAAAGGAGCTCAGAAGGCTTATGGGTGTGTTGTGGGTCTTCTACTTTGCCATTTCAATAACAAATATTCTAAGGCAGACTAAAAGTTGCAAAACAATTGAGAAAAGGCATAATCCCTCCTGCCACACACAGAAGGGACCATAGTTGATGTTTAGAATAGACCCATTTTCTGTTGAATCAGTTTTCTGTGTCTAACATAGGTTGACTAGAAAGTGATTAATGAAACACATGTACCACTTATTGCTGCAAAGGATATATATATATATATATATATATATGCGAGAGCTGGACCATAAGGAAAGCTGAGTGAAGGAAGATAGATGCTTTTGAACTGTGGTGTTGGAGGAAAATTCTGAGAGTGCCTTGGACTGCAAGAAGATCAAACCAGTCCATACTCCAGAAAATAAAGCCAGACTGCTCACTTGAGGGAATGGTATTAAAGGCAAAACTGAAGTACTTTGGCCACATAATGAGAAGACAGGATACCCTGGAGAAGAGGCTGATGCTAGGGAAAGTGGAAGGCAAAAGGAAGAGGGGCCGACCAAGGGCAAGGTGGATGGATGATATTCTGGAGGTGACAGACTTGACCTTGGGGGAGCTAGGGGTGGCAACGGCCGACAGAAAGCTCTGGCGTGGGCTGGTCCATGAAGCTACGAAGAGTCGGAAGCGACTGAATGGATAAACAACAACATGCAAATATAGGCCGCATGCAGAGAGCAATCTCCTTCACAACTGGTATTAGAATTGTATTGTTAAACTAAGGATGTCTGTTACCATTTTGGGGATCTCTGGACTTCTGCAGTGCACCTGACTCGGCTTGCTTTTCTGAGCTGAGCTGCATGGTTTCCCAGAATTCTGAATCTTTTTCTTTTGCCTTGGCCATAATTTGTGCAAACAGAAATTTGTGGAAATTACAGTTGCAATTTGTTCACAACATTAATTTGTGCAAATTATGCAATTTTTGACCATAATGACTTTTTATGTAAAAATAATAATTTATGGAAATTCCGCCAGCTGGCCTGATTCATTGTGCACTGAGTCGGGCCCGCTGGTGGAAGATAGAATGGAATGGAGTCCGGGGTGGGAGGGTGGGGTGGCAAGCCGATAAAAGATATTGAGCTCTGCTCTCCAACTGGATTCCTGCAACATCCCAATGTTAAACTGGAAGAGAGAGTGTTACAGTTGGTGCAGTATTGAATGGTGTTACTCAGAATGAACCTGCTAATCCTTGATTAGTCTTCATTTTGGAACACTAGTAAAGCATCAGCACAGTCCTCATATAGTTTGGTGTTTGTGTATGGGCTGGGGGTGGACGTTCCTTCTGGAAGAACCCACAGATAGCTCGGTTTTGTTTAAAATGACAAGCTGATAAAGGAAACACAAGGTGAGCATGGAGAACAGTCTGTTTCTATAAAATGGCAAGACTAGAATGGGGAAAAACAGGATCAGTGATAAAGGCATGCAAGAGGTGAAGGAAGGATGATAAGGTTACGTGGAGCAAAATATACATGTTTAGGAAAATAAAAGGAATATAAATACTAAGAGAGAGAGAGAGAGGTTTCAAACTAAATCCAAGAGTACAATTTTTGTGATGGAGAGGCCATATGTGGCAATCCGAAGGGCAGGATGGTTTGCTCAAAACTTATCAATGACATCCTGACACATTCAAAAGAAAGCAAACTGTTTCTCTGTTTTCTCAGACAGCCCTTGAACAAGACATGAATATGATGAGGCTCCCAATTCAAGGAAGGACAGATGTAAAGGACCAAGTGAATACATCAGCATTTATTAAACTGAAAGAGGGAGAGAGAGAGAGAATATAAGAGATGTGCTAGAGTATATAAAAGGAGATCAAGAGTATAAACGGCTGAGATGAGAGAGAGAGAGAGAGAGAGAGAGAGAGAGAGAGAGAGAGAGAGAGAGAGAGAGGAAACCAATAGAAGGTTAATGAATTCTCCTTTTAACTTTCAAAAATAATATCATGCTTAAATGTTTTTGATGGTTTTAAATTTTGTATAGTTTTTTTTAATGTTTACTGTTTTTAACTTTTGTGAACCACCCAGAGAGCTTCGGCTATGGGGCGGTATATAAATGTAATAAATAAATAAATAGAAAAGGCACTTCTAAAGAAGACTATGGCCTTTGCTAGACCTACCTTAAAATCTCTGTGAGAGGAGGGGAGAGCCCGCGATGCAACTATTGCGGGCTGTCACCCTAGTCTACATGTCAGGCAGGACGAGCTAAAGGAAAGACCCATCATGTCTGCCATTTTTGTTAGATTTAAAGGGCCGGCTGCGCAGAAGTGCATGAACGACGTAAGGTTTCTGTTTTGTTTTTTTAAAAAAGATTTCCTAGCTCCCCCGCCCCTGATGGGCGCAGTGCTGCACCCCGTGCGCGGCTTCTCCCGGCTATGTGCGAGTAAAAGCCGCAGCTGGGAAAAGCCGCAGAACGGGCTACACGATTGCAGTCTCAGCCCGAGACTGTGGAGAAAATCAGGCTTAAAGGGGTAGGCTATATCTCGGGGCCAGGGAGGGTTGATCCCTCCCTGAGCCTGGGATCCCCTGTGCAACATCTGGATGCACAGGGGCGAGCCCGGGTATCAGCCCGGGATATAGCCTAGTCTAGCACAGGCCTATGTGTGAGTGACATGGAGGGGAGGAAGAAAAGGACTAAAGGTTATGAATTAAGCAATTACCTTTTCTAGCAAAACGCATCAAAAAATTGAAATGCTTAATTCTTACCATCTTTCCTTTCACATTGGCTTCATTAAAGTTTGTGAACTGCCCAAATAAATAAATGTGAGGATTGGGAGGTGAAGGGAACTAGACACCACCATCCTACTTTCTTGGTTATCAAGCAGCTATCACAGCTGGTACATAATCATCTTCTGAGCCCCCTTTATATGCCATTTGTGATAAAGTAAGTATTGTAAAGTCCCACATATAGACAGATGGAATGTCAGTTTCGTGCTTTGGAATGTCAGTTCCAAGTAATCTAGGAAATGAGGCAAGCTTAAAAAATGATCAACTTATGAATGTATGCTACTGCTGATTTCAGCACAAGCATTGTATTATATTACTTCTTCATAAAGAACTCAGATAACTATGAAGGACTTCAATTAACTTTTAAACGATATATCCTTAGAATGGTGTCAAAATAGGAATCATGCAGAGAAAGTATGATGTATATGTTATTAAGTTGAAAGCTCTTGTGCCCGTTTGCAAAGCACCAGAAAACCAGGCTATGGGTATTATGCTAGGAGAACTGCAAGCTTCATTTGGTTTTAAAGGCTTTACTGAATGCCTAGCATTTATCAGAATCATACTGTAGAAGCATCAGGCTGTAAATAGCTGAAAGATATCAAAAGGATTCCCCAGTGTCTGCTAGGGTCTTCATTTTTTTTTGTTTATTCATTTGTTTGTTTGTTTTAAACTAGTAAACTGTTAAGTGTGGAGCCTCCAACTCATACAAGAAGGAGTAAATGGGCAGCTCTTGGGAGCGGGAGTGATGCTAGTGTTAAGAGAAGTGGACATATTTTGCCCCCTCTTCAAACAATTTCCCAGAATGCTTGTTTGTATCACAGGAAGTCAATCATTTACACTGACTTCTACTTGCCTGAATCAGTGGAAGTTTCTGTTTTGTTTTCAAAGATTTCTGCAAGGGGCTAGGAAGACAGAGACCTTCCTTTCCAGCCACCTCTGATTACCTTCAGCAAGAATGGCCAAAGGTAAGACTCTAGTGCAATGGCAGCTGCTTCATCATTTCTTCCTTGTACACATGGAGGCCAAGCCCCACCTGTGGTCCTAATCTGGCCCATCAGACTTACCCAGAAGGTCACATACACTTTCACCGAACCACTGATTGTGCAGTTTGAAACGCCTCCCCTAAGGCTTAGTGACTGGCAGTAAGAGCTTTAAGCTACAATATGGTGGGAGGTTGCCCCTGTACCTCTTTATTTATATAGAAGGCCAACAACAGAACTGGATGGATGATCTAAAAGATCCAGATAGATTTTAAAGGTTTCCAGGTAGTGGGTTAGCCCTGCATAGATGTACTACTAAAATCCTTGGACCACCGATGGGACTAGTTTAGGGGGTGCAAGGCAGGCTAGATTATGGATGTCAGGGGAGATGATGTGAAGCTGCTATCCCACTTGCTAACATCTGGCACCTGACATGATTGCCTCATGCTGCATAACGACAGTGCTGGACCTGACCTTAGTGTCTCTAGATGATGATGTCTCCCTCCTGTGCTTCTCCTGCTCCTTCTGGCCTTTGTTCCATCACAAAATAGACCCCGGTAAATCCATTTTTTAAACAAGATATGACGCCATTTCCTGCTGCGTGCAGGGAAAGCCGTGCAATAAAAACACCCGCTGAATGGGCCATGTAGCCATTGTTTACTTCCTCTTTCTTCCCCTGTGTGAAGAAAGAGGAAGTATCGTGGGAAAGAAGTGGGGAGGAAAGAGATGGGCAGGATCTACACTACTGCTTTAAAGTGCTTTATAACAGTTTTGACAACTGTTGGGGCCAAGGACACACTCCATATACGGTTGTCAAAACTGTTATAAAGTGCTTTAAAGCAGTAGTGTAGATCTAGCAAGAAACATGATCCCCCCCCAGTCTGATGATGCTCCTAGTCTCATCTGCTCTTTCTCGCTCAGCGACACGTCAGATGAGTTTCCTTGTTAATATTGACAATGGTAATATTTGGCACTTCTGCCTCCAAATAATATGGATAACTGCAAACAAAATCCCCCCCCCAAAAAAAACAAATCCCACAAAATAAAAGACATTCCAAAATACCTCCTCCTTTGTATGTTAAGCAATTGTTATGCTGAGCTCAGAAAATATCTTTACGGAAATGAAGTTTAGAAGGTTAATTGCAATAGAGTTCTTTAGCAAATTATTCATGCTCAGAAAAAGAAAAGATCACTAAACAAGAATTGTTTTTCCCCCTCTTAGCATGCAGGAATATATAAGCCCAAACTGTTTTTGTCCCTTTTAAATAACATTCCATTTAAATAAAATAAAAAAAATCTCTAACCGTACTCATTAGAAACGAGATTTAAATGAGTAATTGGTGTTTTCACTTTGTGACCTTGAAAGAGGCCAAAGCTTTCATGTACTTTGCATTCATTATCGCTAATACAGTTCAGGGTCATTTGGCATTTTGAGAAACACCATTTTTCACAGGGATACGTCTGTCCAGTATGATCCATGTCATGCTGAAATCTCATTTATAAGAAGCCAACTGTGTCCAGAATTGTACTTCCTGCTCTACATGTACAGTTTAAACCTTTCAGCTCTGGAGATTTGGCCCATTTTATGGCTTAATAAAGATCAACGAACAAAATTTGGTGCGTCTCAGCACAGTTGCATGTGGATGCCTGCCAACATCACATATCCAATCATTCAGTTATTTTCGATGGCTACCGTTTGCTTGGAATCTCAGATCCAAAGAGAGAAAGTTCTAGGTCATCACAATAGCTCATTGGCAGAGCTTTAGTTCTGCACAGGGAAAATCTGCATGGGGGAATCTGCACAGCACTGTATATCTTCTCTATCGCTGTCTTTAGCCATTAGCCCATTGATCTAAGAAGCATCAAATTCATCCTTATTTTAAATGACTTGCAAACAGCATTTCAAATATATACATGTAATAACTGCCTCAAAAGATGAAATGGATTGTCTGCACAGTATATACAAAAGCTGCCCTACTTCTGTGGATTTCTTTGGAACAAAATATTACTAGACTAGAGGTCTAGTCTTTTCCTTTTTATTGTGGCCCTCATTTGTCGTCTTCTTCTTCTTCTTCTTCTTCTTCTTCTTCTTCTTCTTCTTCTTCTTCTTCTTCTTCTTCTTCTTCTTCTTCTTCTTCTTTTCCTCCTCCTCCTCCTCCTCCTCCTCCTCCTGTTTTCACAATGAATTTTACATAGAATTGTGCAAAAATGGCCTCTCACAATATGGGGTGAGGAGCAGGGGGACAAATTCATATATATTCCCCAGGGGGAAAAGAAATTCTCTAATAGTTTCTCACACATAGGGCTTACCATTTGTCACATAAAGTTGAAGCACAGCTTCTTTCTCCCCCCATCCCCACCGTAAGGGACTTTTTTGTCTTTTCTTTTGGCAGTGTCACTATAAATGCCAACATAATTCACACAAGATTATGGAGGTACGCTGAGTTGGGAAATCAACTACTCTGGATGGAGGTTTGCAACTGGTCTTGGATGACATTGCACTCCTCCTAAAAGACTAAGTACATAGTCTGGGTGTCCTCCTGGACTGTAAGCTGACTGGAAAAGACAAGATAGCTGAAGTGTCCAGGAGTGCATTTTATCAGTTTAGGTTGGTATGCCAGTTGTGGTTCTATTTGGAGAGCACATACCTTGCCTCAGTGATCCATGCACTACTGGTGTCCAGGCTGAATTATTGTAATGCACTGTACATGGGGCTATTTTGAAGATGGTTCAGAAAATTTAGCTGGTGCAGAATGCAACTGCCTGAGCATTGGTGGGGGAGGCTTTTAGTAAAGGAAAAATGCAGGCATTTAACTGCGAAAGTGAAAGAAAACACAATTTCTTCATGTGTATTTGCATTATTCTGCTGTACTCTAATGCCACCTAGAGACTATGTAGCAGAAAATCAGGAAAGAAAACGCTTCTCATATAGTGCTTAGATCTCAATGCTGTGATGAAACCAGGAGCCCGTCTACACTTGTCTAGATGAAACGTAACAAGTTGGCAGAGACGACGTCAGCAGTCACGTGATGCTGTTGTTGTTACGTTTCTTCTGACTTTTAAAACCGTTCCACTTTCTGTTAAAATCGTTTTAAAACTAACAATGTGCCCCAACCTTTCGTTGTATTCAATGCCGTCTTTCAAAGTCATGTCTCGTGACCATGGTCTTTGCTTCCTGATTAGGACAAGTGAGGGCTTTTCTAGGGGAGGGAGAGCTGGCACAACGCGACAAGGGGGAGGGGGAGGGGGAGGGAGGGCGGTGAAAGAGGGGACAGAGGCTTAATTTTTTTTAAAAACTGCTTATCTTTCGGGGCGCACGTGGCCCCTTTAAGACGCTGCAGGGCTTCCCTCGTCCCTACGCGTCGCCCCGCCTCCCTGCCGGCTTATCCCGGCAGGTCTAGCTCAGAGT
Source organism: Elgaria multicarinata webbii (assembly GCF_023053635.1). NCBI lineage: Eukaryota > Metazoa > Chordata > Lepidosauria > Squamata > Anguidae > Elgaria > Elgaria multicarinata. The sequence continues at coordinate 116,208,460 of NC_086172.1, forward strand.
CACCAGAAGAAGGAGGTTTACTTCAGAGCCGGTATGAGCATAATGAAGAACGTTCTAAAGAAGAGTGTGCCGGGGTAAAACGATAGAAGAAAAGGTATTTCGATTGACTGGGCTCAAGTTGCATTTTGTATCGTAGCAAGGGAGGACGCAACAATGCACTTAAACAACGGTGTAATGAATAGTGTAGATCCTGCCCTAAAGTAGATATAGTCAATTAAAAGCCTCAGAGGCTTCCAAATGTTAAGTTTCTGAGGGATGATTATGGTTACTTTTCATCTCTAATATAGATGTGTATCATGCTACTACTTCCCTGAAAGCCCAGGAGCAGGTGTGAGCAGGACAGTATTGTGTCCAGCTTGAGGGAAGAAGTGGAGCTAGTGTCATGGCAAAATCTGTCTCCCAATTTCCTGAAGGTTTTCCTCTCCCATGAAAGAGATTTCTATTTTCCTACATCATTCTCAGGACCTTCTATAATTTACTTTGGATTTCTTTTGGTGGTGATCTTGCCTAATGACTTCAAGGTGGCTAAGGGTGCTGTGTGTAGGTTTTTCCCTTCTTTTTTCTGTTACACATTTCTCTGTTGCTCTGCAGGCTGCCAGGCTACCTGTGCTTCAAAATCTGAAAAAAAAAACTCAACAGGAGGAATTACCTCAAGATATCCTCACTTGAGCTTTAATTTAAGTGTGGGAAGCCGAGAAAGCTATACGCTGCCAAAAGGATGAATGTACAATGTAAGACAGCACACTCGTGCACACTCCTTGGCAACTTCCAAAATAAGATAAGCACAAGAACCCCAAACTCAACCCATGAGAAATTCTCCAAAATGTTCTTCTCCTTTATTTTTATTTTTTCAAAAGTAATTTATTTTCTTTCAAATTGAATAAGAATGGTTGAAAAAAATGTGAGGGAAATTTTTGACACAGCACTAGTTTTATACCTAGCATGATTCAGTTATCCTGTTCCTCAGGAGGTAGGTAGTTCTTTGAGTTGTCATAAAGTTTGCAAAGCCTTGGATGAGGAATGCAAGAAATGTAAAGAGATAATCCTCTCTATTTAATCTAGAGAGACATTCTGAGAGACATTCCTACTGGTCTCCCAGACATAAATACCACAAGTTACATTATAAGCAGCCTATAGCACTCACGTAAGTTAAGATAATTAGAGTGCAATCCTATCCCTGTTTACTCATATATCAGCTCCTTGTGTAGGAGCCAGACTAAGGCCGTAGCTAGACCTAAGGTTTATCCCAGGATTGTTCTGGGGTCAAACCTGTTCATGTAAGTGCCACACAGGGCATCCAGCACTCAGGCAGGGACGAACCCGGGATGATCCTGGGATAAACCTTAGGTCTAGCTACGGCCTAAGTTAATTGTACTTAGCTCTTGTTGAAATGAATCAGACTTAAGTTATCCATGACTAAAAACAAAATATCATGACTGCCCTTTTCACTCATTTCAATGGGACCTCAGTGCAACTAATTTAGTCTGGATTCAACCTTCTGTGTCCAGTGGGCTATACTCCAACATAAGTGTACACAGGAGTACAGCCTTAAACTACAATATTGGAACATAAAGGTAGCAGTAATATTGTGCATTCCACTTAGTATATGGTTCTCTTTTTTCTATGTTGTAAGAAACTCTGCCCGTAACAAGTGCCAAAAGAATGGCTGAATAACACTTTGCAATGGTTATAATTTTGCCATTCTGCATTTTTACAATATATAATTTAAAAACATGTTACTCCTATTGGGTTGCATTCAAGAGGCTTTACCTAATGTTAGTCTAACTTAAAGCCCATTCATTTCAATGGGGCTGCTCATAGCGGCGTGAGTGTGTGGAGATTCATTCTTCAGAAGCATACTCATTCATAAAAAGGTTGTGTAAAAAAATAATGTGAAGGAACTGTCCTCCATTTTGGGTTATTTGGGCTGAAATATTTTCTATGTGTATACTAGTGAGTTTCCAAAGGGTTAATGGTTTAGTGGTCAAAGTTTAGTTACAATGTGCATGTCTGGACATTTGCTCAGGAAGCCAGGTGATTATAAAGTTCAACAAAGAAAAGAAACAGGGAGAGAGTTTTTTTTTAAAACACACACACACACACACACACACACTCAGGAAATAGAAACCTAGTTGGCAGAAATTAACAAGAAACTATCCTCTTGATTGGTTGGAGTTGAGAAAAGAATGTTTAAGGTTGTTTTAATCATGTATACTACGTCTTTAATAAGTTTTTATGTGTTTTATATTCACAAATGTTCCCCACCTCGATCCAAATGGAGAGGCGGGTAAGAAATAATAATAATAATAATAATAATAATAATAATAATAATAATAATAATAATAATAGCCTAAGGCAGATAGGCAGAGAAACTGATAGAAAGAAGAGAGAGTGAGACAAAGAGAGAGAGAAGGGACAAAAGAAGGAAGGAAAGGAGGTCACAGTCCTAGCGGAAAGAACGTGTCAGAGGTAAGACATTTGGGCAGTATCCAATGACCCTTTTCTACACTGCAAATGTACCCACGGCAGCAGGGAAGGGATCCCCACGGGAGGGGTACATCACTTGGCTAATTCTATAATAAGAAAAATTGCAAGACGCCATTGCAAAACATAGGTTCTGCAACGATCTATATATCCCTCCTTCAGATGTTAATTTACGTGGAAAGCCAAAGAGAAAATTCTTTAAAATGAAATGTCAGCACCAGCTATAAAACTCACCACCTGTTTTAATTAATATTCCTACTCAACGATCTTAAAGCATTACTTAAAAGTAGGTCACAGTCATTTCAATGAGATTTTCTTCCAAGTGATATATTTAGGATTGAAGTGTTTGTTTCATTTTGTAGATCAATACATTTCAGTGTTCCTGATGTGAGAGATGTTTTCTCTGTATCGATATATTTTATTTTCAGGAATTTCTTAGAAGGATTGCTACTTATTGAACAAATATGCATTAAATAGTTCATGTATGTGCTGACACTCTTGTGATAAAAAAAAAAGAATACAGAAAGCAATAAACACAATTCAATCAAGGCACCAGGATCAATGCATTCCAAAAGGAGCATAGTAAAACAGAGCAGTTATAATTAGGAAGTATACATATAAACCAAGGGTTTTTTCCTTAAAGATTACAATATTAAATGTACCTTTTTTAAAAAAAAGTACTTGGCAGACAATTGCTTTTAGGAATTGCTCTCATGTATTATTAAAATCCATTTGTTAGTTTGCTTACTTGTGATAAAGAAATGAAGGCCGAGAATGGTTACTTTCAAGCTGAAGCAACAAAAATCTATACAACTACAGTTTCCTCTGAATTTAGAAAACACTGAGTGAATCGCGTGTCAAATATGAAAGCACTTTCTCCTGATAACTCAGTTTCTGCACTACTGCCCTGACCCAGCAAGACTAATCCACACTTGAAAACAGGCTTCTGTGCATAGGTCTGCTCTTTCAGGTTGCAATTGGGGATGAGGTGGGCACGGCAGTCATTTCCTATACAACAGAAGAAGCTGGTAGTGCACCGGGGAACTGCCTTGTGATCAGCTGCTAGCAATGGTGCCAGGCTTTAGCAGCCCCAGCATGGAAGAAATGGCTCCAAACGGGGACCTGGCCTGGTATTGTGGTCACCCCATCATTATGAGGCCCCTGCCTGGTGGTTGTGCTGTTGTTTCCACTGTCTGCCAGTGATTCTGATACCATCATCCTGTGCTTGGATGGGAGCAATTTGCTGCTCAGGCCCAATCTGTGGCGGGCAGCAGCCATCTTAGAAATGCAATGCTTATATTAGGAATCTAAGACAGCAGCTGCCTGCTATGGGACAGAGGTGAGCACCAACTCAGCTCCCACCCAAATGTGTCATCAGGTGGGGAACACATCTGGAGAGGAGGGGAGAATGGCTGCTAGCAGGGTTAGAAGAAAGCAGCAACAGAAGTCATCATCGGAAGCATCTAACTGGACTCGAGTGAGGGGCTGTTGCTAGTTTTCCATTGAACAGAATTTGTCCAAGCACTTTGAAACTCATTCTAGCAATAACGACGTGAGAAATCAAACATGTGGATGAAGCAATTTTATCCTCACAGTGCTAAGCAAAAAAGTCACAGCAGACTACTGAAGTCTCCCTTAACTTTACATGGGGCTGCTGCTAGTTGTCCAATGGACCTGGCATTTGGGGTTTGTGGTGGGCCATTCAGAGGGTTTGAGATAGCAACAACTGCCCAGTGGTGCCATCCTCCAATGCTGGTCCTGGCCACTGCTGATGCCATTACAACCACGGGGCTCTCCGTGAATGTTTTATACCCCCCCCCACACACACACATGGCTTGATTTGGTGTTCTCATCTGGACAGGATAACATTGATCTTTGGGTATGATCTGCCAATGTCAACCATTCCCTTTCCATAAAGAGATCACTATCTTGTCAGTTATAGGACCAGAATTACTTTAGCTTCTGCAGAGGCGGAAGACAGTTTGGTTGGTCAGGGCCCCCGAGAGACAGATGGATCCTCATTGTTTTCTGATGCCTCTGAGGGAATTTCTGACTAACATGGATAGTGGCTCTGTTGATGTGAAGAAAAACTGGTTCTAGCAGTTGAAATTGATAATCCCGAAATCAGTTGATCCTGATCATTCCCACTTGCTAAATCTCACTCTGTTCCTTAATTTACCAGGGAAATTGGGCCAAGAAAGCAGTAGGGATGACAGCAAGAATCTGGAGGGGAGGAAATTCTAGTTCTGTTTGACTTTTCTTGACTAAAGCAAATTGTGATGACAGAGAAGAAAGCTGAATTTTGCATCCACGCAGTGCAGTGTTTTTTTTAACAGTATGGAAATTACTTAATTTTGATCCCTGAGATCAGTTAAGAATATAAGCACATAAGAAGAGCCATGCTGAATCTGTGGGAACAGAATGCTGGACTAGCGAAACAGAATGTTGAACGTGGTGGCCCAAGGCCCACCTGGTCCAGCATTCTGTTCCCACAATGGCCAACCAAATGCCTATGGGAAGCTTACAAGGAGGACTTGAGTGCAATAGTACACAGTACCCTCCCAGGCAGGATCTGCACTACTGCTTTAAAATGGTATTGATGACAGTTGGGGCCCAGGACACACTCCATATACAGTTTTCAAACCATTTTCAATGTGTTATATCTTGCTTGGTATAGATCTGGCCTCACTAGTGTTCTTCAGCAGCTGGTATTGAGAGTCATATTGCCTGTGATACTAAAGGTAATATATAGTTGAATCCAATGGCTGCAGGACCATCCTGAGCAGATCTGGGGACATATGAGGCTGCATGGGAAGAGAGGACAGGCAAGCCATTGTGTGAGCAGACATCGAGTTGGATGAGTAGACTTCTGCTTGTGTGATGTTGGATCCAACCCATGATTAGTTGCTGTTGATTACCTTATCCTCCATGAATTTGTCTAATCCCCTTTTAAAACAACCCAAGTTTGTGACCACTACAGCTTCTGGTAGTGAATTCTATAGTTAACTCTCCACCGTGTGAAGTTAAGGGAGGCTTCAATAGTCTACTGTGATTTTTTTGCTTAGCACTGTGAGGATAAAATTGCTTTATCCACATGTTTGGTTTCTCATGTTGTTATTACTAGAATGCGTTTCAGTTCTTGAGACCTGTGGAAGAAGACAAAGCGCTTGGAGAAATTCAGCAGACCACTTGGATCCTTGAACAGTGCCATCTCTAGGCTTTTAAAGGCCCTTGGGCAAGACACCCTCCCTGGAGCCTTCTCTTAGTGGGTCTACATTCTCACCACCTTTGTCATCAGCTGCTGTTGCTCCTCATCCTCTTTCTCATTGTTGCTTCCACTTGCTTGTTTCACAGGCAGGGACCAAGTGAGCAAATAAACAGTGGCATCTCCTGCTCTTCCTACTCACTATCACCATTGTCTGGGCAAGAGCAAGAGGCAGGTGAACAAGCAGGTTGCAATGGTCAAAAGGAGGAACAACTGCAGGGGGCTCTTGTCAGAGGACCCCTTCTGTGATGTGGCCCTCAGCAAGCGCCTGACACTCGCCTGTGCTTCTCATCCTTAATTTTTAATACTTGGGTGGCTCCAGGCGATATTTAATTCCTTTTTAAGAATGGTCACGCCATCCTTTCCATTAGTGATGACACTCAGACTGCTCAGACTTCTCAGCTCAAATAAGTTCTCAAAGCTGAAAACATGTTTAGAAAAATACATTAAAAATGTCACAGAAAAATGCATACTAACTCCGAAGCATAGCATTATCTGAACAGCAGGGAGACTAATATAAGCCCAGCTATATCTCATCGTACTCCACAGGCACAGTAAAGAGGCCAATACTCTTAGCTCCTTTTGCCTCATGAACTGTTTTGGAGAAATGCCACATCATTGTAATTATCGCTCCTCCAGCTTTAACCACAACTGTCAGAGTGGGCTGTTCTTTATGAGGTGATAATGACAGCTCCAGATGGGAAGGCAGGAACTGAATTGCTTAAAGTCACATTGGATATATAGGGCAGATATGGGAACACAGGAACATGGGAAGCTGCCTTATACTGAATCTAACTGTTGGTCCATCTACGCCAGATCTACACCAAGCATGATATAACACTTTGGAAATTGTTTGAAAACGGTATATATAGTGTGTCATAGGCCCCAACAGCACTCACTACTCTTATAAACCATTTCAAAGCAGTAGTGTAATACCCCTAGTGCAATATTGGGGTTCATCAGACTAGCGTTTTATTGCATGCTCGCTACTACGCACTTAATGGATGTCTGTGTGTCCTTTAGATGATGATGTCTGCCTCCCACAAACCTCCCACTCCTTCTTGCCTGTTTTCTGTCACAAAATGGACTCCTTTTAATCTGACTTCTTTTTAAAATGGAATGTTCTGCTGTTTCCTGCTGTGTGCAGGAAAAGCATCATGGTAAAAATGGACCCATAATGGGCCAGGTGGTCTTTGTTTACTTCCTCTTTGTTCTCTGGGTAGAAAGAGGAAGTATCCTGGGACAGGAGCAGGGGCAGAGCAGCGACGGTAGGGAACCACAATTTTTCTCCATCTGATGACAGTCATTGTCTACACTGACTGGTAGTTGTTCTCCAAGGTTTCAGATAGGAGTCTTCCCTTGACCTCCCTGGAGATGCCAGAGATTGGACCTGGGTCCTTTTTCATTCAAAGCATGAACTGTATCACTGAGTTTGCTTGCTTGATTTGATTTGTTACTTATTAAATGTATGAATCACATCCTCTGCCTACAAGGCACCAGGGGTGATGTAAAATAAAAAATATTTATTTAAATTAAATGTATATAAACCAATTTATATACATTAAAACTTATACTAAAATCAAGAAAATACAAGAAACATGGTAGCAAAAAAAAATACAATAAAATTTGAGAGTAGCATTATAATTACAGTTGAAGAGTGACAAGACATTATACAGCATTAAAAGCCAGGTGGAAGAGCAGAGTCTTTACTGCCTGTTTACAGCACAATAAGGAAGCCAATCTCATCTTCCTCTGGAGGGAATTGCGCAATTGGAGTGCTGCTACTGAAAAGGCCCTGTCCTGTGCAGCTACCCACTCTAGGTAGTAAGACAAAAACAGGGGCTCTGATAAAGATGGTAAAGTGTTCATATGTAAGGAGGTGATCCTTCAGATATCCTGGCCTAAAACTGTTTCAAGCTTTGTAGGTTAAAACCAGTAACTTTGGTTGAAGACAGAAACAAACTGGAAGCCACCAGAGAAGTTAATCCTAAACTGATATCCTTTCGTCCACAAAGCACACTCCTGACAAAACTGTAGATACCACTTTTGAAACTAGCTGTGGCTTCTGAACACTTATCAAGGGCAGCCCCATTTACATTAATCTAAATGAGTTACTATTGTGGCCCTTTACCTGCACTACAACATGAAATATATAAAGTACCTCCTATGGTAAAGTGTAGGCTCCTCCCGCATGGCCTGGAGTTTCTGGTATCATCTTTCTGAAGCAGGAAAGAGCCATGATGTAGCAACTCCCCCATGTCATAAAGGTAAGAAGGAGGGTGAGAAGAAGACCTTCTCATGTGACATGCAGTTTGGATCACTTGCTTCAGTCATCCAAAGATTTGCTATGCTGGCAACTTGACTGAGGTGGGCCTTACATGCTCATTGTCTTTGCATAGAATACAATGTGACAGGTTTTCTGTGAATTAATAGGTAGGGAGCTAATGCACAGATAAGAATTCCCTTGCAAGATCACATCTAAAGTTTGATCAGTAATCTATAGCCAACAGAGATCAATCAGAACCCCCTATGGAAATTTAAAAAGGCAATAATCATTTCCTGCTCTTATCCACAGAATCTGGTAATCAGATCTACGCTGCCATTAACAGGTATCCTGCATAATTGTGTCAACTCTCTTTTAAAAAACAATTCAGAGCTAGTATCCATAGTCACAGCTTGTGGCAATGACTCGAACAAGTTAGATTTGACTACCTGCTTATGTCTCTTAACCCTATCAGAACTGAAGAGAAACAGAATGAAAGGCTCCGAATTTCTGAAACAACGTATTTTATTGTTGGTTCTCTATACTTCCTACCATCAGAAAACAAACAAAAAACTTACAGTAACTTTTTCTCCTGAAATTTCAGTTTGTGCTATCCAGGCAATATATTTCCTCCCTCCCCCACACCTCACACACCACCTATATTGCTTCTCCCTTACCAGGTATTATAGCATGCCAATAAAATATATGAAGAAGTCAAGTGATTTATCAGATTTCTGCTAAAGTATCATGGGAAATAATTTACTCTAACTTTGCAATCTTAGACCCAAACTACATATTACTTTATTATTACTTAAAGTAAGCAGAGATGGCTCACTAAGGACCCTAGTGGAATGAGGTGAGGTTGAAGGACTTTAACCCTTTGACTCCTACTGAGTTGCCAATCAGGATTGGGGCTCCATACTTGTGTTTTTTATTGCTAGAAGTGATTCATAAAAACAAATGGATCACTTTTTGGCAATAAAAAAAATACAGGCACAGTGCCCCCAAGCTAGAATAGGAACACAGCAGGGGACAAAGGGGCCCAATCTGCACCAGCCCCTCTGCACTTACTTTAGAGTAAGTAAGAAAGTGATGTACTGTATATCTTGGACCATACTTCTGAGTAGCATTAATAGGGTTGTTCTGTCACTTAATATAACATGATTAATAAATCAAATTTTGGCTTAGCTGTGAGAATTAATTTAGTGGATATCAGAATATTCATAATGAATAGCTTCCATTCAGATCTGTCAATCTTTGTGTGTTGACTTCCCTTTCTAAAGCTCAATTTGATTATATTCTTCTTGGGAAATATTTATGTCAATTTTTTTTACAAATATTCTTGAGCTTTTAGAAAATGTTTAGAAAAGCTATTGGGTAAAGACTATCTAATTTACAGAGATGTTAGCTTTTGGAAATACAAAAGACGTATATATTTTCCCCTTTCAAATCTGAAATCCTAGACAAATTAGACCAATGAAATTATTCTTTGAATTTTAATGTTTTGTTGCATGTCTTTTGTCATATATGTTTTTATTACTGCTCAGCCAAAATTTGTTTTATTAAGCATGTTTTATTAATTGCCATAATGCCTTATAATGTTTACATGTAAACTAAAGAGTCAAGCTTAAAGTCATTCCATTCCTCTGACACAAACCTGGCATACAACTGGGATTTGCAACAAAATGTCGTGGAGTAGAGTGTTGCTGTTCAGTTTCCAACCACTTCTTTCTATTCATTCCTCCCCCTGTTGTTGTTGTTTTTCATTCCCCCACCCCAACAGATAGCCAGAATTCCATGCCTATAAAGCAGTTTGGTTCCCACAAGACCACATACAGATTTAAAGGTATGTAGCAATAACATACATGCATATGTATACTTATTATGAGATGGTGACCTGGGCATAAATCACAGGGATTAAAGGTCTGCAAATAAAGGCCTACAGCCACATAGCAATAATGGATCTTAGGTTAGCATATGTGCAGAGTGAAACAGAAAGTTACAAAAGAGAAACTTAAAAGAAACAAGAGATGCGTTAGGACAGAGACAAGGGATGTGTTAGGACATGAATGTAACAAATGATGAGGAAATTGGGGTTCTCAGTACAATGTACAATGGTTCCAAGGAGACAAGGGGATGGACAAGTGATGTGAGGGAAGAGACATGAACAGCCAAGGACAGGCAGGGACAAACAGGTATAGGGCCTGATCAGTGATTGGAATGGACAACATAACCAAGCTTGGTATTTCTGGTAGAGGTACAGTAAGACATGAAAGGAGACAGGTGTGGTCACTATTGCCTGGGCAGTCACCTTCAGCTAGCAGAAAGCTGTGATGGGTAATATAAGAACTATGTTCTTATAAACTTGCTTTAAACTTTGTTAAACAGTTTTGTTAGCTCTCTATTCTTTTAACTAGTACTGTTGTACCTTTTCTCTCTACAATATTCTTGTATTTATCTGCATTAAGCCAGTGTGGTTTAGTGGCTAGAGTGTTGGACTAAGAGTTGGGAGATCCAGGTTCTAGTCCCCACTCAGCCATAGAAGACCCCTGGGTGACTTTGGGCCAGTCACAGACTCTCAGCCCAACCTACCTCACAGGGTTATTGTTGTAAGGATAAAATGGAGAAGAGGAGGATTAAGTACGCCGCTGTGGGTTCCTTGGAGGAAAAAAGGCAGGATATAAATGTAGTAAATAAAATAAATAAATAAAATTTATTTTATTTATTTATTTATTTATTACATTTCTATACCGCCCAATAGCCGAAGCTCTCTGGGCGGTTCACAAAAATGCAACTGGTAGTGAGTGTGCATTTTTGGCTTAGCAGCTGCACTGTTTAATCCTTAAAATAAGTGATGAAATACAGAACAGGATTTGCTTCAGTGGAGAGGCTTGTAGGATTCATCTGAAGCAGGGCCTGTGTGGGTGAAGTGTTTCTGATCTTGATCACACTGGTATGACTAAAATAAATTCCTGTAACTGTCTTTGGTTCCCTCTCCACCCCATACCCTTTAGGGACTTTTTTAATGAAAAATTTTGTACTCCTCCCAAGCCTGCTGATATCTCCCTCTCATTTATGGCTGGTGCCATTTTGGTTACATAAGTAACGCCACTTAGAGACTGAACATCAGAAATGGAGGTAGGCTTTTCTGGGCTCAAAAATATTTGCTGTCAGACTGGGGGAAAAAACATTAAATGGCCCTCCCCAAAGCACAAACACGCATCTCAATGTATAGACAGGGGATGGGGTACAGTCAACAGGTGTGAAGTACCAGAATTAAAACATATACGTAATTGGGAGCGGGGGGAATGCTAGTATTCACTCTAATATTTATAATCCCAGATTCATCCGTGTTCAACAAGGAGACCTCCCGGATCTGTTTAATCTACTCAACACCCTTCTGACCGACAGAAGGAAACAGCATCCCACATCTATTACTTGCAACAAAAGACAACAGAGTAAGCAGTGACTCCAGTTAACCCACAAGTCACTGGTTTTGTTTTAAAGCCCTGTCTGCTTTCTGTTCCTTTGACCACTGCTGCTTAGCAACCTCAACAGAGCTTTCTTATTCTATATTTATTCTAGAGGGATTTCATTCTTCCCATCACCACCTCTTTTTTTCCTTTTGGAAAGTCTATAACGGAGATATTTTTTTAAAAAATTTTTTAAGGAGAAGTAAGAGGTGTTTGTTCTTCATTTCTTAACATCAGATTCTGGGCATTTTACTACACCCCCTTTTTAAAAAATAATAATCAAGTGGTGTTTAGCCAATAACAGAAGTGCTGAACACCTTCTATTTACTGAGTATTAGAAACAATCTTCTTCATCCTACCCCCAGCCCAGCTTTGGTTCCCATATTAGAAGTATGTTTAGGCTTGGAGCCCCCAGCTACAGATCACAGTCCCTTTTAGAAATGGGCACACTTGATTTCAAATTCTCTATTTGAACGGAGGGCTCCTGCTGAAGTTTTTCATTATCTTGGAATATTCTGTGCTTCACTAATGCATTCAAGTAGTCATGCCATTTCTGAGTAACAGGCATTGAAAGGGAGAGGGCGGCATGAGAGAGTGAGATTATGCCGCATCACTGACTCATCAGCAGATCTTGCATCATACATTGGTTGTTGGGAAATGAGAGGTAAAGATTTGTTTTCATTCTGTCTGTTCATCACAAAGTGTGATTTTGTGGGAGAACAGGGTTTTGGGTTTGGAAATTCTAGTGGTAAATGCAAAGTAGATGGAAACAAGAAAAACAGCTGGCCTGGGAAGTTAGGAGGAGGATGTGATTTGCCAAAAATAATGAGGAATGTGTTGGGAAACTAGCTAAGAGCCCCACAAAACTGACTATCTCTGGTTCCCCACTCTTCTCCACAAGCACAATTTTCTCTTTGGAACTTTATCCGCGGAGAGATGAGGCTTCCATATTCACAGGAAGTGTGGCCACCAGTGCAGTGCAGAAATTCCCTTGCCATCAGCTGAGATGGGCAGAGGGATGGGATGGTAAAAGCAGGATGGGAAAATGACAAGCCAAAGTACAATCACCGTCATTTAACAGGGCAGACTCTTCGGCTATGAAACATGAGTTTCTAACTCAAAATGGGAAAGAAGCTTGTCCGCAGAGAACATGGGTGGAAACACTGTTTCTTGATTTACTCAATTTATCAGATGCTTTTCCATTCTAATTGCGCAATACAACTTACACAATTTAATTAAAAGCAATGGAAATGTACAATTAAAATGCAAAGCATACAAATTCAAGACCATAAAACACTGGACTAAACAAGTCAATTCATTATTAAATCCTCAAAAATAGTGTGAAACCCATTCATATCTAACTGAAATCAAACTACACATGTTTTCTAGAATGTCTTCACTCCATCAATGGGGATAGTTGGCAAATCTCCCTTGGCAGGCTGTTTGATAACGTAGATGTGTTCTGTGAGAAGATCCTACTATCCTGTGCGCTCACACATCAAACCTTTTAAAAGTGGGTAAATGGAGCAGGGTGTCATCACCATATGTGAACACATGAACCATCTGTATATATGACCTACTGCATAAAACCAAAGTACTTCTGATCTACTACATGAGATCAGAAGCTGTTAATCAAAGGACCATCTAGTAACAACTTCCTGAAATGCAGGGCTACTCAGCCAATACCTTCCACAGGTACATCTTTTCTCTTGTCATTGCATACATCCAGCACTAATAGCTCTATATCCTTATTTTTGTACAATGGAAGATGGCCATAGTGTTGTCTGCAGTAGACAAAAGGAGCACATACATTTTGAATAAATAAATGAATAAATAAAAGACAAAATACTATTTTGAAATGGTAAAGGCTGCTTTTCACAGTGACAACATCCAATAAACACCAATATAAACTATCCATCAGCACAATGGCCACACGTACAACAGCAACACACCATATTATCACCTGATAATCATTTCTTGCTGAGGACAGAATTTCACAGCATATCATTAACAGTCAAAACCCTTGGAAGCTCTGATTAACCCACAGTGTAACTAGTTGCTAGGGCAATAATGCCAAGTCCTACACATGAATTTGACAGTTGATAATCCTCTGCAAGAGCTAACTGGACTACTTGGGAGTAACAACATCTACCTTTTGCTAGGAAATAGCAAGTTGATATCAAATATATTCATTATGTAGAAGGTTCCAGATTAGAGAAACATACAGTGTGCATTGGAATATATTGGAAGGAGCTACTGGCTGTATGATGCTGTACTGACTAAATCCAACGTTATGCAAGGGAACTTCCACTCACGCAACAGGAATTTCCCTTCCCCACCTCCTCCCTTCTTCCCCTCAATTCTGCTCCAGAGGGTCCCCAATTATCTTTAATAAATTTAAGCAACGTTCTAGGTGGCTTGAGGGAAAATTTGATCCACCAGAAGTGCCCATTCATTCCATTGGATACAACTGGGGGGTGGACGAGTAATGTTAGAGATCATCAGGATTCTCCAAATATCATTTCACCACTTGTCTCATGCCCCGTTCCCATTTGCATTCGCAATTGCTGCTGGAATGGAAGATTTGTGCAAATCACCCCAAATTTGCACAAATTTTCTCCTTAGACTAAAGCAGGTCTGATTCAGTATACTGAGGAAATTTGCACAAATTTGTTGCACAGATCAAACTAGGAATCAGTAATGAGATGAATGCATGCACTTGTTCAACAACTTGTGAATATTGTTGGCGGACACATGCTCGTGCTTCTAATGGGGCATGCTCGCTTGTTTTTTGACGAAAAATGAAATTTTCATACATCCCTAGATACAGCCCATGGTTTTTAATGCAATGGACTGAGTCTTACTCAGGACTTCATATTAAGGCTAATGATGTGTGTTACTCATAATGAAAAAACTATCTAGGAAATCATTCCTTGTTCATCTCCACTTTCCATGATAGATTAGCAATCATTTTGAAACACAAATTAGAGAACCCTTCCCCATTGTAAATAAATGTATATTCTGTTGCATGAGTCAGTTCGCACATGAGAGATGAGCTTTATGACCAATCTAAATAATGCTTCTAGACACATAAAAATCTAAGCATGCATGAGCAGGTTTAGTTTATTTATTCAGATACTCTTATTAATAGGTTTGAGTGCAATCAGGAAAATGGAACTAGTAATAAGACAGACAATGGCCTCAAGTTACAGGAAGCCAGATTCCGGCTGGACATCAAGAAAAATTTCCTGACTGTTAGAGCAGTACAACAATGGAACCAATTACCTAGGGAGGCCGTGGGCTCTCCCACACTAGAGGCCTTCAAGAGGCAGCTGGACAGCCATCTGTCAGGTATGCTTTAAGGTGGATTCCTGAAATGAGCAGGGGGTTGGACTCGGTGGTCTTGTAGGCCCCTTCCAAATCTACTATTCTATGATTGTATGAGATATTAAAAATGAAATAAACTGGAAGAACGCAGGAATAGAATTGGAACAATTGCCACACTAGAAGGTTCTAAAGTTTCATGAATGAGGGGCAAACTACACATTATACTGCAGCCACATGTAATTGATTCCACAACTCAGGTGAAAGAACAGGATTTTATTTGGGAATGGCTGAGCTGAACACCATCAATTTTGGGGAAACATCAGGCCGGACTTTCCTATGCAATGAAGATGTTAGGTTTCGTGGCCAAAGACAGCATGCAAGCCAGATGTTGAAGAAGGCCAGGAAGTGGAATTAGAATTCTGATACATGTACAAAAGAAACAAATATGAAAAGTGCTCTTGTATGCAGATATACAAGATTTCAAATGTGCTCAGTTCAGCATTAATCATAGTAGCAGTTCCTGTGGCCATCAGATTTTAAGCACTAGTGGGAGTATGTGTTGGCAGGTGGTTATTTGTACTGCCGTTAGTGCCCCAAATAGGAGAAAGGACTATTCTCTTTCTGTATACTTCATTCTTCTACACTTCTACCCAGCAGTAACAGTACATATAGCAGCAGAGGGGAAGGAGGATTTCATTCTTTCCTCCTCGGTTGCTTCAGTTTCTCTGCATGGGTTGCAGGCTATGTGGTGAAGGAGTGGAGTAGCTGCTGAATATTTTTTTTGCAAGAGAAGAAGAAACACCTCTTTAAATGCTGTGTTGCAATGCAGTGCTGAAACCCCACCTACCCTTTCTCAGTGTCTTTGTTTCCCTGAAAAAGAAGCAGCCCTTTTTCTGCCTGTTTTGTGGCGATTTTGAGAATTTCAGAGAAACTTCTTCAACACTTATTTTACTGTAAGAAGGTGGCTGAGGGTAGGGTTGTCCCGAGTGTCTGATTGGGTCCAGGAGGCCAACGGACCCCTGCATCCAGCCCCCCAAGACCCAGTCAGGTTCCCCCAGCCATGAGTGCGGACAATTGCTAAGCACTGCCAATGCTCCACTCATGTCTTTACCCTTGCATCAAGGGGGCTTCTAAGGCCCCTATTAGCACAGGGAGAAATGGGGAAAATTGCACACTGTTGCATTAATGGTCACTGCCAATAACATGAAAGGGGGAAGGCCCTGGAAATTGTGCACTTCTCCCTTTCATGCCAATGGCGGCTGCCATAAAGACAGAATGGGGAAATGCACAATTCCACAAGCGGCTGCAGGCAGTTGCCAAATGCTTGCTGGGCCTCAAAAGAGGCTTCCACAGCCTGGAGAGTGCTCATGGAAGGTAACGGTAACAGGGCAAGTGCCACCCAAGCTTGGTGTGGGGGAATTCACACACCCACACCCACACCCACGGCTTGCAGGTGGTGGCGGCAGCAGCATGCACATTCTTTCTTTTGCCATTCAGCACTATCTCGGGCTGAATGCCAAAAACTGAGGTGAGGTGGGCCAATTCAGCCAGCTTCACCTTGGTTCCGAGTTGGTTCTAGGTTGGCCCAAGGTGTCTGAAGCCAAAGTAGATTGGTACCAAAGCTTCAGGGGCCCTCAGGCCATTTTGGAGTGGTGCTAGGTCCTTCTGCCCACCATCCTGGGAAAGCTAGCACAAGGCCAGCTGTGAATCCATTGGACTCACCTCCCTTTCCCCGCCCTCACTGCTCAACCGCTGCTACCGCATCACCATTGCTGCCACATCGCTGCTGCTGCATCAGCCTCCACTGCCCAATGCCATGCATCACCATTGCTTCCGCATCGCCTGCTGCCGCATCTCTGCCACCACCACTGGGACTTACTAGGAAACATGTTGTCTTCATGAGAACCAGGAAGCGATTTCAAGATATCGCAGGGGCTCTGTTGTTTGTATATCTGTGGCTGAAAACTACAGTGGCTGTTAAGAGAAAATGGTCTTTTGTGGCCACCATAGTTTTTGACCATAGATATACTAAAACAGAGACCACTTGTAATCATGGCCTGGCTCTCAGGAGGACTACACATTTCCAGGTAAGTCCCAGCAGTGGCAGCTCAGGGTGGGGGTGGGTGAGGGGTGAGCAGGGAGTCAGGAGTCCAATGGACTACCAGTCAGCATTGCTCCTAGCTTTCCTGAGTTGCCTCGGGGGGCCGAATCTCACTGAGGCGCTGAGGTGAGGTGGGCACCCCCCGAAGCACCCCAACTTGAATCAGGGCCGTTTTGGAGGTTCTGAAACAGCCTCTGAGGCAAATCGGGGGGACAATGCAAAGCCCTACTTATAAGAATAGAAAACACTGAGTGATTTCTATGATTGTAAGTGTTACTTTTAAGCATTTCTACCTCTTCTATACATTATAAATTTCATTTAAAAAGATTATATGGTCATGGGAACTATTTTCAAAGCAGATTAAATCCAAACAGTAAGATTTGCACTAGGATTGGCATAATTTATTATATAGCTTTTTCTAAGCATGTAGCAAATATCCATTTCAAGGAACAAGCATCATATATTTTCAGCTACGAATAAATGTCCTGAATACAGCAACGGGTTTCTGAAGTATATCATAGACCAGTGGGGGGAAAGAACAGAAAAGTATAGTTTGTTATCTGTCAAAAATATTGCTGTTGTAGATGATGCTGTTGTAATTGAACCAACTGCACAGAAGGGGAAGGATGCACAGATACTTTATTGACAAAGCCACCCTGAGTTTCATCTATGAATGAACTCTGTCTGCTTTCTTTCTTTCTGCTATATGTTTATGATGGTTTGAAATACTAGTCTTGCCACTGTGCAGTTTTCCCAGTTGGCTTTGCCTTATGTAAAGGCTCGGCTACATCACAGAGTGAATTCAAAGAGGTTAGTCTGCATTCTGGGGCTTAGAAGATAAGCTGCCCAATTGTTCATGATGTTAATTTTTATGTATAGAAAGTGTGTTAGATGCTTTAGCTCAATTAACTAATTGAGCCTGTACTTTAGTATCGCAGGACCAGGGACCGTCATTTTCTCTCCCTATCTCTCTCCGTCTACTACTTCTGATTACAATGCGGCCTAGTCTAATTCTGTCCTTTGTACACAGGCACTGTTTGACAACAACAACAACAATAAATCCACCACAACAAGAAAAAAAGAAATGTTCTAGTAATAATAGAGGGCTTGGACCTTTGGTCTTCTAACCAGATACAGTAATTAGTATGTGCAAACTTGTTTCCACACACAGGTAAGTGTTGTGGTGGGGGTGCTGCAGTGGGGTGGTGGTGGAAGTGTATCCAGAGCATAAGCTGAGAGGCACATAAGGTGATCCCATATTGAAGCACTGCTCCCCCATTGGAAAGTTTGGGGATGGAGGAAAGATTTTTTGTGTGTCTCTACTTTTTCTTTTCTGTTTTAGATATAGAGCAGTTGATCATTTTTGCATTTTTTAAAAAGGAGAGACTTGGGATCAATCTCTGTAACACCCACCCCTACCTAAGTGGTGATTAGGATGGCTGGACCATTGGATAGCACAGGCCACATGTTAAGCTGGGAAAGGGGAGCATAAACTGAGGCAAGGCTATTTGATAGGTGACTGGCAGATTCAATGGATGCATTCAAATGCCATACAGAAGCTGCTAGAATGGGGCAGGGTGCTGAACTCTGCAAGTGCTTGTATGAGCATCACTTACTGGGTCTGGTTGTCGATGGGACAAGAACAAATTAGACACACAGGCATAACTGGGTAATAAATTGGCCACAACTTTATTGATTCACTTGAGTAGGTTTGGCGGCGGCACAGGGCGTGGATACTGTAATCGGACAGCCTGCCTGCTGACGCGCATTCCAGGGGCACTGGTGGTGGATGGTAGGGCCAGGGACACACCATGATGTGGACTGTTCCTGTGAACCCCTTTCTACCCCTCTGGGGCACACCTCGGCATGGACTGCTAATGTCAACAGGCTCAAGTTAAAGGAAGCCAGATTCCAGCTGGACATCAGGAAAAACTTCCTGACTGTTAGAGCAGTATGACAATGGAATCAGTTACCTAGGGAGGTTGTGGGCTCTCCCACACTAGAGGCATTCAAGAAGCAGCTGGACTATCATCTGTCAGGGATGCTTTAGGGTGGATTCCTGCACTGAGCAGGGGGTTGGACTCGATGGCCTTGTAGGTCCCTTCCAACTCTGCTATTCTATGATTCTGTGATTCTATGATTCCACCTCCCTGGATGTAGCCAGATCGCAGTCCCCATGCTGGTTTGGCCTTGGTGCCACAAGGGATCTCACTCTGCCGGGTCTGCCTCTTTGGCCACACCCCATCATTGCACTGATTGGCTCACCAGTCCCCTTCTAGGAAGGAGAGGCTGCTGCTGGGTCTGTGCTGCTGCGGTGGCTGTACCACTGCACCACTCTCCACCAGCCTCTCTCCCTTCGCTGCTGGACAGCGCACCTCACAATTCACAGCTCCCCTATTAGCAGGGAACTCGGCTTCTGCTTGAATTGCTATGAGTGGAACTGAGACAGTCATGCTCCAACTGAAATAGCTTCCCCCACCCCCACTAATACTGAGTGAGACTGCAGATGCTTTAACCCAATTGACACTGATTGGCAGCACCTCTCCCAGGTTTCAGATAGGAGTTTTCCCTGCCCTACCTGGAGATGCAGGGGATTGAAGCTGGGACCTCCTGCAAACAAAACGTGTGCTCTACCACTGAGCTACTGCTCCTCTCCTCTCCACCTCTTTCCTTCTACTACCCAAGATGAATAAATTGAAGTTCCTCCTCTACAGAAGGGGTTTGAGGTGGTAGACAGAGACAGTCTCCAGCTGTGACCTTAGAAGGCCAGACGGGCTTAGAATGGAGGAGAAAATGCCACACTTTTGCTATGGGAGACCTCATCCTCCCTGGCAGGAAATTATGTTCAAAGTCCTAGCTGCATGGTACCTGCTAAAAAAGCTCAACATTACTATTTCACTGCTTCATCAGATTTTCATTGGGGATGCTGAGGCAGCCGTAGTGCTGTGCACAACTGCATGATCAGAGGCTTCAGGTGACGACACTCCCCCAAAAGCACATGTACAGGCTCCCTGTCATTTGAATGCACATGTTGATCACCCATTAGGCAAGACATGAGGGAGATCTGCAAGTACAGCTGGGCACCCATTAGCTTCATGATGTGACTGTAGCTCCCTGGGCAGGGCTGGATTTAGGAACAAGCCATGTAAGCCATGGTTTAGGGCCTCATATTATGAGGGGCTTCTAAATATTTTGGAGATAACTACGATGTAGGATAACTAAGATGAAACTGCTTTGGATTAAACAAATTGGAAAGTCTCGTGGGACAGCAGAATTGACTTATATAGAGAAAATGTGGCAGCACAGCATTTAGTATTGGAGACAATAAGCACAAACTGCAGCCAGAAGTAAAAGACATTCAAAACAACTTTTTATTAGTGCTTTTATGCACATCTTCAGAGAAGGCTGTCTAACACTGTTTAACTGCCAGTACCCCCTAACACTGGATGGTACCCCTTCATTACCCTTCCTATTATAATGTAACACACCTTTTTTTCTTTATTTGCGTGGTATGGGGGGCTCTGAATCTTGGCATGGCATAGTGCCGCAGCATGTCTTAATCCAGCCCTGATTTTAAACAGTGTATACCATGTTTTTAATCAGCATTTTATGCTTGCTGTTGTCTCCCGCCTCGATCCAATTGGAGAGGCGGGTAAGAAAATTATTATTATTATTATTATTATTATTATTATTATTATTATTATTATTATTATTTTCCTATTTTCTTGCTGAACAAAAAGAGATTCTGCACAATCCTTGCATAGGCAGGACTTTGGATCATGTGATTTATGTCTTTCACAAGAGTAGTAATCCAACATTTTAGACCAGTAACCTCTGGAATGAACTGAGAGTAAACCACTCCCATTCAGAAGCTGGGGGCAGGGGCTAAAGAATCCTTAGTCTTATGATGCACCTTGC
Source organism: Elgaria multicarinata webbii (assembly GCF_023053635.1). Classification (NCBI taxonomy): domain Eukaryota; kingdom Metazoa; phylum Chordata; class Lepidosauria; order Squamata; family Anguidae; genus Elgaria; species Elgaria multicarinata. The sequence continues at coordinate 116,229,291 of NC_086172.1, forward strand.
AGGATCTCTCAGCTCCTGGGAAAGGTAATTAAGTTAAGCTTTGATAGAACAGGGCAAAGATATCTCCAGAAGATATCTCAGACCTGAAGTATTGCAAGCAGACCTCATGAGACCTTTGCCCCTTTGACAGCAAAGAAAGCAGGCAATGCCTAGAGTAAATTGTATGAAGAGAGCAGAATAATAATTAGCTCAATCTACTGTTTTGCCTTAAAAACATGGCGCTTTTTTAAAAAAAACACGAAAGGTTTAATGCTTTGTGAAGGAATCTTCCCTGTGTAGAATAGCTGCTAAGTGCACAGCGGGTGCTGCTAGACAATCAAAAAGCATTGTGTAGCTTTTCCATCTTTTCCTTTTTAATGGATTTTTTTTCCCTGGTTAGAAATAAGAGAGAAGAAGCATCAGGAAAACGCAGAATGGCAACAAATAGAAGGCATCATCATCTGGAACCCACATAAAATTCTGTGAATGAAGCAATGTTATTGCACAATGAAAGACTCATCTGGAAGCCCCAAGCATTGCAACCTAGGTATTTATTCCAAGGTTGGACACCCTGGCCTTTTTTCCTTGTGCATTTACAAACTCTTCCGTCCCAAGGCCCATCAGGATTGGGGAGGTGGGCGGGAGGCTTTCCCGGAAAAGCATAGTGTGCAGTCCTGGGGGAGAATGAGCTTTTGTGAGCAGCGCATTGGAGAGACATGGCAGCAGTGTTATGAATATTATGATCCATTGAAATTGGACCCTGCTTTTCTTGGCTCTATTTGTTTCTCACAGACCTGTCTTTGAAAGACTTAGCCTGTTCACAATGGATTCTGCACAAACATTCACTTTTGTCACTTCTGTTGTGCTTGTGGCTTCTATTGTGAAGAGCACTCAGGAGCAGTGCATTTGTGTGGTCACGAGTTGTTTTTCACTTGTGACCATCTTATCAACTGCTCAGGAATATAGGCAAACAAGTGTCATTGGGAATGTTGCAGAATAAAATGCCAGATTCTCTAAGACAATATTGGCAAAATGTACATGTGCTATGCTCTCTCCCATTTTGGGTATTTCCGGACCTTGCCAGGATGTCATGAATTTCAGGCTAATATATAGGTCTCAGGCCAGACCTACACCTTGTGTCAAATATTTAAAAATGTGGAATAAAAAGCAGGATATAACACTATGAAAGTGGAATATGGAATGTGAATTGTGTCCCAACAGTTATCAGTGCATTTCAATACTGCTCTAAAGCAGTAGTGTAGAGCTAGCCTCTAGTGAAACCCATCTAGTGACTGAGGCCAGATCTCCACCAAGCAGGATATATCACATTTTGGTAGCAGTTTGAAAACAGTATATGAAATATGTTATAGGCCCCAACAGTTGTCAATACCGTTATAAACTATTATAAAGCAGTAGTGTAGTTCCTGCCCCAATATAGATTTGCCTTCTTTATTGCTTTCTTTTAGCAACTTTTTTCTCATGATGTCAAAACTATTATCAAATGTTAATTAATTCAGCCAGGCAATTGTTCTATGATATTGGCAAATACTAATAAGAATGAGAATAACAGAATACTGTAGAAATAGATTTCTTGTCTCAATTGTAGCAGGAACTGAAAATCTCTTTTTAAGAAAAACTCAAATCCCATGGAAAACCATAAAGAATCACTACCTATGTACTAAAATCATTGCCATCAGAAATGATGATTCAGGAGGCTGAATTGAGCCAATTTCAGGGGACATCCCAGATCTCAAAGTTCTCCTTATACCACTTTATACACGTCCCATTTTTAATTTTTTTAAAAAGTTAATGTTTCTGCTGGCTAAGCTATATGGTATACTACATAGGTAGCATGCAGCTTTCTCTCTCTCTCTTTCAAGTAAGTGTGCAGGGACTTGATCCAGATTTGAACCACTGCACATGTATAGGAGAGGCTTAATCCTCCCCCTCCTAGTTGATTGTTTGCTTACATTCACCTTCTCCCATGTAGGGGCTAAAAGAGAGAAAGAGAGAGAGAGAGAGAGAGAATTGAGGGACCATATGCTTACTTGTCAAATCGAAAGAGAGAGTAAACTGTGTGCAACATATTTAATGTAGCATATACTTTGGCCTGAGATCCTTACTGAGTCTTTTTTTCATATATATATATATATATATATATATATATATATATATATATTTATTTCTTTATATGAAAAGAAGTAAAAAAATAAAATAAGAGTCTTTCCCTAACCACTAACAACAGGCAGTCCTGGCACAACTGGTAACCAAGCAGGACTTCAATGTAGATCGGAGCCAACATTTCTCAAAAGATAGTTCTGGGGGGCGGGGGGAATGCTCAGCCTTTTTTCCACCCATACAAGAAAAAGAAGGTCATTTCTCAGATTTCCCCCTAAATTTCATCTTTCTATCTATGGTTATTGCTGACATTCCTCACCCCACAATGTCCCCAAACAATGCTGTGTTTGGGACATTGTGGAGGACGCAAGATTGTGGCTAGGATGCACTTGCTGCTGTTGCCATTTACAGCGGCAGCAAAACAAACAAACAAACAGCAAATAGAACTAGGGAAAATAGAAGAAGCTGTGCTATTGCTACAGTTATGGGCCAGTCCCACCCCCATGGATTTCTTGTCCCCCTGGAGAATATATCCTAATTTTTCTACCCATGAATAGGGTGTAGAATTTCAGGAGGCCACTTGCACGCACAGTTCTACTCCAAACCTTATATTCAATTTCCTGACCAGTCATACAACTAGAGCCTGGTTTATTATGAAGCAAAATAAAGTAGGTGCTTCATCTTCATAGGCCATATTCCAATCCAAACTGGATGATAGTTGGGCCAAAGCAGAGTAGGGCAGACGTCAAGCTTGCAGGATTGACTTTGTTCTTCACTAGACCTCTGGGAGAGGATTTCCTTGTGACCATAAATATGATTTCGTATTCATAAATTCATATTCATTCCTAGTCACTACAGTTTTTAAGGCAACTGCAGAAGGGATTTCAAAGAAATAATCAAACATGGTAAGCAACCTACCAGAATACCTAGTCCATCTTCTGCCCTTCTTAGTTCCTGGCCAATAAAGCAGGTGCTCTAGTGGTAACTCTATCTGCTTGAGTCACACGCACAAAGGACTTCTTTCTTGGGGCTAGAAAGACTGAAGCCAACCCTCTTGTTTCAAACTGCCAGTCTTCCTTCATAGTCTCAATCTGTTTAAAATATGAAGATAATATTTGGTTCAGTATCATGTGTACAGCAGTAACACTGAATTGCTGCTGCATTTACTCAGGGAAAGAGGAAACCACTATAGAATCCCACAAACTGTAAAAACCGAGTTTCGTTGGTAAGCAAAGTCAATCATTATGGTAACCAACCTGTGCAATAGCGCATAATTGGGAAGGCCCACAAAAGGGAGGAGGTGTCATAGAGAACTCAACTGAGGGTGGCCTGCAGCTCATGGCCCAAGCAAAACTTGAAGATAAGAAGTGCAGAGTACACGGGGTCTCTGTGGAAATGAGATGTGTTGTGGGGTGAAGACAAGTTCAAATTTTGTAATGGGCCTAGCAAATCCATTCAGGTTTAAACTACATGTTACATTATTTGTGTGGTGTGTAGCTGAGACATCATCATCATCATTATTATTATTATTATTATTATTATTATTATTTTCTCCAGAGTGAGTGCATGTACACCTATTGCAGATTAGGACTACCATGCACCAGGAGGGGAGAATTAAAATTCCCCCTTCCCTCAATATTGTTGTTTTCCTAAAATTCCCTACACCCCACATGCTGGTTAAAAAGAGGGGGGGGAGCCTCCATTGCCTTACCATTTTTAAAGGATGAAAGAAGCTGTGAGAGGTCATCAGCACCAATCTAAATAGATTGAGACAGATTTCTATATGGATTAGTTTCCTTTATTCAAGCTATTTTCCAGGGTTCGAAAAGGCCAAGTCAGTAACGATAATTAATAAAGTTGGGTACAGACTTAGTCATATTTAGAGTAAACCTGTTGAAATCCAATGATCCTTAAGTCCAATTGATTTTGGTCAGTCTGCTCTAAGTATGACTATCACCATCCAAATATAATAATAATAATAATAATAATAATAATAATAATGATGATGATGATGATGATGATGATATCTGATATGTGAACATGACCTTTGCATTTTCTCTAGCTGGATATCAGTGGAGTGTTCACCTATCAAAGTGTGGTTGCTGGCAGTTACAGCCATATTTAATAAGAAAAGCTAATTATGCTTCTCTCAACTTGCCAAATAAGAAGGCAAATTCTATCAGTCCGTCAGTACAAATGTAACAATGCTGTTTTAATTATTGTTTGTCTTACATAGTTTGTCTTACATACATTAAGGAGATGTAAATATTTTATAGCAAGTAAGATGGAGCTGTTGTGCCTCTGCCCCACCTGAGTATAACATTGGGTGCTACGTTAACTGTAGTAAAAGCCACATTTTACATCTGTGCTGTTACTGTAAACCTTGTGCTCACTCTGTAATACATTGTAGACATTTTTCACCATTTTCAAAAGGGTATATATACTTCCTGTGTACATCTGTATTGGAATAAAACATATTTTGCAAAATAAGGCTATTGTACTATTTAAGTATATTCCTCCCACTGTCAAGCTTGCCACACTCCAAAAAAGAAGTGTTGTTTCCAAAAAGTTCCCAAAGCTGAGTAAAAGCTATCTTAAGCGTTGGCTGGCTTCACTTTTCCTTCAACTGTGAAAGAAACTGAGCTAACGGTATGGTCTAAAGAATGGCTTATATGTTTACTCTTGAGTAAGTGTGTTTAGGATCACAGCCTTTGCCTTTCTTCCCCAATTTGGGTAATGAATCACCAAATACCATTCAGTCCATTGCTCTTGCTAAATAAATAGCAGGAAGGAGAACGTCAACATTTCATTACAGCTATACATAATTAGCTTGCCTTTCCATGGGAAGGGAAAGGTGGTTCAGAAGGCATTAGGAAAGCAAAGGTCAGACCTTTCTTAGTGCATTGCTGCCATGAAACAATTGAATACTGTGTATCAGAGAAATAATAAGCTAGAGGAGAAGGGATGAGAGAAATACAAATGCTGAAGCGACACCACAGTCAATTCCTAGGATGCTTAAGATCAAAAGAGGATAGCCATATGCCTGAATATCTTTCTGTGTCATTCTGCTTCACTAGTCTGAGCAAAGTAATCAAAGTATTTATGCATTAAATGCAGCCATTTGTCCTGGTTGATGTGTTTTCATGAAATGATCTGCTAATATCCAAATATTATTCTTCATTTGCAATGATACATGAATCATTTGACCAAAAATTACAACTTATGGAGGCTGCACTTGAATTTCATGGTGCAATTATTCATTGTGTGTGATTAATCACCACCAAGCCTTCTACATGGAACACTAGATGCTTCTCAGAGACCGGGGATGCTTTTCTTCACATCATTTGTGGTGTGGGAGCTACTGCAGCACAGTTCCTTTGTGCACCACTAAGGGTAACATGAGCTGCCTCAGGCCATTTGGGAGGAGCTCATACTACAGTTTCCCCTTATGCCTCCTAGAAACTGGAGGCCATGGCATGTACAGCAGCGGTATAATGGACTTCTCCCATGACATTCTAGGGCTTCTCATGTTTCCCAAGCAGTATCATGGGGGAAAAGTGCACTACAGTACCCCCCACATGGTAAATAGAATTAAAGAAGGAGTCCAGACATAGACAAAGAAGAAAGGGAGCTGGGGGAGAGGAAATGCAATGATAATTCAAATAGTCTCCTGCCAATACAGTGTATTTCTATATGAGGCTCCCATTTAAAATTATCTGACTGTCCTAACCAAGTTGAAAAAGAGTAAGTCACAGCTGTTTGATAAATTGTGCATTGGTCCACATCAAACAAAACACACACATACACAAAGTAACAAAGCCCTATGAAGAGAGACTGAAAGAACTGGGCATGTTTAGCCTGGAGAAGAGAAGGCTGAGGGGAGACATGATAGCACTCTTCAAATGCTTGGAAGGTTGTCACACTGAGGAAGATCTCTTTCAATCATCCCAGAGTGCAGGACATGGAATAATGGGCTCAAGTTACAAGAAGCCAGATTCTGGCTGGACATCAGGAAAAACTTCCTGACTGTTAGAGCAGTACAACAATGGAACCAATTTAACTAGGGAAGTCATGGACTCTCCCACACTAGAGGCATTCAAGATGCAGCTGGACAGCCATCTGTCAGATATGCGTTAGGGTGGATTCCTGCATTGATCAGGGGGTTGAACTTGGTGGCCTTATAAGCCCCTTCCAAATCCACTAGTCCATGATGCTATAAAATTTCAGGTTAGGTTGACACCTTTTGGTTTGCTGCGGAGCTGGGTCTTGATGCCAGTCCCCCAAAGTCCCTTGGGGAGTCTTATCCCATTGGTCTTACAAATGGATCCAGCCTTCCATGCCTACACAGTTACGATTAAGAATTGAGAGCATTACAACCAACCCTGCAGTTATACTTATCATGCCAGGCAAATCCCTCATATATCTCTGGATTAATATTCTTGCAACAGGAGAGGTGAAAAACCTGCACCATGGTTCCCATCCATATGTACGTAAAATTCCTTCCGAGCCTCATTAACTGGTGACTAACGTTAGACCATAGCAACAAATAAGCTACCTTGGGCTGAGTGGTTGTTGAAATTGGTGACAGCCATGCAGAAGCCATGTGAGAGGCACAGCTATTATAGGCCTTTGGCAGACTTGATTTTGTTCTGACTTTATACTGTTAGTTTTACCCTACCCAGTGCCTGTTTACCCTACCCTGTGCCTGTTTGCATTCTCTTCCCCTCCTTATTGTTTTATTATGGTTTTATTAGAATGTAAGCCTATGCGGCAGGGTCTTGCTATTTACTGTTTTACTGTGTACAGCACCATGTACATTGATGAAGCTATATAAATAATAATAATAATAATAATAATAATAATAATAATAATAATAGGAAGCAGTTTTCCCTCCAGTCCGCACGCAAAGCCCCACCCCTGCTGGACCAATCTAGTTCTGATTGGCTCTTGGGCCACCCATGAGGTCAGACATTTGGCACCACTATGGCAGAGTGACTGCCTCCTCCTAATGTTCCACTCCTCCCCATCAGGACTGCATGCACCACAGTATTGCTCTCCAAATAGGCAGGTAGCTGGATTTCTATCCTTTAAGCAAGGCTAGGCTCAATACTTCAGTCACAGCTCCGAACAAAATGGTTATCTATCTGTAATCTTCCAAAATACCTCTTCCTATATCTGACGTAGCAACTGAAAATGAATTCACCAAAGATGACAATATTTTATTAGAAAGACATCTGATCAGAACTAACTGGACTTGCATGTCCATTGCACAAAAATTGAATGTGTAGATACAACTTACAGTAAGTCTGAATTATACGGGATGAGAATAGATGTATGTAGGGCAGGACATCCACTTAGTCACACGACAGGGGGCCTGGTTAAATTGGGACAGAATCTATGCCTGAGACCTTGTTTGGATATCAAGCATCAGACTTGAAATGGGTCAAAAGTTTCAAAGCATGTATGAGAGCTTTTTAATCTTCAGTATTAAAGGGCGCAATTCTAAATCAGGGGTGGCAAGAGCAGTAGTGCAGCTCCTGGTGGGCCAAACTGCCCCCCCCAAACCCCTGGAAGATGGCCACCCCTGTTCTAAAATGTTTTAAGTACAATACATTTAAATATATGTAAATTACTCCCAAATTTGGAACATTGCTCTCTCCTTAAAGGAATGATTCTTGATTCAGATGCTCCTTACAAAGTTCAGATAATGCTATCACTGCAGCTTTTCTAAAGTTACAAAAGCAAGTAAAACATCACCTTAAAAGCTGGCCTGGTTCAGTTTTCCGTCGCATTAGAAGGAAACTGAGCTAATGATGTGGTCTAATGAGTGGTTTATGCCTTCTGACAAACCAAATGAGGTTTGTCAGCATAGGCTCTAGGCACCATGGAACTGCTGCAATTTTACATCTCATTGATTACCAGAATGAGGGCTGAAAACATTCATACAGCATCGAATATAGTCTTCACAGACCACAGAAATTCAGGCTCCATGTAGAGGAAATAAAGGGAAATGACTGTGTAGTGCATTGTTTTTCATGTGTGAATCGTGTCTTTTATAGAAGCTAATACAATAAGGTAACGTATAACCGAATTTGTGTTTCTATGCATATTTCTGGACTGGATTATATTCAAAAGGAGGGCAGCCAGATACACCTAGGTACCCAAAATGTGCTTGCTTTTCATGAACAGCATCATATTAGTATATATTGTACAGACACAGCGAATATGTGTCTGTACAATAAACAAGAACAAATAACACTGAGGTAATGACATGGAGCAAACAGAATTAAAGGGCGGCAGAACTACTATAGTTGAACGTGTTTTTAATGTTGTGTTTTAATATTGTTTTTTAATTATTGTATTTTAATATTGTGAGCCACAGAGAGATTTTATTATATTCAGTAGTATATAAATGTCACAAATAATAATAATAAAAAAACATATTAAAACAATTTGATTCAAGCTCTATTCAGGCATTACAGCTGAACAGGTTATAAAAAGATATCTAAGGACATAGGGCTGTATACACTGAGCACGAATGCCCAAAGTCCTACCGCTTCCCAGCCTTTCCAAGTAGAACTCCCCATGCAAGTGATGAGTCTGCTTTATCAGGGTTCCAAATCCCATGGGGTTTCAACTCACTTTCAGGAGAATGCAAGCACACACCCCTGCACCTCCAAACCTTGTGACATAACCTCTTGCCCATGTTATATACACTTTCTGAGCATAACACCTGAACAGGGCTTAACTGAGGCCATAGCTAGATGGGTCGATATCTCGGTGTTCGCCCCAGGATTGTCCCTGTGCATTCACATGACACACAGGGCATCCCAGGAGCAGGGAGGGATGATCCCTCCCTTAGCCCAGGATATCGCCCTACAGTTATAGCCCGCTTTTTCCATGGTCTTGGGCTGATCCCGAATCCACAGAACTTGTGGCCAGGCGTCACAGTTTGTCCTGGCTCCTCACAAGTAACCGCGAGGAGCTGGGAGCCAGGCACGGGGCACAGAGCTCCTCAGGAGTTCTGTGCCCATCGGGGGTGGGGTGGGGTGAGTGGGGAAAAGTAGGTATTTTAAAATATATATATATACAATTTTCACACGCGTGCTCATGCGCTCCGCCACTTTAACAAAAACAAAATGGTGGGCGTGATGTTGGCGCTGCGTGTGAACCAGGACGATGATCTCACGATCAGAAAATAGCGAGATCACCTCCCTCCATCCCCCCTCATCTAGCTGAGGCCAAAGAGTGCAATGGAGTAAACTACATTGAACACAATATAAATTGTTTCAGAGTAGACAGGTATAGCTATGCACATGTTTTAAATGAAAAAACCTCCTTCTGACACACAGTTTCAGTGATACATTTTTTAAAAAACATTGACCATGTCATTCACCATATATCACGCCGCTATTTGTTAAATAATGGGCTGAGTTGTAGTGTGTAATAATGGGGAGAAAAAGAGGGTGAAGCATGGAAGTAAAGAGTGGGTTATATAACTAAGAACCAGCACTCCCCTCCCTTGACAGTGTAGGGATGAGTAGTTGGTAGGAGTGAGCCCTTAACATTATTTCAGTTTGTAACTAGGCTTTACCAAATTCTGGTATCTCAATGAGGCTGCAGAGGTGGAGCTCTGTCAGGGGAAGAATTCAGTTGGGCCAGGGTTAGGGTTAGAACCTGGTGGTAAACAGAACCCTCTCTGCCAGAGAGCAGCAATATAGAGGTGGAGACAACAGAAAACACTATTCAACTATTCAAGGTACAGCTATTCTGAATGCTCAAAGAAATACACGTATATGCAATACCAGGCTGACCCAGGCCAACCTTCCATAATCCAGATTGTCATATGCAAAAGCAAGAACAAAAATGGCTTGACTCTAGCAGGAGAGCCCAAAGACAGACAAAAGCCTTCTTCAGGCATTTTCTTACCAGGTTCAACAAATGTATGAGGACAGGGAGTGTACCAGCCGTGCCTCTAACCATTGCTACATCCCTCACCTTGTATGTGTGGAGGGCAGCAGTCTGAAGAGAAAAGCCCCCAGTATTCATGGGGGCTCTTAATCAGGGTTCTTAATCACATGGAGCCCCCCTATGGATATATGAGGCTGTCCTCTTCAGACTGAGGCCCTCTGATCTGAAAAATTCTCATGGACAGAATTACCTCATGATGTCTTCCCATGGGCTATTAAGTGCTAAAGCCAAAGACTGCCAGTCAGATGATTATACAATGAAAGGCAGGACATACCCTTGAACCACCTTCATAGATGAGTACAAGAACCCTGAACCCAATCCATGAGAATTTCTCCAAGATCTCTGTCCCTTACATTTCTTTTCAGAAGCAATTTCTATTCTATTAAAACGCATGAGATTGGTCAAAAACAAATGTTTAAAAGATTTTTGGCGCAGCACTAACATATTACATGCTTCCTTCCTGCATGTTTACAAGGAATTAAGCATTTAGAAACCATTATAGAAAACAAGTTTACAGTGGGAACTATTGGGAATGATTTTTTTTTTTAGTCCAATAGATTATCAGTAAATCCATGTTGACAAATAACTAAAAAGCCATGTAAACCAACTTTAAGAAACTGAACCAAGCCACAGCCCACATAGGCCAAGACTCTATGGGAGAAAAAAGTCAAAACATGCAGCACAGCCTGTACCCAAAATACCAAATGGGTAGACAAAAAACCCAATGGTTGCAGTTGCAACCCTATTTATAACCTATCCTGTTCACAGCATGACCATTATTACCACAGAACAGAAAGAGTTCTCATAAAAGATATTGGCTTTCATACAGAAATGTTCACATGCAACAAGCTGACTAGTGCATTGTACAATTGCAGAAACACCAAATGTAGATAGCCTTTTTATCAGCTGGATATGTAAACATAAATAGCTTAATATCACTTCATTTTAAAAAGGCGTACAACATATGCCTGTGACTCCACAAATTTCTTTAGATACTACTACGCTGTATAAGACAACAGGGCAGCCCAAACAGGTAAATTTTGCCTGTGGAAAAAGGACTATTGAGGTGCAGAGAAGAGGCTTGCAGCCCTTTCCAAATTGTACACCATGAGAATGCATATTATTTGAAAAGTGCATGTTATAAACTAATTAAAAATAATTATAATAAATAACTAATAATGAAAAATTAGTTTGAAATTTAATTGTGGTACTTGAAGCTTCACCAACATATGCAGAAACAGGCAGTAGAATAGACTTTTTCCCTACAGATTGGGTAAAAATATTTTTAATAGTAATACATATTTAAAAATCCCCAAACCTCAAAATCTGGGAAGTCAAACAAACAAACAATAAAACCCTACACATCAGGAAGATGTTGTGCTATTTTTCCACATGTAGGGGCTTTTCTAAAAAATCACAACAGAAGCATTCAAAATTTGACACATCCCAACTGAAGTGGTACAGATTATCAGTACCAGATATTATCACAAATTTAGGAAATGCATCCTTTGGTCTTCAGGGTCCTCCCTTTAGCTACAAGTCAGTAATCAAGTGGTGTGTGTGTGTGTGTGTGTGTGTGTGTGTGTGTGTGTGTGTGTGTGTATATATATATATATATATATATATATATATATATATATATATGAATCAGGCCACATTTCATAGCAGTTTGGCAAATGGCTCAAAGAAGGTGAGGAAACATATATCAGAAATGGTTTGTTCATGTTCTCAACGCAGATAATGCTAGAAAATATGTCTTTCTTGACCCAAAATCTGCTTCCTGTTTTTTCAATAAAGAAAACTCCTGTCCAGGCAAAACCCCCACCAAATTCAAATATAGTCTGATGGGATCTAACCTAGCAGTGGCTGACCAAGAAAAAGATCTTGGGGTTGTGGTGAACAGTTCGATGAAAATGTCAACCCAGTGTAAAAAAAAAAGGGGGGGACTCCATGTGAGGCATAATTAGGAAAGTAATTGAGAATAAAACTGTCTATGTCATACTGCCCTTATATAAATCTATGATGCAGCCACACTTAAAATAGTGTGTACAGTTCTGATCACCACACCTAAAAAAGAAAGAAACAAAGAAAAGAAAGATATTGTAGAGCTAGTAAAAGTGCAGAAAATAGCAACTAAGATGATCAAGAGGCTGGAGCATCTCCCCTATGAGGTAAGGTAACAACAGCTGGGATTCTTTAGATTGGAAAAATGACGAGTAAAGGGAGACATGAAAGAGATGTACAAAATTATGCATTGCATGGAGAACATGGATAGGGAGTCATTTTTCTCCCTCTCTCATAATACCAGTACCTGGGGTCCTCACAGGAAGCTGTTTGGTGGAAGATTCAGGACAGATAAAAGGAAGTACTTCTTCACACAGCACATAGTTAAACTATGGAATTCAGTTCCACAAGACATAGTGATGGCCACCAATTTGGGTGGCTTTAAAAGAGGCTTAGACAAATTCCTGGAGGAGAAGGCTATCAATGGCTACTAGTCCTGAAAGCTATATGCTACCTCCATTATCAGAGGTAGTATGCCTATTTACACTAGTTGCCAGGGAATATGGGCTGGAGGGTGCTGTTTCACCCATATCCTGCTTTGGTTTTCCATTGACAGCTGGTTAGCTACAGTCTGAACAGAATGCTGGATAGATGGACCCTTGGTCTGATCCAGCATGGCTTTTCTTATCTTCTTATGTTTATCTTATTAATGTTCACACATTTCAATCCAACATTTTGGAAAATCCTCTAAAACAGACTGCAAATCCCATCAGCCCTAACCAACATATCCAGTGGTGAGGGATGATGGGAGTTAGAGCCCAACAACATCTGGAAGGCCACATGTTCCCTATTGCTAATCAGGGATATATGAATCAACACAACTTGAGTTCATCAAAGTTCTCCCAATTCGATCTTGAAGTTCATTCTGATTTGAGACTGTATCAGATTGCAAGCATTGTGGGGTGTTTTCTTTTTCTTTTCTCATAAAAAAACTGTGGGTATTTTTGTTCTTATTTTTTCCAAGTATACACATCAGTTTTGTGTATCTTTGAAATTTACATGTTCTCACATTGAGTAAAGCATAGTAGTGCACATTTTTTATATTTTTTAGACACATTTTTGTAAATATACACACATTGTCAAACACATTTTTCGGTGCCTGTGAATTACATTGCAAGCATAGATATGTATGGACTATGTCTGCAAATTGTGTCTAGAGTATGTGTTCAGTCCAGAAAATGCAAATGGCGTAAATCCTTATCAAAAACGAACTAAAACGAATTTTTCATACATCCCTATCTTACTCTAAAGGAATCACTCTGTGATACATGGTTGTGTCATTTGGCAGTTTGGGGGTATTTGTATGATATTTTTTATAAGGTCACCCATCACCCTGGCATCTAAGTGACCTTATAAAAAACTAAGCATGAGGCAAATAAATACTTTTCAGGGAAAATGTCAAATGTCATTTCATTTCCTATCACCCAATGTACATCTGCTAACATAAAGGACAAGTCAAATATTTTTTTTGAATTGTGGGTGAAATTCTACAGAGGCCTTTTTTGGGATAACACAGAATAAAAAAATTAACATTTAATCAAAACACTTTGTTCTTTACTGCAGAACTATTTAATTTCTGATACATCTATTTTTTCTGAGTTGATACACACACTTAATTTTTGAAAAAAACTGGGAAACTTCTAGGAATGTCAGAAGATAAGGAATGGATGATTAACAGAATTCAACAAAGATAAGTTTTACTTCCTTATATTTCTTTTCCCCACACTTCCTGTTCCACAATACCTGTTCATGGCAACAGACTCAAAGGTATATCTCTAATTGAACACAACAGAAACCATTGGACTTACTTTTTTTAAAAAAAGTATCACATTCTCCTGATTACTTTATGATAACAAGAATTCCTTACATGTTGATACTTTCCTTTCCTTTCCTTTTCATCAAACCCAGGTGAGGCAGTGACTGTTCTGAACCAGTGCCTGGGCATGGTAATGGACTGGATGAGGGCTAACAAACTGAGACTCAATCCAGACAAGACGGAGGTACTGTGAGCGGGTGGTTCATCTGTCCAGCGAGGTGATGTTTGCCCTGTCCTGGACGGGGTTGCACTCTCCCTAAAGGATCGGTCCGTAGTTTGGGGGTGCTCTTCGATCCAGAACTGTCACTTGAGGCACAGGTGAACTCAGTGGCAAAGAGCACCTTTTATCAGCTTAGGTTGATATACCAACTACGCCCTTATCTGGTCAGAGATAGCCTAGCTACAGTTATCCATGCTCTGATAACCTCTCGTTTGGATTACTGCAATGTGTTATACATGGGGCTGCCTTTGAAAACGGTCCGGAAGCTTCAGCTGGTACAAAACAGGGCAGCCCATTTACTAACAGGGACTGGCCGGTGAGATCACATTACGCCAGTCCTTTTACAACATCATTGGCTGCCAGTCCAGGTCCTTCCTTGTGTCATCTACAGCTCTGTTGTACAGTATAAACAAAAACAAATATCTTGCTATTGGGAGCCTGGCAATGTTCAGAAACCCAAAGCAGCCAGCAAATAGAACTGTAGCATTATAAGCGGCCAGCAAATAGAACTGTAGCATTTTTCCCCCCTCCAAGAATACAGTTCATTCTGAAAAGTCTTAGAACATCTGAAATTACCAAGAGTGAATTCACAGCAACCAGTTCATCACTAAAACATTTATATTGCTACACATTCATAGACAGCTGCAACTTCATAGCTGAAATGATACAGCAGAGTGTAGCCATCTGGATTTCACAGTGGCAGGACGACTAAAGAAAGAGTCCTCTGCTTCCAAACATCTGACCATCAGGGGACACTTATGAATAATTTCCATTAGATTCACAGCTCTGGCTTTCATTGCTCAAGATTCCATATAGTAATGGCAATGACACACATACTTCTTTGACAGAACAATCTACCATTGTAAGCAATAATTCATTACAAAACTCAAAGTATGGGAAAGCCTAGATACAGTGTGAAAGCATCTAAAACTACAAGCAGCAGGGAAGTTTTATTTACTTTAGCAATTTCAAAATTGCAACTAAGCTCCTTAACCATTTTAGTTTGAAAACACTCACCCAACTTTTTCGATGTAAAGTAAAATTTAAACTTTTTAGTATCTTATCATATTGGTTTATTAGCATACCTTTTTGCAAAATACTGCTGTAATACAGCCAATAATTTTATCTATCTATCTATCTATCTATCTATCTATCTACACACACACAATCTCACTTTTTAATATATGCTGTAAACTGAATTACATATGTAACATAAACCAATATAATGTGAGAAAAATGTCTTTTATATGTGGGGAAAATGCCCGTTCTTTGTTACTATGCCTGAAGTGCCAGCATTAAAGGCACCCATATTTTCTTAATTCTTTAGGCACATGTGTCCAAAATAATGCTGTGTACCATAACTGTAATTGACTTCAGGGATCAGGCATGCACTGTTTCATATGTGAATTGGGGCTTCATTAGTTGTGAACTTGCCCCACTGTTGTATACTGATTCTGGAATGACTTCAGTCATTCCAGAATAATCAGGGGAGTGAGGTGAAATTACATAATCATAATCCACAATCTTACATAATGTTAGCCACTTAGCTTCAAGCAGGTTCCGCAGATTCTACTCGAACTAGGTTATTGCCTATATTATGTTATCTCCCACTAAGGTCCTTTCTACACCTAGGATTTTTCCAGGGATCATCCCTGCAACATTTGGATGCACAGGGGATCACGGGATCAGGGAAGAATGATCCTTTCATTTCCCTCGGATAACTGAGGCCTCAGTTATCCCGGTTTTACCTGTAGTCCCGAGATGATCCTGAAGACCGCAGGCGGTGTGGGTGCCCGTCCTGGCTTCTTCCCTTTTCATCACAAGTAGTGGGGGTCATCAGAGGAAAGGAGACAGGACGGAGGGAGTCCAGGGCCATCAGGGGTGGGGTGGGGAGTGGGGTTGGGGCTTTTTCAAAAATATTGTTTTACCTTAACTTTAGCTGAAGCATGAGTGCGCTTCAGCTCTTGCAGTTTTTTTTTAAATGGCCACCTCCACTCGTATGACATCTCTCCTCCCATCCCAGATGTCACATTGGCATTTGGACATGGGGGACAATCCCGGAAGAAGGTAAGTTTGGGATCGCTCCCCTCCCTACCTCTACACCCATATGGTGTAGAAAGGGCCTTAGATTGTCATGCCCTCATCTTTCAAGGATCTGAAAAGGCCTCCCTCCCACCTTGTTCCTTCACAGTTCTCTTCAGTTTACCCACCCAGTTCCCAAGCAGTTACCTGCTTGGGACAAAACCAAAAACCAGCTTGCTGCAACAAGCTAAAGAGGAGTGTAGGGAAGTTGTTGGCTCCCAACTGAGTCCTCCCCCACGTTGGCCCCCAAAGACCCAGTTGGGTGCCTGCAGCATGCTTGTAACTCGCTTTCTGAGTGCCCATGAGGCCCATCCAGTGCTTGGCAGCTGTCCACCACAATGGAGGTTCTGGAAATTATGTATTTCCCCCTGTTGCATAAATGATGGCATTACAGCTTCTATTTACACAACAGAGGGAAATGAATAATTTCTGAAGTGAGGACAGGCAGCTGCTGAGCGCTTGTTGGGTCCTGCTTCAAAGGAAGCTCGCATGGCCCAGTGGGTGGGGATGGATGGCGGGGGCAGTTAGGGCCTCTGATAGATCAGGTATTATTATTATTATTATTATTATTATTATTATTATTATTATTATTTCTTCTTACCCGCCTCTCACTCTGGATCAAGGCAGGGAACAACATTGAATACAAAAATCTAAAATACATAAAATTGATTAAAAACATAAACCAAATACATTATTAAAATCTTAAAATCTTTTAAGACATCTTAACATTTGACTGGGTAGGCCTGCCAGATGAGATCCATCTTTGTGGTGAGTTCGCTCATTCCTAGCGATGATGAGAAAGTGGAAGCCCAGCTGTAGCTATGTCCTTCTACTTCAGATGATTTAAAGGTATAGATTTGAAACTCAGGTTGATACTTTGACCATATTAGAGTCCAGCTATAGGTTTTACTAAAAGTCAGCATTTTTTTCACACTTCAGAGGTAGTGATCAATGAACACACAAACACACAGAGAGCAAAACATTTGCTGACATTGCATGGTGTTCTGCATAATGAAGACCTTATCTTACGTTCCAACCTATTAATTTTTTTATCCATCATGCTGTGTTTCCCAACACCTTTAGGATTGCAGGTGATAATTTTCAGCTCTTTCTCTTCTAATACCAAGGAAGCTGTGGAGGTCCTTTGCGATACTGACACCCATATTGTAGAACTCCTTTCTTTTGAGTTTTATGAGTGTGGCAAAGATATTTTTCATCTTCTTTGCCGTGTCTTTAGTATTTTTTAACCTTCTCATGTCATAATGTGGTTTTCTTTAAAACTGATCTAGTTGCTTTATGCCCTCTTATGTGGATGTTTTAATGATTTAATTGATCTATTTCATCTATTTCTATTTCATTACTTTGAATTGTATTTTGATCTGGAAGTTACCTTGGGGGCCCATTTGGGAGGTGAAAGCCTGGTTAGAAATGGTCATAAATAAATAAATATTGGTCCTTCCTGATCAGGAAGGAGCAATGTTTGTTTGTTTATTTATTTATTTATCCATCCATCCATCCATCATTCTTTTTTTTTCCTGACATAGGTGAGCACTAATATGGGTAAACATTTTTTTTTAACAGAAGAATAAAGCATAAAGGATAGGAGAAAAAGCAATTCTATACACAAATAGTGTGAAAAGCACTCTAATATAATCAGGACTGAATTGGGAGGAAGCAGAATTGTTGCCTTTATAAATGACAGATGTAGTGATGCATGCAACTACACAGCTAAGTTAAAATCACATTTATTGATTAGAAATGAATGTGTGTAGCCTCTTGTATCCACAAGGCTATGCAGTTATCCTCCATACTGAAAACTGTTCAAGCAGAGTAAATAAACTAGCAAACTATTTTAAAAACCATGAATCCAATGCAAACTACTACATTGTTTCATGTGGGCAGATGGAGTACATGAAGTCAAGTCAAGTAACTGCAGCCATAAAAAGTGGGGAAACGTTGTTGTTGTTGTTTTAAAACAAGCTATTTGAAGGAGGGTTCAGTTAGCAAACTTTAATTCTCCCAAATCTGAACATATCACCTTAATTTCGCATCACCAACGACTGATGGCATTAGACCCCAATTCCATTATGCATGATGAGTATTTGAAGTAAGAAATTACTAATCAAGGCACTTCAGATTTACAGTCATTAACCACTGACCTTGAGTGCAATGCTATTAAGTCTGTGCCTTTGGAATTCACCCTGGTTTCATTGCCTACATATAATAGAATTTCCTCTGTATTAATAATTCACCTTAGCTTGAATGATTTTGGCTGCTGGCCCCTCTGACGACATCAGAACATTTTGGCTTTGCGTTCCCAACCACAGTTTCTGGAGAAATACCATATAAGTCACTTAGGAGGTTTGGTGGAATAAGAACAGCATTGTCTGAATTTAGGACTTGTGTGCTCCAGTTAGTGATGGGACGGGGAGATTTTGTTTGGTTCACATTTTATAGTCAGCTGACCTAATCGACAATTATCAAACTAATTCCCAAACAGAAACACAGTTATCCTATGGTTTTCGCACATCTCAGAATTTTCCAGTACAATTCTCTTTTCAAAAAAAGGAGAGTATATAAGGGGGGAAATTGCAAACAAAAATATGTGTGTGTGTGTATATACACAATATATATATATATATGAAAGAGCATTCTAAAATGCATATATTAGGGGAAATTGTTTGTAAAATGTGTATATTAGGAGAAATGCATTGAAAAATAATTGAATATTTTCATTCATTCTTCTGTGATGATGACGATGATGATGATGATGATGATGATGATGATTGCAAACTGATAGTAGAATGGGAGAGAACAAACTTATTAATGAAAATGTGAGATACTGACACTGACCAAACTTGACAGATTCAGTCATTCTTCACATCAGCACACACTGTGGCAAGTGCAGGCAGCACTACAGAAAGTTACACAGTTCCTCAGATGATACCGTGAAAGGGGGGGGGGGGTAAGGAGAGGGTAGTTTGTTTTTTTCCTGACTTAAGGGCTGAGTAATGACCTAGATTCAAATCTCACTCTATTCCACTGATCTACCTCCTTGCAGACAAATAATACCAGCTCTTTCCCAGGTATACAACCCACCAAGAAATGAGACGCACTGGTCTAATTATTTTCCTTTTGGTAATGTTCTTGTTCTTGCTATTGCATATGCTTAAAAACAACCACCAAAATGTAAGTAGGGTGTATAATAATAATAATAATAATAATAATAATAATAATAATAATAATAATGATGATGATGATGATGATGTTTTTGGTGCATTTCTATACTAGATCAAATCCAAGCACCTATATCTTGGAAGACACTAAATAGGGACCCTCAAGAGATGAGGCTACAGTATATAAAGCCTGAATAAACTCAGAAAAAACAGCAACATACCCCTGAGTAATACCTTGAGACCCAGCATTAGGCAAAAGGTGGGATATAAATACATTTAATAATAATAATAAATGCTTCTGGTCGGAATTCAAGGTGTTGGCAATGACATACACAGCCCTAAACAGCTTGGGACCTCGGTACTTGAGGGAGAGCCTCTCCCTATATATGCTTGCCTGAGATTTGAGATCTGTTAAAGGAGCCCTCCTCTGTGTCCCACCAACGTGAGACATACATTATGGTGAGAGGTGGGAGAGGGCCTTCTCTGTTGTGGCACCCCACTTGTGGAGTACCTTCCCCTTGGAGGCCCAACACTGATTTCTTTTTGGCACCTAGTTAAAACACGGCTTTTTATGAAAGCCTTTGAGGGCTAAATTCTCCATGGTTACACATAGCTTTAATTGATTAAAACTGTTTTATTGCTTTTTAAAAAAAATAAATGGTTTTAATTTGTTAACAATTTCATACATTTTTAGCTGTGTAAATTATTTATATTTATATTGTTCTGATTTTATCTGTACGCTGCCCTGAGATCCCAGTGATAATATGGTGGGATACAAATGTTTTTTAAAAATAAATAAATAAACTTTACAGTTTTTTCAAGGTTTCCCTCCCCACCAAACCAACTACTCTCAAACACCATGCTAGAACAAGCGATAAACTAACCAAAGGTTACAGTCCAACCCAAATAACCCTTGCTGTAGCTTTGGTAGCACAAAGTGCAGGAAGTGGGACAGAATTCCTGGAAATATCCACATTTTTCTAGGGATGAGCAATTAAGTAAAACCTGAGCTCCTTGAGGTTCTCCAACTTCCACCTCAAAACTTCTTCTGTGACATGTCCTTATTGAATTGCGAGCTTTGCTGCTATTTCACATGTAGACAAATTGTGCATCCTTTTGTGCACATTCCCCCCCCCAAATGTACACATCAACTGTACACATCATTCACCCCTTGCATAAAGCATGGTTGTGCATATTTTTCAAATGTACTTACCAAACACCTTTTTGTGCACATGCTTCCTCTATTTAATTGTCCCTAGTAACTACAAAGACGTTCAAATGCCGGCCTGGTTACCATGCTACCACCTCGTTGATGAACTTGAAAGAATACCTTTGAATTGGCCAATCCAAAGCTTTGGTGAGAAATTTATCCCACTCCTGAAGCATTCCCAATGCCTAGACAAATCTATAGGTTCAGATACCACTTGGGTAACCTTAATAATATGTTTGATTTGAACACTCATAGCTAATTATCTTGCTATTAATCTTGCTACAATGGCCCTGCATGGCCAACTAGTTGTCAAAATGTCAAATCTTTACTATCAAATTGAATGAGAATGGCCAAAATAGTGGATAGACACATTTGGCACAACACCACCCAATAAACGTTACACCTCCACGTCTATCTCATTCCTCCATTCTACTTAATTTCATTTGAAGTATGAATTTTACTTCCAGGAGAAGAGCCTTCAGTGTGGTGCCCCCACCCCCTCCTATGGAATTCTCCGCTTCAGGAAGTCAGGCAGGCACTAACTTTGCATTCCTTACAGCGTTTCCTGAAAACATCATTGTTCCAGGAAGCTTTCCCTTAATGACCAGCCGTAGTTTAATTTGCACTCCGTTTCTTTTTTAAAAAATGTACTTTTAATATGTTTTTATTCTGTTTTTATTCTATTTTATTTTGTCCATCACTCTAAAATTCCGAACAGGGAGCAGTATATGTAAATCCTATAAATAATAATAATGAAAATGTTACCTAGATTAAAGACTTGTGAAGCAAGATGCAAACACATGAAATGGCCTTCTGCAGCTGTATTGCCTAACTTGCCTCTGGCTCCTAATAACCTGAACTGTTGCAAGGACAAAGACAGAAATACTCTGATTTACAGAGTAGAAGAGACTGGAACCTGAACATTTCAACCTTCAGTTGGAATTCTTGTTATTCCTAATCGCACCATCTACCTGTCCCCTCAGGCTTCATAGTAATGCCATGATAAGACATCCACCTCCTCTTTCTTTTTTGTTATGTTTCAAACACTCTGTACCTCAAAGAGATAAAGCATCCTTTACTTATAACCTCATAGGATGCATCTATATATTATCTTTCTGCTTAAAAGTTCATACGCTATTTCTGGAATCCAGGCAGAAGGTTTGCTAAGCAGTATGCCCTTTACTTTGAGAAGGGTACATTCAGAACACCAGATGTGGTGTTCTCTCTCTCTCTCTCTCTCTCTCTCTCTCTGGTATAGGGGAATGGGAAGTTAATCAACAACTCAGTCACAGACAAGAAAAGGACTCATCTCTATTCCATCATATTTCTGCTCTTCCTCTGTTCTCGTCCTCTTCCTTTTCCTCTAAATACTAATGAATAACACAGACATGCTCCTGATTGATTTCCCCCCCAGTTTGTATTGAGTAATTCAGCTCAGCCAAGATGAATTTCTATCTTCTGAACTAATCTAGACAATGAATATCAGAGACAGTTCAAATATTCAGATGCGGGGGTGGGGGATATGACACAGTCCTGCTAGGTTTGGTTCAATTCAGAATGAGTGTGAATGTCTGAATGCTCTACCCCGGTCAAAAACTCTCCATACCTGAAATGCTAGCACATGATGGAGATGAATTGCAGCCTAATCTTCTCCATGTTGTGCTAGCTTTTCCATCTTCCTGCAACATGAGCTGGCTGATGACGTAGACATCTCACTTAGAATGCACAAATTCAACCTGTACTGAAAATATCATAGATTTGGAAAAGCCCAACATCCCATTTAGTCCAAGGCAGGAATTTCCATCCACATCCCTAGTTTGTAATCCTTCCAGAAATCAGGGGTATTTTTTTTCAACAGGAGTACAATGCTGATATAGAATAAATCACTATGCTCCATATTAAGAAAACAACAACAACAATCTTTCCAATTTCATTTGTACTCTAGAAGAGGAACTCTAGAACAGGAACACTTTTTTAAAGTGTGCACTTTTTAAAATGCACAACCTTCAAAATGCACAATTTAAACTGTTCGTTTTTCAAAGTGAGCATTTAAAAATGCACCCTTTTAAATATTCACTTTTTCATGCTTTTTATGGCAGAAAAGAATGCATTTTTGCTCACTTCTGAAAATGGACACTTTAAATGGTGCATTTTGAAAGTGGTGCATTTTAAATGGTGCATTTTCATGCTTTAGTCAATGGGTCAAGGTGCATACTTCTAAAAAAAATGTAAATTAACCAAAAAACCAAAACAAAACAGGTCACAGGTGAGAATGGGAGAGCGCTGAATTGAGCACTGAAGTAAAGTTTGGAGAATTTCAGGGAGCTGGAGCATCCCTGCTTCTCCAGCCCCTATCCCCCCACCCCCCCAGGTCCATGTTCTTCTCACCCTCCATATGAAGAGGATGACTGGTTGTGGAAGCCCCTCACACAATTTAGAACCTTGAAAAATCAGGGTTCTAGCGCCTACAGATGCTTTGAATGCCTGAAGTGTGCTTATGAAGATAAGAATATATAAACATATGAACAGCCATGCTGGATCAGAATGAGGATCCATTCACTCCAGCATTCTGTTCACACAGTGGGCAACCAGTTGTCTACCAGAAACAGCTCTGTTTTATCTTCCTCTGGGATTATACAGCAGCACTACAGTGATCAACATGTGCAGTGACATACTGTATAACTACTGGGAATACAGGGAACATTTAAAGATAGTGCACAGTTACTGTATTTACTGGCGATGAGACAGATATGCAAAGTTACAAAATGATCATCATATCAGTTAAGACAAAAATAAAAAGAAAGGATTTGCAAACTTTACAAATGTAAACATTTTATTTATTCCCAAAAGAAAGGTTTAGGCTGCAATCCTATAAACGTTTACCTGGGAGTAAGTCCCATTGATCTCAGTAAGACTGGATTTTTAGTAGACATGCATAAGGTATCTCTGTTAATTGACCAGTATGGAAGTGTGAAACTGAGTGAGCTTCTTTTATCATTCGTTTTGAACCCAATGAAGAGAAATCATAAATGTCTTGAAATCAATTACATTCTTGAATGTATTCCTTCTAAACGTGAATGTTGTTATTTCTGTCACATAGGAAGGCATTCATTTTTATCAGAACAACGACCTTTTAACAGAATACTTGTTCCTTTCTTTGCAACAAGAACCAACTTTTCATTTGCAGAAGACATGAATGGTAAGGTCTCAGTTGTTTCTGCCAATCATATTGAGAGCTATGCAGTATTTCTTTATGTCAGGCACAGTCCAGGATTTTTCTTTGTACTATATTAAAGACGAACAATTCAAACATTCTACATCCTTCTTTTCATGACCCATCCATTCTCACAAATGTTCTAAGGCCTAAAACACTTGCATTAGGATTGACCCCTAAGTAGAAAGCCAGTGAGAAAGTAGACAGTGGCATCTCGTTCTCACTACCACTGTTGCCTGAGCCAGAGTGAGAGGCAGATGAACAAGCAGTTGCAATGGTCAAGAGGGGGAGCAACTCCAGGGGGCTCCTGTCAGTGGGCCCCTACTGGCCCCTGGGCAGGAGCCTAGCATGCCTACCCTTGACGCTGGCCCAGATGGAAGCCTTCCGTTGGAAGAGGAAGTAGGTTGGATTCCACTCTCCATTTCTTCTTTAACTGAGGGTCAAGTGCCACGTTTGTTTGTTTTGCAAATTTGTGAGCCATCACCATAGCTCCGTATAGAGATAAAGGATACAGTCATGACTGAGAGAAGCCATGTAACTGTGTGTAGCATCTTTTACCCATTCTTTTTTCATAGCAAAGCATTCCCTACGCTATACGACAAGGCACATTTTGTAAGTGGCTTTAAAAAGTGACTCCCATAAAGCGTAGGGTGCTTGCATGCCCACAAATGAGACATCACATTCACTCTTCCACGAAAAGCTACTCTCTGTCATTCAAAGATTGATAACAAATTCAAACAAATGGCCATTGTTCATTCAGAGGTGAGGAAAAAGTTGTGATAAAAAAAGAATGCAAAGCTGGATTTTTTTTTGCAAAGCATCATCTAACGGACTGTTTTTAGTTTAATATTTTTTAACCGACAGAGATAGATGGAAATTATCTAGTGGGAAATTATGAGCGTGATAGGAAATGTGGAGGACAAATAATAACAGGAGAGGTCAAAGATACTGCCTATTTACAGCATAGTTTAGAAAAATTAAGACACTTATTATAAGCCATTGCCAAATGTTTAATGATATACCAGATAGATAAGGGATAAAAACAACAACTGGGGAAAGGACAGGAAACAAGGGTTTTGAATCACAGGGTAGGAGATTTAAATTAAACATGAGCCAAAACCTTCTGACTATTAGATCAGAAAGGTTTGGGTTTTTTTTAAAAAAAAGTGCCTACAGGTGTTATAGAATATGTTAGGGATGCTTCAGGCATATAATATTTTTGCCTTAGGAGAGGGGATAGGACCGGTTGGTTCCCCTTGAGCTCTATGACTTTATACAAAATCTAATATTAGCAGAAAACCATATCATCTTAACTCTAGCAGGGGCAGGGGCGTCACTTGAAAGCGAAACATAAATACTTGATATACCTAGTAAGATTCATTTTTCTCTCACACTCTGTTGGAGGACAAGGTTTAAAGTGACGAACTGTTGCTTGATATACAGCATCAAGGACTGTTCCGTTTCTAGGCTCCGAGGTCAGAAACAGGGCTGTGACTTTGGAGCCCAGCAATTGTGCTCCCCCTTCCCCAGTGTGGTTCTGGCTACATCTCTGCACTCCTCCCCTCCTTGATCCCAGAGACGCGAGGAAGGGTGGAGACTGGAGCTGTGACCATACGAGCACAACCTTCTTCCCTCCTGCTCCAAAGTGCTGCCACTAGAGGGGCGTAATTGCCAATCTAACAAAAATGGAGGGCAGCTGGAGAGAAAAAGTGAAGATTGCCTCCTCCCTCCAGGCGGCCTGCATTGATACTCAGCAGCCTAGGAGTTTGAAGGCTGCCAACTATCCTCAAAGGATTGTGCCTTTAGTAATTATAAGTGTTCTTGTTGTTGTTCAAGTTATATAAAAAAAGGATTGCGCCTTTAGTGGTTATATGTTTTCTTTTGTTCAAAATAATGAGGAAAATGCCAAATGCTTATGTATTATATATGGAATGTGAGGTGGGTATCTATCCAAATAACATGTTTTTATTGTTCTTCATTTTACATATTGTATCTAAGGGATCAATCATCAGCTCATTTGTACGTGGCCATATTCAGGGCATCTTAAAAACTGCATAACTCAGTCAACTCTTCATGTCACATTGTGGTTTCTTGAATTGTGAGTGCCTGAGGTCTTGTAAGAATTTGTGGGAAAGTTCCATGCAGATTAGAGATGGTTGAGAATTTATTATTATTATTATTATTATTATTATTATTATTATTATTTTATATAGCACCATCAATGTACATGGTGCTGTACAGAGTAAAACAGTAAATAGCAAGACCCTGCCGCATAGGCTTACATTCTAATAAAATCATAATAAAACAATAAGGAGGGGAAGAGAATGCAAACAGGCACAGGGTAGGGTAAACAGGCACTGGGTAGGGTAAAACTAACAGTATAAGTCAGAACAAAATCAAGTTTTAAAAGCTTTAGGAAAAAGAAAAGTTTTTAGCTGAGCTTTAAAAGCTGCGGTTGAACTTGTAGTTCTCAAATGTTCTGGAAGAGCGTTCCAGGCGTAAGGGGCAGCGGAAGAAAATGGACGAAGCCGAGCAAGGGAAGTAGAGACCCTTGGGCAGGCGAGAAACATGGCATCTGAGGAGCGAAGAGCACGAGTGGGGCAATAGTGTGAGATTCAGTATAGTTTTCATAAGAATTTAGCAAAATTTGCGAAGGCCTGGATAATACTGAAGACTGGGAGAAATTCATCTAGCCCAGCCCAGGGCTTTGAGTGCTTTGCTTTTAAAAAATCCAGGGTCCCTGTGAGCCCCAGCCAAAGGAAATGAGGCAGGTGGCTACCAGGAGGAGGGCCTTCTCTGCTATGGCACCCTGACTGTAGAATGAGCTCCCTAAAGAGGTTCACCTACACTATACTCTTTTAGACACCAGGTGAAAACTCTTATTTTCTCAGCATTTTATCAGTCTATGAAATTAATTTTAACTTTGCTGTTTTAAATTTGTATTTTAAATCGGTATTAATTTCTGCATTGCTGCTTGATTTTATCCTGGCTTTGTTTTTATAATGTATTTTACATTATGCTTTTATACTGTTTGTTTTATATTTTGAATGGTTTCTATGGTTTTAATTTTTGTAAACTGCCCAGAGAGCTTCAACTATTGGGCAGTATAAAAATGCATTAAATAAATAAATAAACCCTGTTCATGCTGACAGGCTCCTCATCATTAACATCTACATGATGGCAGTTATATCATGGTGGAAATGGCTATGCTTATTGCATTTGGCTGGTCAGATGGGTGAGAATTTCATTTCAGTTTGGTACTTTACCAACATTTGCAAAACTCATATTTAGGAAATAAAGAATTTGATATATTTTTTAAAAGAATGTGGAAGACTGGAAAACTGACAGTTTCACCCATCTATAATACAGATGCCTTTGATATGTGGAACTGTATATTTCTGGAGACAACCTCAATCACAAGCTATCCTGCATTTTTTCTGATGCAAGGTGTTTCATGTGGGCTAGCTTTTTAGTGTCAGGTCAAGCAAGCATGGAGGGTCAAGCATCTGAGATTCTCCTCATTTGAAGACTTCGCTCCTGGTTTTTGAGCTGCTAAATCCAAAGCAATAAGAAGCTTCCATTATTGAACATGCACACTTTAACACAACTTCCCACTCACTCATGCTTTTTTCTCCCCCTCTGCATTACTGGCATGCATCTGCGCATTGATAAAATAATGGAGTGGACATGGGGTGGGGGAGGATCCTTGATGCGATTGTACATGTGGATTCATCAATGGTATTTTTGTATATGTTTTGACAGATATCAGTAAAACACCATATAATATTGAGTTATTGTGCCATTGTGCCATTGTACTCCATCAACTCTGGGGGCGGGGGAACCATAGTCAAGATACAGACGGTCTGCCGTGGCATGGTGTATGTTCTATTCTGAAGACATCTGAAGAGTAACAAGGAAAAATGTTTTCCTTAACAAATAACAACTAGGAGAATGGAAACTCAGGTGAAACAGTCACAGCCTTTATTGAATTATATACAAGACATGTAGAGTGAGTGCTGACCATATCACACAGAAACATGGAGTTCCCTGTCCTTTGTTTTTGTAGGGTCTGTATGCTTCTGCAAGATGCTTGGTAGTAGAATAATAGGTGCAGCTTTCCACATCTCTATATCCATATGCTGGGTACTGCACACTCCACCTGTCCTGGCCTTTTGAGAGGAAGGGGGACCCAGGGATGTAAAAGGTGGAAACCAGAACAGCTGATTTCCCATTGGTCATTGTCGCATGTAATTTGCATGGCACTGGGGGTGAAGGCATATCCTTGCTTTTGTGAAAACTTGGTTGACTGTTGAGAAACAACAGAGAGATAGAGAGAGTAATAAAGAGCTGGTAGCAAACGTAACAACAGGTCATACAACGCGGTACTCCTTTGGAGTGCCAACTATGGGCTTGAAAAGTAATGCTGTAACCCAGGTACTCTTCCATTCTGTATACTCCTCCAGCCCCACTCCCAATTTCTGACTGGTATCCCCCTCTCCTGATGTAAGTAAGCTAAATTAACATGAAGATGATACTCAGGCCGTTGCTAGACGAGGGTTTAGCCCGGGCTGAAACCCGGGCTCCCTGCTGTGTGTGCAGATGCACAGGAGATCCTGGGATCAGGCCGGACTAAACCCTCCCTTGACCCAGGATAGTTGGATCCACTTGTGGCCCGTTTTTTCCGCAGCCCCGGGCTGAGCCCGGGGCTGAGCCCGGGGCTGTGGAAAGTCTAGCTGGTAACCACGCTTTTCCCGGCTACGCAGTTTATTCGTGAGTAGCTGGAAGAAGCCGCACACTGGGCACAGCGCTCCATAGGAGTGCTGTGCCCTTCGGGCCAAGGGTGAGGGAATCACAGGGGGGGGGAGATGGGGGCCAGGGGGGAAGAACAGACCCGGCCGGAGAGATGAGGGGAAAGCGGAACCAGGGTGGGGAGATCACGGCCAGGGTGGTGGTGGAGGGGGCATCGGACTTGGTGAGCGGGGGGTGAGCAGATGGGAAAGCGAGCGGGGGGGGTGAGCAGGGGGCATCAGACATTGGGGGGAATTGGGGGCAGGGGGAGCGAGGAACCCTTTAGTTTTTTTAAAAAACGACTTACCTTTTCATTGGTGCGCTCCTGCACACATGGCCCCTTTAAATTTTTTTTAAAAATGGAGGACACAACGGGGCTTTCCTTTCCCTGTCGCGTCTGACGTGTGGAAAGGAGAGACAGCTCGCACTACTTCTAGAGCAGGCTGGCTGCTCCTCCCACATGGATTCTGAGGTAGTTCTAGCAAGGCCCTCAGTCATCCAATGTAGGGAGTTGCATTAGGATGTGTTTACTGCTTGCTCTGTTCCATCCATGTTCTCTGGTTCTGACACTGAGCCTGCAAGGAAAAATACACCACAGTTTTTGCCAATGGTAGCAAACAGTTAAGAATTGTTTTGATATTTATCAACAAAGTGGCTGTGCTACCCATAGCCTTAACTAGTGCATGGTGAGAGCTTACCTAGGTGTGTGAGTGTGTGTCCATGTACAACAATGCATTTTTTTCTGCACAGTGGTTATTTACCCTTTGTCCCCTATGCGGGAAATAGTGCTATAGTTTATAGAGTGAATGAGCATTGAAATAATATTGTTTCCATATTGGGGTATGGGAAGAGATGAAGATATGTTCTGTGTCCGTAGATGTTTGTGTGCTCTGGATGTGTTGTGGTGCTTGGGGAGGAATGGAGGATGTTCAGGAGTCATATTTTGAGGCTTAAGTCTCCCCTCCCTGGTAAGCCCCTCCTTTGCTTACCTGTGTGGAATGCCTTTTCTTTGCTGTCCCAGTTTCCTTAGTTGAGTTGACATTTCTGGTGGGTGTTTATCCTACAGTAGAGCACCTGTAAAAGCTCTTAGAGAAACATTATTCACCTGATCCTCTCTCTTTGTTGATGGCCCTGGCCATTCCTTCCTTCCTTCCTTCCTTCTTTCCTTTCTTCCTCCCCCATCCCATATGTTCCATTTGTTCTCTTTGAGCAACTTTCCCGTCAACAGAATTTCAACTTGTATTGGGGCAGGGTAATGTTTCTTATCTTTTGTGAACCTCCTCAATCCAAGTGGAGAGGTGGATAAGAAATAAATTATTATTATTATTATTATTATTATTATTATTATTATTATTATTATCTGCCAAGAGAGCTTCAGCTATGTGGCATTATATTAATTTTATAATAATAATAAAGATCTGCACTCCACCTCTTGATATAAAACCTCTGGTACTATTTGTTGATTGGATCTTAGTTAGACAAAGTCTTACACTTGAATGTGGCTAGACACTGATGGAGAAAGTTATGTTGGGTTCTTTGTTGACTCCACCAAAGTTACACACTTATTGCGTGTGGGACTGACCACTGAGCAAACACTGGCTACTACCAGCTAAGTTCTACTTGTCTCTGCCATAGCCCTAACTTTGCCCATTTTGTCCCCTGGGTAATGTTCCACAGGCATAAATCCACCAGTGCAAAACTGTGTTCCAATAGAACAGAGAAACTTAGTATTTCCCAGCAAGCACAACTCAATGACAGGAATGCACATTTCAGTAAATAAATAATGCAACTTTGTCTTCTAAGCAATTAAATATTAAGAAGACGGTCCCCAAACCAGTTATGTCTGTATTAGTCTCACTCATTGACATAAACAAAACAAAGTACATCTTTTCAACTTGTTTGTGGAATAAACTACTCATTGATATTTCTTGATCTAATGCTTAGCAGTGGGGGATGTTTTGCAAATCATCTGTCAATTATTTTATTGAAAATTCCTAGAGAGCCACAGAACTGACTCATTCAATTTAGTCTGTTCAATAAAAAATGCCCTAGTGGAAGTAGCGAATTCCTAAACTCACCACAAGTGTCGTCTGCCTAGGACATGTGATTCAGCTCTGGCATGCAAAACACTGCTCCTTTATTTTTAGTTCTTTAACTGCAGGGAACTATTTTAATTCTAGCACTGGGCCTAAGAAGCTTCCATCACAATTTGCAAGTTATCATGAATGTCACCCTTTGCTTTTAAAATATCCATGAAGATATGCAAGGAAAGAAGAATCATCAGTAGTAACAAACTGCTGAGTACTTAACAGTGTAAACAATTAAGGAGGTCTGAAAAGCTTTCAAAGTGATTTCACAAAACAAAAGCAAATGAAAAGGAAATATAACACAATAGTTGGGCTGAAATCCCTCCCTTAATTTTGTGGATCTCTTTATTGACTGCAAAAGTGGGCCGCATTTTTGCAGGGATGGTGGTGGCAGCTGATGGCCACCATTTTGTTTTCCCCTGAATACCCCTTGGAATGATGTTACATTATTCATGCCTGCCACTAAAGAAGGCTGCCATCTTGTTTTCTATAGAACTATTATAAAGCCCATGTTACCATGGGTGCTAGCAGTCTGAGGGCAAAGCGTACTGCTCCTTAACTGCTGCTATGTCAGTCCTCCAGAAGTTGTCTGGAGATTATTTTCCTTCAGCGCAAATGATATTTGGCCCTCACTTCCTCATACCAGTCATCTCTGAATGACATTCATTTCTTCCCCTCAGGCCTCAAGCTCACCTCCTTCCCTCTTCCCCACATTTTAAAACCTGGCTTTTACTTAGGGCTGCTTTTCCTCCATTGCCTTTGCCTCAGAGTGTTCACTGTTGCCTCCACCATCATCCCTGACACCAATATGGCTGCTTTGAAAGTGGGCTTGACTTGCAAAGCCCAAGACCTTTCCTCCATCCCTGCCATTGTGTTTTCCTCCCTACATGCCTGCAGAACTGCATGGGAACTGTAGTTCCCTGACTGCCTCAGGCTCCTGGCCAGGGCATGAAAACATACCGATTGGCTATTAAAGATGAAGCTTTGAACTTTTTTGAACTTTCAAAAATTTCTGCATGTCTACACTGCTCAAGCCTCATTTTAAAACAAATATGAGCAAAATCGGTCTGGTAGATCTCAAGTAATAAGCCCTACACCACTGTATTCTGTCAAAAAGAAGTAGTGAGTAGAAAGCTGAATGGGGTGGTATACTAGAACTCCAACATCACAACTAAGAAACCCCAACTCCCACTCATTTCATGAAGGCATAATGAGCAAGACCTCAAAGAAAGTTCTCAAAACTCAGGCAAATCTGTCTGAGAGAAGGCAGTATTTAAGGTAACCAGATCCAAATATGAAATGGCTTACTGCTGGGAGGGCCAAGAGCAACAAGGTTAAGAGGGGGAAATGGCAGAAACCACATATCACTGGGCTCTTTACATGAACAGTATCTAGTATCCATACTAAAGCACCTTGGGAAAATTATAGTTCTTGGGGTCCTAGCACTTGAAATTCTGCCATTGCTGCTTTCAAAGGTTCAGGAAGGGAAGGACAAATACTCCAGCAAAATCTGATTAAAGCCACTTCCAAGTAGCTGGGGAAAGATTTGGGATGGTGAGGCAGGAAAAATGTAAAGACTCTTGGGGGAGGGGGTGCAGGCTGAAGAAGCTCATAGGATTTGTTTATGGTGTGTGGACTCCATTGTTTCCAAGACAACATCATTGGGGTATGACTGGAGTTAAACGAAGGAGTTGTGTTTTTAAAAGAGCTATTTTTTCTTTGAGCATGAGAAAATAGCTTGGTTTACTAAACCCAATTCAAAATGAAGACATGGAGAGCTCATCCATCACTAGCAGCTACTGTACTTGCTTTCTCTGAGCCCTATCAAATCACTAGATAAGACTAGCATAGAGCTGGGGGCTTTGACCCAGATAATTAATTTTGCATACAGCAATGTAGGGAGCCCTAGGAAACATCCAGCAAACTTTGTTTCCTTGAAATCCACAAGAAAACTGGCTTGGCCTTTTATTTATTTATTTATTTTTGCTACAAAACACATAGAACAGAAACCATAGGACACTTTCCCATTAATTTGATGGTTTGTATTTACATGCTGTATGGTGTGTGTGTGTGTGTGTGTGTGTGTGTGTGTGTGTGTGTGTGTGTGACCCTTCAGGTATACTACGACAGTTGTTGATTTTTTACAATTTTTTTTAAAAAGACATCAACGTCTGCAGTGGAGCTTGACACTTCAGAAATTCCGTATTATCCTTCAGTATTGAGAAGGAAAGCCAAAAATATATTAAAAAGTAACATTTCATAAAGGCTGTAATTCTCTGATCCTGGGATGGACAACATTCAGTTTTTCACCTGCTTTCAAAATTTTTAAAAGCCTCATTGGATGTGAGATAATGTCTGCCATAAAATCAGACCTCAGCTGGGAAGCAAACTGTTCCTCCACCGTGTATTCTGACATGCACTAGAGGGCAGCAGAGGAACCCAAAAAATCACCTTAAGCAACATTAGTCTAATAACCAGCAAGGAGAAGCAGTGCAGAACTTTTTCAAGGATCTTTTGTAGTATGATGGTGTCAGTATTAGATTTGGCCTCATCTACCCTTGTCAACCATTTATTAAATTGATATAGTGAAATCCTCAACAAGCAAAAGAAGAAATATTGCACTTATGAATACCTCCTGATGTATACAACCATGCTCAACACTTGGCCTCAGTTGTAATCACTACTCCCATGAGAAGCTACAACAACATCAGCAGGAACTCTCTGCACATGTATTGTTATGCCAGTAGCATTATTTAATGAATTTAAGCTAACATCAGCCTTTCGTCTTCTGCAAAGATGGTATTGCCAGGAAATAATATAGTAGGGAACCTATTGCCAACACCTTTCATTGCTGTAAACCCTGAATGTATTGAAATATACTTTCAACTATTCTTTAGCATTTTAATTGATTAGGCATTACACTCACAGCCTGAGCACTAATCCCTAAATATACTGTATTTGTATTTCTACCCATATGGCTATCTTATCTGCATTGAAAACAACTATTATCAGTTGATCCTGAGTACTGGATATAATCCCTTAAAGAAAAAAAAAAGGATATTTTGAGTAGCATGATGTTTTCCATTGATGTCAAGATATATGAATACTGAGCAAGTTAAGTTAGTGGATTTGCTGAAAGCTTGCTGCGTGTGTAGGGAGTAAAAAAAATAGTATGGATTTGTTTGGTTTAACATGAAAAGAGGCTCATGATGGCCTTGATTTCAGTCACCTATGGCAAATAATTTTGTAAACACCTGCCTACAATACACATCTACAGCAAAAGTGGAGTGTAAAGAGATCAAACAATAAAGTATCTGGAACAGTGCAATTGAAGGTGGTTTTGGATTTAACAGGGAGCATCAAAAAATAAAATACTCAAGTAATTCTAACATTCTCCTTCTACACTTCTGATGTAATGTGGTGATTTATGTATCTCCACCACGTGGAATAAATGAAGTAGACATATATCTCTCCCGGGGGGCTAAGTTACTAGTTCAGATGTTACACTGAAAGAGGAGAGGTGGTTACTCACATTTTCTCTTTCCATGGTTCCAGTTTAGCATCCCACACAAGTTCCAGCTTTATATTAGCTCATGTGTCTTCATACCGGAAATGGAGGGATCTAAAACCTGGAATGGTTGTCACCCTCCAGCACTCTACTCCCTATTCCACAAGCAGGAAATGGAATCAGTAGTTATCTGTTACCTCTTATCTGATGTTCTTGGGTACTTCTAATGTAGCTGGAACATGTGGAAGAGTGCTATCAGATATGAAACGCCTGAATCTAGAGTTCCACACAAAGAGCCAATAGAATTCTAAAAATTACAAGTGTAGTAACTTATCCAATCAGAATTTGTAAGTAGTTTGATATGTTACAAATTTATCCTCACAAGCCCTGTTGACATTTCTCTTTAATTTTAGATCTCAATAAAATTATTGTACATGCACATCACCAACTGCCTCTTGGGAAAGTATCACGCATATTATGATGTATTTTTTTCAGAACCGTGGATCATGGCATCAGTCATCACCACATATCACTTCTATAATTGGCTGTTTTCATATGAGTTGTGTTGTTTCCTGTATTTCAGCTACATATTGCCAAACCACATGGCAATGTGAGAAAGAAACATTGAACAAGGGGTGGATAATCAATGTGAATAACTATTCAGACATGATTGGTCATTGTATGGTTTCAGTATAAAGCTTTTAAACTGATTGGTTTGGACAGTTGGTAAATAAAGGGTTAAACTAAAATTCTTCTTTGCGCATGCACCTTACAAACAGGCATTTACATCTCCTACACACAAATGCAAATAATATAAACTAACTAATAATCAATCTTGGTTTGAATTATGAAACACTAACATTTGATGGATCATGGTGCAGGCTTTCCCCACATTCTGGAGTTACAAACAGAATAGATTCAAGCTATGAACCAGCAAATTATGAAAATTGGTGACGTCTCTAAAAATCATTGTACAATTTGTCTCTGCTGTAACGACCCTTCTTGTTTTGTTATTTGCTATCCCTCCAGCCTGCCACTATGCATTGTCCTGTCATTGGATGTTTTCATGTGAATTGTGTTTGTTTCCTATTTTTGTTTGGGTTGCATCCATGTATGCCCTTGCCTGACCCTGTGAATGGACTGTTTGGTTACATCCCTCTGCATGCTTTACTGGATTATGTCCCGAGTGAACCATTGGCC
The DNA here is from genome assembly GCF_023053635.1 of Elgaria multicarinata webbii. Lineage (NCBI taxonomy): Eukaryota > Metazoa > Chordata > Lepidosauria > Squamata > Anguidae > Elgaria > Elgaria multicarinata. The sequence continues at coordinate 116,264,724 of NC_086172.1, forward strand.
TGATAGTCCTGAGAAAGTCTCACATAGAATAGTATACATGCAGAATATGTGCAGCACCTGGCTGAACTTCATCCCAATTCCTGACCTTTGTTCGTTCATTTTTGTTTGTTTGTTTTAAATACAATCTGGCATGATTTTTGTTGTGCTGTAGTATTCCACACAGTTCTATCCAGTACTGAATGAAAGCATTCCAATATGCTTAGAAATACAGAATTCTTTCTCAGACTAAACCAATGAAGTTGATTGCTTTTAGCTCATCGTAGCCAGAGGTCATGAGTTGTCAGTTCTTGTTTGATGCTATAATTGACCAATAAGAGATGGAGCTTGTCAATAAATGACTGTGGATAATTGGTCAAGCAAAAAAGTATAGTTTGGAATGTGGTTATTCCACTGGAATGAGATGTAGTACATAAATCCAGGGTAAAGCTATGTTTCCTTTTCAACCACCAGCTCAAGCCCTGCACAGGAATAAGGACTAAACTAGGGATGGTTATAGTTGGAGGAATCATTAGAAGGCATTGTGAAGCATTTCCCTCTTAATGGATTTTCCATGGTAAGCAAAAAGATGGAAGAAATGGAGGAAAAAGATGGGAAAACAAGTGGATGATGACATCATCTCAATCCTCTGCAAAACTCTACGATGAAGTATTATACATGTGCTTGCTTTTCTGAATTATGCCTTCTAAATAAAGAAATAGAAGCCACTAGGCAGGCCTTAGCAGGAGCCAGACTATGGTCACAAGGATTAAGTCTTTCCCCATACCAAAGTACTGATGAAGTTCACCACCACCACCACCAATGCTATTCCCTATGGAACAGATGCTCCCACTCTGGTGTAGTAGCACCTTTAGAAGGGATAATTTTTGTTTGGGCTGCAGCATGTGGGAAAAGGTTGGACACAATCTGCAGTCAAAGTCTGTGCATTTCAAAGCATGCAATATGTGGACCTCCCGAAAATGTGTTCAACATTTGAAAAATGGATCTGGGAAAATGTGCACTTTTGAAAAAGCACAAATATAGGCTTCCCCGCCCAACCTAAGTTTGGGCGGGAAGGCAATGGTTGTGAGTGGAGAGGGGCAGGCAAGAAGAGGACTCACGTGGCTCTGTTGCTGAGCCTCATGAGACAAGGGCGGAGCCGCGGCTATAAGCCGCACCGCCCAAGGCTCGGCCTCTTTCAATTTCGGCTGTCGATCGGACAGCAAGGACGGGAGAGGCTCTTCATTTGCGGCAGGCATCGGCGGCAAATCTGCGGCAAATCTGTGGCCAGGAGGCTTTTTCCGCGGCAGCGAGGCTTGATTTAAAGCTCGGCGGCGCAGCGGCTCTTGTGGGCGGCAGCGACGGATCATTTTTCCATTAATTAATAGCGGTTTGGAGCAGAGGGGGGAGGTTTAGAGGGCTTATGGCGTGGGGGCTGCCGGCGGGCGTGCTCGGGGCCCGGCCCCCGCCAATCTCTGGAGGGAAGGGAGTCACCTCAAGGGGCACATTCCCCCTTATCTCTCCACTCGTTCCCGGTCCCAGTGCAGGCCAATACCCCCCCTCTCCGTTTGCTTTTCATCAAACGTTTCCTTTGCAGTGTTCTCTTTTATTCCCTGGGTGTGTGGCCCACGCGGCCCAGACCCTTAGGGGCAAGCAGTTTGTTTCTTGCAAATTTGTTATTGTTGGGTACTGCTAGTTTGGAAGCCAGCCATTTTGCTGAAGCTAAGAAAGGCAGGCTCCAATAAGTTTGGTTAGACCCAGTTAAAGTTTTGTTTCACTTTTGATTCAACCTTGAGTTTGGCGAATTTTACTGCATTCTGTTTGCGTTATCCTTGGCCTGAGTTTAAGGCGTAGGATTTTTTGTAATGTTTTTGTTCCTTGAATTATTTCTTTTTAATTTAGTTGGCTGTGTGACTGGTGATATTAATTTATATTTTTGCATTTTGTTCCAGTTTTATTAGTTTTATTTGTATACCCATTGGGACAATTAAATTGATTTGATTATATATAGTTACATATATTCAGGCATATATAGAATTTATTTATCTTAATTTTATTTCATTGTAAATTCAATTTTAAGTTTTATCTATAATATTAACGTTAATTTATTTATTTATTTTATTGAAATTCAAGTTTAGCTTATTAATACTTCAAGTTAATTTAACTTATATCTAAATTTAAATTCATTTAAATTAATTTCTTTTTTGGTGTATGTGTGTGTGTGTGGTGTTATTGTGGACTGTTGCCAGTAGTTATCATGCCTCCCAAGAAAGGTCTGGGTAGAAGCAAGGGAAAGGGTAAGGCACCCCGCCAGCTGGCTAAGCGCCCCACTCTAGCACCCATGGTCTCTTCATCTGATGAAGAGGAATCCTCTATGTCCTTGGTGCTTCAGCGTATTGCAGCCTTAGAGCACGATAATGCAGCTCTTAAACAGCAGTTGAAAGACAAGGATTCTAATACCAGAACTAGGAAGCATAGGAGCAAGCGAGCAAATAATTTACCTGTAGTTCCTATTACAGAGCAATCCACGGAAGCACAAGCAGTGGACGTGGTCCAGGATACTTCACCTCCTATACAACTGTCTGAGTCTTCACAAGTAACAGTGTCTGCTCCATCTGTGCCCACGGCCACGCCTGTGGCATCGGGTAGTTCCTCACACAGTGAGTATCAGTGCACCACAGCAGGTCTTTAACCTTCACCGTTTTCACATTGGGGTATGCCTCCGTGGGCCATGAGCCCATTCTGGCCATTTTCTAGACCCATTGAGCTCAAAGAAACACAGGAAGTAGAAGGCCCTCAACGGGCAACACCAGAGGCCTGCGTGCCTGTTTGGCAACCCACGACCAGTACACCGGTGCGTGTGGTAGCGGAAACACAAACTACAACAGATCTCATACGTGAACCTGTTCCTACGGCTCCTGTTAAGGCTACCCAGACAACTCAGACTGATCCCGAACCTGGTAAGGAGGAAGTAAAGGCAGATCCTTATTCCTCCGCCAAAGGGTCCAACATTCCTTATGGTGCGATTTCCACACCTGTAGGATATCACCTATTACCCACCACTATGGAGAAGATCTGGAAGGGTGAGTTTGTGGATCTGTTATCTCTCTTATTTAGAGAGGAGGAGCAGAAAGATAAAGATAACAATAAAGATAGGGATCAGGAACGCAGCAAGAAGAAGAAGGTCGAGAGAACTTGGGCCAATTGGTTGGCAGGTTACATTATTTTCTTTGGGGTAGCTTTATTAAAACACCCAGAGAAAGCAACAGTGCTAGTGAAATACCTAGATATAATATTTAGGTGTTACACAGAGTATCTGGGTCCAGCATGGTTAGGATACGATGAAGCTTTCAGATTGAAAGCCCAGTTCAACCCCGAGATCAAGTGGGATGTAAAAGAGCCCGAACTTTGGTTGCAGTTTATGATCCCTGCCAAGCCTATCTCTGGGGAGAGGGCAGACAGTGGGCATATACTTTCACACCCGGCAGGGCCCTCACAGTATCGGGGGCCAGCCGGGCAGTCGGTTCAACCCCGATTACTATGTTGGGAATTTAGTTCCAAGGGCACATGTATGTGTACACAGTGCAAGTTTAAACACGAGTGTTCCATATGTGGAGGGGCGCACCCTTATTCAGGATGTCCCAAGACCAAAGGATCAAAGGACAGAAGAGATTTCCACCCAGGGGGCAAACCTAATAACGCAGGGCCTGCTCCAAAAGGGCCCCGGCCCAATTAGACTCCAGGAATTATCAGTGTCTTTGCGTGATTACCCACGACGTGAAGACGCTTTATTCCTGTTCAATGGATTTTTGTTGGGTTTCAGGATTCCTTTTCAGGGCTCGCGGGTCCCTGTTTTTTCCAGAAACCAGGCGTCAGTTCGTGGAATGGAGGATCTGGTTAGGGAAAAAATATTAAAGGAAGTGAAATCTGGTATGGTTTTAGGACCATTTGAGCAACCTCCCTTACCTCGTTTGAGGGTGTCTCCTTTGGGCATTATGCCCAAGAAGGCCCCTGGGGAGTATCATTTAATCCATAATTTATCCTTTCCCCCGGGAGGTTCGGTGAACGATTTCATCCCAGCTCATTTATGCTCGGTTAACTATACCTCCTTTGACACTGCTGTACGAATGGTATGGCAGTGTGGGGTGGGGGCATTAATGGGGAAGTGCGATATCAAGTCTGCCTTCCGCCTGTTACCCATGTATCCAGAGGACTTCGAGTTACTAGGGTTCTCATTCCAGGAGCATTTTTATGTGGACAGGGTTCTTCCAATGGGATGCGCTGTATCTTGTTCTGTTTTTGAAAGATTCAGCACATTCCTTGAATGGTTATGGCAGCGTAGAACTGGATCACAGAACTCGGTCCATTATTTGGACGATTTTCTGTTTGCTGGGACTGCTTCCTCGCCCCAATGTGCTCAATTCATGAAGGAATTTCAAGACATGACTGCCCACTTAGGCGTTCCCTTAGCACAAGAGAAGACTGAGGGTCCTTCTTCTTCCTTAACTTTCTTGGGCATACAACTTGATTCCCGCAATCAAACTTGTAGCCTTCCCAGTGATAAACTCGAATCACTCAAGAAGATAATAGAGGTTACATATAAGGCCCATAAAATTACTCTCAGGCAACTTCAGGAGCTTGTGGGCCATCTGAACTTTGCTTGTAGAGTAATTGCTCCCGGTAGGGCATTTTCCAGGCATTTATGTGATGCGATGAAGGGTGTCAGACGACTCCTTCATCGTATCAGGGTATCCACTGAAATGAGAGCAGACCTTGAGGTTTGGAACTCTTTCCTAAACCAATATAACGGGGTTTCCTTCTGGAGGACTGACTTATTATTAGAAGCACAGTTACAGGTGCATTCTGATGCATCTGGATCTTACAGCTTCGGTGTGATCCTGAGGGATCGCTGGTGTGCACAACAGTGGCCGACGCATTGGAAGGAGTCCGGTATCTGCCGGGACTTAACCTTTTTGGAATTCTTTCCAATTGTGGTGGCTGTTTGGTTGTGGGCCGATGCTCTTTCCAATGCTTCTATACATTTCTGATGCGATAATCAAGCCACGGTTCAAGTAGTTAATTCCCTATTGTCTAAAAACAAGCGGGTTATGAGACTGGTTAGAGCTTTGACGCTCCGTTGTCTCCAGTTTAATATTATATTTTATGCACGGCACATTCCCGGACTGGATAATGGAATCGCTGACGCTTTGTCGTGCAACCAGATTTCCAGGTTCCGGGAGTTGGCCCCGACAGCCCGACAACATCCCGATCCCATGCCCAAGCGTCTGTGGGATCTTGGAGAGATGAAGCATTGGAAGCAATGAGGAGATCAGTGGCCCCAGGTACCAGAGCGCTATACGAGCGTGCAGGTAGGGAATTCCACGCTTTCTGGACGTCCTGGGGGCTTGCGGCCCAGTGGCCCATCCCCATAGAACACTTGATGCAATTCTGCGTTGCATCACACAACAGGGGCATAGCTAGTAGAACCATAAAGGGAAAATTAGCGGGCTTATCTTTTGAGGCCAAGATTATGGGGTTTGAGGACACTACCTCGGACCCTAGAATCAGGCGGATGTTGGAGGGCTGGGCTAGAATGGCCCCAGCCCCCCCAGACAAACGCAAACCCATTACTCCTGAGATCCTCTTGGGCCTGCGCCAGCAGTGGACTGTTCTGTGTTCATCACCATATGAACAGGACCTGTTGCACGCTGGTGCTTTATTAATTAGATTGTAAGCCTATGCGGCAGAGTCTTGCTATTTACTGTTTTACTCTGTTTTACTCTGTACAGCACCATGTACATTGATGGTGCTATATAAATAAATAATAATAATAATAATAATAATAATAATAATAATGTTTTTCGGGGCTTTTCGGGTTAGCGAGGTCTTAGCACCCTCTAGGAGAGATGTTTCCAACAAAGCGTTGCAAGTTGGAGATATTTTACTTACTGGGAATGAAGTGAAGATTGCCCTGAGGCAATCCAAGACCGATTAAAGGGCACAAGGTGCCAGCATAGTCTTGGCTTCTTCAAGATGTACCGAGATATGCCCAGTGGCAGCGTTTCGAGCCTTTTTGTTTGCTAGAGGGCTAGGGCAAGGATACCTGTTTTGTCATAGTGATAAATCTCCTCTAACCAAATTTCAGTTTTGGTCTATTGCCAAGAAAGCCCTACATGCAATGAGATTAGACAACTGCCAATTCGGAACACACTCCTTCTGTATTGGAGCGGCTTCCACGGCATCAATGGCCGGGATTCCGGAAACAGGGATTCAGAGTATCGGCCGGTGGCGTTCCAGGGCCTTTAAAAGTTATGTGCGCTAACTTGAGTTTTGCATTGAATAGTTATATTTTCCTCACTAGATGTTGGGCCTAGACCGGAGCTTCCCCTGATCCTTCTATGCGGGCACAGCATGGTTTTTTGGGCCAGTCGCAGAGCGTCTCGGACAAACATGGGCTCGCAGTTGTGTCTTGGAATGGTGGCTGCCGTTCACTGGGTTGGACGGCGTGGATTGAGATGGGGAGGTCTCTTTGATGTTTTACTCTGTACAGCACCATGTGCATTGATGGTGCTATATAAATAAATAAATAAATAATAATAATAATAATAATAATAATAATAATCGCAGTTTGAGTGTAAGTTTGGCCCTCCGCAGGTGTTGGTTATACACCTGGGAGGCAACGATTTGGGTCTTCTAAAAGGAAAGGCTCTGATTATACAGGCTAGGCAGGATTTTGAATTTATCTGGAGACGATGTCCACTGACGTGGATCGTCTGGTCCTGTATGTTGCCTCGGCGCCATTGGCACGAGGGACGCAGCATTAAAGGTTTAAATAAGGCAGTTCACAAAGTGAACAGAGAAATTAGAGAATTTCTATGGGGGAAGCGGGGATGGGTCATCCTGCACCCCGATATTTCACCAGAGAGGCTGGAGCTATATAGGGCGGACGGGGTCCACCTTTCTTATGCAGGAAATGACATATTTCTGCAGGATCTGAGTGTGGGACTGCGGGATTTTTTCCCGGGTCAGTGGGGGAAGGGGACCTAAGCTGAGGCTTGGTCCCCTTTTGTGGCAGGAAGGTGTGGGAATGTAAACATAGGACAGGGACGGTGAACTCACTGGCACCCTTGGCGGTGAGCTGCATAGCCAGAGGACCTGCTCCTCGGGGTTGTGCTGCTCGCGAGTCAGGCTATGGTGTGCAGTTGGAGACCATTCTGCCTGCATCTACCCGCTGTCCCTTATGGCAGCGGGCAGGGGTGCAGGGGGATGGTCTCCCCACACTCTCAGAGTGTCGCATGAGCAGGGAGCCGGTAAAACGGCTTCTTGCTTTGATGAGTGGCTTGCCCTTTGACAGGCAGTAGGCCAGAATAGTATAGAGATTCCTGCACTGTCACACTCAGATCCAGGGAGGGTGGATTAACCAGATTATTCAATAAAGAGGCCCTAGTTATACCCAAAGCTCTGGTGTCTGTGTCTTCTTTCATGCGTCCTCCTTCACTCGCAAACACATTAATCAAAGGGAGACAAATGTGTACATTTCAAAGATGCATATGGTTGATGCATACATTTGGGGAAATATGCAGAACAGTATGCACAGATTCTGATACTGACGAGCGGAAGTGAGCTTTGAGATGGAATTTGGAGAGTTTCAGCAATTTGGGTTTTGCTGATTCACACATCCCTAATGAGGGTACAAATTTCTATGCATTATTTTTAAAGTAATTATGGAACCTATTGGAGAAAGTTGCACCTTAACATTTAGAATGCAAGCCAAATCCAAGCCTGCCCACACACTAGCGGGACCCACCACTAGTGCAATGGAGAGTTAGCTAGAATGCTTTCTTTTGGATCGGGACAGCTATCATGGGTTTTGTTTAAAAGAATCAAAGATGCACACAGATTGTTTTATGTGTTGGTGAGTTATTTTGTTGATTCGTGATAAGGAGACTTGTAATAATCAGCTCTCCTTGATGCATTGTAATGCACAATTAAAATGGATAAAAAATGATAAGGGTGGAGTCGCCACATGCAGTATGTTTCTAAAATCAATCCAAAATGAGCAAAAATCCTCATTTCTGGAATGGGGCAAGGTCATTAGTGTTTGCAGAAGGAAGCTCCAGTGCCCTGTCCCAAACCTTATTTAGCATAAGAACCAATATGGAGATAAATGGTAGAACAGAGGGTAAGAACAAATCTGTATGCCTTGGATCCAGGATGTTTTCCATGAGATGAAAGGATCTTCTGTGAGAGGGAGGGCTGTTGGGGATCTCCCCCCATCACAGCTCATCCCATTCAGCAGGGTCTCCTGACTCTCTTGGTAACATTTTCAGGGTGTTGGAGGGGCTACCATGGGAAGGAGGGAGAAAAGTGAAGTTCGTATCTACCAGTACAGTTGGTCCAGCATAAATCTGGATCCAACCCAAGCTGTCCATTGCCTGTCATTACCAAAACTTAAATGGAAGCTTTAAAGTATTGTGGATGTCAAGATAGAGTCACTGAATTTATTATACTTATTTACAGCATTTAGTCTAAGATTACTATTTTTAAAAAATGAACTATTTTGAGAATTTGAAGCAGGAATGTGTGGGTGCTCGAGTATGCACATTGTTGTCTGCAGAATCAAGGTGGGCACAGAAGAAACACCTTTGACAAGGGAATGGTGTAGCAGCCAATGGAGGGTTCTGATAAAGATGGTAGCGGCTCAGCAGGAAAGTGATTCTCACAAAGTTTCTAACTCCCAAACTAACTCATGAGCAGTTACCAAACTGGTTGCCAGGGAATCTTTCTTTTTTTAAAAAAATATTACATTATTTCCCCACTTTTCCTCTGGTGAGCTCCAAGTGGCACACTTAGGAGATCTCTCAACCAGGCACTACCCAGATCCAAACCTGCTTAGTTTCATCAATGTTGCTTGTACATTAAGAGCATTCAGACCATCCTGAGGATTTGCTTACCTAAAGGTTTGTGCACAGCCCTAATTCATCATACTATACTTAAAACAATTACTTTATTGCCTGTAAAGTGCTTGAATAAAACAGCACATGTAAAGACTCACTAGCACTAAAGTACATCAAGGCATTTAAAGAATGTTTTAACAGCCTTATTGTGGAAACACCTTGGGGGACAAGAAGGCAGGAAATCTGACATTCATACAGGAGATAAGAGAGATTCAATATTCTACTACACTTACTCTTTACATTTAGGAAAGAAACCACAGAGAGAGAGAGAGAGAGAGAGAGAGAGAGAGAGAGAGAGAGAGATGGATGTTTGAAATGATGTTGTCTTTGTTTGATTAGCAAATTGCATTCATTTTGTATTTACGTAAACAAGCTGCAAAGATAACGTAAAATTGGGCTTTCTTAAGTTCTATTCATTTCTTGTCTTCATGTGCATGTGGCGGCGGGGTAATTGGGAGAGAACTGATCTTGCCACTTTGCCTCTCCTCCCAGAAACTACCCTGAGGCAACTTGAACTTGGCCATGCTCCTGCTTCATCCTTGATGTAGTACATGACACTTTAGTGAAACTGGAAAGGCCTTACACCACACCCAGCTTGCTTGGATGTGGTGAGGCAATTGTGGGGGAAGGGAGAGAGACGTGTGGAGGATCACCATAGGCTTCCTCCATTTGGCGCCACTGAGGTGGGGAGGGGACTGGAGACACTATTTATGCACTGCTTCCCCTCCCCAGCCTTTTCTGCATTTTGTTTTGTGGCTCCCTCCCTCTAGTCAGTGTGGGTTCACCGGTTGCCCCTAGGGGGGCCAAGTAGGATTTTTTTTTGCTCTCAATCATTTCTTTTGGGAGTTTTTTTTTCACCTACTTCACACTGTGAGACAGCAGGGGAGTATTAACTAGGCTAATTGATTGAATTTGGTCACATTTTGACTGGGGGCAGACGTGCGGGCATCGGGAGCAAGGATAAGGTTGGTGAGCATTCTTAGGCACTGTCATGGTAATTGGTAATACCTGAGGCCCTCACCTGGGAGTCTTGTGGCGCCAGGTGGTGGGATAAGGGTTACCTCTTAGGCCAACCTTACTCACTCACTCAGAGTTTTGCAACATGAGGGAGAGTGACATCAGAAGGCCTACCAACCCCAAAAGGGGAATCCTGACGGGTGGCAACAGACATGCGTCACCGGTTGAGATATGAATGGATTGCCCAATCCCAATTATGGTCAAGACGTTGGCCAAGATAAGATGCCTGCCTAGGCCTCCATCTTCCTTTATAGGTATTCATAAATAAATGTGGCCCTATTTTAAATCCAACTTCTTGTCTCATCTCATTATTTCACCTTCCAACCACAAAGTGTATGCTAATGTCTTGCTTGTGTAGGTGTGGCCATGTAGCCTTGGAGGTGGGGCTAAACCTGAGTCCCGCTAATCCCTTTGTAACAATGTTGCCCCTTCCTGAGAGTAATATGTCTACTGAGTCAGACAGATACAGTACTATTGACAGACATGCAGAGGTCTTCAAAAACACTGAATGTAAATCAAATGGAATTAAACTGGGCCTGGAATGGGGAGAAGGCAGGGGCTGAAGGGAAGTGAGTTGCATAATAACAACTTACACTCAAAACAGAACATACCAAACTAGAGATGATTTTAGGGAAGAATTTGTCTTGATTCGAATAGGGAAAGGTTTAACATAATAATAATAATAATAATAATAATAATAATAATAATAATAATAATAATAATAATAATAATTCAGTTTATATCTGACCTATGTACAGAATACCCTAGGTAGCATAGAAAGTTAAAACAATTTAAACAAGATAAAAGCAATCAATAAAATAATAGGCAGCATAATGTTTTCAATTTTTTAAAAAAATTAAAACAATCAATAAAAACATGCAGCATAAAAATGATACATAACGGTTTGCAATAAGATTCTAAAAAGGAAAGGCCTGCTGGAATACTAGAGAGTTAACGCCTGCTTAAAGACATTGAAAGAAGTCAGCAGGCACATTTCAAATGGCAGGTCATTCCACAGCTGAGGGATGGCAAAGGAAAAGGTCTCTGGTGTGTGACTGTCAATCTCACATTAGGCAGTCGCAGCAGATGAACCTCCAAGAACCTTTGGTGGCTTGAACCTAGACCATATAAGGCTTTAAGGGTAAGAACCAGCACTTTATATTTTGCCCGCAAAGGAATTGGCAAAAAAGCAAGTACCAACACTCCACACAAACCATTTCAGAGTTCCTGCTCCTAAGAGAGTGAACTAGCAAAGAGCAATGGATCTATAGCTGCAAAGTAGTTTCCAAAAACAGAGAATCTGGAGAAGGGATTCAGACAATGTCCAAACCTCTCCAGAGCAGGTCACTTTGATTGCACAATCCCAGAAAATAGTGTTCCCAGTTGCATCATTCCAGCAACTATAAGTTAGGGAACAAACAAAGCAAAGAGGAACAACTGCGGGTGGTTTCTCTTTAAATATGGTATACAAAATGGAAGGTAAGGGATGCATGGGTCATGGACATAATAGCACAAGCTGCTTCCTGAACCCCCTGGTACAGCAGAACTGCTTGATGACAAATATGTCGGAAGCCAACTTTTGCACCTCTTTCCTCAAACAAACAAAAAACATGGGAGGTTCTCACATACAGGTTCATCACTCAATAAACTGCAGCATCAAGTGTGAATGAACCACCACAGATTCATTTCCGTAAATGGAAGTTTCATATCTTTATTTATTTATTAGCCAAAGGGCTTTGCAAAAAGCACTCTCAGAGAGAGAGAGAGAGAGAGAGAGAGAGAGAGAGAGAGAGATGACACAGACTATAAAATATAGATTTTAAAATTAAGTCATGGCAATTTGTTGTCATGAATAAGGGCTACTTTCATACCACTAATATACAAATGGAGAAGAGCACCTGCTTTCTATGCATAAAGTCCCAAATTCAATATCAAGTATCTCCAAGGTAGGCCTTGGGAAAGTTCCTGGCTGAAATCTTGGAAAATTGGCCAGTATAGAGAAAACTGAGCTAGACAAATCATATGGTACTTTCTTTCTTAGTAGAAATCGATAGTTCACAGATTCGTCTGTGAATAATCAAGTGCTGAAAAACATCAATGTGCATAGATATGTGAATTGGCCGGAAGTGGTTGTTTCTATCCATCATAATTAAATACTTCCAAATTGGATGGGAGAAAAAATCACCCCAAGAGCAAACCAAGGTGAATTTTCATGGGTCATTTAGGAGAATGGCTGTAGAGAAGGCAAAAGACCTTTCTTTTTTGCATTGGCAAATCAATCACAGCTCTAGTTTTCTAACTACGTGGGAAATGTCATCCAAGGGGAGAGATGAGCCTGCAACAAAAAGCAAAACATGTCATGACAAAGCTTGCCACACACCACGGCTAAAATTCACAGACCCTTGTCAAATAGGCAAGACATTGCAAGGACAGCCAAACAGTACTGGCACTGTTGCATTTCATGAAATGGCTGCATTGTCTCTCCTACTGCTAACATAGGGCTCATCTACACCAAGCAGGATATTCCATTATGAAAGCGGTATATAAAAGGCAGAAGCCACACTACTAGTGATATTGAAGTGCACTGCAGAATCTACACCAAGCAGGATATAACACTATGAAAGAAGTATGAAAGTGGTATGTGGTATGTGTCAATGGGCCCTAACAGTTGTCAGTGCACTTCAATACCACTATAAAGCAGTAGTGTGGCTCCTGCATTTTATATACCGCGTTCATACCACTTTCATAGTGCAACATCTGCTTGGTGTAGATGAGCCCATATTATTTCAGGAACATGCTGAGCAATCCTATGGAGGAGGGAGGACCCTAGGTGAAAGAACCACACTTTCCTATGCCCTGCTGGCTCATGCTGGCAGAACAGAAGGTAGGGGAATATGGCTTGCCTCCTTTTATACTTCTGTGTTATACTGCTATCATTATTTCATCCATTCTTAAGGTATGTTGGAAGAAAAGGAGGACTTTGCAGCCAATACCTTCCCTGACGTGCCCCTGGAACACATTTTTTTCGCTGTCTCTCAGATATCCAGTGTGCTGTAGTGGCTAGAGTGTCAGACTGGGAATCAGGAGATCTGGGTTCTAGTCCCCACTCGGCCATGGAAACCCACTGGGTGACTTTGGGCCAGTCACAGACTTTGAGCCCAACCGACCTCAAAGGGTTGTTGTTGTGAGGATAAAGTGGAGAGGAGGAGGCAGAGGAGGAGGATTATGTACGCCACCTTGGGTTCCTTGCAGGAAAAAAGGCGAGATATAAATGCAATAAATAAATAATCAATAAATATCAAAATTCTAATATGGGAGGAGCACTGGTTGCAGACACATTATTTTATGTGCTGAAGTAGTTTTATGTGGCACGACCCACTCTTCAGTTATAGAATGAGGTGAGTTAAAATCTATGCAGTGTGCGTCAGGGTAATGAATTCTACAGGTTAAGAACCATCTTAAGTCCCAGAGCTATAAAACTAGAATTTCTCTGAAATGCCATCCATTCATATTGTAAATAATAATAATAATAATAATAATAGAACCATCAAGCTGCCATGCTAGTTATTTGTTCTTTCTATATTTATTTATTTATTATTTATTTATTACATTTATATACCACCCCACAGCCGAAGCTCTCTGGGCGGTTTACAACAATTAAAAATAGTAAACATTAAAAGTATACAAAAATTAAAAAAAACATAAAAACAGTATAAAAACAACAGTATCCATTTAAAAACAACAATTCTGGGGTCCATTAAAAACAAACTTAACGTTGTTAAATGCTGTTAAAATGCCTGGGAGAAGAGAAAAGTCTTGACCTGGCACCGAAAAGATAACAACGTTGGCACCAGGTGAGCCTCATCGTGAAGATCATTCCACAGTCGGGGGGTCTACAGTCTTTTTATATGTGGACAGAGTCTTAGTTACCTGAAGTTCACATCCTAATGCATGGAACACTCAGAAGTTCTTTAAAGCATTCATTCCAAGGCTGTGTGTGTGTGTATATATCAATATTTATATAGACTGATAGATATACAAAAAGCAATTAAACAATGCAGTAAATTGCTTTACTTCCATATGCTGCATAGTAACATCTAATTTCAGACTCAAAGAGAAATTATTATAGTTTTATCCTATCCTTACTCCAAAGGAGTAAGAGTGGCGTACATGAATCACCCCGCAATTATCTTCACAACTCAGTGATAGAATACGATAGGCTGAGAGATCGTGACTGTCCCGAGGTAACCTAATAAAAGAACAGATGTTAAATGGGACCCTTCTAAAAGAAAGCTGAGTGATCGGGAATATTAAGTAAACTGTGCTGAATGAAATTAATTTTACAGCCTGATCGTGGCCATATTATTTACACTGATTTCAATGGAACTTGCTGTCAAGTCAGGGCTGCAGCCTTGGGCCTACCCCAATCCCCCCTCCTAAAAAGGCTTTGTGATAAACAAGATCAAAATTGTGGCTTGTTGCAGAACACTGAGCTCACAAAACAGCTGCAGACCAAGCAAAAATGTTTGGAACAGCTCGGGGAACAAGGCCTATAGCAAAACATCCTAGAATTCAATATACAACTTCACCAATCGAACAATTACATAGAATGAAACCTCTGCCCATTGAGGACTTCATGGTTGTTGTTTGGTTTTATCTCTATGGTTTTTTTTTGCTGTTCATAGAAAAGCTAACTTAATTATTACCTCTGTATAAAATGTGGGTTTTTATTTCCACTAGGACTCCAAAGCAACGGATTTTTATACAGTCTTTTAAGTCCTTTGATAATTGAGAAAAGTGTGACTGGCAAAGATATGTATGACATCCTGATTAACATCTAGAAGGGCAGGCAAAACACCTTTCTCTTCTTAATATTTATGCTACACCCTTAGCTGTGTCCTGGTACTTCTCTGCAGAGACATGGCTGAGAAGTAGGAAAGGTGGCTAGGTTTACAAAGGCAGAATAGTATAGGTATAGTGAAGATATAATGGCAAAGGGATAATAATAAAATATAACACGAAAGGTAAAACAGCAAAAGTATGACCAGTTCTTATAACCAAACTGGTATATCAAGAATATGGGAATATATTCTTCTCACAGCTTCCATGCAATTAACATTCAGGTGATGATACAAAACACAACAGATCTTCTGTATTTTCAGCAGTTGTGCAGAAGAGGGCATTTTGGTAAGTGCAGCTTTCTTCCTTTCCCCCAGCCCTGCTGGACAAGTTGCACCTGTCCAAACTCCCTCTTTTGCCCAACTCTTCAAGGTGCATTCTAACCCACTAATTAAATACATTCTCATTTGATAACTACAATATGGTGCTGGAGATGTTGGTTGGAGATATGTTCATGGTTGAGGAATCACCCAGCCACTGCACAACACATTAAACTCTTTCTAAAAATAGGAAGAACAATCACAGATCAAAACATTCTGTCATTCTATTACTGTATCTTTTTTCTCCTGTAACTATGAGCATCATCACACATCACTTCTCTGCCCGCATGCTTACCGTCACTTCTCCGCCCTCATGTTTGTCTCTCATTACTTCCTCTTTTGAAAGAGGAAGTAAGCAATGTGCAGGTGGCCCATTCAGTGGCCCATTTTGATTGCATTGCTTCTCTTGTACGCAAGAGGAGACAGTGACAACTTCCATCTTTAAATATAAGTTGAACTTACTGAGGTGTTTTTTTGTTGCATGAAGAAAGCTAGAAGGGGCGGGAGGCACTCAGGAGGCAGATGTCATGAGATGGACCTGCAAAAGTCCGTGAGTGCCCAGTAATGAATGCGCAATAAAATGTTTGTCTGATAACGCTCTACACTCCTCCATTGTACCTGTCTGCTTCTGGCATTGATGAAAACAGGATCTTTCATATGCTGCAATGAACTAGTCAATACTCCCAGGTGGAAAATTCATTTCTCACAAAGATTAGCAAAATGAGAAACAAGTCTCCCCTCAAAAACATAATGATGGGGAAAGAAAAGAGAGGAACACATCCATGAATTAGCAGAAAATAGTAGATCACAGTGCTGCGGCATTCCAATGCAACAGGATAGCATCCACAATTGCTATTAAAAAAGGCAGTAATGCCTCATTAAGATGGTTGGTGTCTAGTAATTAAACAAGAAACATCAGGAATATCCTCTTAGTTTCCTCTTCATAAGGTTTTGCTGCAGTGACACTTCTAATGTTACTTCAGCAGATTGCATTCAGGTCAATGGCATTTGAATGTTTTCCAGTCTAGCAAACAGACTCTCCTAAACCACCTGATGTCTGTTTCCCCAAGAATTACTCTCACATATGATCAGGGAATTAATGAGTCATTTGTCTAGAAATGATGGCCCTACTGATGACAGTCAGTCTCCACATTGGTACCCTCCAGATGTTTTGGATTTCAACTTCCCGCATTCCTGATCACTGGCCATGATGGCTACAGCTGGTGAGAATTGAAATCCAAAACATCTGGATGGCACAAGTTGGGGAAGGCTGAAATCGCACACAGAGCAGCCCTGTGTGTTGGGTCAAGTCAGAGCCTGCCTTTCGCTAGGGAATACATTCATTTCGTTGAAGTTGTTCTCTTTCTTCCAATCTAGCATCTAAGATGTGTAAAATCAACTTTTCAAATAGACATTTCTAGAGTGCATAAGTAAGATGATGCAGAATGAATCTTGGGAAGTCCCAGAACAGTTCATATGCATATTACTTGGAAGGAATTCTTCCCTATCTTGATTAGGACCATAGGGAGGAGGAAATATATTGAATTGCAAAGGACTACATCATTAAATTGTTTCGCTGGTTTCTAAAAGTTAAGCTGTTGCACCAAGCTGCATGAATCTTGCTGTTGCAGGAAAAATACTAAGAGATGCATTTGTTCAACAGCTCTGGATCTCTGCCGTTTTCTGTCTTTCCTAGCTATGAGTATGGATTAGAGGTTATCTGATGAAGATGAAGGCAAACAATGTCATTAAAAATATGACAAATTTTTACTTCTACTTTTCAAAATCCTCGTGTAAGGTAATGCAGCAAATGATGAATGGACTTTCCTTCTGGTGTGCTTCGCTATGCCCCAAACCAGCAATGAAGGTTGTTTTCCTTGGCTTGCAGAATCACAAGTTAAGACTCTTTTAAGTGTTCAAGAATCTGCTTTAAGCCTGATAGGCATTTCAATCTCCCAGAAGTTACAGAGACAAAGAATTCCACCCAAGCAGGTTTGCTGTTGTTTCTAATTGTCAACGACAGCTACACTTCACTTGCCTGGAGCTATCCAATTAACATATCACCACTACACAAAATATTGTAATATGTTCAGTGTCTCAACAAGAGTAAAGTGTCTCATATTCCACCTCTGCTCAGAAACATGATCTCCCAATTAATAAGTCCCTCAGTCTTGGTCTCCTGGTTATTAACAGATTGAGCTATGCATATCAGGTGAACATGAAGCAGACCTTCTCCTATTTGGTGGAAATATTTGTTTCTGTCAACCAGATTAAAAAAGGATGGGAAGAAAGGAAAAGGAAGACCAGCTCTTCCAAAGAGAAACAAAAAAGCCCATATAACTTGTACCCTGAAATATCACTATGGCAACATTAAACAATGCACAGAAAACTCTGCAGGTTTCTTTATTTGCTTCCTTGGATACCAAATGCAAATCCTCCCCCCTCTCTTGGTGTGTGTGTGTGTGTGTGTGTGTGTGTGTGTGTGTGTGTGTGACTGACAGAGTCTTTAGCCTTTTTTTTTTTAACCTGTAATAATATATTTTTCTCCCTCCTTGGGTGCCTCTTTATGCATAAATTTATCATATCCATATATTTGCCAGGTAACAGTTGGCCACAAAATAGTCAAGAAAACACATAGGCATCACTGCAGAAGAGTGAAATGAACAGCTTAGAGATGTTGTAATAACATATAGAACCATTCTGCTATTGCATGAGCATTAAAATTGTTATGCAACCGGGGTATGAACATTTACAAGTCAATGAATAAAATATATTTTCCACACCTTTGATCAATCCGGGGAAATCCACAATTATCTTTTTTTTTCCCTTGGAGGAAAAGTTGCTTCTCTTTTGTAAGGTGAGATAAATCACAGCCTAGCATCACATACCCCAGCCTCGTGCCAAGTGAAATAAATCCTGTTTAAAGAGAAAATGGGTGCCCATGTCTAAGGGTCTATTGCTATAAACAATCAGGATCAAGATCCCAAAGGCTACCACCACTATCAATTAATACTTTTGTTGAGTTGGACAGTCTTAATTATGCCTTTGAAAAAGGTGTACACAATAAAATTCTCTTAATCCTACCTCCCTGCATTACTGGATATCCTTATATTAATGATCCAAAAGTCTCTGTAACCAAGGCTGCAGACACACTGTTAGAAAGACAGACTCTTGCACTGCAATTCCTCAAACAATACTTCCCTCAATGGAAATGCCTAGTTCACTCCCCAACAAATGTCTATTTCATGGTTTTAAGCAGATCATGCAATCTTTTACAGGCAGAGGAGGGGAAACCCTTGCGAAAATCAACTTACAACCATCAAGTCCCTGTTAACCCACATCTATGTCAGTATACTGTGTTGTATGCACACTGTATTTTCATACTGCTATTTTATAGAACTGAATTGAGTTTAAAGCCATTTCATTTTAAACTGTTGCTTTCAATAAGCTCTCCACAATGTCTTCTCTTCCTCTAATGTTGCAAAACATGGATATTATACATGTAGCTACAGTACACCCACACACCGAGAGAGAGAAAGAGAGAGAGAAGGGGGGAGAGAAAGAGAAAGGGGGGGACAGAAAGAAACTTTATAAGATATATTCATAAGATAAGAGTGTACTGCTCTGATGCTCACTCTTTTACTAGCTTTAGAAGCAGAAGCAAGAAAAGGCTGACCCTTTTATGCAATAGAACCACATGCGTCCCATAAGTGTGAAATGGTTGCCTCTGAGATTCCTCTGGGAAGTGTTTTGCATCATTGACTATCAGACTGCTAAGAATCATTTTCATTTTTAGATTAGCTAATTTTGGATCCTCTAAAGACCAAACACGGCAATAAAACCAGACTTTTAGAGACAGCACTTGTTCCTTTTCACTGGCAATTCATGCATTTTTATACACAAAATTGTTCTCTATTCACACACTTCAGGCTGTCACTTTCCTAGCTGCCTGATGTAATTACAGAATTGCTTACCCTTTTATCCTGGGGAAAAAATGGGAAGGCATCTCTTGGCTAATTATCAGATGCTGATGAATGTTGCACTTATATTCTCACACAAGCAATAGAAAACAAGAGTCAGCCAGATAAAATTTCCACCCAGGCAACTATAGAATCAGTGTTGCTCATTCAAAATAAGTGGTGTGTGTGTGTGTGTGTGTGTGTGTGGTTCTCGAGCATATTTTAAGTGCTGCTGGTATTCCCCATGAGCTGCACTGGTACACACACCTGGATGCTAAAGTCCCTCCTATTACAAGATGGGGAGTATTGAAATCCAGTTTTGTCCACATGTTTTTAGCTCCCATGCTAACTGGATTAACATCTCTGAAAGTGCATGTTCTCTACCTTGAATCTATACAGCAGCAAGGGTGATTCTTGTTTCCTGCAGCTTTCCTGGCCCAGCATAAAACAGTGATGATAGTATCCTACTGCCAAATACTAGAGTGGCTTTGCTTAACGATCTCTGATTTATAGGATCACAGCAGAGTGATCCTGTGGCAAGGGGACTGTTTTTGTCTCCACCTTATCTTGTCTTACCTGCTTCATCTCCATCTCCTTTCAGGACTTGTTCAGTAGAATACCCATTCATGGTCTATCCTTACCGATACAAGAGTAGCCCACACCATGGCAAAGATTCATGACAAGGGGCCCACTGTCAGGTGTGGAAGGGGATAGAATGTGGAAATCACTATGGTTATTTTTCACAGGGTGATAAAAATTATGGCCCCTCTATGTGTTCTGACAGGAAAGATTAATCTGAGAATATAATAGCTAATTACTGGTTTAATTAAAGGGATCATGAAATCTAAAGAGTAGAAGTGACATTTTTACTGGGCATCTTGTTGAAAGCACTGCAGCATTAGGATCCAATTCTGTGTGTGTGTTTAAAAGTCCCATGAACATCCATGGTAGCTGGGTTAAAGGTTTGTTGCTTTCCATGCAACTCATACTTAAGGGGCCTGACCCCTGACTCAAAGCAACAGGATGCCTTTGAAAAAAGAGATGCTCTGATTTCCAACTTTTGAGCAGGTGGCTGGAAACATATCTCATAAATATTTATGCTGTTGAGTGGGTGACGTATCAAACAGCTTTAAAAGTGATTGTCCAAATGACAGCAAAAGAGAGAGAAAATGATCAAATTCCCCCCCCTTCAATAAGATCGCAGCTGTGTGTGTGTGGGCGGCGGGGAGGGGGATCTATTGCAAGGCAAGGTTTTCCCCTTTCTACCTGATAATAATGGGCAGCTCCCACTTTTACCCAATGGTTTTATTTATTTATTTCCATTCTGATTTGCTGTGTTTGCACATTTCAACTTTGAGGGCTTTTCCCTGCACATGGACACAAACAGGAGAATAGGAGCCCCATGTGAAGAAGGGGAGGCAAGATCAACAAATTTGTAGCAGTGCACACAGAAAGGTATCCCAGTGGTGAAGAGCAGAAGCCCTTTCCTGAAAAAATAACCCAAAATATCCCCATGTTTTCTCCCTCCTTCCCTCCCTCAATGAGACCACCTATCCCACTTCTCTTGTTATATTTCGAGTCCACACACTACATCCTTCCAGAGATGAGATCTTGACTTTTGGGGAATGAAAAAGCCAGTGCAATTAACTGGGCAGGGTATCCAGCCATGAACCTTCTGAGTGACCTTTAGGCAAGTCAGGACTTCAGCCTCACTTTTCCCATCTGTGAAATGGCCACCGTTACCCACACAGAGTTACTGTGAGGACAAGGGTGTGTGGCAATGACATCGGCACTCACAGTCTGCAATCCCATGCAACATTTACTTGGGAGCAAGTCCTTCTCAACCCAGTAGGACTTTCTGAGTCAAGGATGGTGCACAGGATCAGTGTTGTTACCTTCCAGTGGAAATCTGGTTTTCAATGGGACTTATCCCATCTTACGTATACTTGTGCTCAAAAGCTAAATGGTTTACATATAATAATGCAGACACTACTCGTACCTAAGTGATGTCTCCAAAGACTGACACACTCACAGCGCATGTCTACCCAGAAGTAAGCCCCAATGAATTCAATGGAGGTTACTCCCAGGTAACCTGGCTCTCTTACACTCTCCGCCAAAGACATGTCCCAAGGGAGCTGGGGAGATCTACCCACCACATCACAGCAAACGGGCTAAGAGATCCAGGAAGTGGGGGACGCTTGTCAGTCGTGGGAGCAGCTCCCTAAATCCACTCTCAGGAGATGGATTCCCCTCCAGCTCCTTTTGTAGCCACCGCCGTCATGGTCCCAGTGCCAACCATTTCTCCCGGCTTGCGTTATGATCTCAGTCCCACTTTCATCCACCATCTCGCCCCGCAAGGTCTGTTCGGATGATGACATTTAAACGGGATCCGTTCGATTGCCAATTCCCTTCCTCCTCCACCCCCCCGCCCCCCAAAGCCCCGGCCGCCGCCGCCAATCCCCGTCTTCGAGTCTGTGCGCACCGAAACTCCTTAGGCTGTCAAGACGGATCTGGCGGCCCTTTGGCCGGTTGGTGAATTCAGCCATTCGCCCTCACACACTGCAGGGGCTTTCGAGAGAGGCAGCATTCTTGGCTAAGGAACAAACGAAGAAGGCTGTGGAGCCGACGAGGCATCACCACCTATCCGCAACGTGTTAGCAAGGATTACACGCTAGCCACCGAAAGACACCCCACACACACGCCCCCAACCTTACCGTTTCCCCCCTGATAACATTTAAGCTAGCAGGGAGTTTTTATGTGCCTCTCTCCCATCTCCTCTTAAAAAGATATGTATATACCGTTCAAACTCCATCACATTTAATGGCAGGCAAAACAAGGCAAGAGAACTAAAGCGAAAATGGCACTCACTGGATTTGAAATCGCCCAGAAGAAGGAGGAGGAGGAGAAGAAGAATATCCAGAATGAAATTCCGAAGGGGAAAAAGAAAAGAAAAAGAAAAAAGGGGGGGGAAAAGACCACGGAGGGCAAAGCTACATCATTTCGGCAACAAATCCAATTTGACGGGCGGAAAAAAGGAAAGGAAATTAAATATCCATCTGCAATTTTCCATCTAGTTCAGTCCAGGCGGGCTCCGATCCAACGCACAGCAATCCTGCTGATTTCCCCTCCACCTTCTTTCACATGGTACTTCTCTCCCCCTTGCCTTCGTTTCTCCCCCCACCCACCCCCCCGCTCACTCCCGCCGTCACTCTTAAGGACGTGGCTGCTTTCAAATGTCCCTGCGTCTATCAACTTCTCTCTCCATCGGTTACCAAAGGGGGAGAGATTTCTATTCTCTTTTTTTAAAAAAAAAAGACGACGACGAAGAAGAAGAAACAGGCCGACAGCTAGAAGGACGGATCTCTCAGCAGAGCAAAGGGAGAATCCTTCTCCTCTGAGAAACTTTTCATTCCAGCCTGGATCTTCTCGTGAGTTGCCGGGTTTTCTGCTCTCCCCCTCCCCACCTTCCTTCCAATCCTTCACCGCCTCTAGGAGGGAGAGAAGCGTTTGGCTTATTATTATTATTTTCCCAACCGCCGCTAGGTCTGAAGCGACGCTGTTTTGTTGCATGCAATTGTGCGTTTGTTATGTCTGCTCAGATTCAGCTCTGGCCAGGCGACCCTCTCCCGGTCTCTTCTTCGATGCTGCACTATCAATTATCCAATCCATGTGCTCCCACGTTAGATCGGGGGTTCCCATGGTCCGTGTTTCCTTATTCTCTCCTTCCCTCCAGCGAGGTGCGCCGCCTTTGACATCTGAAATTATTGGTTTTTTCAGAACCACCAACTTTCGGTCTTTCTCTCCTACACCCCCCCCCCGCTCTTACACTGCCCCCCTTCTCCGATTCAAGGATCTGATTAGATTTCCAATCACAACCCAGTGCGCAATCGGATTTTTGATTTCAGCCAGGAGCCGGCCAGGCGAAGCATCCCACCCGGTCTTCCGCTCGGCCAAACTCTCCACGTTATTATATCCTCTCGCCTTTCCTCCAACTCCGCTGCATTTTTCAGAAGCTCACATCAAATGCGAAGAGAGGCGCTGAGGGTGATGGTGGCTGTGGCGGCGAGCTTCTGGGGAAGGGGAGGGGGAGCAGGAGAAAAATCAAGATTCCCACCAGCTGTCAAGAAGCAATCCATCACTGATTTTTTTTTAAAACACCTGGAGTGGGCGGCTTTAACCTTCCCTCTTCATCTGCTGCCCGCGACGTAAATCTCCCCTTTTCTCCCGTCCTTCTTCTTCAACATTCTGTCGTCGTCAAAACTCCCCCGATGGGGCGCTCCATTCCGGCTGGGGAAGCGTGATTCGTCCTGTTAGCTGTGAATTTCACAAGCCCAGGGCTTCCCCTCCTGTTCATTTCGGTTTCCTCTCCATCTTTGCAATGAGCCTTCAGGACCACCGATCCCAAGAACTTGTTCTTTGGAAAGCACAGAAAAACACACACACAGACGCACACACATGCGCACACACAAAACACCCTTAAAATAAATACAAATCTGGGGATGGCGGCGAGGGTGATGGGAGGGGATTCTCTCCCCCCCCCCGCCCCGCCTCTCTCCCCTGTTGCAGTTTCACGGCAGCTCCGGTCGTCTCCTTTGGCGAGATCGTGCCTGGTCTATTTCAGATCTACAAGTTGGACGCCGCTCCTGCGCACGGCAGCGCTCCTTTGGCTCCCATCTTCTTCCTCCACATGTCAGTTCCCCTCCCCTCCCTCTCGGTGGCACATTCCTCGGAGATCGGCCCCGCGGCTTCTCTCAGCCCTTCGTCGTTTCGTCCCAGAAATGCACGGCGGAGCGGCCACCTTTTTCTCCCTGCCACCAGCTTCGGTTTGAACTCTCCCTCCTGCTTTGTGCGTGTGTAAATGAATTTGAAAAATCCAGATTCAGGCAGCTGCTGCTGAGAGTCAGTCTCTCTCTCTCTTTCTTTTATGCAGTGATACCTCAAGATTTGCAGGGGGCCCCGGGCCAATCTTTATGCATACACTCTTTCCCTCTGTCTGCCCCCCCTTCCACCTTCGCCCCCCTTTTTTTCTGCTTGTGATCAGTAAAATACAATTACCCAATTACCTCCCATCATCTTAGCACTGATTGGTCAATTGCATTAACACTTGATGTCAGAGAAAAGGCGCTTCTGTGGTAGGGCGCTGCTGCCACCCGGCGGACTGTCAGGAAACAGCCCGAGTATGTTAACCTCAAGAAACTTCCAAAGTGGGAAGGAGTAATTGAAAAACAAGAGCTCATCTTGAGGAAAGGAATGTCAAAACTCATTTTCTTAAAAGCCTGCCTGCAGTGTTCACAGGTGCACGCATAGCCACAGAAGGCAAGAGAAAATTAGCAGAGGAGAAAAAAAGGGAGAAGGCGTAGGGCCTGCTGAGGCTTGCTGGGAAGAATCCCCCCCCCCTCCACATACGATGTTGACATGTTTACAGCCCTATCCTGTGCGTGTTTACTGGGAAGCCAGTGTCACATTGCTCAATGGGAATTACTGCCAATTGAAGGCACACAGGCTCTCAGCCAGCAGATCTATACCTTCCTCTGCACACAATGGGAGAAAGAATACAAAACCATTGGACACACCAAAATCCCTCTTTCACGTGCGTGCTTGCTTTATTTATGTATTTATTTATGTTTTTAATCCCCTCAAAAATCAATGTTCTCTGAGGGGATTGAAAACAGTTAAAAGACTGAAATGCCAAAAGGAACAGAAACAGATAACATTATAGAACAGAATATAAGAAAAAGCACATAAATCAATAAAAATCTAAAAAAAGAAATAATGAAAATCTAGAACCATGTCTCTGAAATGCCAGGGGGTGGTTGGGAGAGAAAGGTCTTTGCCTGGAGCCAAAAAGATAACATAGGTGGGACAGGTAAACCTCTTTGGGTCAGGTACAGGATTCTGAAAGTAGGTGCCACAACTGATAAGGCCCTCTCTCTCTTATAATCTAGCTCCCTTCAGTGGAAGCAACCAGAGAAAGGTCTCCAAAGATGACCTAAGAGTCCTGATAGGTATAGATGGACCCTGACATACTCTGACCCCTCCAGGAGGCCAGAGGATGATTCAGTGGTGGAGGCTTGCTGACAAATTGTGAGATTAAATGTGTGCAGCATTTCCCAAATATGAGGAAGGAAAGAAGGGACTTGATTTAAGCTGAAGCCTAATGAAAATGAGGTTTATAAGCTAAGTAGTTATCTGACTGAACATACTTTGCCCTAATCATAAAGTCGTCATCAAAACAGGAAGTTCTGGATATCTAGGCTTTTAAACTCATGTTTTAGTAAAATAAAATTTTAATATTAAGCATGTAGAAGCGACTGAAGGCTTGCGTCCAAAAATATACGAAGTCCCTCACATCGTTCAAGTTATCAAGGGTAGACAGGAACTGGGCAATCTCCCAGTTGACTCATGCATAAGAAAAGCCTTCAGAATCAAACTCTTCTGCTGAATGCCAAGCAATATATCTATACATGATTCATTTCTTTCCTGTATGCTTTCATTTCAAAATTAAGCAGCCAGATTTGCTACGCCTTGCCATTCCCCCTTATCCCCTGGCTTTACAAAAACGAAAATTATGTTGCACGCTATAAATTATTCTCTGCCAGCATTCCAGGGGCATCAATATGCCGGCAACTGACTCTGTGCATGTTTACTCAGAAGTAAGTACCACTAAGTGCCATGGAACTTACTCCCAAATAAGGGTGCACAGAATTGCATCCCTATATAGTGCAATCCCATACGTGCCTACTCAGAAGTAAGCTCACAGGTTAAGTAGGTATTGCATCTTCCATTCTGTTGTTGTTGTTAACATTATTAAAAACTGCAATATTTTGTGTATCTTGTGATTGTTTGGGAACTTCATCTGAAACGATGAAGAGGAACACAGAACGATCTCCCTGATGAGACTTGCCTGGAGCCAACATTGTTATCTTTTCAGTGCCAGATCAAGACTTTTCTCTTCTCCCAGGCCTCTAACAACATATGTTGAGTTTTTAACTGACCCAGAATAGATGGGTATTGTATGTAATCTGTTTTTATGCTTTTAAATTTTGTATATTTCTCTTTAATGTTCCGTGTTTTAATCTTTGTAAACTGCCTAGAGAGCTTTGGCTAT
The DNA here is from genome assembly GCF_023053635.1 of Elgaria multicarinata webbii. Lineage (NCBI taxonomy): Eukaryota > Metazoa > Chordata > Lepidosauria > Squamata > Anguidae > Elgaria > Elgaria multicarinata. Next base: position 116,290,960 of record NC_086172.1, read on the forward strand.
CATCATCTGAGGAGGAAGCAGACTTAACAGAGGCTGCAGACTCTCCTTCCTCCGAGGACAAACCAGAGGCAGAGTTGCAGGGAGAAAGGGGCCGTGCAGCTGAGGAGGATGCAGGCCCCTTGGAAGAGCTCCATGAAGGCCATACTCCTCCACTTCCTGTCTCCAACAAAGCACATTCTGAGCTAGAAGGGAGTCTTCCACCCAGCCCCTGGGAAAGGAGGAGATTGAGGCGTGCAGTGCAGGTCTGGCCAGTGAGAAGAAATCTGCAGCTGCAGAAACATAGCTTGGTGAATGCTGAGATGGAAGGCTCAGTAATGAGCCACAGCTGGAGATGGGTGGGTCCAGGCTGAGCCCAACATACAAAGGAACGTCAGAAGTTTTCCAGACTCTGGCAACAACCCTCGTGAAGTTGCTAGTTCTGCTGCTTGCCCTGTGACTCCTGCCTTTGGAATCTTTGTGACTTTGACCCCAGACTAGACTTTGGACCTCCTCTGTATCTCTCTGCCTCTGCACTGTGAGGACCTGGCATTTCAGGTTTTTTGTGAGTTAACTTCTCACTGCATAGCAACCAGGCTGCATTCCCGGAAAAGACTGATAAGCTGGCTGGTTTCCCAGGAAGGACAAGATAACTAGGCTAATCATGACACCCAGAAAGACTCTCAAGTAGCCCATAGCTCCCTAACCACATAGCTACCTAACCCTATCCTTTATTTATTTATTTATTTACTTTCTAAAAACATTTTGCCCAAAACTTAGGCTTTATCTGCACTTGCAACAGAATGAGAGCAGATGGATCTTGTAACTTTCCATTTGGGTAACTGTAATGTGGTGCAAACGGGGCTGCCTTTAAAAATTGTCCAGAAACTTCAGAACAGGGCAGCAACAGGGACTGGAAATTTGACCATATTATGTCAGTGGTTTTATATCTGCCCTGGTTCCCAGTCCATTTCTAGGCCCAATTCAATGTGTTGGTTCAGATTAGTGCTGTGCCCCCCCCCCCCCAAAAAATCTGATTATTCCACTTTTGGCATTTCATCGGGAAAAGGTGTGGGGGAAATGACAATGCTGAGGAAGACGCCAGGAGAGGTGAAAGGAAGCTAAACACACGTACACATGGGGGACATAGAACAATGTTTTCTATGGGTGTGCACGGACCCCCCAATCCACTTCGTGGCCCGATCCGGAAAATCTGGATCGGGCCTGATCCTCTTCGCGCCGCTCCGCCCGTCTCCCGCTCCACTCCACGGAGCGAGATCCGGCTTCGCCGCCGTCACTATATGGACGGCGGCGGCGCAAGATAAGCCACCCACCCACCCCGCCCCCTTACCTTCCTCTGTCGCAGGCTTCAATTGAGGCCCCGGTTGAAGCCGGAAGAGGCCTCAGCCTTCACTTCCGGCTTCAACCGGGGCCTCAATTGAAGCCCGCGACGGAGGAAGGTAAGCGTCCCTCCTCCCTGCTCCCTTACCTGGTGCTGCTGCCGCCGCCGCCACATGGATGGCAGCACCGGCAGCGCCAGATTAGTCCCCCTCCCCCCACACTTACCTGCAGGCGAAGCTCCGGGTTGAGGCGATCCTCTTTGCTTCGATCTGCAGCCCCCCTGACTCTCTTCGTCTCTGCCTTTTCCGGAGGCGAATTAGGCCGCCTCGCTCCTGCTTCTCTGAACCGAAGAGAAGCTGAGCACATCCCTAATGTTTTCCCCTAAGTAGTACCAAAGTAGGACTATCATTCTACTACTCTGGAGTTCATCACTTCATTCTGCTGCATGCGTGTTAATGAGGTGCATAAGGAAAAAGCTCTGCCAAACTTCAATTGCCGGTCAACATGTACACTAAAGGATAAAAGAAAACCACTTTGCCTGTCTTGGCCGACGTTGGAGAAGTAAGTTAGCAGAACCAATGTTGTTGGTCCTTTAGTGCATCCTTACTTCAAGATATAGACCCTGTTCAAAGTTACTGCCATCTCTCTCTCTCTCTCTCTCTCTCTCTCTCTCTCTCTCTCTGTGTGTGTGTGTGTGTGTGTGTGTGTGTGTGTGTGTGTGTCAGTCACACACACACAGTCTCACATATATGTATCACATTCGTTTTTGGAGCACATCCTTAGTTCATTTTAGTTAGGAAGGTACAGATTTTGGTTAACCCATTCCATCAGTGTTGTGCACATTGTCAGGCCTCTTTCTCTCCATCACCCATTCATGTACCCTGCTTTGGAAAAGTACGCAATCAATCAATCAATCTGCTGTTGGCCTGACTGGCACTAGCACTGGCTTAATTTCGGCATCAGGTTATGACATGGCTTTTTAACAAAGCCTTCGATGGCTAAATCCACCAGTCTGCACACTGCCTTGTTTTAATTGGATTTTACAGTTTTAAAATTTCATATTGGTTTTAATATATTACTGGTTTAATTTGTTTTATATAAATGTTTTAATAAAATAAATAAAGTATGTAACATTCACATTTCAGAATTTTCTCCACATTTCCTTCACCACTTTTTTTGTGGTTTCTACATTCCCTCCCCTCAATGCCCTGGAATGATCTACATACGTGGGACACTGTGGAAGATGCAAAATGCAGGGGCAGGCTGTTCTACAACCCTTGCCAATTGTGCTGCCTACCTGTGAGAAATTGTTGGAAAATTCGACTTCCCTCTGGAGAAATTCAGTGAAATAGTCCCTCTGAATTTCTCTACCCACAATTAGGGTGGAGAAGTTTGAGAGGCCACTTGTGCACAACTCTAGTGCAAAAGTCTCCAGAGAGGTAAACTTCACACATACAGCTGTCTCCTTGCAGAAGTTCATAGATACCAGTGTGTGACACTAGTTGGTGTGTGTGATGTCAGGAATTGGGCTGCTAGCACAACTTTAATTCCCCATCATGCATTTATCCAGTGGAGGCTAGTGGCTCCTATTGCAGTGGGGTGGTGAATCTTCTCTGAGTTTCAGTCAGAAGTCTAAAGGAGCTCTCTAAAGTGATGAACCCATAGGTTCCTCCATTGCATCCATGCATTGTGTGACAGAAACATTTGAATAGAGATTCATTTAGGCTGAGTCATACATATATCTACATAATTTGGTCATTTGGCAATTGATGACTTGTAATTGAATGTGGGAATTACTCTGTTGGGGCAAAACATATTGTATCGGGGTGTGTGAAATCTGTTAGTGTCGTATAATCTGCTATTACAGTTCTCTACAGAAAGATCAACTATTACATCATTACTTCCTAAAAATTTTATTATTTTCTTTTTAATTTTTGTTTTACCGGTATTATAGTAGAAGGGGAGGGGGAAATCCCTAGTATTACAACTACTGAGCAGTGCAACAGAATTATATACAATATTTTCAAGTGTGCTGTAGCCAGTTCATAGCTGTCTGCAACTACTGAAAGAGAAAAGGTATTGGGTGGAACTACACATACCGCTCAAGGTGGGAATGGCACTGAAAATGGCACCTGCTGTCATGTTCTTGCCTTGTCCCCAAAACATGTAGGGCCATTTATCCTGTGTTGTGATATCACCCTGTTGTGTGTTGCCCAACCTTTGACTGATATCAATCACTCCACTGGCAGGAAAGGGGAAACAACAACAACATGGATTAAACAACAATCCTTTAGGGATATTGGAGAAATCAGCAAGGGATTCAAATGTGTTCAGATTTCTATTAATGTGACCCATAGGTTTTGACCAATGTTTCCTGATTCACAGGCATTCTGCAGACTAGCAGGCCAGTTTTTTACTTTACAGAATGTTATGCAAATTTAGTCATAAAAAACATTAAAAATATTTTTTTAAAGAAATCACTGACTGAAAAAGTGCCATTCTCCCTGTCCTTTACGCAAACATGAAAATACAGATTTGGAGGGGATCTGCACATCCCTGCATGTTTTGACAAAAGGGAAGTGCTTGATCTGGGGATGCCTGTTTCAGTGATTTCCCCACGTTGCTGCTGTTGTTGTAGTCATCGTTGTCATCACCCCCACAATTTTACCTATAAAGCATTAAAATCACTAGTTCTTCCCTTAGGAACTGCCCTTGTACTAATTCTCAACTTAATTCTCAAGCCAACCCTTCCCTTGCTCTGAACATATACAAGAATGAACTCAAGTCAGCCCTGAATCTTTATATACTATATATCGGAAACTTGTCAGTAGCATATATCCAAGTGCTCTTGCCCCTGTAGGACTTTTGTTTAACAACTTTTGCTGAAATTACATCTTTGGAAGATCCAGTAGCAGCTCCAGGCATCCCAGGGGAACTGTATTCCCCGAACACCATTGCTGTGGAATGCTCTGCACTACTTTGGAAGATTAACAAGTAAGAAATTATTTCATGTATTTTCTAAGATCATCTCCACGTTTATCATCTTTGTGCCATACTTCCACAGCAAAGACATGTCCATGATGGATCTCCCACCACTAAAGATCTCTCTCCTCCCCTGAGGCTTGCTGGTACTGTACATCTTTTGGCAATATATTTAGAGTTTTTGATCAATGACATATTCAAAGTTAAATACTAACAAGTGTTAGCCAACAAAAGCAACACCGGATTGTTGCTATTAAATCATGTGATTCTTAAAGATTCTCAATTGGTGTAATGGAGATCTGTGTCCAAAGACCATGGCTTTGGTTTTCCCATAGTTGGTAGATAGTAAATTGGTGGGGGTAGGGAGAGAGATATTCAGCCAATGCTGATAGTAATCTCTGTAAACCAATCTGGGTATTTGAAATGAGAATCAGGTCATCAGCATATAGAGAAGAAAGGACAGTTTCCTTTCTTCTAATTTTACTGGGGGGAAAGAATCACCAGTCAAATCAAGAGCTAAATCATTTATAAATAGATTAAAGAGACGAGGGGCCAGGATACACCCTTGTTTAACTCCTCAAGATACTGCAATATTATCTGTTGTGTGTCCAGCAGGAGAAAATCTCACCTGGATGTTCAAGTTTTTGTGCAGCAGTTGTAACAAAACCAAGAGGCGTTGATCTAAGTTTAAATCTGCCAGCTTTGCCCATAAACTGTTCCTATTAATTGAGTCAAAGGCTGCTCGGAAATCAACAAATGCCACATAAAATTTTGACTTTTCTTGGGTTTTGTACTTATTAACCAAATGATCTAGAACAAAACAATGGTCCATTGTTGAGTATCCAGAAGAACCACCTTGTTTTTCTATATGAATGTTATATATAGTAGCCCAGATAACAGGAAGGGAAGCAGAATGTTGCACAAACATTGGTATGATCACATTCTAGCAGACTGAACTTCCAGAAGCCATGATGGGTCCAAGTTGATCCAGGTGGTTCTCTTCTTATTTTTGTATGCCTGCTAATGACATATTGTTGAAACTGCGGATGTATCAAACTCAACAGCAGCCAGGTTTAATTTCAGAAACTGAGCACAGATGAGAGCCATGAATGGGTTGCTCCACTTTGGCTCAACTCAATAAGAAAAAGTACTTTCCATAGTGGACCACAAGCTTCAAAGAAAGTATTGGACCACAACATTCCCGACCAAACAAAAAGGTTGCCCATTGCTTATTAAGGGGGTGGTAGGATTAATGTTGAAGAGAGATGAATAAGGGATTGCTGAAGGAGTAGTCATGGGAACAATCCAGTCAAGGTTAGCAGGTGGTGTTGGTGGGCGTGGCCATTTCCCCCTCTCCATGTTCTCATTGCCCCCAATGGGAGGGAATTTACTATGCCAGTTCTCAGGCTGGAATAGTTTCTATCTTTGTTTTGGGGAGTGGGAGAAGCATACCAGGGGAACAAGGAGGCCTAAGATCCTGTGGATCCCTGGAATGCTCCAGGAACACTGCGAACTATCTCATTTTCAGTTGCCACTGCCACCAGTAGAACACTGCTAGCAGAGGAGCCATGACAGCAAAAGGCTCCACTTCTGTCAAGAGAGGATCTTGCCTGGCAGAGAGGGAGTTCTGCAACAACCCTTTTCCCATCAGCTGTGCTCCCAAGAAGTACTGGATCGCTTCCTAAATCACATATTTAACTGTACATAATTGAAATAGATGACATGGTTAATGTTTGCTTTATTATTGTTGTTGGTTAACTCCAGGAAGTCTGAGTTTCATCTAAATGTTTTCATAAGACCAAAGAAAAAGGACATCCATGTCTATTTCTCTTTAAAACAAGATCACGACATTTAATTTTGGATTATTTTATTACACAAAAATATTAGTTTAAACACCCACAAGTGGAATTGCTTTGAAGCTACGATCTGAGGGTCTAGTCATTTTAGTTTCTACAGTTTATTAGTTGATAAATTATAATAGCCATATTAAAAATAATAAAATTTAAAACTGGAAATTAAAGCCTTAGTCTCAGCATATTAGAGTTCTGATATGTATTTAATCATATATATTTCAGTGAGTATATTATCTCTATTTTTCAGCATATGTAGTCTAGAACTAGTTAGAAATTCATACTTTAATGTAAATTGCAGCAATATTGAAGTTCCCTAAAATGTATACTTTTGCAAGAGTTGAAAGGAATGTTAGACTGAACCCAGAGCAGTGCAATATACACATTTGTGATTTAAATGAGGCTCGTAAATCCTGTGACTTTTTTAAAAAATCATTTCTGTCATGTACAAAAGTTCAAAGCAAAGCAACATGTTTTCCTTTTTAAAAAAATTGGCTTTATTACTCATGTCTAGAATCCAGTTCTTCACTTTTTGATGTCACCATTGACCTTACTACTAAAGGGTGAATTCAGATCTTTTCATTCTCCCAGTGGGTACATTCACATTACAAACTGAATCTGATTTAAGTGTCATGATTTTCCCTCAAAGAATCCTAGTAATTTTAATACTGGCAGGACACAGGGAGAAAAGGAAATGCTCTTGGAGATGGAGAACTGTATCTATTATTGCTTAAAGAAAATTTGGGAATTACGTATCTAGGTTTCCTTCACAGAAATCCTAGGAAGAATATGGCATGGCTTTAAAATAGGGACACGCGTATGCACACGCGCATGCACACACACACAATATTTCTCCTCACAAAACATTCAAATAAACCCTATTCAGAATCCTGAACTTCCTCACATTTTCAGAGAAAATATTTACATGTTTCTGAACTTGTGGACACATTCAATTTATTTTATTTTATTTTACTGAAAGGGGAAAATGTGAATATTTTGCATGTGCACTAAAAAATGTGCATTTTTCCTGATTGAAACTCCTCATTCCTGATCGGCGTGGGGGCGATATTTGCATTCAAGAATACAAATGAGGCAACCTGAGCTTTGAGGAGCAATTCGGAGATCCTCAACGAGCACAAATGTCATGTGTTTGCTCATTCCTACTTTCTAAGAGTGCATAGGATAGTCTATTACCATATCAGTTAAATTAGTTTTAAACTGGTTTAAGCTTGCAATGTAAATGTGCCTCAAAACATGCATCCTAAAACCGCTTAATCCAGAATAGGAAATAGAACTAGACATTATATTAATTGCGGTAATGTGGAGTGTGCAAAATAACGAGGTGGACACAAAGTTGGCATTTAAATAGGGCCATATGTATTAATAGATCTGCAGAAAGGGTAACTCTAAGTGGGCGTCTTCTCTAATCCGGCCTCATGCCATTGTTATATTGGATGAGACATTCACGGCCTGACAGTGGTGCCTCAATTTTCACCATCTCCCAGGCTTCCCCTTATGGGGTAGGGAGACCTTCCGTGTCACCACCACCACCCCCACTTTCTGCTGCAGGGCTCCGAGTGGGTGAGGAAGGTTGGCCTAAAAGGTAACCCTTATCTCTGCCAGCTGGGCCACAAGGCTTGCAGCTGGGGAGCCTCAGGCATTACCCATCACTGCAATGGTGCCTCTGAATGCTCACCAACCGTAACCCACTCAATATTCCTTTTAGCAAATGCGACCAAATTGTTAATACTGCAAATCAGCCTGATTATTTCTCCCCGCTTGTCTTACAGTGTGAAGTAGGTGAAAAATCTCATAATCAATGAAAGATTATGAGCAAAAAAATCCTACCTGGCCCCTGAAAGGATGACCAGCGAGCCCACTTTGCCTATAGGGAGGGAGCCATGCATTGAAGAGGAGGAGGGGAGGGATGAGAGCCAATATATGGTCTCAGATTCCCTCTCCCATCTCTGGTGGTGCCACAGGAAGGCTGCCTATAGACCTGCTCATCTTCCACCCCTACTCGCAATAGCTTCCCCATACCCAGGCATGTAAGTAAGACATATGAATGTAATCAAATATTCACATTTTTGTTACTTACATAAAAGCCATGGGGAGAACCCTTAAGACCATGAGAGGTGGAAAGTTTATCCCTTATTTTCCCAGTTATGAGTTCCTTTCTTTCTTTCTTTCGAAGTTGTTATTTGTCATTAAGGTATACCTTCATTGGTGCCAATGAGAACTTCTTTTAAATGCAAGCAGCAGCGTTGGAGATACATTTTTCATCCAGACTTATAGCAGATACAGTAAGCGTAAAATGTTCCCTCTCGTCTCCTGTCCTTTAAGGTATCAATGGTCTCCAACACATCTGGGGAAGGGGGCAGTTTGCTTTAGTATATGACAGAGATCATTGTATGAAAACAGGTTTCCACATGTGGAGCAGAGGACACTATAGATCTGCTTGTGAAGGAGTAGCTTAAATCCAGCAATCCACATCACCCAGAAATGGATGCAGACCAGACATAATGTGTGTCCAGAAATCCATACATTTCTGCACTTTAGATATATTCTGTAAATCAGAACAACATGTACACAAACCCCTGAGAAAAAGCACACACTTGCAAAGTGTGCAGATAAAAATGTATATATTCCAAAAATGCTCGGTGGGTTGCTATGTATAAAAACATGCACAATTTGAAAAATGCACACAAAAAAGTGCACATTTTAATCAGGTCCTGGATTTTTCTTATTGTTGTTTAGAATTGTTTAGATATATGTGTGCCTCCATGTGTGCTATCTGTTCATATGTATGTAAATGGTTTTATACCATGTATAATGCATTTTTAAGATTTTAAATCTTTGTAAACTGCCCAGAGAGCTTCGGCGACTGGACAGTACAAAACTGTAATAAATGAAATGGAAATGAAATCTTAATCATATCTGCATAGATTCCTCTCCCCCCACCATCCAATAAAAAACCAAAATCAGTATGGAACAGACTTAGAGGTGGAAAAAGGATGACGTTCGTGGAAATGGACTCAACAGATTCGCAGCCATGACCATGTGAGGCATACA